>NC_139615.1:28740912-29357435 GCF_964270895.1 Podarcis filfolensis
GCTGCGGTTGAACATATCAGTGACTTAATTCTATAAACCTTTACTGGAAGCTGCCTCCGTCTCCCAGTCTGCCCACTCTCTCTGCCCTGAGGCTACCACACCCAGTTCCACAGAATACCAGGCTGATAGGGAAGGCAGTTACGAAATGCAAGTCAAAGTCTTAAGAGGAGCCAGTAAGTGCTAGCATTTCGCAGGTAAAATTAGAGGCAAGGCTTCAGTCGCTTCGTTCTCACTGCGAAGTGTTAACAGCTTCAACTCACATCCGGATTATTGAGCATTCATTCTGACTGCAGGGATGGGCTTTGGCAATCTTTCATAACATGGCGCCCTGCGCAGTGCCAAAATTTGGCGCACCCAAATTATGAATCTTCTAAGTTCTACTAAAATGTGGGTGATTATTTCACGAGGACTTTTTTGAGAAGGCAAACTGATGCAGTGGCGTGGAGAACTGAATTTAAGACTATGCAAAATAAATGAAATCTGACAGATTCGTCCATTCTTGCATACAAGCATTTTTTAAAAAAAAAATAGCCCTCCCCACATCTCCTAAAACAGGCATAGGTAAACTCGGCCCTCCAGATGTTTTGGGATTACAACTACTGACTACTGGTCCTGTTAGCTAGGGATGATGGGAGTTGTAGTCCCAAAACATCTGGAGGGCCGAGTTTGCCCATGCAAAGGTAAAGCATGAAGAAAATGGAGGCACTGATTCAGACTGAGGGATTGGTGCCTGATAAATGGGCACAGGTGGGAGCATATGCTGGAAATGAGCCTTTTGAGAAGGACCAGGATAAGGAAGCAAAAAGCAACGCTCCACAGTTTGTTCTGGCATTATAGGTTCATCCTTAAGCGGCCTATTTAAGCTGGGCTGACAACACTGGAGCTTTTACCACCCTTGAATTCATGGGGTGAGTCAGAGTTGAAGCGAGTTGACAAAGAGCCCCTGCAGTTCCAGCTGTCCCCATTTGCCATCAAGAATCCTGATCTTCTGGGGCCCGTTGCTGGTAAATCACTCAGATGGTAATTTTACAAGACCATTTATGTGGAAACAAATACTTAGTGCCAATAACTTTCAAGAGCAAGGCTAGTAATTACGAGGCAAAGCAGCATTTCTCCGTGAGATGGGGAAGGAAATATCCATGCTGTTTGGTTGACAGAGTCATAACATCCATAATTTGCAGCCGTGATGAATACCATACTATCATATCCATAATATTTCACCTCAGATGTGAAAGAAAGTGAGAATCCCCATTCCGGGTTTGGAAGATGTTTGTTGGTATTAGATATATATATTATTTTGAAAAGCAGTTAAGATGAAACTAAATATAACAGGAAATTCCTTTATTTTTATTTTTTTATAAAAATCACATTAAATTTTTAAAAAACTCTTATTTAAAAAAAATTATTGAATACTCTCGAACTGAGTCTGAAAACAAGTAGTCTTGTTGAAATCAATGTGCTTAACAATAGGTGTACAGTAGTACCTTGGAAGTCGAACGGAATCCATTCCGGAAGTCTGTTCGACTTCCAAAACGTTCGGAAACCAAAGTGCAGCTTCTGATTGGCTGCAGGAAGCTCTTGCAACCAATCAGAAGCTGCGGAAGCCCCATTCGATGTTTGGGTTCCTAAATAACATTCGCAAACCGGAACAATCACTTCCAGGTTTGTGGTGTTTGGGAACGAAAATGTTTGAGAACGAAGCTGTTCGAAAACCAAGATGCGACTCTGCTTAACAATGGCCAAGTTAGATATCTTTCTTTTTAAAATTCACTGTGTATGCCTCTCTCGAGCCACTTTCAAATGATCATGTTTCCAAATTCAGCTTCAATTCTTCCCTACCTCTCTTATGGTGATAACAACTTGCGTGAGTCCCAACACTGCTTCCTTGTCTTGTACATGGTGCAAGCCTATGCATGCTTACTCAGAAGTAAGAGCACCTCTGGATGCATTTGTGTTTGTGCTCATGATGGTATTGGAGCAGTTCTGTGCAATCCCAATTTGAAATCTGTTTGGGGCAATCATTTATCTATTGCATTTTCATCCCACCTTTTCCTCCCAGGAGCTCAAGATGGAATACATGGTTCACCCTTCTTCTCTTTTAATCCCTGCAATAACCCTGTGAGATAGGTTAGGCTGAGAGGCACAACGACTCTGGCAGTACATGCCAAAAGGATCTAGGAGTCTTTGTAGGCCACAAGCTTAACATGAGTCAACAGTGTGATGCAGCACCAAAAAAAGCTAATGCTATTCTAGGCTGCATCAACAGAAATATAGTGTCCAGATCAAGGGAAGTAATAGTACTGTAGTGGTACTACAGGTTAAGAACTTAATTTGTTCTGGAGGTCCGTTCTTAACCTGAAACTGTTCTTAACCTGAGGTACTACTTTAGCTAATGGGGACTCCCGCTGCGGCTGCGCCGCTGCTGCACAATTTCTGTTCTCATCCTGAAGCAAAGTTCTTAACCTGAGGTACTATTTCTGGGTTAGCGGAGTCTGTAACCTGAAGCGTCTGTAACCTGAGGTACCACTGTACTCTATTCTGCCTTGGCCAGACCACACCTAGGATACTGTGCCCAGTTCCGAGTGCCACCATTTAAGAAGGATGTTGACAAGCTGGGATGTGTGCAGATGAGGGCAACCAAGATGAGCAAGGGTCTGGAAACCAAGCCTTATGAGGAACGGTTGAATGAGCTGGGTATGTTTAGCCTGGAAAAGAGGAGTCTGAGAGGAGATGGGATAGCCATCTTCAAATATCTGAAGGGCTGTCACATAGAAGAAGGAGCAAGCTTGTTTTCTCCTGCTCTGGAGGGCAGAACTCGAGGCAATGGCTTCAAGTTACAAGAAAGGAGATTCCGACTAAACACGAGGAAGAACTTTCTGACCGCAAGAGCTGTTCGACAGTGGAACGGCTACCACAAGAGATTGTGGACTCTCCCTCCTTAGAGGCTTTTAAGCAGAGGTTGGATGGACATTCAGTAAGTTCTGATATATGCTGTGAGCAGCCCAAATGTTTCTATGACAGGTCCAAGGTCACCCAGTGGTGGAGCCCAGTGGCTTCATGGTGGAGTGAGGATTATGAACCCTGGTCTCCCTGGTCTTAGTCCAAAGCTCTAACTACTACACCACACTAGCTCCACTTGGTTTCCAATCAGTGCACACCCCATAGCTTACTGTAACTTCGTATATCACAAATAGTTTGGGTTGTTGTTGTTGTTGACTTGCTTTTGTATAGTGCAGGAGCACCTCCCAGCCAGGAGTAATAAAGTAACACTGGGGAAGCATCACAGGTCAACTATTAAAGTGGAATGACGTGTGGATGGTTCAGTACGAACCCACCACTAATGTGCTCTCATTGCATCATTGACGTGTGACAGGACATACCTGCCAAAAATACCAGTCTGGAGGGCCCCAAGCTCATTGGTACCCATTGCCTAGCCTTCATTTGCCCGATCTGTTTTCCTTTTGGGAACTGTTGGGCGAAGTCACTGTTGTTTTCCAGCTGAGGAGGATTGCGGCTGAGGAACAGTGATCCACCAGTCACCACAAAATTAGCCCTGTGTGGCTGCTGGCTGCAGGGAGAGGCCAGGTTCCCCCAAATGCAAGCCCAGCCTTTCCCCTCCAGGAGAACCCACCATTGCATGCCTATCCCTTTGCATCACCAAGTGACGATGTGCTTGGGTGAAGCAGCCAGCGTGGTCAATAGGCAGAGCTCCTCTGTTTGCCTCAAATGAACTCAAACCCAGCGCTTTTTGAAGGAAGGCTATTGATGCTCCCAGCTGCAAGTAATCAAGCACTGAGTCACAGAGATATCAAGCGAAGCACAGGCCCATGTAAATCAGCTTCCTGGCGGTGTGTTAGAATGGGCTTTTCTTCTTAAAAAAAATTGGTTTTTTAATGCTTTATTCGTTTTGAAAGAAAAAACATAGCATAACAAAGAAAAACAAATCAAATATGTAGTACTCAACAAAAAGCAATCCGAAAAAAAGGTTACATTTCTTACATCCGGAATTGAGTTAATTCTTCACTAATTCTAGTATGACTTCCGATCTCCTCACTGTGTTTCCTGGGCTTTTCAAAGAGTCTCCCCTACTTACATCGCTGTGCCGGATGACACGGCGATGCAGACCTCCTCCTCTTCGGAAATGGGGACGTCATCGCATGCAGGACTCCTGCTACAGTTCCCAACACGTCCCCCTGTTTATGTAACAGTGAAGAGGGGTGAATCACACCGGGTTGTGCATTGTCTGTCGCCCTCGGCGAAAAGGTAGCGTTAGTTAGGGTGCAATACAAGACTAGAAAGAGCCACTTCATCTTTTCCAGGTGCCCTGGACTCTGAGTCTCACAAAGGAAGGAGACTATATAAGGAGCTACAGTAGCTAGCCGAGCCTTGCACTGAGGGGTCCAAGGAGGTTTGTACGTGCTGAGGCATGTCTACACCTCACTTCTCAAAGTCTCTTCCCCTGCTCGTTTTCTAAAGCATTGAGCGGATACACACAGGCATACACACCCTCACTATTCCAGAGTTTTCTTTTTACCCATGAGGACTTGAAACATGACCTCCTTCCCACAGAACACCTGCTTTGCTCCTCCTTGCTATCACGCAGTGGAAACAAACCACAATCTCTGGTTTAGCGTCATGTCTGCACCAGGGAATCATGGTTCGTTTTGCTCCCAACAAACCATCATCTGTAGTTTAGTCTGGTTTAGACATTCCGCTGAGCCTGGGATCCTGGGGTCAGGAGCCGGAGTCAGGGGCACGTCAGCAATGACGTCAGCAATGACCCAGTGTCAGTGACGTTAACTCTTTAGTCAAAGAAACCAAAACAGCACAGGTCCAGCAATCACAGCAATTCTTCCCAGTAGGTCTTGACCCAAAGAGGCAGTAACGAGGGCTGAAGGTGCCTGTTTTCCCACCGTTCTCTAAGACTCGTCCTCTGGGTCCTTCCTCAGCAGTCTGAGGCTCTTCCATCTTGTCTCTCTTTGCTCCACCCTCTGCATACCTCTTCTGGTTCTGGAAAACCAGGGGGGAGGGGAGCTGGCTGCAGAAGGAGGGGGAGACTCCCTGGCTTCTTTAGCAGGCTGCTTCCACTCTGCCTCTTGCCCCCCCTCCTCACCAGCCTCCTCTCCTGCCTCTGAGTCTGGATGGCCCTCTGCCACAGCCTCTTCCTGCTCACCAAAGCCTGTTACCTCTTCAGTTTCTGACACCTCCTCCTCCCAGTCTTTTCTCTCTTCTCCCTCTGACCACTCCTCATTGTCCCACCACCAATCCCCTGGCTCTGAGCCTTCTTCCCCTGGGGGGTTCCTGGGGGGGCGTTCCCCAGCTTGTGCTTCCCCCCACTCCTCTGCATCCAGCCAGTCCATGACCCCTGGTTTGTTTCCTCCATGTATGGTTAACTATGGACTTGTGAACTGAGCCAATTTAAAAGTGGGACTTGCAGGATTTCCACATTCAACTCCATTTTCTGGGCAGCACTTTCCAGTACTATTCTATCCAGGATTCCAGGGTTGGGAGTCATGAAGACACCCCTAAGCAAACTTGAAACCAGTGTAAGCTTGTAACCTGGGCATGCCCAAAATTAGCAGTGTAGATCAGGGCTGAACAGAAGGTAGCAGGCAGATTTGGGGCTTTTTAGAGAAAGGACATCTAGGGACGCAGGTGGCACTGTAGGACTTGCTGATCAGAAGGTCGGTGGTTCAAGTCCCCGCAACGGGGTGAGCTCCCGTTGCTCGGTCCCTGCTCCTGCCCACCTAGCAGTTCGAAAGCACGTCAAAGTGCAAGTAGATAAATAGGTACCGCTCTGGCGGGAAGGTAAACGGCGTTTCCGTGCGCTGCTCTGGTTCACCAGAAGCGGCTTAGTCATGCTGGCCACATGACCCGGAAGCTGTACGCTGGCTCCCTTAGCCAATAAAGCGAGATGAGCGCCGCAACCCCAGAGTTGGCTACAACTGGACCTAATGGCCAGGGGTCTCTTTACCCTTTACCTTTACTTGAGAAAGGACAAGTGAGGGGGAACATGATAAAGGTGTGTGAAATGATGCCGGTTATGGAGGAAGCGGATGGGGGAAAGTTGTTCTCCCTCTCTTTCAATATTAGCAGTTGGGGACGTCCAACAAAATTGAATATTGAATGATTCAGGATGGACAAAAGAACTACTTCTTCATGAAGTGCATAGTTAAAAAATGGGATTCACTCGCACAAGAGGCAGTGGTTGCATAAAAAAGAGAGTTAGGCAAATTCATGAGGATAAGGCTCCTAGATATGACAACAATGTTGAACTTCCATTGCCAGAAGCACTATAGCTGGATGTAGCGCTGGACTAGGTGGGCTTTGGACCTGATCCAGCTGACTGTTGTGTTCTGGGGATCGACTGATATAGCTCTGGGTTATTTGCCGTAGATCACTTTTGACCCCCTCCCCCCTGGTTTAGTAATATAGAAACAACAAGGCAACTTAACTGCTGGAACAAGAAGCTTCCTAGAACGTTCACATGAGCTCAGTTCAGTTCTGGGTCTGGAAAACAAAATTCCTAGGCTCTGGAAGTACTCAGAGGCACCGAGTTCTTTAGTCCTTGCAGTGTATCTTTTGCACATGACTCCGGTTGCTGGATCTCAGGGTTCTAGCAAAACAAAGCAGACCCAACAAGCCTGAAATCTCCTCACTCCTGTGCCCTTTACACCCTCAATGAGTCTTATTTTATATAGAGAGAGTTTTTTAACATATAATTTTCAACAGTACGTAATTAAACATACTTTTACATCTTATTCAATTTTTTTTACTTCCATCAATCCTGTCTGAAAAATTTCCAATCTAATCTCTTAGTATGCATTTCTTATCTTCCCTATTACATTTCAAACTCATAACCAATATCTCTATCTTTTTCTACTTAGTAACACTTCCCATATTTCTCCTTACAAAACTTCGTGTAGACCTACTAGCGTAATTTGTTGATTACAGTTGCTCTTCAAATAATTCATGTACTTCTTACAATCTTCTGTAAATCTCTGGTCCCGCAGGTTTCGAATCCTTCCTGTCATTTTGTCCAATTCTGCATAGTCCATTAATTTCGTCTGCCATTCTTCTTTTGTCGGAATTTCTTCTTGTTTCCATTTCTGGGCTAACAATATTCTTTCCGCAGTTGTTGCATATAAAAACAATTTAACATCTTGCCTATTAATGTCCTGACCTATAATACCAAGTAAAAATGCTTCTTTTTTTAAAAAAAAAATTGTATATTTCAACAGCTTTTTCATCTCAACACCCTCAATGAGTCTTAGTAGAGTGACGCTGCCACTTCCCCAATTTTGAGAAAGTTTTGTAGTTACTCAAAGGAGGCGAGGCTATTAATAGAAAAGCAGGTTTAGCCCACTACTTATGGCAACTTCCTCCGCAAGGGAGTCTATCATGTGCATGATGTGGTGGCGATGGGAGTTGGGCATGTCCTTGCCACATCATCTCGGCTCTGCACATTACATAGCATGTGCTTTTTTGTGTCATTGTGGCTCCGAGAGGCATGTGCTGTCTTCACCATCTGTTTCACCATCCCTGATAGGCCTATTTGTCTTGTACCTTGTGGCATCATGCATTCCTGGTGGTTTGCCCACAAGGAAGGCACCTGAGACAATGGATTACTCACTGGCTCCATCTTAATAAGGGAGGGCATTGAAAAGAGAATTGGCTTACACCAAAACCCATTCTCTACAGTCGTGCACGATCTGTTTGTTGCCCTTTAAACTCCAAGGCTCAAAGCACCTGAAAGTTATCCCTGATCTGGCTCATAATAAAGTGGTACCTCGGAAGTCGAACGGAATCCGTTCTGGAAGTCCGTTCGACTTTCAAAACGTTCGGAAATCCAAGTGTGGCTTCTGATTGGGTGCAGGAAGCTCCTGCAGCCAATCAGAAGCCGCAGAAGCACCGTCAGACGTTCGGGTTCCAAAGAACATTTGCAAACCGGAACACTCACTTCTGGGTTTGTGCATACTTGTCAACTTTCAGATTTGAAAATAAGGGATCGGCAGCCTTGCAAATAAGGGATCAGCAGCCTCACCTGTCCCGGGGACAGTCTATGGGATATCTAACAATCCGGGATAGCAGCGGGAAGCAGCGGTGGAATAAGGGAATTTCCCACAAAAAAAGGGAAGGTTGACAGCTATGGGTTTGCGGCGTTTGGGAACCAAAACATTTGACTCGCAAGGCGTTTGGGATCCAAGGTACAACTGTATACAGGGGAGAGAGATTAGGTCTGCCTTCCCTATCTGCACAGCACACAATCCCACCCTGGGTGTCTCTAGACATTTATACAGGGCCATAACATCAAAATATAACCTCTGTGCATAAAATCTGATGTACGGGCTGAAGCACACTTAGATGATTATCCGATATTATCCAAGAAACTGACCCTGTGAAATGGCCACATGTGCATAGTGCATTCTCTAATGTCACATCCTACAAAAGGGGTGGGGAATTTTCTTCAGCCTGAGGCCACACTAGGGAATCTTCCAGGGGTCACATGCAACAGTGGTGGGCAGGGCCAAAGTGGTTGAAACAACAGACATGACTCTTACCTTGCACCATAGGCTATATCCCAGCTACATGAAACAGATGTTTGTACACACATACAAGCACATCTTTCCACCTTCCATCAAAGCAACCAAGAGGAGTCATCCCAGTTCAGCAGGAGAAAGCACTAGAGGAGGGTGCAGAGCAAGACTGATGAGGATTCAGAGGGCTCACCTGGACACCTGAGTAACCAGGAAACTTACCAGCAATAGGGTCACAGGTGGCACTGTGGTCTAAACCACAAGCCTCTTGGGCTTGCCGATCAGAAGGTCAGCGGTTCAAATCCACATGACAAGGTGAGCTCCTGTTGCTCTGTCCCAGCTCCTGCCAACCTAGCCATTCGAAAGCATGCCAGTGCAAGTAGATAAATAGGTACTGCTGTGGTGGGAAGGGAAACGGCGTTTCCATGGTCTGGTTTCCGTCATGGTGTTCCGTTGTGCCTGAAGCTGTTTAGTCATGCTGGTCACATGACCCAGAAAGCTGTCTGTGGACAAATGCCAGCTCCCTCTTCCTGAAAGCAAGATGAGCACCGCAACCCATAGTCGCCTTTGACTGGACTTAACCGTCCCGGGGTCCTTTACCTTTACCTTACCAGCAATAACACTAACAGGGCAACAACCAGGGCTTTTCTTCAGATGGAAATCATGGAACTCAGTTCCAGCACCTCTCAGGTGGGTGCCATTGTCATTATAAGGGAACAAGAGAGGCATTCATGGTGAGTTCTGTCATCTCTTTTTTCTAGAAAAATAACACTGGCAGCAGCCATAGCAGCATTCATGGCTGGCCCAAGATCAGAGTCCAAGGTAGCAGAAGCCACAACAAAGGCTTGCCTTTAAATGAACCACATTTCTACCGCGTTTCCATACCCTCTAACATTTCCCCGATGAAAATAGGGACATCCTGTTCCATAACAAAATAAAATAAAATGCTATTTATACCCCGCACATCTTACTGGACAGCTTACTGGACTGCCACTCTGGACAGCTTTCAACATATATAAAAAATGTAATAAAACATTTTTTAAAAAACCTTCCCTATACAGGGCTGCCTTCAGACGGCTCAGGGGTCAGATAACTCCATACCCTCCAACATTTCTCCAATGAAAATAGGGACACCCTAGGGAAAAGTTGGGACATTCCGGGATCAAATCAGAAACCAGGATCAGGGACGTCTATGGAAAATAGAGACACTTGGAGAATCTGCATTTCTACCTAAGGCCCATGATTTCATGCCATAGCGCTGGTTTTGATTATGGTGCCAGTGCAGTTACTTTGTTTTCCTTCCTCCATCACAACAGGAAAGCAAGATGGTTATTGTTATGTACTGAGTTGAATAGGATTCAAAATGCAGCAGGCTGATTGGTCCTAGAACAATAGGATCCAAAATGCAGCAGTCTGATTGGTCCTAGAACAATAGGATTCAGAATGCAGCAGTCTGATTGGTCCGCAGGAGCCACCCAATCCAGCTCCAGGTGGAAGTGAATCCGCAGTCTGATTGGCCTACAGGAGAATCCAGGAATTAGCCAATCACGTGCAGCCCATTGTGTAAATAATGTATATAAAGCAGACATCCTGGGGGAACTTCCATTCCTCCTCACCACTAAGAGCTGAATAAAGAGCATGAAATCCACTCTCGACTCCGAGTATATTTTAGTTATTAAAACATGCGCTATGTATGAGCTTTGATTTGTAGAACGACCAGCAAAGAGTTTGTTACATAGTCTGCCAAGACCCCCCAGCAGTTTTCCACGCCCTCTCAATAAAAGAAAAGGGTTGAGAACCACTGCCACTTTCAAAGGGGAAAAAGGAGATTGTATCATGAGAGCTTCCCACTTGGAACTCCCAGCTAGCAGCTGGGGACCAGGAGGGCTGACCTATGTGTCAAGCTGGAAGGCTTCTTGCCTTCCCCGTTGGCCATGAGGGACACAGCAGTAGGGCTTTTCTCACGGCATTGGCTGCATCGCTTTGTGGGAAAACCTGGGGTCGGCTAGTGTTTACGAGAATGGGATTATTTGTGGTTGGCCTTTCCCTGTGTTCATGCAAATGCTTGGGAAGCCCACATCATGCTTGCCCCAGAGTTTTTATAGGAGGAACCCATGCTGTTATTGGCTTCACCTCGACCATTCCTGGCAAGGGAAGGGAGGTGCTCTACTGGATTGCTGGGAAAGACATCGGGGTGACGTAGGCCGAGAGCACACTACACTGCGGTTGAGCAAATCTCACGATGGGCAGGGGACGGGCCGAATGATGAAAAGAGAAAAACCGATGGGTTTTATCAACGTTTGTTATTTCAATGTGGATTGTTATTTGCTTTACTATCGTTTACTTGCTCGAATTAACAAATAAGAAAATTTTGAGAATTTAAATTCTAGATTAAAATTGATTACTTACTCGAGAAGGGGGTTGTAACAAAAACACTGGGGCCTAATTTGAATAGTAGAGTGCCTGGTATCTGGTGGGCAATCTCATCCTTTATTTCCACACTGTGGCTGCAGACCAAATCACCTGTCAGGAGAGTTATGAGATTCAGGTGAGGGTCAGATGCCCTGTCAATCCCAGCAGGTATATAAGAGGCCTTCGCCCTGGCCAGGCCGCATTAGTATATACTAATCCTATTATAGTATATAACCTATTGCAACTGAATTCCCCTTATGTAGCCAATATGGAAACGCCCTTACAGAAAAGGGATGTGTTGACAGGCTTAGGGGAATCCCAAGATCTCCAGAAGTCAAAACAAAACAAAAGCAAAATACCCCCCATCCCCTAAAAAAACTTGAATGGGAAACTCCATAAGCTTTCCCCTCGCCCAAAAACAGCTCAATGAGGACCGAGTACAGCCAATGTTTGTAGCAAAATGTTGAGTATTTGTTGTGGGTTATACTTATTTAATCAAATAGCCAGAGTTGGCCCTCCTTGCTCTAGACAAAGTAACTTTGGGCTAGAAAAATATTGCCTGTTTCACTGTCTCTGCTTGAAGAGATTGATAAAGCTCTGCCAAACAAAGCATTTCTTATCTGTTCCCCGGGGTCACCATCACATCACAAAATCTTCCCACAACATGGTTGTTATGCGACAACTGCAATCACTGGAGAAACAGCACGGCTGTCACTCTAAACCCACCTCGGGGCACCAGATTAAAAAACAATAAAAACCAGTGTTGCCTTCATAAAATGTTTACTTTTCTGTTTTGAAGCCAATGAGTTTATTTACTCAAACTAGAGTATGTATGGAGGTTACTGCAGAATGTCATGCCATCTCCGTCTACAGAAGCAGGAAATTCAAACTGCAGAAAGCCAGATGTTGTTATGTTGCCCTCTGCTGTTCGATATATTTCAAGCTTGATATTCCAAATGAATATAACAGTATGAAATACTAGTTACAGATAGGTAGCCGTGTTGGTCTGCCATAGTCAAAACAAAAAAATTTTTTTTCCTTCCAGCAGCACCTTAAAGACCAACTAAGTTAGTTCTTGGTATGAGCTAACTTAGTTGGTCTTTAAGGTGCTACTGGAAGGAATTTTTTTTGTTTTGTTTTGAGTATGAAATACTTTTAGCTTTGTAGACATCTTTCTGTTCTGCCTTTCCACCCACAGAGAGATGATCAACATGGCCAGCAACCAGAAGCATAGTTAAAAAGAAGAATAAAGGTAAAGGTAAAGGGACCCCTGACCATTAGGTCCAGTCGTGGCTAACTCTGGGGTTGTGGCGCTCATCTCGCTTTACTGGCCGAGGGAGCCAGTGTACAGCTTCTGGGTCATGTGGCCAGCATGACTAAGCCGCTTCTGGCAAACCAGAGCAGCGCACAGAAACGCCGTTTACCTTCCTGCCGGAGCAGTACCTATTTATCTACTTGCACATTGACGTGCTTTTGAACTGCTAGGTTGGCAGAAGCTGGGACCGAGCAACGGGAGCTCACCCCGTGCGGGGATTCGAACTGCCAACCTTCTGATTGGCAAGTCCTAGGCTCTGTGGTTTAAACCACAGCGCCACCCGCGTACCAAAAAGAAGAATACAATGGACTTAAAAGAAGAAATGTGGGATAGCTCAATCAGTAAACTATGAGACTCTTAAATCTCAGGGTTGTGGGTTTGAGCCCCAGACTTGGCAAAAGATTCCTAAATTGCAGGGGGTTGGACTTGGGGATCCCGCATGGTCACTTCAAACCCTACAATTCTATGATTCTATACAAAACCAGGCTGGGAATCAGATTGAAACGGATCTGATCAGTTATAGCCAGAAACACGCGGAACTGAGACACCACCGCATTCAAGCACATTGCCCAAAGGTGGCTGTTTGCAGGGCTGGTTCAATATATTTTGCTATCTAAAGAGGACAAAATGGTGCCCTCCCATTCAACATAAGTTGACTGGACTGGCACTGGAATCTTAGTTTGCTACTGGCAAGGGGGGTGATGCATAGGAGGGCAACGGGCTAGTTATTGGGGTGCAGGCAGGCCATGTAGCACACAAAACTCTGCCTTCCAGCAGAAAGTCATGACCAGAGGGCTTCAGGAAGAACATCTAGGCTCCTGCAGCCGCCTTCTTTTGCCAAGGCAGTTCCCTCTTTGCCTAATGGTAGAGATGGAGCTGGGTGTTGGGTGCCAGCTGCAGATGATCTAAAACAGTAGGGACTTTTTTTCCATAATGGTCTCACTGCAAAAAAGCCACAAAACCTCTCCCACCCCACATTTTTATAGATCCACTCACAGACCATGAAAATGGGCAACTATTACAGCCATTTGTTGGACGTCAAGGGGCAAAATGCATCAAGGACCCTCTTGGATTCTCCCTTCTGCTGGCTGCCACATTTAAATCTCTGTAACGACTTGCACTGAGATTGCATCAGAAGAAAGCATCATTCTGCAGGGCACTCTGGGAAAAAATAGTGGCTGCCAGTGGCCCTTGACACATTGTTACACAGCACCATTCTGGGGGTTCAAATGTACCCCCCCAACAGGAACTAAGGGAGTACCAGGGAGCTTTGCACCCTACTCTCAAAATCTGCTGAAATCTGAAAGAGGGGGTACAATTTCATGTCCCCTTTTTAAAGCACACCAAATTCAGGCTGAACTTTCAGAATTCCAAATACTTGGTTTAGCACTACTGACTAATGCTTCCTTCCAGTTGGTTCCAGGCCCTCTTTCTGCAAAAAAACAAACCCACACCTACAATAAAATACCTTCCCTATTTAATCAGGCAACCCAACTCTGACTATTGCTTCCTTTGGAATTGCTGGAGCCAAGCCCTCTTTCTGAAGAAAACAAGAAATTTCCTGCCTTATCTATTCAGACAACCCTTGGTCTTTTTGATCATCCAGTCCAAGAAATAAAGGTGAGCATGCAAGTGACCAGTCATATACGTACTTTCAAGAATTCTATCCACATCCTGGGTAGAAACACTTTCATCAAATACTTTGTGGAAATCACCATCCATGAGCAACTTTGTGTGCAAAACATCTTGCAAATGTGGGTCATTGAGGGATCAACCGGAATCCACCGAGCGACAAGTTGTAAAACTCAGAACAGTTCTGCTGAAAAGCCCTGCACAAGTACAACAGTGGTGAGCACAAAGTAGAATCTCTTTGTCGCTGCCACCACAACCACCGTGGAGCAGCTACAGAACGAACTCTCTCCTGTGTTCGGTCAGATTCATTCAGATTTCTCCTCCATCATCGCTCTCTTGCCGATAGCATCTAGCCAAATCTCATTCTGCGAAAGCTTGTGCCACAATAAATCTGTTAAGTCTGTTAAGGCACCGCAAGGTTGTTTGTTATCTTTACTGCTCGCCAGCTTCTGTTGGCAGAAAGCAAGGGTTTGAAAACTCGAGGCCCCTTTTAATCTCCACCGTTCACTCGCTGCGATCTAGGCGCAAAACGTAGGAGATGATCAAAGTGCATGTTCCATGCGCAGGCTGGCAGGCATGAAATGCAAGCAGACCAAGCTGATAGGGGAGGTGAGATTTTGAGAATTGCAGATTTCACTTTGAAAGAAAGTTTCTCGTCTTCTCTGTTTTTAGAAGAAAAGTGTATAGAGTGGTAGGAGAGCTGGACATAAGGTTAATCTATTTCACATCTGGCAACCAATGCGTCCCCTTGGTTTCAGGTAGTACATGGGTAAACGAGTCTAAAAATCCCAGGACACATATTTTCACGTTCCTCTAGTGGCTAATGGTGGCTCATTTACCAGAAGTAATGTATTCAACGTCAATTCTGGAAGTGTATACTTGATTCTGACCAAATTAAGCCTCCTAGAGCACAACATACATCAGGAAGCATACGAATCAATGCACATATGTTTTATGCAAGTCTGCCCCCCCTTTCTCAGTGTGTGTGTGTGTGTGTGTGTGTGTGTGTGTGTGTGTGTGTCTCAACGGCTGCTCTGCTTGGCCATGGCTTGAAGTCAAGTGTCATTCATTCACATTATTTTATTTAAAGGGCTTACTGATTTTTCAGTCCCTCATTCCCCACCCCACCCCCATTTTCCATTATCTTACCAACCAGCTTCTGGAAACGAGAGACTTTATTGCTTTGCAGTGAAACCACCAAACGTTTTTCACCGGCCTCCTGTTTTCGGATTCCATTTCCCTGATGTTTGGGGGTGGCATGAGCGAATGAAATGAGAAGTATGCATGTGGGGAAACCCCACATCTCGATCGTAGTTTCAGAAACAGTTTCACTTCAGCTTCCCTTGAATAATCAATGCACCCGTGTGAAAGGATGCTCAGAGGCCATGCGCTGCTGTTCTGGTGGATGATCCCACCTCGTTTGCAAGGGCCAGAGTTTAACAACTGTTGTGTATTTACTTCACCTGCTCTGGAATGGAGGTTAGTCTAGGCAGTTTCCTCCAGACATTTTGGGATCCCTTTCTTTCATAGGTGTACTTTCATAGGCAACATGGCCTGGGCACAATAATAGTGCATTAGTGGTGGATTTATACGGGACCATCCACACATCATTCTGCTTTATTAGTCGCTCGGCAATGCTCCCCCAGTGTGGGGCAACATTATTATTATTAATAATAATAATAATAATAATAATAATAATAATAATAATAATAATATAATATTACTTATAGCCCTGTCCGGGCCTCCCCAGCCACTCTGGGCGATTTCCAACAAGATAATAAAAGATCAAACATTAAAAACTTCCCTAAACAGGGCTGCCTTCAGATGTCTTCTAAAAGTCAAATAGTTGTTTATTTCCTTGATATCTGATGGGAAGGCATTCCACAGGGTGGGTGCCACTATCCAGAAGGCCCTCTGCCTGGTTCCCTGTAACTTTGCTTCTCACAGTGAGGGAACCTCCAGAAGGCCCTCAGAGCTGGATTTCAGTGTCCGGGCAGAACACCACCCTCGGGACATTTGTGGTAAAAAAGAAAAGAAGTAGTAGTAGTTATGGGCATGCACTGATTGGAAAAGAAGCAGTCTATCCGCTCCTTCCCTTTTTGCAAGTGTAGATAATTGAAAGGAGGATCGGGTGTAACTGCCCCAATAACATCCCAAGCACAAATCGTCATGAATGCATAATGAAAAGGATGGCCAGAGGGGACCCTTGCACTACAACTCCCCTCAGCCCCTGCCATTGTGGTTAATGGCAATCCAGCAAACAACAGAGTTCTCCATTCTCGAGGTGGGCAGTTAAGTTTTGCACTGGAAGAACATCTCTGGTGTGGGATGCCCAGGGCCGGATTTAGGTTTGATGAGGCCCTAAGCTACTGAAGGTAGTGGGGCCCTTTATATGTCCAGCTGTCCTTTGTCAACAATGAATTGTCACTGGTTTTTTTGTGTTGAATATCTGCTATATGGTAATTTATGGACCTAATAGGTATCTAAAGCCATTTGCACATGTTGCAATGCATCCAGTCCATGAAGAATGTAGGCACCCTATATATAGAAATGAGCAAACCAGTGATATTTTAGGGAGCAGGCTAGCAGGCGGGGCCCATGACTTACATCACAGGAGCCTACACAACACAAAACACTGTTGCTGTATGTAGGTTTTATTTTATTTGTTTTTTTATCTTATATTTTGGAAATGTACATCCAGTTTTTTTTCCCCTTTAATTTTTTTTGGGTGCTCCAAGAGCCTTAAGCTATAGCTTGTTTAGCTTATACATAAATCCGGCACTGGGGATGACTCACTTGTGGTGATGTGTTATCCCAAAAGGCTTCATAGTTGGAAGCCCAGGACTCCTCACTTCCCTGCATCCCCCACGCCCCCTACACACCTGGAGGTCAGTGGACGAGTTTCTCTTGCTAGTTTCAAAGATCTCATAAGCTGCATCCCACAGTAACTCAGAGCAGGGCTTTTAGTGCAGCTGCCCCTGTTCTATGGAAGTCTTCCTGGCGCCCAGGGACAGGTGGCCAATAACTGCATTTCCTGGAAACAATTAAAGACATTTCTCCCCCGTTCCAACAGGCTATCCCCAGCTGGACCAATGTGGGTTTTCCATGAGCTTGTCAGGCTTCCAGTCATGTTTTAAATGTACCTTTTGTGGTTTTAACTGCTTTGAATTCTCTTATATGCAAATTGCCAAGAAGCAGTGGTTTAGAAGGCAATTAATAACTCAGTGACGACGACGATGATCAATAATAATAGTAAGAGAGGAGAAGGTCCAAGGGCAGCACTTGGTTCCTCTTGAAGGGAGAGATGACCAGAGGCTTATGGTGTGTCTGTTAATATTTTGAGTTTATTTATAAATGTACAAGTTGAACACAGGTGGAGGCACAGCTTAACCCTCTTACAAGCAGCAAATGCTACGGTCCCACATCAGATTGCTAGAGAGGCAGCCCTCAAAATAGTACTTTCCTGAGTTCAAATATCTCTTCTGAGTCCCAGTCACTAACCGCGGCTTTTCTCCCCAACCCGGACCTTCCATAACTTGAGGGAATAGGGAAGGCATGCTGCATCACCCAATCTCTCCTGGGTTTCTCCTATTTAGAACATATTCGTGTCTCAAGAAGCCATCTTCTAACATTTGGCTCCTGCTGAGAGACCATTTCCTGAACATCACGAGCTATTAACATTCCTCTGACAAGTCTGAGACTCTGGACAGGTATTGCGTTAAGGCAAACCCCCGGGGATAGCTGTGTTCACAGCAATCTGCTAGAAAACACATGATAATATTCAGTAAGAGTAGATTAAATGGGCCCCTGAGCAGCTGCAGAGTGTGTTTACCTCACCACTGAGAAACGACAGAGAGTCCCACAGACAAAGCTAGGGAGCGGCCTAGAGACCAAGTCCTGTGTGAGAAGGCAGATAGGTACCTGGCCACTGTGAGAACAGTAATGCTGGACTAGATAGATGGGCCTTTGGCCTGATCCAACACAACTTTTCTTACATTCATTTAGGCCAGGGTTTCCCAAACGTGGCCCTCCAGCTGCTTTTGGACTGCAACTCCCATCATCCCTAGCTAGCAGGACCAGTGGTCAGGGGGTGATGGGTATTGTAGTGACAAAAACCAGGTGAAAACCCACGTTTGGGAAACCCTGATTTAGGCTCACTCTTCTAGTTCATAGGCAGAGTTTTGTCCCCACCATCAGCTCACTTCCTTGAGATCTGTGAGCAACTTTTCTGCAGTCCACATCTCTTTACTCTATACAACAGTCTGAATTATGCGAGTTGATTTGGGGGGGGGGTGGTCCATTGGTCCCTTCAGGCAACTTGGAAACATACCCATTGGGTGAGATTCAAAGGTTCCAAGTGTCAATCTCTCATGCTGACCAATGGAAAAGGCTGCTGTTGTGACACCAAGTTGACTGGCAGTCCGTGGGGCCTTTCAGGGGTAGAAAGTGGTGGTGGTGTCAGTTTCCGTGGCAATGGAGCACCTTGTGTTCTCCCGGTATGTTGACCACTGCCAGAGCTGCGCTTGGCTGATGCAGCCCAGGTTCTTGAGGAGCCGGAGCAAGTCATTGCGGAACTTGACACCTATGAAGGCGTACAGGAAGGGGTTGAGGCAGCAGCGGAAGCATGCCAGGCCATACGTCACATCATTGGCCACATCCATGCGCTTGATGACTTCGCATTCGCCATTGGTGTGGTTGAAGGCCGAGATGGTCTCAGCTAGTACGACGCCGTTGTAGGGCAGCTGGAAGAGGACAAAGACCACCATCACGGCGATGAGGACCTTGATTGCCCGGTTCTTCTCGAAGCTACGGGCTTGGAACAAGGTCCTGATGATGACACAGTAGCAGAACGTCATCACTAGGAGAGGCATCAGGAAGCCAAAGAGCATCTGGCAAATCCTGATGCCGGTGCTGAAGGCCAGCAAGTTGTACGCTAGGATGCTGCAGCGTGGCTTCTGTTGGTCAGACTCATAGATGCCCCTGTGGACCAGCTCAGGGATGGAGAGGACGAAAGCTAGTATCCAAATGGAGAGGCAGGTGACCTTGCTGGCGAAAACTCTCTGGGACCGAAGGCGGTGGGCTGAGGGGGCCTGGACAATGGCGAAATACCTGTCGATGCTGATGGAGAGCAGCAGCAACATTCCGCTAAAGAAGCTCATCTGGCAGATGCAATGGATGGCTTTGCAACCAAACTCCTTAAAGACCCAATACTTTGCTGCGCTGAAGGCCCAGAAGGGGAGAGTCAGCAGGAAGAGGATGTCCGCTATGGCGAGGTTGAGAAGGTAGATATCTGTCATCGTCTTGAGCCTCTTGAAGTAGATGTACGTCACCATGACCAGGCAGTTGCCTGCCAGCCCCACAAAACACACAAGGGAATATACAACGGGTAAGAAAACTGCACGGAATCGCCGGATCTCATCCTTCTTGCAGATGTCTGCATATGCATCGTAGTCAATCGTGAAGTTGCTATTGTAGTCGTATTCAGCTGTCACAGTCTGGCTCATGCAGAGCTAGGAGGCAGATAAAAGAATCAGTTACAACTTGCACATTGGAGGGGATAACATCTCTGCAGCATTTACCAAGTGACCCCCTCCCAAAAAACCCCAGGAAGCAATCTTCAGATCAGGGGGCACATTCATCGAGGAATTATATCTAGGTATAATTGTTTGATTCACAGTTTAACTATCATGGTTTCTCAAAAGGATCTAGTGGTCTTAGTAGATCACAAGTAGGTCAATTGTGTGATGCAGCAGCAACAAAAATGCTAATAATATTCTAGGTTGCATCAACAGAAGTATAGTGTCCTTGTCAAGGGAAGTAATAGTACCGCTCTATTCTGCCTTGGTCAGACCGCACTTGCAGTACTGTGTCCAGTTCTAGGTGCTACAATTTAAGAAGCTGGAATGTGTGCAGAGGAGGGTGACCAAGATGACCAAGGGACTGGAAACCAAGCCTTATGAGGAATGGTTGAGGCAGCTGGGTATGTTTAGCCTGGAAAAGAGGAGACTGGGAGGAGATATGATAGCCCTCTCCAAATATCTAAAGGGCTGTCACATGGGGGATAGAGCAAGGTTGTTTTCTCCTGCTCTGGAGGGTAGGACTCAAACCAATGGCTTCAAGTTACAAGAAAGGAGATTTCGACTAAGCACCAGAAAGAACTTTCTGACAGTATGACCTGTTCGACAATGGAACAGTATCCCTCAGGAGGTTGTGGACTCTCCTTCCTGGGAAGTGTTTAAGCAGAGGTTGGATGGCCATCTGTCATGAATACTTTAGTTGAGATTCCTGCATTGTTGGGGGTTGGACTAGATGTCCCTCGGGGTACCTTCCAACTCTACGATTCTATGATCCTATGAAGGTGTCCTGGAGGTCATTGCTAGATGAGGGTGCTCTCAGAGCTATCTAGCCACACACACAGACTGCAGTTCCAAGGATTTCCTGGGATTTCCCACTTTTAAGTCTCTAGGTTCCACATTAGATGAGCAGCCATTCACACAATTAGTAACTGCATTAAAGACAGTTTAGAAAGCAAATAGGGATGGGGACAGGGGACCATGAGTTCAGGGGTTCTCCAGATTGGGGAGGGAGGTGTCACAGAGATTGGAGAGTTCATGCCCCAATGCCATCATAGCTAGCCATTCACAGCCAAGAGTTTGATTAATCCTCTTTGTAAAGCCACCCAAGTTGGAAAGGTTCAAATGTGTACCAATGGAAGCTTTTCTTCCAATGCAAGTCGCCAGTGTGCTACTTAATAAGCGAGATGGACTGAAACACTCAGCAATGAGGACAGCCGTTGCCCTGCTGAGTATCTGCGATGTAGATAAAAAAATACAGGACTGAGATTGGAGCAAGTAAGAGCTACTCTCTCTGTTGCTCATCCCTGCAGCCCCAAGTGGAAAGAGTATTAGAGAAGAGGGTAAATTGTGTGGTCTCAAGAAGAACACTCCGCAGGGGCACTGGTGTGTGTGTGTGTGTGTGTGTGTGTTGGGAGAACAGAAGTGGGTTCTGTGTTTTGGGGCAGGCTTATAAGACATCTGTTTGGCTTCCTGTGCACACTTCCTTTCAAATTTCAGCGCTTGGCCCCGATCCAGATTTGGTTTGAAGGGCAAAAGGGTTAAAACGCCCCTGCTCCCCATCAGCTTCCCAGTATGAGCCCCACCATAGTGGCTAATTATTTAACAAACCTGCTGTGTAAGGACTGAAGACGTGAATAACGTCACACCCGGTTTGACCTTCAGGTCCCTTTCTCTCTGATTGACACTGTAGCACAGTGGTTCTCCATCAGCTAAGTACTGCAGACCCCCCTGTTTTGCAAAAGCCAAGCTACATGGACCCCCTATTTTTGAAAACTATGATATCTCTCTTGTAGTTTTTGTTGTGCAAATGGTGCCGCAGATCCCCTGCGTGGGTTCCGCCGACTCCCTGGAGTCTGTGAGCCACCAGCTGGGAACCACTTCTGTAGAACCATTTTTTCTCCCACCCACCAAGACGGGATGACTTCTACGTAAAGGGAATTTTCAGTATGTGACGTTTGAAAGCATTTTTATTTTGCAGAAAATGCCTGCCACCTAACAGGCATATGCTTACAGAAACTAAGCTTTCCAGGAATTGTATAGCCAAGCAAAAATTACGTTGCCAGAAAAAGAGGAAATGTATTGCCTAGAAATGCGCTGTTGACACAGACGTGCAAACAAAATGCACAGGCTAATTTATATTTATAGATGCAAATGCAGAAATAACTATTGCCGTGTTCATATAGATGTGCATGTCTCTCCATAGAGCAACTCACTCTGATGTAGCTACCTGCACTGTGGCAGCTCAGTTTGCTGCCCTGGTGCTCCCAGGTGATGGGTAATGCTGGGGCCCCCTCCTGCACTCGCCTCTTAAAGTTTTTTTTTACCTTTAAATTTGACTTTGTCTGGGCACCTTCTCCAATAAAATCATAGAATCGTAGAGTTGGAAGGGACCCTGAGGGTCATCTAGTCCAACCCCCTGCAATTCAGGAATCTCAGCTAAAGCACCTCTGCTTTAAAAACCTCCAATGAGTGAATGGGCAAGAGTATTGTTGGTCCAGAAATGGAAGGAAGAAGAAATACCAACGAAAGAAGAATGGCAGACGAAATTAATGGACTACGCAGAATTGGACAAAATGACAGGAAGGATTCGAAACCTGCGGGACCAGAGATTCACAGAAGATTGGAAGAAATATACGAATTATTTGAAGAGCAACTGTAATAAAAAAATTACACTAGTAGGACTACAAGAAGTTTTGTAAGGAGGAATGTATGAAATATTGCAAAGAAGAGAAAGAAGAGAGATATTAGTTAAGATTGGAAAATTTTCAGATGTGATTGATGGAAGTCAAAAAAATTGAATAAGATATAAAAGTATGTTTAATAATTGTTGAAAATGATATGTTAAAAAACTAATAAAAATATTTAAAACAAAACAAAACCAAAAAACCTTCCAATGAATGAGAGTGCATCACCTCGCCAGGAAGACTGTTCCACGGTTGAATAGAGAATTGTCCTCCGTAAAAAGAGGAACATGGGGATCACTAAAATGAGTTTATGACAGGGCTATCAACTTCTGGGGAAAAAAAAAACAACTGATGCAAATCAATGGGGAGAAACAACCACTCTATCTTTAGGGAATGTCTGCCATTTTCAGACGGAACAATAATTCATGACAGCGGTTAAATTTTCGAAAATTGCCACATTTGGGCCTGTGGGATACCAAGGAGGAAATTCTGATTAGGACATGTGAGTGTTGCCTTATGAAGGGTCACGTGTGATTGGTTCATTCCTTTTTGAGGATGTCATCATAGGCAGAAGAGGTTCTCTTTTTCAAACTTGGAGTTTCTGACCCCACATAAGGACAATGTGATGTGCAGTACTTACACCAAAGTTTCCCAACGAAATAAAATAAAAATGAAGGATGCTTCCTTAGCTACTGGCACAGTTAACTGAGATAGAGCAGAATCCTATAGCTGCCTACTTTTGAATTCAACAGGACCTGCTCCCAGGCAGTAGCTGGGCCACGGTTGTGTCTTAGGAACTGAGCTAGAAATCATGCAATTCCTGGTTCAGATCTTATCCCTATCATGAGCTCAGCAGGTGTGGGTGTTAAATGAGCCACTCTTTCTCAGTTCTTTATCTGCGGTATACAGATAATAACATTGATCTCCTGCCAAGGGCTGTTGTGTAGAGATTACAGTATTGATAATGTGGGTGAAACACCTTAAAACACTCAGAAAATGCTACATACACGCTAAACATCATTACAAAAGATGTTCCGGGGATGGTGGTGGAAATATTTCAAAAACAAAGGTGTGTCTGCACCAGCTGTTTCACTCACAACAAAAAGCTAACGGCAAAAGTTAGTGCATGGAATTCCCCTTTCAAAGGCTGACGGACTCCATCTCCCATCACCCTTGCTGGTTGGGGCTGATGGGAGTTGGAGTCCAACCCCATCTGGAGGGCACCCCTTCCAATATTCCTGGTTTATGTGATCTATACCTGGTCTTGGACAGCAGTCCAGATTAGTTTCCCGTTGCCGAGTTTTGCCCTGAGAAAAGTACCTGTTTCATTACATGGAACGAATATTTTCTCCACTACATTCCTCATGGTGCTGAACCGACAGCACTAGGGACATGATCCTGCTGGCGAAGTTCAGAATGAGAAGATTGTGCGTGACTAAATCTAACGGAGAAGAGGCATCAGAACCGCCATTGCAAGTGATATGGTCTGGAGTGCCTATCTGTGAATATCTTTACTGGTGGGAAAGTACGGTATATACTCATTTATTTATATTTCGCCTTTCCTCCAAGAAGCTCAAGGTAGCATATATGGGGCTGATACCCTGGGCGACCAGGGTTCAAATCCCCACTCAGCCACATGAAGCCCAGTTGGGCAACCTAGTCAGATGGGTGGGGTACAAAAAAGAAAAGTATTGTCGTCATGATCATCTTGGGCCAGTTGCCATCTCTTAGCCCTGCCTCACAGGGTTGCTGTGAGGATAAAATGGCATGGAGGAAAAGTGAGATAGAAATGCAAGAATAAATTAAGAAAGCAAACTGAGAATGCTTGGGGAATTCAAGTTATGTGAATTGAACTGCCCTGATTCTCACTTCCTAGACCTAGGTGTGGATTGTTGTTGTTTAGTCATTTAGTCGTGTCCGGCTCTTCGTGACCCCATGGACCAGAGCACGCCAGGCACTCCTGTCTTCCACTGCCTCCCGCAGTTTGGTCACACTCATGCTGGTAGCTTCGAGAACATTGTCCAACCATCTCGTCCTCTGTCGTCCCCTTCTCCTTGTGCCCTCCATCTTTCCCAACATCAGGGTCTTTTCCAGGGAGTCTTCTCTTCTCATGAGGTGGCCAAAGTATTGGAGCCTCAGCTTCACGATCTGTCCTTCCAGTGAGCACTCAGGGCTGATTTCCTTAAGAATGGATAGGTTTGATCTTCTTGCAGTCCATGGGACTCTCAAGAATCTCCTCCAGCACCATAATTCAAAAGCATCAATTCTTCGGCGATCAGCCTTCTTTATGGTCCAGCTCTCACTTCCATACATCACTACTGGGAAAACCATAGCTTTTACAATACGGACCTTTGGTGGCAAGGTGATGTCTCTACTTTTTAAAGGTGTGGACTAGGGCTTCATTATCCTTTGGATTTTGCATTGCTTGGGATTTTGTGATGCAATTCATGGCATTAAGGGAGGGGGAAGCAACTCCCCAAAAGCATGTGTATTTCTGACTAAAATACCTCAAGAAAGGTGTACCGCGAGATAAAGTATGTATCAACTAGGTACTTCGTCATAAAGCAGTATTTCAATACAAATTTTAGTGCAGATTAATGTGGGAAAATGGTGGGAAAGACTTAGGAACAAACATATGCAAAATTGACATGAACCCAAACCAAAAATCCATCCATCCCTTGGTGCACCAATCTTTGGCAGCAGAGAAGTAACCATAAGGAAGGTCATGATGAGTTCTGTCATCGTGCTAAACCATAATTAGCACAAGCCATGGTCTGTTCATGGACTTCAAACTATGGTTTCTGATTCAGGCTAGCTGGCGTCTCACAAAACATGGTCTATCAGCTCAGACATCGCACCAAACCATAGCTACCGTATTTTTTGTACCATAACACTCACTTTTTTCCTCCTAGAAAGTAAGGGGAAATGTCTGTGCGTGTTATGGAGCGAATGCCTACGGATGGCGGGGGGATCTGCTGCAGTCGTGAGCAGAGGATCCATG
The DNA here is from genome assembly GCF_964270895.1 of Podarcis filfolensis. Classification (NCBI taxonomy): domain Eukaryota; kingdom Metazoa; phylum Chordata; class Lepidosauria; order Squamata; family Lacertidae; genus Podarcis; species Podarcis filfolensis. The sequence continues at coordinate 28,766,070 of NC_139615.1, forward strand.
GTTCCCCTTCCTTCCCTCCTCCGTGGCTCGCTTTGAAACAACAAAGCAGGAGAAGAGCCGCTGAGTGGGGAGGAGAGAGGGACAGAGAGCCTGCTTGCTTTAAAGGAGCAAAGCGGGAGAGGAGAGTGTAAGCGGCTCCTGTCCGGTTGGCTCCTTTAAAGCAAGCAGGCTCTCTGTCCCTCTCTCCTCCCCACTCAGCTGGCTAAATAGCAGCAAAGTTTTTCAGCGAGCCGGGGAGGAGGGAGAGAAGCAGAGCCTGCTTGCTTCTCCTCTTATACCCCTTTTCTGCATTATTAACAGCATCCTTCTCCACCCACCCCACGCGTGTTCCTTGTCCCTTGAGTGCTTTTCCTTCCCTCCCCACTTAAATCATGGTTACAAAGCACGGATCCACATGGATCCTCAGGATTTTTGCACTGGATCACCCCAAATTCACCATCAGATCACATAGCATGTCCATGGCTACAGCTTGCACCAAAAAAATCACGCACCCACTGTTGCCTGGGGCCGCAGTGGTGCAAAAACGTGGTTGCAAAGCATGGATCCACTTGGATCTTCAGGATTTTTGCATTGGGCTACCCCAAACTCACCGTCAAATCACATGTCTGTGGCCACAGCATGAACCACAAAAATCATACATCCACTGTTTCGTTTAGAATATATTTTTTTCTTGTTTTCCTCCACTAAAAACTATGTGCGTGTTATGGTCGGGTGCGTGTTATAGAGCGAAAAATACGGTAAGTGTCCATCATGCCTTGGGTCAATTTTGGCATGATGTCTGCACTCTTAAGAGAACAGGTTTTAAAAGCCTATTTTGTGGTCAAAAGCTCTCCCTCCACTCAGAAAAGGGTGATTCCATATCCCTCTGCCACTTGTGGGTGACCACAGCATGTGATCTGTGATTCATGTCTTTACAGTCCCTTGCTATGTCACATGGGAAGCTGGTGTGTGTTTCCCTGACATTTGCACTGGAAAGTCCAGACAATGAAAACAACACACTGGGGTTGCCCATTTTCAAACGTGGAAGAGGCATGATATTTCAGGACTGAGTCTGAGCAGTGCCGCATTTACGTATAAGCTAAACAAGCTATAGCTTAGGGCCTCACTCTCTTGGGGCCCCCAAAAAAATTTAAAGGAAAGAAACACACCTGGATGCACATTTCCAAAATATAAGATAAAAAACAAATAAAATAAAACCTACATAAAGTAAGTAATGGGCCCTGCCTGCTAGCCTGCTCCCTAAAATATCACTGATTTGCTCCTTTCTATACATAGGGTGCCTACATTCTGCATGGATTGGTTGCATGGCAACATGTGCAAATGGCTTTAGATACAGTGGTACCTCGGGTCAAGAACTTAATTCATTCTGGAGGTCCATTCTTAACCTGAAACTGTTCTTAACCTGAAGCACCACTTTAGCTAATGGGGCCTCCCGCTGCTGCCGTGCCACCACTGCATGATTTCTGTTCTCATCCTGAAGCAAAGTTCTTAACCCGAGGTACTATTTCTGGGTTAGTGGAGTCTGTAACCTGAAGCATCTGTAACCTGAAGCATCTGTAACCCGAGGTACCACTGTACCTATTAGGTCCATAAATTACCATGTAGCATATATTTAACACAAAAAAACCGTGACAATTTGTTGTTGACAAAGGAAAGCTGGGCATCTAAAGGACCCCATTACCTTCAGTAGCTTAGGGCCTCATCAAACCTAAATCTGGCCCTGAGTCTGAGATATGTTTTGGTTTAGGATAGGGGTAGGGAGGATGGGGATGGAGAAGGAACAGGGTCAGTGGGAAGGGGGGGGGTTGGAGAAATGGACAGGAACTGCTGGGGACTTTGCTGGTGTGTTTTGTTGCAAAAATAGCAAGGAGAGGCAGAGCAAAAGAGAGGGGAACGGGATCTGTAGTGAATGAGGGAGGGAGAAGGGGCATGTACTGCACACATGGCGGGTTGAGGAGTGGCAGAGGTGCAGAGAGAAAGAACCACAGCGGGTTGGGAGGCGAACCGGCCACACAAAGTTTAAAAGGGAAAACACACCGAGCTCTGAGGCCTGCAAGAAAACCTTGCGGTGGGCTTGTGAGCGAGGGCTCCTACCACATCCTGTGGGTGGACCTGCAGAAGGAGCATCGCCCAAAGAGAAAGGAAAGAGAGGCAGCCCACCACCAAACACCTCCACCCTCTCCCTTGAATGTGTGTGTGTGTGTGAGAGAGAGAGTGAGAGCCTGTATGAAAGTGAGAATGAGGGGAAAGAGGAGCTCCAGAGTCAACCTCAGTTCACAACTTAGCAACACGCCTTTCTTCAGAGGTGGGAATAAAATGCACCTTGAGATGGTTGCCCAGGAGGATGGGAAAAGCTGCCCCTTTTCCATTTCCCATTTTTCCAATCTAAACTTCAGTTCTCTACATTTTGGCAATCTTAATAGTAGTAGTAGTAGTAGTAGTAGTAATAATAATAATAATAATAATAATAATAATAATAATAATGTATTTATTTATACCCCACCCATCTGGCTGAGTTGCCCCAGCCACTCTAGGCAGCTTCCAACTCATATAAATAATAATAATAAATCGTCAAACATTAATAGTAACAATCTGATCCGATATTTAAAAAATCACAATAACTTTAAAAATAAACAACTTATATCCAATAAAGCGATATTTAATAATCCATTGGAATTCAATAGTAAGCAGTAAAATTTAACATCAGCAAATCGTAATTAATCAGTTTACACTTATCAATTACAATAAAGAATTACTAATCTATAACCAATAAAAATAGTCCTCATGAAAATTCACCAGCGTTTTAGCTCAGATTTCTCCTAATGAGCACATTCTTGGGTATGCAGTTTTGCTAATTTTTGCAATGCCCCCTAAAATCATTCATCTCTGTAGGTTATGTTTTAGTAATGTATTCACCCACCTGCACACTTGACTTGAGTATATGCATTTTTGTACGCATTGCTTGGCTGGAGAACGGTTTGGCAAGATTCTGAGAAGTGTGGATTTCAAAGGATGGCTGTGGTTTGGTGCATGCGTCTCTGCAGAGCATGCGGTCCAGCTAGGCTCGCCTTTAAATGCAAGCCGAATCAAATTTCTATTGCCCAGTGGCCATTTGTCAAGCACCCTGAACCTTTAATCTTTCCCATTGCCCAACTTCTTCCCTTTACTGACATGGGAAGGTGGAGCAAGGGAACATGCAACAGACTCTGTATCAGATGACTTCACCCCACCCCACAGCAGCAGTGCTCAAGGGACACCGGCCGTTTGGGTCAGCTCCTTACCTGAAAAAGGAGAGGCAAGTTCAAAACGACGACCGCTCTCAGCTTTTTATCTAGAGGAGGGAAACACAATGCACACAGTGACACAGAAAACGGCTGGGGCGACACAGAAGAGGACATGAAGAGAAGGCAGCCTTGCAAATTTAAGTGACGGCTGAAATATCGTGGTCTTTCAGCAAAGTTGTTCATGCCCACTCTGAAATGCTTGTAGAAAAGGCTGCAGCGAGGACAGATCATGCGTTAGCTGTGATAAACAGGGCTGCGATTTGGGATTTATTTTCGTAGAGGGGAGCAGGTGGTTTCTAAGGTTCAAAAGTGGTTTCACTGGATGGCTGTTTCGAAGGGGGTGGTTGTAGACGATGGCTGCACCACCACTCCAGGCAAATTATATTGCTGGCAGGTGTGCCCCCGTCACAGCTGCTGCTTCCCCCAACCCCTGCTCCCCCTCCGCCTCAAGGATGGCAGTTGCAAGGCCAGAGTTGGCCCTAGGGTAGCAGTTGCTGACACCTATCCTATGGTCGCCAAAGCTTGTGACCATAAGACAGGAGGTTTGGAAGTCCAAAACTGCGCTTTGCATTGTGCCCAGAGGACTACAAAAAGCTGTTCCGAAAGCAGCTTTCCAAGCAAGCATGAGCTCTGCATCATCTTATCTAAAGCAGTTTGCCCAGTTCATTCCTTATTCCCCCCTTTGTGATTTATATTATTATTATTATTATTATTTACAACAGAAAACAGAACTGACATCATTCAAACCAATGTTGCTGGGGAAAAATACACGTATGTTTATTTTTCCTATCAAAGTGGCATCTCATTCATAAGTATGTGCCATTGAGCATGCACAGAAAGCCTCACTTATCACTGAGTGTGTAGGTCCTTAGAGATTAGGGGCTTCCTGTTCAGAAAAGATAGTCTGAGCCTCTATACCCCCTGGCTTTAGAAATGAGAGCGGGGTGGAGTTTATCACTTTTAACAGAAGAGGTTTTTAACATGAATAAATCAAAACACCACATTGTGGTCCTTTCCTCTGTCTTGTAATTTGAAATTTGGGCTTCTTTTAACAGCTGTCCTGGGAGCCAAGGCAAGGCAGTAAGTAGCACATTGTGTTCATTGAAACACACACCTTCCAAGGAAGGAGAGATGGCAGGGCTTTTAAACCTGACCCCCCCCCACTTGGAAGCCCTTGCCCCCATTCCCAGATGGGTGTCTGAGCACAAGGCCGCCATCATTTAACGGCAAGCGAATTCTACTCTGCACATGCCCAGAAACACACTGCCATTGTGATTGTTCCCAAGTAGCCTTGGAGCTAGAAACAGGTTCAGAGGCTAGCTTCTGACTCAATTTGAACCCTGAAGTTGAGGTTGAGAGAGAGAGAAACAGGACTTACCTCTGTCCATGGCCTTTTGCTAACTTGCCACAAAACCAGACAATGACAGCTAGTGAAAGGGAGCTTAGAATGATGCTATGCGAAGAGCAATTTATAGGAACTTCCTTTCTTTTTTTTTCTTTTTGGCTCAGCCCTCATACTCTTGCAAGGACGGAGCACATGATGTGTTGCGCTCAGAGGCTGAGATTTTACTTGCTGTTCCTTCTCCTGCCTGGAGCACAGCCTCAGTGAGGGGGCCCTTGATAGCCTCAGGTGTTTCCTGCTGCCCTGAGAGAATGCAGATGGCCCAAGTGATAAGGAGATCTTTGCCCTTTTCGAGAAGAAGAACCTGCAGAATGAATTGTTGCAAGTCATCCTCTGGCAAAGGGTGAAAAATGGCTTTCTCTGTGGTCTCCGAGGAACAGGTGGCATATATATTTATATTCTTACGAGCCCCCGCTTTTCACCCAAGAAGGCCCACAAAGCATGCAAGGACCACCAGAGGAGGAAAGCACCCTCTGCAATAAGTAACTTGCCTCTGTCCCCAGACAGAGTTTTCTTTGAAACCAAACACTGAACAAAAAGGCACGCTGCCCGCATCTGTGCCCCTCTATTTATTTTTCCTGGTGCTGCCGCAAAGTGACTTCCAGAAGAAGAATAAAGCAATACCAAAAAACAAACAAAACAACAACAACAAACGAGATTAAAGACAAACCCAGGGCACATGAAAACACCATCCTGCACCATCTAGGTCAGGTTTATGCCTCATAAGGATGAGCAAATCTGTTCGAACTTTACCGAGATCTGTTAGGAGACTCCTATTCCCTTCCCAGAATTACAATTCCCAGCATTCCCTCTGATTGTTAAGCCACTTTAGAAATCGTAGCTCGGGGCAGGGGAGGGAACTAGGTGTCTCCCCGCGACTCTCAGTGTTAAGTTGTGGGTGAACATATCAGACAACACAGCGATTCTTCAAACAGCTCTTGTTTATTCACAGGCCAGAACAGAACTGCACTGAAGGGTTTAGCCAGCCTGCTTATACAGTGGGACCTCGGGTTACATACGCTTCAGGTTACAGACTCCGCTAACCCAGAAATAGTGCTTCAGGTTAAGAACTTTGCTTCAGGATGAGAACAGAAATCGTGCTCCGGTGGCGCGTTGGCAGCAGGAGGCCCCATTAGTTAAAGTGGTGCTTCAGGTTAAGGACAGTTTCAGGTTAAGTACGGACCTCCGGAACGAATTAAGTACTTAACCCGAGGTACCACTGTATAGAGCTCCACTACAAAACAACTGTAACCACTTTCTGTAACTATCCAATCACTGAACATCACTTTCAATCCCTTATTTGCATATGTGGACCTGAGTGAAAACTATCTACAGTATCCCCCTGCTGACCCAGGGTGACAACTTCAGTACATAACACTCAGCATCCCTTAACAAACTACAGCTCCCAGGATTCTTTGGGGGAAGTTGTACATTTAACCAACATAGTTAAAGCAGCAGAAGTATAAGAAGCAAGGCCAGTACAAGAAAAGCAACTCAGGTAACATATCAAAGGCTTCGGGAATTGGAAATGTTTTTGCCTGGATTAAAAAAGGTCTCAAGCAGGGATTTATTTGGTATTGTATGCATTGTGCCTTGCAGTTATTTTTTAAAATCATAGTTTAATAATTATTGTAATTGTTGAGAGTGATTTTCTGTTTAATTATAATTTGCTGATCTTTTGAGAGTTAATTTTATTTCTGTTATAAGGTCTCAGATACAGAATGTTCATAAATGTACAAGGCAAACACATACATAAGTATATGTCAGAGACGTGGCTGAATTGAAAGCCTGGGAAGTGTCTGACTCTGGAGATGAAGCAATGCCAGTACAGAGAGAGCCAGAGTCTGACTCTGGAGACGAGGGATTGCAGCCACAGACAGAGCAGGAGTGGGTTAGTTTAGCCCCCCTTGATCAAGAGTTCCCTGACTCAGATAGAGCAGCAGACCCGGAAAGATCACAGGCAGAGGGGGGGGAGGAGATAGACGGCATTGAGGGGGTTGCTATGCAACCAGGAGGGAGGCAGCATTTAGACGGCTCTTCATTTGAGAGCGGGGGGGGGGGGGAGTCTACTCACCTTCTCCCCAAAGCAGAAGAGTTGAAAGGGTTAAAAGAGAGGAAGGACTGGACTTTGGCACCCTTCATGCTGCAAAAGGGGCAGAGACTCAGAGTGACCAACTCATAGATAAGAGTGGCAGGCCCAAAACCACTCTCTGGATGTTAATTGTAAATAAACGTACCATAAAACTGCCAGAGACTCATTAATTCTTATCAGAGCTTGCTTGTCTGCATGAGATCATTACAGTACAGTGGTGCCTCGCAAGACGAAATTAATCCGTTCCGCGAGTCTCTTCGTCTTGCGGTTTTTTCGTCTTGCGAAGCACGGCTATTAGCGGCTTAGCGGCTATTAACGGCTTAGCGGCTTTAAGAAAACAAGGAAACAAAAGAACAAAGGAAACAAACTCGCAAGAACTCGCAAGACGTTTCGTCTTGCGAAGCAATCCCATAGGGAAAATCGTCTAGCGAAGCGACGCAAAAACCGAAAAACCCTTTCGTCTTGCGCGTTTTTCGTTTTGCGAGGCATTCGTCTTGCGGGGCACCACTGTACATACACCACGTGTCTGAAATAGCACAGGAGAGCAATCCTGAAGCCATTTTGACTCTCCCAAATTGACCTCAAATATTTCTCTGCAAGGAGGAAGGAAACAGGAAAAGCTTTACAATTGTATTTGGACTGTAGGGGCTTACATTTCCCTGCAAAAACAGTCTGGCAAGTATATGTTAAGCTGAGCAAACTATCAATATGTGTAAGAGATTCAGGAACTAAAGTATTTACCATCTCAAAGGAATGGCCAGGCTACCCAGGAAATGCAATCAAGTAAGGCATTATCAGGTATCCTGGCAGACAGGAGAGAAGCTACACTCAGAATTCTGCTGGAGACCGCCTCCTTCTGTGATGTTTTGGGCAGGGGTGTAGGAAAGGGGGGTGGAGGGGCCGGGCTGCCCCAGGTGCCATCATGGAGGGGGGTGACAAATTATCAAGGAACAATTACTACCCTACTAGGGCGGTTTATTAAAAACCTTTTTTTGAAAATGCCTGCTGCAAAGGTCTTATCTTACTACACTAGGGATTATATAGCTATATATGAAATTTCATGCATATCAGTTAATATCTTGGCCTTCCTCCACGAAAATAGCTGTTTACTTGGCCGTTTTCCTATGTCGTGAAGGCTGAAATTTCCCCAAGGCTGGATTATTTACTTCTGTGTGCTTGTGTATCTGTGTCTCCCTTGTATCTATTAGGGACTATTCTCTCGCCTTTCCTTTGATATCGATGCTAATGATTACTTTTAATTTTAGAGAAAGTGTTTAATTTAAAAAGGACCTGTACTATAGAATAACAGTGGTAACAATACAATGAAGACAAGTAAATATTTTGGGGAGGGTGGTCCCAGAGACCTAGTGCCACCATCTCAAAGAGGATAAAATGGGTGGACTTTGGTACTCTTTTGTCCTCCCCTCCCCCAATGTCTTTCTCTCTATCTGAGCTGGCTCCCAGCCTGTTACTGTTACATGCAGGGAAACCCATGTGGGGTCCCTCTCTGTGTAAAGTCTTCAAGCTGTCCCTGCGCACGCCTGACAAATCTGTCCCATTGTCAAAATTTATCTTTCCCCCCACCTCCAGTCTCCGTTGTTCTGAGTCCTGGCTGAGGGGAAAAACAGAAGATGGATGGTCATCGGTCAGGGATGGTCTAGTTGAGATTCCTGCATTGCCCCAGGGGTTTGGCTAGAAGACCCTCAGGGGTCCCTTCCAACTCTACCATTCTCTGGTGCAGGCTTGTGCAGTTTTAGGTACAAGTTGGATGCAAGGGGTGCATAGGATTGCAGCCCATCTTATGCACTGTCGGCTCGGGAATAAGTCCCACTGATCATGATGAGACTAGATTGCTGCTGTGCAGTCCTGTTTTTAAAATAAATGTTTTCCTTTTCAGATAATACAGAGCATGGTGAAGTCATAATAAAAAAAAAACGTCCCCTTCAGTAGTTTCAAGCACTACTACAGGTTCCACATAATATCTGTACTGCATTGTTGACTGTGACAGCACCTGCACTTTGGAAATCCCCGCCTATTGCAACAAAGCACATGCCTTTGCTAGACTCTTTTCGGGCACCTGCTAAGAGCATTCTTCTTTAGGCAAGCACACCTAGATGCTTAGGAAGTTGAAGTGATTTTAATCTTAATATTTTAGCTTTTGTATGTTTTAAAGTAGGATTGTTAATTCTTCTTGATTTTACTGCTGTGGTGTTTTCTTGTTTTCTGTTTTGGTAAACCACTTTGCAGGTTTCTAAAAATAAATTTCATTAAATAAATAAACAATAAATATAAATAAAACAACACAAGCCAAAACACAATCCACCCTGTAGATTTAAGTATCTGTCCATAGTTGCCTACTTGTTATCAGAGGCCCAGAATCCATATTCCTTTGTAAGAAAATATGAAATAACGTAAAACCATTTTTGCAGGCAAAAATAAAAATTAGAAAAAATCAATTGTGTGTGTGTGGGGGGGTACCACCGGGTACCACCTGACCTTCCCACGCCTCTGGTTTTTGGGGGTGGTATAGGGTGGGCAATTTCAAAACTATTTATAGGGGCTTGCACACCATTTTTCTGGGTCTCTCTTACCTCCTTGCAAAGAGGGGAGGGAACTCTGTTGCAACAGAAAAATAAAGATCTGCCTTGCCTCTATCCGTTCATCTTTGACTGATCATGGACTTAGGGGACTCGGTCCCTTGGGGACTTGGGCAGCAAAAGCCAAACCCCCAATTTTTTCTATAAGATTCCCTCAAGGGATTCTGGGCCCTGTAGTTTACCCCTCACAGAGTTACTATTACCAGCAACCCTTCACAAACCACAGCCACCAGAAGTCTTTGGATTTGTTTCGAAGCTATGGCGTGTTCACCATCAACACTTTCAGAGTCTCGCCTGGTTTAGTTGAAAAGGAGAAAGAGGGCTTAAGTGTCATCAACATGCTGATGACTCGTATTCACTCCAAATCCCCAGACAACTTTGCTCACTGTATGTATATGTGTGGGAGAACCGGGGGCGGCAGTCTTCAGGTAGAGAGAGAGAGAGAGAGAGAGAGAGAGAGAGAGAGAGAGAGAGAGAGAGACTGAGTTTTGTGGCTGCCATGTGAGAATCAGCCTTGGGAGTGGGGCACAGAGGTGTGTCGTAACTTTGGGGAAAATGACAGTGCCCTTCATGACTAGCCCTGTAGGTCCACATGCCTCTTCCTTAGCTCTCGCTGCCTCTGTTTATGGCAGGTTTATTTGGGCAATTGGTATACCACTTCATGTTTCGAAAGAAAACCTCTAAGCAGTTTGCACGATCTTAAAAAACCCCCCACAAAATAAAATACGGCAAAATTCACACTCTAGAGGGGCACAGATATTGGGATGCAATATCTTCTAAAAGCATCACTATAAACTGAAACAACACAAACAGGGGGACCATAAAAACCATGAGCAAATCTGAAATACGGCAGAGGCAGCTGGCCCTCCTTCACCACACGCAAAAAACTCGTCTACAGAGGTAACAGCAGCACCCTCACTTTTGCCGCTGTTGCCCCAGCTTAAAGATGAGGCACTAAAATATGAGGCAAAATCACACATTCCTCCAGAAAAATGGGTAATCATGGGGCAATTATAGCATATCTTAGTGTGGCCCACACTAAGCAAGCGGTTTGTTTGTTTGCTTATTTATATTAGGCTCCTCCCCTTTAACTCCCCCTCTTTTGCAACAAGCTCGTTTGCTTAGAATAAAACAATTAAAATATATGTTAATTACTTTCAAGGACCTTTGAGGACTTGAGCAGTTACTGAAATTTAGCCGTTGCAGCAGCAGCAGGAGGATAAAAACGACAACCTCCTCAGGGGAAATGGCATGAAGGAAGACGCTTTTCAGCTTGCTCCCTATGGGAAGCATGGTTACAGAGAGTGTCCCGTGAGTGATTTTACCAGCTCTCCTTGAAAATTTGCTTCGGGTGATTGCTATCGCTCTGCACGGCTGTGGCCTGATTTGCCCTTTTCTTTATCTGTTAAATGCCGAAAGATTCATTCAATGGTTTAGAAACTGCTTTACTCCGTAACCGCAGAGCCATATCTTGCAGAAGAAACAGGTGTATTATCTATCTTCTAGAGATTTTTTTTTAAAAAAAGAAAAATTAAAAACCACTTCCAGGAAATGGATCTTAAAGGTTCTGCACCGAGTATGCACGAACAGGAAGTTGTAAAAATGTCTAACCCGCAAGAACAATACTGTACAACCTTGTGCATAAGAGATCTTGGCCGGTCTCAATTCATTTATAGTCACAGTGGGTTGGAGTCAGACTAAGGGAGCTGAATTTGGGCCCCATTGAAACCAATGGGACTAGTCAAACACAGCTTAAGATCCATTTCTTTCAATAGGATCAAGGCTGCACCCTTAACACCCCAATGCTGGTTGCTTGAGTGGGGAAGGGTTAGGATGAAGTGCAGGCATCTCTCTGCTGTCTTCCGCCAGCAAAGGTGAGTGCTGCTGCTCTTCCATAAGGCAGAGACACACAGACACAACAACAACAACAACAACAACAACAACAACACCAACACCCTGCCCCTCAGCCACTCTGGGCAGCTTCCAGCACATCTAAAAACATAATAAAATGTCAAACATCAAAAACTTCCCTAAACAGGGTTGCCTTTAGATGTCCTCTAAAAGTCAGAGTTGTTTATTTCTTTGACATCTGATGAGAGGGCGTTGCACAGGGAGGGTGCCATGACCAATAAGGCTGTAGTCTGTGGGACCAAGGTAGATGAGATGTTGAGCTTGCTCCAACATCTTGTCATTTTTAAATTGCTTGTAGAAGCCATGGGGAGGTTGATTTTCAAAACAGGACCTTGTCTCAACCCTTTCTCTCCCCCAATGTGTTCTCAGCGTCCTGCCACCCTACATGTCAGCGGCTGCTAGCCCCAGGTGGGAAGCAGAGAGTGCAACTGGGAGGTGAAAGTTACCAATGGCGGCTGGGTGGCCCTTGAGGCTGGTGGGACAGAAAGCAGAGAAGCCAAATGCTAGGCGACTCCAGCCAAAGAAAGGCAGAGCCAACTAATTCTCACTCTGCCTCCATCCTGCTGCCTGCTGAGTTTCTTCAAAGGCTATGCTGAGACTAAGGAGACGGAAGAAGCGGATAGGACTGGTTGTGAACCCCCTGGACTGCTTGTAAAGTCAGAAGGCGGGGAGGTGGAGGCTGGTTGAGGGAGCAAGGCCTTTTTTGCCCCAATAGAGCAGCCTTCAAGGAATATTAGTTCAACACTGGTAATGGAACGGTGCTATCCGCCATTCCTGAGGGCAGCAGGTTGGCCTAGGAGTTGCAGGCTATGTGGGGCGCAAACAGCTCTGTCCTATAACACTTCACCACTACCCCCAACACCCAACCAAGGAAGCCACCTCATTCTGCCTAATAATTTTATTATTTATACCCCACCCATCTGGCTGGGTTTCCCCAGCCACTCTGGGCAGCTTTACATAAGAAATGGTAAAACATTAGACATTAAAAATTTCCTGATACAGTACAGGGTTGCCTTCAGATGTCTTCTAAAAGTCAGATAGTTGTTTATTTCTGTCACGGTCCGAGTCAAAGTCGTGGCTGAGGACGTTGGTACCGGGGGCAAGATGGCGGGGTGGGACAGGAACAAGAGTCCAGGAGCCAGGAAGCCAAGAGTCCAAGGGTCAGGAAGCAAGGAGTCACAAAGTCAAGGGTTCGAGGATCAAGAAGCAAGGAGTCAAGGAGCCAAACACAGCAAGGCAGGAAACGTGTTGCTGTGGCAAAGAGCCAAAGGGAAATGCTGACCTTATATCCCTTCCCAGCTCTTGTCACCAGGTGCTGTGAGTTACCAATCAGTCTCACCTGTGTGGCCACGCCTTGCCTCTTCAGAACAAACTTAGGAAGGCCCCAGTCCTGCAAAGTCCTACTGGTCACAGGGCCTGGCTCCTGCATGCACTCCTGACTATTTCCTTGACATCTGATGGGAGGGCATTCCAGAGGGCAGATGCCACTACTCAGAAGGCCCTCTGCCTGGTAGGGCTGGTTCTGCCTGGGCTGTGAAACTTCCAACGGTAGGGGAGGAGTGTGTGCAATATGTTCTGCTCCCCCATTGGTAGCAACAGGGTCATATTTTTATTCTTATAAGGCTTACAAGCCAGGGAGAAGGCTAGGCCTGAACACTTCTATCTGACTGAGTTTTTTATGTGGAGAGCATTCCCCCCCGTGCAAGAATTCCATAATGTGAATCGCCTCACTTGAAGTGCTATACCCTCCCCCCCAGCACAGGCTTATCCCCTCAGTGTGGGCCAGTTAGCTCCTGGTGATAAGGTTTGGCTAGTGAAATTGTAATTCTTTGGGCCCTTTGGAAGAAGCCATGGGAGTCAAACTGGTCCACACAGAGTTTGGTGTCCCCTAAGCCCTGGAGCCCCCACAAAGGTGCTGTTGCATCTGTCAAAACAACAACACTGCCCAAATCATAGAAAAAAATATTCTCTGTGCACTCTATGCAAATGGTTCTTCTGTTCCTGGCTGCTGCTAAAGATGGAAAACAAAGCCAAACCACAACCTGCCTTTTGTTGTTACACTGCATTGCAAGCTATATATATATATATATATATATGCACGTATCTAAAGGAAAGGTTCAGCCACCCGTTCTGCCTGTCAGCTATGCTATGCTATGCACCAATGCCTTGCATCTTCCACCATGGTGTGCATGCGTAACATGATGAGCATTTAAGATCAGCTTCTTTGCAGGGAAGTGGCGATTGTGTGGTGCACCGTCTAATGCCCACTGACCTCTCTCCAAAGACTTCAGCAAAGGAAACAGCAGCTTCTGTCCTAAGTAGTGAAGATAGGCTGGCTGTTTGCCCTGCTTTACAGACGAGAGTGCTCTGTAGCAGCTGCAGCCAGCGCAAAATTCAGTGGCTCGCTGGGGCAGAATGTTGTCATCATATTATGCTGTTGCAGAAAGAATTACACGGGGTGCCAGTCAGCTACCAGTTCAAGTGCTGCACAGTTTGGGAGCAGAATACCTGAAAGAGGATCTTACTTACCTGCCCTCTGCAGGAGAGGGCATTCTGCAGATACCACCTTATCACAATAGAATCATAGAATTGTAGCATTGGAAGCGTCATCTAGTCCAGCTCCCTGCAATGCAGGAATCTCAGCTAAGGCATCCATGACAGGTGGCCATTCAAACTCTGCTTAGAAACCTCCAAGGAAGGAGAGTCTGAACAGCTTTTACTGTCAGAAAGTTCTTTCTGACATTTAGTCAGAATCTCCTTTCTTGTAACTTGAAGCCATTGCCTTGAGTCCTGCCCTCCAGAGCAGGAGAAAACAAGCTTGCTCCCTCTTCCATGTGACAGCCCTAAAGATATCTGAAGATGGCCATCATATCTCCTCTCAGTCTTCTCTTTTCCAGGCTAAACATACCCAGCTCCTTCAACTGCTCCTCGTAAGTTTCCAGAGCCTTTATCATCTTGGTTGCCCTCCTCTGCACGCATCCCAGCTTGTCAACATCCTTCTTAAATTGTGGTACCTAGAACTGGACACAGTATTCCAGGTGTGGTCTGACCAAAGCAGAATAGAGTAGTACTATTACTTCCCTTGATCCGGACACTACACTTCTGTTGATGCAGCCTAGAAGAGCATTAGCTTATTTTTGCTGCTGCATCACACTGTTGACTCATGTTAAGCTTGTGGTCCAAGATGGGATCAAGTTTAAAACTTCCTTTGGAAAGGTTTTAAAGCTGAAACTGGGAGTCCAAACAAGCAACAGACTTCCTCGAACCAAAGGTTTCTTTCATCCAGGCCCTTGAACCTCCAGTCCTCCTACCCCCAAAGGGCAGGATTGCTGAGAAAGTGGGGGAAGAGTCCCTGCTGGGCAGCTTGCTGAGAAATGGAGTACCTGACTCACATTTCTATTGTGTTCTAGAAAAGAATATTGATAATGAAAAACACACACAATTGTAAGTGTGCTCCTGCCTCCATATAGATTTGAAAGCCCCTCAGATATGAATAACTCACTCTGAATTCTACTCCTGCCACTCATAGTCAAAGTGACTTCTGAAGCCCTGCCCACACCAGTCTGCATGCAAGAGGTTGAAAGTATTGAGTCTTCTGAAAGTAACAGGTCTAATTCAGCCCACATGGGTAACTGAGGTTTTGCTTAAAACAGGGTGTTTTAAGCAAACACCCTGAATCACAGAGCCTAGAGGAAAACATGAACAACATCTAAATCTGCATTTGTTTGTTCTCAGTAGCCAAAATTATATTATCAACATATATAAGCAGGAAAATTATTTTCCCATTTTGTTGTTTTCCCCATGAGACATCGGTTGAATTGGACCACATATATCAGTATGAATAAGTTGCCAAGGCTCTGTTGGAATTTCCTGGCTTTGCTTGAGGGGGGGGGGGTAGAAGGTCTTGTTCCCTTTCCCAAGAAACAACTTTCACATATTTCACTATTCAGGTTAACTTTACAAGGTTTAATTTCCATTCCTCTCACCAAACCTTTCCCTGACAGGTCTGCTATCATCCTGAAGTCTCTATGTCCAAGCCTTTTGTGTTCATCTGTGGCACAAAGGGCTTGGGCATAAGAGACTTCAGGATAATAGCAGACCTGCCAAAGCAAGGTTGGCAAATTAGGCACATTGAGAAGGGCATTATGAGAAACCCACCGGGGGCCTAATTGGGATAGTAGAGTGCTTGGTATATGGCGAGCAATCTCATCCTTTATTTCCACACCGTGGCTGCAGACCAAATAGTCTGGCAGGAGAGCTATGAGCCAAGGCCTGGCCAGGACACAGGCCCACAGCCCAGGTGGGGCTCACTAGCTTGGGAAGTAGGTGTGTGGTTCCTCAGCTGGAGTAGACTCAGGTGAGGGTCAGATGCCTCGTCATGCCCAGAATGTATAACAGGAAGGCTGTCCTGCCCAGGCCTGTGTCCTCTAATGAAAATAGGGACACCCTACCAGATCATGGACATCCCTGGAAAATAGGGACACTTAGAGGGACTGCTGTACCAGCACTGCATTTATCCAATGAAAATAGGAACATCCTAAGGAACAGCAGGACATTCTGGGATGAAATCAGAAACCGGGACAGCTTCTCTATATCACGGGCACCCCTGGAAAATAGGGACACTTGTAGGGGCTGCTGTACCAGCACTGCAGTGCTGGCTTTGGCTCCGATTCCCTGAAAGAGCTTGCAAGATCTCACCCAGATCTCATGAGATCTTTTGCCCTCCTTGATATCTTGCAAGACTTTGATGAGATCTCGCAAGATCTTGCAGGAAATCAGCACCTATACTGGCACCGCTTCTCTGGCAGAGGTGGGGGCATGAAAGGAGGCCCTCATGAGGGTACTGCTGTAAGAAAAACACTGAGGCCTAATTTGAATCCTGTGTCCTGGCTAGGCATCTGTTCTGACCAGGTCATAGCTCACAGCTCTCCTGACAGTGCCTTTCGTGCCACAGACAAACACAGGTTCATTGGGTTTTGGGTGAAATTGTGACCACCATAACTATCCTGACAGATGATTTAGTCTGGAGCCACAGTGTAGAAGAAAAGGATGAGATTGCCCCTGTTACTCCACCTGGGGTCTCCGGTCACAGTCTCCAGGCACACTACTCCTATGTTGTGAAATTTGGGGGTTTTTTTGTGGGGAAGACCTGTTTGATTGGGATATTTCCTGCTTGTGAGTAATCAGTGGTCAGTGCTATTTTTCCAGATTAAGAAATCACCACAAACAGCTCCCTTGTTATCTTACAATGGCAATGCTGCCCACCTGAGAGGTGCCCAACCTGTGATTTTGTGAGTTATGGTGAAAAACAACAACCCCTCTCTGTGGTGATGTTTTGCTGGGTACTGCTCGCCCTCCATGCCCCCTACTTCCATTTTGTTTCCATCTGACTAAGGGAAAGGTCACAGTCTGCCTTTTCCAACAAGATTCGTGGACCCCGCTGCCCCCATGGGTAGAGGAGATGGGGAGGAAAGCTGGAGGAAATAAAGTGACAGGTAGCTTTTCATGTGAACAACTCCAAATCCTTACCTAGTTTGGAGTGAGGTGTCAGGGAACTGCCATCGGAACTAGAGAAGGAGGCGAGGCTCCACAACGATGCTGGAGAGGGGCCAAGCAGGGAGAGGGGCAGGTCTCCTGTTGGGGAAGAAAATCAGCGCAACACCAGGGATAGAGGGGGGCCGATGGGGGAAGCAGAGAGCAGGCTCCGGGACTCTTCACTGGACACCAGCGGGGAGAGCACAGGTCCTCCGCTACCCACGCCCTCACCGTGCAGAAGACTTCTGTGCAGGGAGAGTAGGAGGAGACTGGGCGTCAAACAACTTTTATGTTGGAAAAGGTTGAAGAAACGCCCACTGACGGATTCTGCCAGCGACTGAACAGCCACGGAGTGGATGGCTGTCCAGCGAGAAATGGTTTAACCAGCCAACCTAGCCCAGAGCGGCGGCAACTTACGCACAAGCAACCCCTAAAGCCATTACATGAGGCATTGCTTATTTTTTTATTTTTGGACTGTTGTTTTGTGAAAGCATGGTGAAAGCAATACCCATAGATACCAGGTTTCCTGGCTTTGAGCAACACACACACACACACACACACACACACACACACACACACACCTGCTGTTTTGTTCAAAGCTGATAGATTGAGAAACTTGTATTTTTTAATATAAAAAAGATAAACTAAAGGTGGGTGCTTACAGGTAAACAAATACCGGTTTGCATGCCCATAATGATCTTAGTCAAGGCCTAGCCACATGATTTGTTCTTTGTCCACGTGAAACATGGGGTTTTGACCGCCAAATGTTGCAGGGGGCCTTCTGCTGGCGTTTGGCACCGCTTTGGAGTAAATTAGACAATGTCGGATCCCCGAAATGTAAACTGTATTAAAAGGGCACTTTGAGTTGGAGGGATTTGTAAGGGCTGCAGGGCGGAATTTCCCCTGCATTTTCTTTGTTAGAAAATTCCCAGTTGATGTGATTTCCTTGGAGGAAGCAGGGGATAAATGTGAAATAAATACATTTCAGCTAAGGATGTCTTTCACTTCCCCACGGAGGTGCATGTTATCACAAAGACCTTCTAGAATGGTTGCCACCAAGGCAAGGCTGGAACATTTCAGCAGCACGTGCCAAAGAGCCTGTTCAGGGTGTGACGTGCAAACCAAGAGGTCTTGGTTAAAATTCTGGCTCCGTGGTGAATTTACTGGGAAGCCACTGTTCTCCCAGGCAACTTACTGTGCTGCTGTAAATGTCACTGAACCAATCTCTGATGAGACACACTTGCATTTTTCTGTAGTATTATTATGGTGAGACTTAAACCTGGATCTCCTTGATGCAAATCCAGCCCTCTGTTTTCTGGAATACACTGCAGGGATCAGGGCCAGCTCAATCCACTAGAGCAGGGATCCACTAGAGCAGTGATGTGCCTTCCAGATGTTTTGGACTACCACTCCCAATATCCTTGACCACTGGCCAAACTGTCTTGCGATGCTGAGAGCCCTAGTCCACAACACTGGTTATCTCTGAGCTAGAAGTATCACAGTATTTTAATATTGTTTTGGAAGCTGCCCAGAGTGGCTGGGGAGGCCCAGCCAGATGGGCGGGGTATAAATAATAATAATAATAATAATAATAATAATAATAATAATAATAATTATTATTATTATTATTATTGAAGGAATCATAATCTCAGGATTGTGGGTTTGAGCCCCACATTAGGTAAAAGATTCCTGCATTGCAGGGGGTTAACTAGATGACCCTGGTGGTCCCTTCCAACACTACAATTCTACGATTGCTCCTTGTTTGTCATTTCTCCACCCTTAAGTTCAGTTCTCCACATTTATGGCCGTCATGAGAATTCATCAGCATTTCAGAGTGAATTTCTTACAATTCACATGTATGTTTGCAATTCTGCCTAATATGCACACCTTCACAGGGCGATTTCCCTAAATGGGAGACATTTGAGTGTGTTATTTTCACCAATAAATGCATCTTAATGCACACTTTAGGCTCATCCATGTCTTTTAGTGCACGTCACCTAGCTGGAAAACTTGTGCTGAAAAATTCAGAGAAGTGCAAATTTCAAAGGACTCTTATTGTTGCTGAATTGCATTTATTGCCACGTTGTCACTTACTTGAAGCGACTTACAATTGTGAAAGCGGTCGGATGGCTGTGTTCTGGTCCTCAGGTTGTTTTGAAAAGTGTGTATTGGGTAGGTTTACTTTTAAATGTCAACTGAACCGAGTTTCTACAGCATCCCTATGAGAGCCTCCCCCCCCCCCGCAAGTGTGATTGCTACTGGCTACTTCCCCCTGCCCCACCTGCCCGGGGACAGCTCTGCATTCAGGTACGTGAGATGACAATTCTCTCTGCCCTCCGTTCTTACTGCAAAGTGAGGACCCCTTGGCAACCGCATGGAGCCAAACGTGCGTGCGTTCCTCTCAGTAGCCCAAACCTCACAGCCTTGCAAAACAAGAAGCCACTTCAAAAGGGCTGCTAGAAAGGTCAAAGGAGGGGCTGTGAGAACGAAAGCAGAGAGGAAGATGGAAGCAAAAAGACAGAGACAAACAGCAAGAAAGATCTAAAGTGAGGAGGGAGACTATAGGCTCTGTGGGCACTGATAATATTGCCCTCTTCATTTTCCCCATTAATTAGAGCAGTGTCAGCCCTGCGCTTAAAAGAAGTAAACACCCAAGTTAAACTTCTGCACCAAAGCAACAAACAACATGTTGCCTGGGAGAAAACTCCACTGCTGCCTCCCCCTCCCCAAATTCAGCTCCGTGTGAATTCCCTATGTCTAGACTGCGTCGTGAGACTTGGCTCTCTCTAGAAGAGAAGGGTGGTGAAAGCATATTAATGGGCACATGTGGCGTAATGGTTAGAGTGTCGGACTGTGGCCCTGGGAGACCAGGGTTCAAATCCCCACTCCGCCACAAAGCTCGCTGAGTGACCTTGGCCCAGTCACAGGCTCTCCGCCTACCTCACAGGGCTGTTGTGGCAAGGACAAAATGGGGAGCAGGAGGAGAACAACGTACACCATCTAAAGCTCCTTGGAGGAAAAGGTGCGATATAAATGGGATGAAGACAAGGGCGAAAATTAAATCAAGCTGTGTCTGATCCCAAGCCCGGGTTGGTGATGGATTGTTTGTTTTCAAGGTGGTTTTGCAGGCTTTGAGGCTGCTTGTTCACACTGCATCTCTGAATCAACCACAACACTCGCATGTTTGTTAACCGGGAGGCCACCTTCTTCCTGCATTGAGTGTGCCATAATGAAGACAGGTATGCTTGTTAAAAACAGACTTCTTATTAAGGTGGGTAGGCTGTGGGGTGGCCAGAGGCAAAAGAAGACAGGGCCATCGTAAGGGTCTTTCGCACCCTAGGCAAACACGCCTCCTCTTCCCTCGTAATGTTGTAATACATTTTAGTGATGTAAGATGGAAAAGAAAATGTATAATTTTCTGACATTGATATAAATATCCATTTTTTAAATCCATGCCATCTAAACTCAACGCCTCAAATTAAGTCAAACCATTATAACGTAACTTGTTTTATTCATTTCTCTTGCTGTAGTTGAAAACTCACATTCTTATATTTTAGATTACTGTAGTCCGAAATTAGGGACGGGGGTGGTGCTGTGGGTTAAACCACAGAGCCTAGGGCTTGCTGATCAGAAGGTCGGTGGTTTGAATCCCCACGACGGGGTGAGCTCCCATTGTTCGGACCCAGCTCCTGCCAACCTAGCAGTTCGAAAGCACGTCAAAGTGCAAGTAAATAAATAGGTACCGCTCCAGCGGGAAGGTAAACGGCGTTTCCGTGCGCTGCTCTGGTTTGCCAGAAGCGGCTTAGTCATGCTGGCCACATGACCTGGAAGCCACATGACCTCCCTCGGCCAATAAAGCGAGATGAGCGCTGCAACCCCAGAGTCGGCCACGACTGGACCTAATGGTCAGGGGTCCCTTTACCTTTACCTAATACAAAATTGTAGAAAGAAAGAAAGAAAGAAAGAAAGAAAGGAAGGAAGGAAGGAAGGAAGGAAGGAAGGGCACTGAGTAGCCAGTAGGTACTTTTTAAAGAGAATTTAATATAAACTTGAGTACACAGGACTCAGGTACATTAGTCAAAAAAACAACACTTTGATTGTGTTATAAACCTGCAACACCAGATGGTGCCCAAGAACAAAAGAATTTCCTATGTGATTCTTACGTAGTGTTTTTTTTCTTTTGTGATAATGATTTAATTTCTGACTTATTTATAGCACCCCCCCATGTGTAGATCCACCCATAGACATAGTTGGTCTTGTGAAAATGGCAGAGGGGCAAATACTAAGAATGTGATAAGGTTTGTTTATTTTATAAATTTCTCATAAAGGTTTTTTTTTAATCTTTTTTTTCACATGCTTATTAAAGGTGCAGGATCCTTGCCATCTCTGCCCACTTGGCCACTATCATACCTTCATTTTGGGCCGTTTCACTAATTCTGCACATTGATGAGTGATTGGGCTAAACAAACAGTCCCACTCTTTACTGCTGAATTGGAACACACAGCAATCTACAGAAAACCCGGTAGCCATTTGGTTCAAATTCAGCGGTAAACTGCGGGTCTTCCTGGGGGAAAGCGGCGGGACAAATGTGGATGAAACCCTACTTTTGGCTGGCTGACCACCACCCTGGAAATGGAACAGTGGGTTTGCATTGCAACCCTATGTTTCCCTACTCAGACGTAAACTACACTGAGCTCAGCGGGTCTCAGTGAAAAGTAAACAGGAATGGGATTGCAGCCTAAATGGACCTGCATCTGAAACAGCAAGGCAATAAGGGTGTCCTTTTTTATCTTTATTCTCTTCTGCCTCTGTAGCAAAACATAGATGATGCACACATTTTTTAAGTAGGCAAAATTGTTGTAGTTTTGGAAAACAACGAGGGGTGGCTGGGAACCGCCTCTTGTTACCGACCTCCGGTGATATTCCCTAAGTTTGTCAACAAATACAAATTCTGTGTCATACATGGCTGGCACTTAAATAATACCGAGAGCATCTTGGTATGCCAGGGGTGCATTAGGGATAATCCCTTCCTGTGGCTTTCTGAAAAGGGTTTTCTAAATGTGTTGAGAAACTTTTATCAACATTCCCGGGGGTGTTTTAGAGTAGGGCTTGCTGGAACAAGTAACAAAGCCAGGGTTTGCTCGAAATGCTTTTGCATTTTGACATACTGTTGGAAGAATGGCTCACTGATCACCACCAGAAGATGGTGTGTATATAGTTATGAGACTGACAAGGCAGCTCTATCTGTTTGTTTCCAGTGCCCTCTTGTGGGCTTGCTGTGAAACAGCAAGCTCTTCTCAGCTTCCCTTCAATCTAATTACAGTGGTATCTCAAGTTAAGAACTTAATTAGTTCTGGAGGTCTGCTCTTAACCTGAGGTACCACTTTAGCTAATGGGGACTCCTGCTGCCGCCGCATGATTTCTGTTCTCATCCTGAAGCAAAATTCTTAACCTGAGGTACTATTTCTGGCTTAGCAGGGTCTGTAACCTGAAGCGTCTGTAACCCGAGGTACCACTGTATATGAAGTTATATGAAGTAGTAGGCGTGTGCCCTGACACCACTGTGGGCTTAAGTGGAGAATCGTTTTGACAGAGTCCGTGTATTCGTATGTTTTGATTTCTCCTGCCCTTGCACTCCCATGCCCCCTAACTAAACCCCCTCACCATCGTCTACCCCAAAAGGCGTGTTTGCATTGCTTTGGTAATGAATTGTTATAATCAACAATTAATTTGTAAACAATTAATTAATTAAAATCACTGTTTCCCAAACTTGGGTCTCCAGTTGTTTTCGACTACGGTTCCCATCATCCCCGACCGCTGGTCCTGCTAGCTAGGGATGATGGGAGTTGTAGTCCAAAAACAGCTGGAGATCCAAGTTTGGGAAACTCTGGCCTGGCCTTGCAGGGTTCTTCTGTCAGGGCCGGCCCTGCTGTGAGGCTGTTGTATTAGTTGGCAGATGCTAGGGATGGAACAGCTCCCTGCCTTCTCGTCTGAGCCCCCTAAGCTACTCTGCCGCCTTCAGATTTGGTAGAAGTTGCTCTCCTGCTCCTAATAAGGAAGAGTCAGCTACTAGTCCCATGAGGTTTGCTACATGGAATTGGAGTGTGGGTAGGAATGGGCAATTCTGTCAGTTTCCATTTCTCTCAGTTTCTCATTCCCCTGGACTCCTTTTGGTGCCTGCAAATATCCATCTATCTTGTTTCGACAAGCCTACTGAGATGCTTAGAAAGCTGATGTAATTTTACTCTGTTTCAGTATTTTAACTGTTGTATGTTTTAAAGTAGGCCTGTATATTTTTCCTGATTTTATCGCTTTACCTTTTTGTGAACCGCTTTGAGGGTGTGTTTCTCCCCCAATCAAGTAATAATTATAATAATTTATTATTTACTCCCTGCCCATCTGGCTGGGTTTTCCCAGCTACTCTGTGGTGTATTGATTTTGTTAAATGAAAATAAATAAACACCTTTTTTCCCAACCTTAAATTCAGTTCTCCACAATTCCGCATCAGTATGCAATTCTTCTTTAAGCCCTCACAAAAATTCACCAGCACTAGAGCAAATTCCTCGTAATATATACATTTGGTGTGTGCGTCATTTTGCCTAATTTACTCATTACTTGCAAAGCAATGGCCCCAGATAGAAGGCATTTCGTTCTGCTTATTTTCACTAATATTTGCATTTTTGTGCACGCTTTCCTGTATGCATTTTTGGACCCTTTACTTGGCTGGAGAATTGCGTTGCGGCCTTCGGAGAAGCGTGGGTTTTGGAGGACAGTTGTGCTTTAGGTTTGCAAATTGTTTCAGAAAGTACAAATATGGGAGAACTGTATTACGCCATAGCTGTCAACTTTCCCCTTTTTTAAAGGGAAATTCCCTTATTCCGAATAGGATTCCTCGCAAGAAAAGGGAAAAGTTGACAGCTATGTATCACGCGTTTGCATGTGCAATGAATCTATTTCTTCCACATCCCTGGGTGGTGGTGCTGCTGCAGGCAGCAGGATCCTCTTTTTCCTGTGGCAACAAAATGGTTTTGGATTGCCTTATTATTGTGTTCCTGAGCTCCGGAGATCTTAGCAGGCATTGCCCACACGCCTTTAAGCCTACCTGATCTAAGGCGTGCCCTGCAAAATACCAGGCTACTTATGTGGAACAGGCACTTAAGTGGCAGGCCAGCCCCGGAGAGCCAGCTTGCGTCTGCGTACGGTGATCTCTAACCACCATTACAACAGCGCCAGCCCGTCATCGGCACGAACACAGCCGTGACTCATCTGACAAGTTGATCTCGTGTTACTGAGAGCGCGGCGACTTAGCGGCTTAGCTGTTCACTTGGTGGTTTCGTCCAAGCAGATCCTCCGAGGTTCAGGCTACTCCGTTTCACCACTTCTATTGTGGGAAAAAATTAACAAGACGTGTTACTTCTCCCCTTTTGCACAACACGCCCTTTTGCAGCAAGACATTCTGTCTTTGCCGCTAATTACTGTTAATTAAAACCTGCCATGAGAATTTGGGCACCTGTTGAAAACCCAAAATGGCTTTGAATGGGAGGGGGAAATAAAACCTTACCACAGTCAAGGTGGTTACACTGCAGAGGCATGCAAATCCTTGATTTCTGCTCAGTTGCAGAGCATCTGCTTTGCATTTAGAATCAGAATAATAGAACCATAGAACCGCAGAGTTTGAAGGGGTCTCTGGGGCCATCTAGTCCAACCCCCTGCATCCTGCCCAGAGCCATCCTGGGGTGGCAGGGGGCTCGAACCACCAACCTTCTGGTTAACAGCCAGATGCACTGATCTAGTGTTGCCAGTTCAATCCCCAGAATCTCCAGGTAGGCCTGGGACCTCTGCAGGGCTGAAGCCCTGGAGAGCTTCTGCCAATCAGTGCAGACAATATTGAGCTTGATGGACCAATGGCCTGACTCAGTACAAAGCAGCGTCCTATCTTTGTAGAAGACAAGCTGTTGTTTTTAGTCGTTTCAGTATAAGAGCATCAAACTGGAAGCACAGAAGAAAATTGGGCAGTGAGGCGGGGGGTGGGAGAGAAGCATGTTATAATTTTTCGGTAATAAGATCACCGATCAAATTGCAGCCTTTCCCCTAATAATCTGTCTCTGTGCAATAAAGTTTGGCTGTCTTTTGCTGGAAGCATGAGTCTTGCTCGTTGGAGGCTTCGACAATCAATTTCTCTGGCCAGAGAAACAAAGCACAAAAATACCTTTGCGAGAGAATTGTATCCGACAGGCTGAATTTAAGGCAAAGGGCCTGAGACCGTGGCATTGAGACCGTGGCTTAGCTTGTGGATAGCTGAAGGTTGCTTCCCTCTCCATTAAAGTTTATATGAGCATGTGCAAAACACCTTGCA
The DNA here is from genome assembly GCF_964270895.1 of Podarcis filfolensis. Classification (NCBI taxonomy): domain Eukaryota; kingdom Metazoa; phylum Chordata; class Lepidosauria; order Squamata; family Lacertidae; genus Podarcis; species Podarcis filfolensis. The sequence goes on from NC_139615.1 coordinate 28,791,247, forward strand.
TTGAAAGGGCAGCTACCATCCTATATGATATACAGCTGAATCTAGGATTAAAAAAACCCTACACGCTATAACCTCCAGGCAGGTTTAGGAATCTGCAATACAGTCATACCTCATGTTACATTTGCTTCATGTTACGTTTTTTCAGGTTGCGTCCCGCGGTGACCCGGAAGTTCCGGAAAGTCTTACTTCCGGGTTTCGCCACTCGCGCATGCGCAGACACGCAAAATAACATCATGCGCATGCGTAGAAGCGGCAAATCGCAGCCCGCGTGTGAGCAGACGCGCCGCTGCAGGCTGCATTCCCTTCATGTTGCGAATGGGCCTCCGGAACGGATCCCGTTCGCAACCAGAGGTACCATTGTACTCTGTTTAGAAATTAAGCTGTTTTCCCCTTGGAGACTCAGAGCTGTATCCATCCAGGCAATGACTTATCAATATACTGGGATCAGGGCCGGCTTACCCATAGGTGCTAGGGGTGTGGGGCACCCAGGCACCGGGCTCTCAGGGGCTCCGGGCCTAGAGTCTGGCGCTGAGATTTGGAGTCCGGGGATTGAAGAGCCAAGCCAGCCAAACAGCCACTGTCGAGCGCAGCAGAGCCTGTCGGAGCGCCGCAGGCTTTTTTGCTGTTGGTGCTGAGGCACCCGGCCGGCTCCACCCTCCTGCGTCCCTGGGATTGGCGGGCCATTGAGAGGCCCGCCCAGCGCATGCACACAGCTTTCCTCCCAAGCCTCTGCAGGGATTGCTATCCTCCCTCCACCCGTAGTGGCATAGCAGAGAGTTGCGTACCCCCCAAAAAAGCTCAACAACTTTAGCCTCCCCCCCAAAAAATTGGGGGCGCTGGGCAGTTTTTTTGCACCCCAGTGCCACATATGCTAAAGATGGCCCTGATAAGAACGTTGGCAGCTTCTTGTTTGAGAGGAACACATAGGCAAAGATCTAGCAGAGACACAACTGCTTCTCCACCCTCCACAATATAGGAACACAGGAAACTGCGTTATACAGAGACCAGCGGTCCACCCAGCTTAATATTGTCCACACTGACTGGAAGCTGCTTTCCAGAGTTTCAGGCAAGGGACTTTCCCAGCCCCACTTGGAGATGCCAGGGATTGAAGCAGGAACCTTCTGCATGCAAAACAAAAATGATTTAGTGCTAAGCTACAAACCTTTCCCCAAATTAAGCCACGCAACCCTCTGCAGTGTTTCCCACGTGAATCTGCTCTTTGATCTCGGCCAATTTCACATAACTGGTTTCAGCCCCAATGGCAAAGCTAACTGAATGCCAACGGAGAGAGATGCACATTGCAATCGTCGTAAGAGTCCTTCGGTTCTTTGTGATTTTATCATTTGTTCTTAGTGCCTTTCCACCCAAGTGGACACTTTGAGGTTCCTTCAGGTTCATCTGAATGAAGGTCCTAAACAAAGTTCAGTCCATGCATGGCAAATGATGTTCCAATTTATGCACCGAAGACACAAGATAACAACGAAAGCGTGTTGCAACAGGGCAACCTGTGCATCGGGTGGAGAGCACGCTCAAGGGACTTTGATGGTGTGGATTTTAACCGTCTCCGGGAGCCAAGTCCTCCTGGGGATTTCACATTGGAACACACAAGCTCTGAAAGTTACCGCGGGCAATGTTACGGAAAATCATTTGCTCCCCACCCAACTGCTAAGTGACCAGGTGTGCAAAACTGTGGAGCCTGGGCTTAGAGGCTCTTAAAAGAAAAGAAAAAAAAAACACAAAAAACCACGAAGGAGCATCTTAAAGCATCATAAGCGACTCGAGAGACACCAGGGCCAGCTGCCAACAGCAGCAGCAGAGAGGCAGCGTGGTGCAATGGTTAGAGCAGGCTTCACCAGCCCGGTGCCTCCAGATGTCTTGGACTACAACTCTCATCGGCTCTGACTAGCATGTGCTGGTATGAGTTGTAGAGAAAAAGTGTCAAGGACACCAGATTGGCAATGGCTGGGTTAGAGCACCAGGCGACGACGGAAGAGGGCCAGCTTCAAATCCTTGCTTAGCCATGGAGCTTACAGGGTGATCTTAGTCAAGTTCCTCCTTTTTCTCATGCCTGACCTACCTCACAGGTAGTTGTGAGGATTAAGTGAGGGGGACCAGGTTTGTTGCCTTGAACTCCTTGCAAGGAAAAGCAGGGCATAAAATAAGTGTTCGATATGTTCATCTCTCAGGGGGAGAAGTGGTATGTCCTTAACTAGTTTTGCAGGTTCTCTAGAAGGTTGTCCATGTTGGTACAGAGGCCAAGAACTTGCTGGTTCCCTGGGGCTCATGCTCTATGCCCCCCCCAACGCCACCTTACAGTCTCTTTCTCAAGAATCCCTGCCAAAGTTCTGATGTATTTGCAACCAACCAAGAAAGAACTAAATCGTCCCAGCACAGCAAAGACTGGCTAGCAGTCGTCTCTACAGGTGCAGGGGTGCATCATTAGGGCAGTCCTGAATATTCTTTCATTTATTTTTTTAATTTTTGGGGGGGATGATGAAAACCACCTTTTCATGGGAACTGAAATATTCCTCAGAAATCCCTTCAATTGAGAGATTAAGTTTATTTTTTGATCTTGCTTGTTGCCACGGTTTTCCTGATCTGTTGTTGGTTTGGGACCATTTCCCTTCAAAGTTACTGCTTCCTGGATTATTCCTGTATAGGCAATCTTGCCCGTCAAGGATGACTCTGTTATAAGAGGGCGAGGTGAGCGCATTGCAGATTTGGTTAACTGGTGAGATCAGTGAAGGCAAACTGAGGAGGGAGGCAGAAAATAAAAAAGGTGGGACACATATAATCCGTGCTGGTAAATGTACAATCAAGCATTTGCCAAAAAGGAGGAAGAAACTGCCCTCCCAAAATCCCCAAAGTAGTTTGGCTCAGCCAGCTTCCTGCTGAGCAAGCTACCTAGGTTTCTTACTTATTTTTACATTCCTATCTTCCCTTTCAAGGTGGCATATTTGTTTTTCCCTCTCCCTATTATATCTTCACAATGCCCTTGTGAGGTAGGCTGAGAGATGACTGGCCAAAGGTCATGGGTCTGAATGGGGATTTGAAGCCAGGTCTCCCAGGCTGCATACATACCATACCTTTCAAGCACCCCTCCCTGCGAAGACCCCTGGGAACTATAGCTCTGTGAAGGGGTAAACTATAATCCCCATGCTTCTTTGGGGATGATGTGCTTTCAATGTGTTGTACAGTCAGACCTTGGTTCTCGAACGTTTTGGCTCCTGAATGCCGCAAACCCGGAAGTGAGTGTTCCAGTTTGCAAACGTTGTTTGGAAGCCGAACGTCCAACGTGGCTTCTGATTGGTGCAGGAAGCTCCTGTAGCAAATCGGAAGCCGCGTCTTGGTTTTCAAACTTTTTCAAAAGTCGAACAGACTTCTGGAACGGATTCCGTTCGAGAACCAAGGTACGACTGTACAGGCATGTTGGAAGGAGTTCAAGCTTTTTTTAAAAAAAGATGGTTCTCTTCAGAGGTCTATTTCCCCTCCTTGGGGGTGGGGAACCAGTGCTTTAAACAAATGTGTTTGAGACAAGTACAGACCGCTACCACTTTTCCATTTTCTTAAAACATGTTTTAGTTTATTACGTGAAAAACCATTTAAAACAGAACAAAGAGAGTTGTTTGAAAAACAAAACAAAACAAAACCCACCATAAATCCTTAAACCAACAAGGGATTAGGAGACACTCACAAAAAGACTGGCGTTGCCTTCCCTTAAAGTTACTAATTTATTTTTTAATCCTCTGAGAAGACGTCTGTGGAGGGCAACCCTGAAGCAGAATTCTCAGACAGCCAGCGTTTAACAAGGAAAACAAATAACTTGGTGGTGCTGTAAGGGATCCTAAGAGCTCGCTGCAACTCCAAAAAGCTGTTTGACGTGAATTGCTTGCATGGTGCTGTGGTAGCACAGCGCAGCGTGGGGGGGGGGATACTCTGACAAGCTTCAAACAATTGCCTTGGATTGTGTTCCACTACCGCATTTGCATCAAATCATTCTTAGGAAAGGGATCAAGGAGAATAAAAATGGCGGTGATGGGAATCCCTCAAGGATCCCACATTGCTCCATAGAGCCGCAAGACTTAATGAAGCTGTCTAATGCAGCTGCATTTTCAGTGGGAATGGTCTTAATCACCATGTGCCTGGGGAGAAACTGCATTCTGGTTAAAGGCCTTTCTCACATTTCAGACTTCTGAAATATTACATTTATCTCTGTTTTTTCTCCCAGTGTTGGAAAGTCAGATTTTCTTTTACAGACAATGAAAAAGGGGAACATTAAGAGCAAAGAAGGTGTCCTGCGATTGTAGCTCTTATCCAGATCTTTCCATGCTATTTCCATGCAAAGTTGTATAAGGATTTCCCTAACAAGTTCTTTAGATTAAAAAAAAAACTAGTTTAAAACTATGAGGTGTGTGGTGTTGTTTTAAAAGTGTTTTGTGTAGAGAGGAAATTTCCTTTCTTCACAAAAACAAATGGCAATTTAATTTTGCAGGAAGGAAGTTTTCTTTTCACTGATAACCAATTTTTAATTATATCTGAAAGGAATGGAAATCTGGAGTATCAGTTCCACACACAATTTTAAATAATGTGAAAGAGGGAGAGTGAATTTGGCAGAACTTATAACTTAATAAGCTGATTTGAAGTTGCCAAGTCTCCAACTGAGAACAAAGGGATTGTTCAGATATGTGGATGCTTCTCTAAAACACTCTATAACTTTTCCCTGGAAAGAGGGCATAAGGAAAATTTTAAAAAGCAAATCATAGAGTAAAATTGCTTCCTTGAGAGAGAAGAGTGATGCTGCTGTTGTGGAGTATGATGCAGCTGTGTGCGAGCTGTGATCTGCTTCTGTGCCAAATGATCGCTCTAAATCCATTTGTGACCCCTAGATATCTGATGTCACAAAAAGTTAAAATGCCCAGTAACCATTTGGTGGTGACCAATATACATGAAACGATACCAAGAAGAACCTACATACCACCTCTTTTCTTTCTCATGCTGTTAATCTTTTGTTTTTAAAAAAGGGAGATGCATGAAAAGTAGCTAAAAATTTATTCTTTCTTTTCACTGTCTTCCGGAACCACCGGGTCAGCTGGCGGTTCTTCGACCATGGCGCTGTTGCTTTCGGAGCCGGTGTTGCTGTCACTCGTTCCTTCCTCCGCCATGCTTTCGACTCCTTCCTGGCCACTCTCCTTGTCTTCCGGAGTGGATGTCCCTTCACCGTTTTGCTGGCTCTCAATGGTTTCTTCCGCAGGAGGCTCCTCTGCCATAGAAACAAGTTTTTCAGTGAGATTTCCCCTCCTTTGAATTTAGAAAGCTTTTCAGGCAGAACAATAGGTGTCCAAACAATGCATGGTGTGCCCAGAAAGAAAAGAAAACAAAGCAATCCTGTCTTGAGAGTTGCTATGTGTAAGATGGGTATCGTTTGTAGATTCTTGGGGCAATTGTTGGCTTGTAGAGCCTAGGTTCTATAACAACCAAATCTATACAAAGGGGAATTAATATTCGGTAATTTGGCAGACTGGTTACTTATCACAGGGATATGGCTCAGTAATCATATTAAACACGGTACGGAAATTCAGAAATTGTTTTAATTGCAGTTTCCCCAAATTCTCCACTTTAAATTCCACCAGCATTGTTTGAAACCTCCCTAGCTGGCCTGCTGCATGAACTCTAACTTCCCTTTACTGAAAATGTGCAGCCACCTCTCCAACCATTGGCCGGACTGCTATGATGTCATGGAATGAGCATTTTGAAGGCTAAGATCTGCCAGTACTGGGGCTTAGGGGCAGAAAGGGCTGTGAATTGTTGTTGGGAAGATGTGGGGGAAAGGTGAGGAGGCATCACTATAGCCATGGTAATCAACTGCTGGGCTGAGCGAATGAAGGGAGAGTGTGCAGTACAATGGGGAACAGATTCAAGGAAGTCCAATTCCACACAAAAGCTTTCCCTTACTGACATCTTTCTTTGGGAGGTGTTGGCACAGCTTAGTTCTTGCCTTCCTTCTGTCCCAAATTAAGATGTGAGCACAATCAGGATGGCGGAGAGGGAGAAGTGCTTTCGTGGTCTGCACAAAAAGGGGTAATCCCTACCAACACCACCTCTCCTAGCTCCAAGGAATAATAATAATAATAATAATAATAATAATAATAATAATAATAATAATAATTTATACCCTCCCATCTGGCTGGGTTTCCTCAACAATTCTGGCTGCAGGCCCTGCTGCCTGGCTGCATAACCCTTCAAACTGTATCAGAGTTATTATTCGTATTCTTATTTAAATAACTTTTTTATTAGGCTTCATAAATAAGGATCACAGGAATAATAAATGATACAAATAAACAGACCAAGTCTCATGGCATTTGTGTATCACAAAAGGAGCACAATAAATTTGTAGTGATATCTACAACATATATGATTAGTGGTCAATGTGTAAGTTCCTGGTTTGTGAAGTGGTTTAAGAAAAACAATAAAAAGGGGGAAACGGGACAGAATAGAATTAACATTCAATTAACATCACATACCCAAACGCCTAATCAGGAGTCCTGGTGATTGTGCTTAGATTAAGAATGAGCAATAGTCATTTTCCCTCTTATGTTACCAATGAAACAATATAACTGAGTTATGAGCAATGATGAAAGGAGCAGGCCTACGATTTCCCCACAGACTTCTCCGGAGTTCATTCTTTCAGTCTTGGTAGCTCAGTTGGTAGAGCATGAGACCCTTAATCTCAGGGCCGTGGGTTCAAGCCCCATGTTGGGCAAAAGATTCCTGCATCACAGGGGTTTAGACTAGATGACTCTTGCGGCCCCTTTCAACTCCACAATTCTATGATGCTAGGGTCTGGGGGGCTCTGTACTCTCTCCCAACAAGGAAAGCATGTAAGGAAATGCAGTTTCTCTATTCTATTCTTCACTGAGAGCTTTGTTTCCCCCTGGCTGCGGGGTGGAGTGAGAACTAGTTGTTACAAAGCCTCAACGCCTACTAAGAGAAAAGGGCCCCTCAGAGGCAAACTTGTTTTCCATTGAACCATCAGCTGCTGGACCCAGAGGCAGAAATCGAGGAAGAACCCCCGCTCTGGGCACCTCTGCTTCAAGGCTCTTACCCAGCCTGACTGCACCAAGTTCGGGAAAGTTCTTCCTCTTTTTTCTCACGGAAGAGGAGACCTTGTTTGAATGAAAGTCTGGCTGTATCATAAATGGCAACTAAAGACAAGCCCTGGTTATTAAGTCAATGCAGAGTTCAGTCTTCTTCACATCTGCATCACCAGACATGGCTGTAACCTGTTCCCGCAGTGATGCGCGAGACGCGAAAAAGGGGAAGCCACTGGGTGATGGGGGAGCCTATTAAAACTCAACTGTGCTACTCGATACAGTGGTACCTTGGGTTAAGAACTTAATTCGCTCTGGAGGTCCGTTCTTCAGCTGAAACTGTTCTTAACCTGAGGTACCACTTTAGCTAATGGGGCCTCTCGCTGCCGCCGTGCGATTTCTGTTCTCATCCTGAGGTAAAGTTCTTAACCCGAGGTACTATTTCTGGGTTAGTGGAGTCTGTAACCTGAAGTGCCTGTAACCTGAAGTGTCTGTAACCCGAGGTACCACTGTACAGACTCCAGATCCTTTAAGAAAAGGCTCAGTTTAAAACATCAGCCCTTCTTCCGACCTCGGCTACATGCCCCCCTCATGCACCACTGCTGCTTCAAGGGAAGCGCCCCCCCCCCGGGCTTGCCACACGATTACCTGCTTCCATCGGAGTGCTCCCCTCCTCTTTCTTCTCCTCTGCCTTGCTGGCTGCTTGCTCCTCCTCGGCGCTTGTGCTGTTCTGATTGCGCTCGGCTTGCTCCGCGGCCTCCTTCTCCCTCTCCTCCTGCCGCTTGCGGGCCTGCTCCTCGGCCTGAGCGATTTCGGCTGCTATCTTCTCCATGTCCACCTCCACCTTCAGGCTGCACAGCTGGATGTGGGGAAGAGGGAAAAATCACGTGTCACTTTCAAAATCCAGGTTCTCTCATCACCTTGGGGCTGCAGGCCCAAGTCCTGTCTCCACTATGACGTCACTAGGCAGCATTTTCTCCCAACTTCAGTCTCCCCTCCCTCCGATATACAATAAGGGAATAATACATACAGCAGAAATATGATGCACAATATGTATGAATAAATCACACTGTAGGTGTGATTCATATACACTATCTTAAATAGATATTTTAGCACAGAATCAAAGCCAAACATTTGAGGCAACTGCAAGCCATCTGTGCTGGCAAAGCTCAGAAACTATTATTCCTAAGAACCAACAAGCTTTGTGTGTTTCAGTTGTAGCTTACAAAAAAACCTTTAAAATTAATTTGAACTAGTCCGATCTATCACTGCTTGGCTCCGGTGGTGGGGATATTCTAGGCTCACATCTTTATTTCAACAGGATTGGTAAGATTCCTGTTGGAAAGTGCTGTGACCACATTATAGATTAATTCACACCCCCCCCCCAAATTCTGTGGGGCTTGGTGAGGCAGCACAGCCAGCGATGCATTCACAGCCACAACATTCGCGCCAGCCAGGGAAGAAGGTATGGGGAGAGAGGCAGGGAAAATGTCCCCCTTCACCGAGTCAGCTCCCAGGCTGGAACAGCAAAGCATCCCAGGTTGGCCCTGTGGCTGCCATGTGATGGCAGGAGGGTCTACACAGGAGCCAGCAGTTCAGGGATTTCTGTTGGCTACTGCCGGCCAGGATGCCACCGCCAGCAGTTTCTGCTTGCCTGCTGTTTGGGCAGGAGCACTGGGACACTTCTGACCAGCAGGGCTTCCCCGCCTATGGTGGAGCTCCAGCAGAGCCACACAGGGCAGAGGGACACCTCCGCTCCATTCAAAACCCCTCTGGTACAGAAGACTGTGTGTCTGTGTGTGTGTGGATTGCTTCACTCGCATACCAGAGACAAAAAGCTGACTGTTGTAGCCAGTGCCTTTTTTCTGGGGGGGGTGCATACCCCTAAACATTTTGTGAATCTGAGTTTGGCCTCATTGAGGGGCAGTATTTCAAGATGAGTAGGAAAATGAGAGTACCCCTAAACATTTTTTTAGGGGGGGGGAGCACTGGTTGTAGCCACGGTTTACTATAAAAACACCTACTTCGTCAGGTTTTGAAGATTTTCTTACCCATAAATGGTTCTGTTTGTGGAACAGATTTTACACACGCCCGTCTGACACATCAAGCTGGGATTACGATGGGAGTTTTTATATTTCCGTCATTGCTGTACTTACGTGGCAAACTGCTTTGTGTGGAAAAGTGACATGCATTGTTTTTTTGGATGCTGTCTTTCCAATGAGAATCTGAATTTCACACCTTCAGTTTTCTACAGCAGGCTCCAACAGCCAGACTGAAACTCCCTAGACGTTTCCTCTAGAGTTTCAGCTAGTCAGGATGGGTTGCGGCACCGAAACGGAATTACTTCCCTTTGTCAAACAACCATTTCATTAATAAAAAGAACTTGGCCAGCAACAATGAGAGTGCAGTTTAGTTTGGGGTGTTATGTGGGCCTAAAGCAAAAGCAGTGCTTTAAAAAAAAATGTTTAGGGGTATTCTAATTTTCCTACTCATCTTGAAACACTGCCCCTCAATGAGGCCAAACTTAGATTCATAAAATGTTTAGGGATATGCATACCCCTGTGTCCCCCCCCAGAAAAAAAGCACTGAACAAAAGTAAATAGTTACTAAGACAAAAAGCAGTTCTGCTGTTTTGGTCTCAAACATCATGATATAGGAGTCCCCGGGAAGCACAGGAGCTGGGTATGTTGGAGGTGAGCCATCATGTTCATTCCCCGTCGAATATTGTGAGCCTCGTTGAATCTTAAAAGCTGAGATGGGCTTCGTTTTCAGAGAGGTGATTAATATGTCTGGGCGTCAGACTAAGGTGTGTTTGGCTCACATGAGAGAATGCTCCCCCACTGACAATATTCCTACACATAGTAAGCTATGAGGTTAGTGAGAAAGGCCACCTGAAACCCAGCATGTTAGTGAGAAGGCTAATCTTCTATTTGAAGGTATATCCAGCAATCCGAGTCTTCTCCACAAACTGCCTTTGGACATGGAGCAAGTTAACCATCTCAGTGAGAGCTGGCTCTTACAAGGAAAGTCTGTGGACTCTTTGGCCTGTATTTATTTTGTCTTGGAACTAGACTACTGGTGCAAGATGCTATTTCCCCATTGCTCCTTCCCAACCTGTGTACTGGGAGGCACAATATTTCGAAAAGGTGAAGCTTTGCTTCAAAGGAAACTAAACCTACCCTAGGGCTGATCCGCAGCAGAAAACAAAGTCTCAGGCTCATTCCCTAGTCTTTCCAGACAAAAGAGCTCATGGAACCGGACAGACTCAGTAGAACAAAGCGTTAGAAAATTGCAATGGCAGAGGATTTCAGCTCTTCCTCCTCTCTGTTTTGGGGAGTCACACATCAGCCCTTGACTGAGAAAGCCTACTAGTCCATGGAACAAGTAGAAAAGCTCTGCAGAACCCTACCCTCTTCAGCTCATTGTTAAAGGATTCTGTACTCTCCAGGAACTTCCTTTTCTTGTCCTGGTGACGTTCTTCTATCTGCAGGAGCTCAGCTTCTAGTTTCCGCTGTGAGTGGAAAATGAGATTAAAAAGTGAGCACATAGCTGTAACACAAACACACGTTAATTCAAATGTTCATGCGAAAGACTGCTATATTTGAGAGCGGGGAATTTGAAGAAAAATATGCAGATCCTCTACTTTGAAATAAAAGCAGATGGTTTCAGAAACAAAATGAGACCAAGTAATGTGAACCATTTTATTCTATTGGCAAACACCTCCCAAGAAATCCTTGCCACTCTCTTGCTGTGGACCATTTCAAACATCCCTCTGCCTGAGACTTGTAAGAATGGTTAGAGCTGAGGCCTCTTCACGGGATCATAATTCTAAAGACCCATATTTGGGATGTGTGTATGTGGGAAGGTTTAAGACTGTAGTATAATCACGTCCTTAATTTCTACTAATAAGGAAGTAAAGTTTATTTTTGGCAGCACACCAGAATGCCTCAAACACTTTACAAACAGGTTATTACGCTCCAGACCCAAGCTTAAAGACATTGCAAATGGCTGTAAAAATGTTAATTTATCTGTGCTTTAAAATAAGTCAGTCTCTCTCTCTCTCTCTCTCTCTCTCTCTCTCTCTCTCTCTCTCTCGGCATACCTCTCCATATGCTTGACTGCTTGAACGCTAAGATCCGTATTTTACAAGTCCTTCTGTTATCAATTGAGTGTGTCCTGGTGACATTTCCATTTGTGTGCCAAGATGGTCCACACAGCTGTGAACTCTTTCCCCAAGAGAGTTGTCAGCCTGAATGCATTTGGAAGGTGTTAATTGGGCTGGCTTTTTAGCCACACAGTTCAGAAGGTGCAGTGCTATTTTGAATTTAGTTTTAATATGCACATATGCTGCCTCCTGAAGTATACAAAGGGATTCTCAAGGTGTCCACTGCATATTTTACAAAAACTATACCATTCAGTATTCCATTACTGCATCCACCAAAGCTTATTTACATGAATTTATCTTAATGCTGCCAACGTTTTCAGCTGTACACAATTATTTCCCATCTATTCAATAAATGTTTTCCAATCTTCTCTAAACGTATGTTCTTCTTGTTCTCTTATTCTATATGTTAAGTCTGCAAGTTGTGCATATTCTGTCAACTAAAGTTGTCATTCTTCTTTGGTTGGGACCTCGCTTGTTTTCCTTTTTTGGGTTAACAAAACATGGGCCGCAGTAGTAGCACAGATAAATAACCTTTTTCGACACCTGGGAATTTCAGTCTGAATTATCCCCAACAGAAAGGACGCTGTTTTTTGAGGGAAAGTATTTTTAAGCATTTTTTTCCAATTCATTATGGATCATTTCCCAATACTCTTTTACCCTTTTACAAGTTCACCACACATGAAAGAACATTCCGTCCACCTCTTTGCATCTCCAGCACTTATCTGATTCAGTCCTATACTTCTTAGCAAGCCTACTCAGAGTTAAATACCATCTGCAAATCAGTTTCAGGTAGTTCGCCTTCAAAGAATAGCATGCTGTAAACTTCAAGTCACTTTCCCGGAGTTTTCCCCAGAGGTTAAAATCTATTTTGTGTCCTATATCGATTGCCCAGTGTGTCATTGAGGCTCTAACAAGCTTGTCTTTTGTTTCACAGTCTAATAACATATTATACATTTTAGACAAAAGTTTCTCTTTGTTTTGTAGAAGTTCTTTTTCGAATTGTGAGATTTTGGTCCGAAAAACCATTTCCCCCCTATCTAATTTAAACATTTCATGTAACTGATGGTATTGCAACCAATCCGTAACTTGGGTTTTTACATTTTCCATTGTTTTCAGTTTAGGTTCCCCACACCCTGTACATACCATTGTTTTTCTATGCTAAATCTTGGAGAAGGAACACTTAGTTCACATATTTAGCAACTCGGGAAACAAACCCTAGCATGCAGAGAAATAGCCTCTAGCAGTTTGCATGCTAATGAAAAGTTGCAACAGCGTCTTTAGAAAGTGTGGCTCCTAGTTTCACCTGGTTCAACAGTTGAATCTCTGTGACAAAGTACAGCATGTACCGGGATATTTAAAGAGGTAGTCCATAACTTTTGTTACATTTGATCTCTCTACAGAAATTGTCTAAAGCGCTGAATGTTGGGCCTCCCCCCACAATCCCCCAAAGTCAGAAAGAGGTAAGTTCTCTCTCTCTCTCTCTCTCTCTCTCTCTCTCTCTCTCTCTCTGTGTGTGTGTGTGTGTGTGTGAATCATAGGCTCAGGATATGTGTTCAGCTACCTTCAAGAGACTTGTAGGTTCTTCCCAAGCTGCTTTTTGAAACACATGCATGTTTATAGCAAGATCCGCTCCCCCCGCAAGACACGCTTGCAAGAAGCAGCAGCAAGAGATACAAATAACGATACATGAGTTGTTTGGCATGAGGCGGAAGAAAATAAAAGGTAAACAAATCATTCAAGAAAAACAACATCATCTTATATTTTTGCACCATCTTGAAAGAAAGGGCGGGGGGAGCCCATGAATTGTGGATTGGAGGGAGGACTTTTAAAACAAGGACTAGAGTTGAACAGGACTGTAACAAATCACAAAAAAGTTTGCCAAACGTGTCTCTAAACAGGAGCAGCTGCTGTGCTCAAACAATTTCAGGCCTCAGGAAGTCCAATATTATGGATGATTTTAGAGCCCAAGGACAGAACAAAGTCCAGTATTTCTAATAAAGAAAATACTGAAGGTATTTCAAATTTTTCTTCACCATCAGCAGAGAAAAGTCCCCCTCCCTAGCAGTGCTAGTGACAGGGCTCAAAAACGGGGAGATTTTTACCTGAATAACAGGTAGATTTCAAAACACAGGGGTGTGTGTGTGTGTGTGACCGCTGCTGTTATAGGCACAGATAACCCCCGGGCACATCTCACATGAAAAGCTATTACGTTTATTAAGCGTTCTCATATAGCCAAACTTTACCTGGTGAACCATTAAGGACTGGACTTGGCGTTTGAGAACCTGCATCCTTGCCGTGGTGACCACAGATCTGACATCGGGGACGACGCTTTCACTCAGAATCTCACTAATTAAGCGGTGATTTCTCTGGAAACGGGCTGTGGCAGTGTGCTTCATAGAAAACCCGTCGTCATAATCTGAAACAAAAATGTATGCAGTAGTTACGTTATAGAAGATACCAGGGCAGTTTGCAGTTTTAACACTGCTTAGCTTCACAGGTAACACTGCTAAGTAACTTTGGGTTGTATCTAATGTCAAGTCCTACTCACAAGTAGACTCACTGTAGTAATGGGAACGACTGTCTTAGGTTGCTTATTTCGATGGCTGTACCTAAAGTAGGACTAAGATTGGATACAACCTCTTGAAGTGTACAGCTTTCTGTTCACTCTATTCCCTTCTGTCACTTCACTATCCCTCCCAAGAATCTCCAAGTTTCTTGAAATCCTGAAGCTTGGCTTTGTGGAATGCTCTCCCCAAGAAGGCCCGCCTGGTGCCTTTGTTAACATATCTTTAGGCACCAGGCAAAAACATTCCTCTTCTCCTAGGCCTTTGGCCAATTCAACAATCCACGGCCTTTTAAACTGTGTGTGACTCTTATGCTGTCCAACGAGTTCAGGACTGAACTGTTATTTGAACAGTAGACAACCCAGCTCGTGCCTTTAGCCACCACGACCTACAAGCTCTCAAACTCAATGTTTCCTGTTCTAAGTGTCACTAGATGCAGGTTCTTTTTTCTCATACAGAAGCCGCAGAGGGATTCACAATTAGAGGAAGCCAACTACATGGCACTCTGAAGCACATTTAGTCAGAAGAAAACCTCGCTGTGCTCTGCAAGGCTTTCTGCCATGTTAGTATGCGAAGTATTGCAACCTTGGAAGGGCGAAGAGGGCAACCTGTAGGAAGATCTAGCCTAGGGTTGGACAGCCTGTGGCCCTCTAGCCAGCGTGGCCAATGGTCAGGATGATAAGAGGACCCTATTCTATCTCTACATTAAAGAGTCTTTTTCCTAGCTTATGTTTGTTTATGAAAGCAATCATGAACATCATCATCCTTGGCTGCTACATAGAGTGAGAAAGGAACCAAGCTGTGCTTCACAGATGGGTGGAGCACTGGCCTTCTTTTTGTAGAGGAATGTATATGTGCCATCAGTGAAGGAAACAGGAAGGTGGCTTTTTGTTTTGTTTGCTTTTCTGCAGAAGCACAGCAAGCCTTCACCCTGTCATCTTTCCCAGCACAAGTCATTACTTAAACTGAATGGCAAACTTGCCGCCACCCACCCATCCTCCCCTAGCCAGAACCACCTACAAACAAACAAAAGAATGCCAGAGACAGTCAAGCACCAAAGGGCTTTTTAAATTTTTGCTTTGAAGAGGGGGAGGATAAATACCGGCTATGGGTTTGGCCTCGTATCTAAACAAAACTTTATTTTTGGATAGGTTTCACCGAGGAGCCACCCTGAATTTCTAGCCCATCCCTTCCAGCCAATGAGTTCAGATTGATAAAAACGTTGGACGTCTGACAGCAGCAAGGCTAGCACTTAGTCTGGCCTGAGAAATAAAATGATTGCGCACTCAATATGATGCCTCACCCCATGCTTAATTTCTGCCGTCAGAAGTAGGAGAGAGAAGCTTATTTGTAAGTCTTACTATGTCTCCTTAAACCCCCCTCCCTGCAAATCCTAAGTGTGTGAGGGCTTCTTATGGTCTCATGAAAGGCATTGTGCACAGGTTTGCGTGTTCTCTGTTACCCTCACCCCAAGTTGGAAGGCTGAATCCTGGCAAATGCAGGTTCCAGGGACAGGATAAGAGTGAGACATTTGTTTCTCTCTCTCTCTCTCTCTCTCTCTCTCTCACACACACACACACACACACACACACACACACACACACAGCAAGACAAGGTGTTGCAATGTGAGAGATGGAAAAATCCACGTTTCCCTGCAACTGAAGAGTTAGAGAGCTAGGATGACTTGATCCTATTCAGCCACTTCAACAGAGCTGTGCAACTGCCGCAATAAAGCTCATGATTTGGAAAAGGCACCAAGAAATGGGGACCTGGCCCTTTTCACGCCTTCTGAAGTTAAAAGACCAGACACGCAGAGATTGTGCTGGAGATTGTTCCCGTGGGCAGAGAAGAGGGATGCTCCCTTCGATTCCCTGATCTAGGCTCTTTGCTCAGCATACCCGCAAAAGAATGCGTTTTGATTCTGCCAAGCTTAAAGAGCATATATTCAGTATCAATGCAGTGGCAATGAGGTCCTCCTCTGAGGGTCTTCTGGTGGTTCTCTCACTGCGAGAAGTGAGGATACAGGGAACCAGGCAGAGGGCCTTCTCGGAACGCCCTCCCATCAGATGTCAAGGAAATAAACAACTATCTGACTTTTAGAAGGCATCTGAAGGCAGCCCTGTTTAGGGAAGTTTTTAATGTTTGATGTTTTACTGTGTTTTTAATATTCTGTTGGGAGCCGCCCAGAGTGTCTGGGGAAACCCAGTCAGATGGGCAGGGTATAAATAATAAATTATTATTATTATTAGCATGGATCACCCACCACCAAGCTGTGGGGCTGAGTGACAAGTAACTGGCCCAAGGGTTCCTGCTAAACAATTCTATTGCCAAGCAGCCTTTTGGAGTAAGAAGTTTCAGCTTCCCCACCAACCCCCTTGCCATTCCTTACAGGCAGAAAGCAGCACACCTGCTACTCCTGCTTACCATCTGGGTCTTCGGCGGGCTGGATGCTCATGTAAGGTTCGCCCTTCTCCATCCGGGACTGCCTTTGCCGGCTTTCCTCCTCCAGGGCGGCTTCGGCGCGGCTTTTCGCGTTGATGTAGGCAAGGTAAGCGGGTGAGTTATGGTAGGCCTTCATTGACTCGTTGTACTCTATCTATAGTTTTGACAGATACATTTTAAAAATCGCACCCAAAACAGTCTCCCTTGCCCTTGGGGGAATCCTTCTGACTAAAGGCTCCTTGCAGGAAAACAAGGACCAATTTCACGCGAATCAAGGGGTGGACAACATCTCAGGGCAGCTTTACTGAGGTTCAACTGCTCTCCTCTGCAAAGGTCTCACAGCCAGAGGCAGGGCAGGGTGTCATCTAAACATTTCGGTGCGCGTCCATATATAATGAACAGCAAAGGGAATACAGGAGGAGTGTGATGCTGGGAGGAACTGGAAGAGGGAAATCTCATTAAACTGTGCTTTATTTCCAGGTGCCTTTAGAGTTGGGGGGCAGAGAGGGACGGCACACAACCTCGACTCAGGTTTAATTGAAGGATCTGGTGTTGTGGGCTCTTTTCAAGCAATCCAAGTATCGTGTTTCTACCATACTTTCCTTAAAGCTCCCGGGAGAGCTGGGCTCGCACAGCAAAGAGTTGATTCAGTTTCCTTCAATAACTCTCTCGTATGTGAGTCTGCTTTATCACCTCCTCCTCCAGAGCTAGTCTCTCTTTCTTTTTAAAAAAGATTTTAGCCTCATGTGTGCACGTGTGAGAGAGAGACGTCCAGTGTCATTTGGGGGAGAGAGAGAGGGATTTCTTCCGTGTACCTTTTCTGCTTCATATTCATTTAAGTACTCTTGCTTCTCTTCATCAGTGAGGTCTCGCCACATCCCTCCAATGATCTTCCCAATTTCCCATAACTTCAAGTCAGGATTGGACGCCTTCACTTGGTCCCAGACCTTAATAAAAACATCTGTAGTAAAGCTCCAGCTAACTGAATACTTATAAAATTAAACACATCTATTTTTTTGTTGTTAATATCACTACCATGACTAGGGTCTTTTCTGAGAGCTATCATCACAATGCAAGGCTACATTAAGACAGATTTTTTTTTTTGCTATGCTATGTCCACTGTTTGATTATTTCTCTGGGGCAGGAAGTCAAGAGTTACGACGTTTATTCTCAGCCGCACAGTATCTTTTCCGCCAGTCTTGCCCTTAAATCCTGCATTACGTTTCTTCTCTTTTGGTCTTAAGAGAGGCCGCTGGATGAAACTGGTGTTGCTGTGTTTTTTTTTTTAAACCAGAGATGGGAAGGCCGGTAACACAGTCGTCCTCCTGGCTGAGTGACTCCTCGACAATGGATTGGATCAGGCGCTGTCCTAGGTACTCATTTTAATCAGGAAAAAGCTCACATTTTAAAAAAGGGGGAGAGAAAGAGAGGAATGGCGCTGCACCCTCTTTTTTTAAAAAAAGAAAAAAACCACACACAACTTTTCAAAAAAGCAAAGTAGGTCCTATTGTCACTACTGCAAAGTCCAGCTATCAGGCTGCACCAATCCTGGATACTTTTAAAACAGAAAAGTATGTCAACAAGTCACCAGATGCATCCTTGTTAGCAGAGAGGGGTGGCAGCAGTTTTAAGCATTGTCTAAATATTCAATTAAATGAAGCTCTTCATTTGTCCCCCGAAAGTACGGTGGCCAAGTTTCGTCCCGCAGCGAAACTAACTCCCCACCCGCTCCATTTGCATGGTTCGCTATTGCCTTCACTGTGAAAAGAGAAGACAAACTGCATTCTTAAGTTTTCCCTTAAGGAAAGAAAAAAACAACACCACACATTCAAGCACACTTTTAAGAACCACCACGAAACAGGTTAAGCACGAGGCTAACGTGGTTTTGAGGACTGCTTACGGAAATTAAGACCAAGTGTTCTGTACCCACCTTCCTGCTGTACCTCATGTAGGGCATGAGTGGCTTATCTGGAGGCTTAGGGGGTTTGGGGATTGTGATACCCGATGATGCCTAGAGAAGAACCAAATAAAATCCACTGGTTATCTTATCTCAAACATTTGCGAACCGCCAAGACAGGCATTTGCCAAGAGACGTACACAGGTAAGTGAGACACAGGTGCAGGCAACATTATTAGCTCTCATCAGAAGGGTTACATTCTCCAGCACCCTGGGTCGGGCATACTTTCCGACAGCACCTCTGATGAATTTGTCAGTACAGAGATTTCTAAATGAAAGAGAAGCAGATTTTCTCTACTTGTAACAGTGGCTTCGAAAGTCCGTTTTCACTTTCTAATGAGAGCAGCTGTTAACTCTACCAGCACTAAATACCTGAGGCTGCATCCACACCTGCCTCACCCCAGCGCTGGAGTTAAACACATCCCGTTTGTAGCCTCCACACCCACAGTTCTATGAAGCTCCCACAAACTTCAAACAGTTTGTTGGGATCATTTCATGTTGCAAAATATGCGGCTCTCCCATAATCCGCCTGCAACGCATAGCAGAGTATGGATGATGCTGTGTTTGACAGGGCCTTTCTAGAAAGCTATGAGCGTTTAGGGCAGGCATTGCCAAACTTGGCCCTCCAGCTGTTTTGGGACTACAATTCCCATCATCCCTGACCACTGGTCCTGTTAGCTAGGGATGATGGGAGGTGTAGTCCCAAAACAGCTGGAGGGCCAATTCTGGCCATGCCTGGTTTAGGGGAATGGTAGCCACTGCTCTGAATCCTGAGCATATGCAATTTTGACTTCTTTTAGGCTGGCTTCTTGGGGATAGTTGGATTTTACAGCGGTAGCTTTCTTAGATTTCCCCCCCCCCCGCCCCGAACCACAGCCCAGGGGAGCATTAGGGACACTTGCTGCCATAGGCACAGTGGCAAACCAGTGGTCAAGTTCAGGGGTGAATGCAACCTCAATGCTAAAGAAAAGAGACAGGTAACTTTAGGAAGAGGCGAGAGAACAGAACTGAAGTAGTATGGATATTCTTTCACTCAAGGCCTTCTCAGGTTATACTTATTCCATTAAGGCAGGCTAAGGGTGGGGAGAACCCAGAAAACGTATCATAACAAGAACTCTGCAAGGTTGGGTCCCTCAACCTGCACACCACATGAATCCGAATTTCACTGTCGGAGTCCAAATTAGACTGTGAGTTCCTGGAGGGACCTTGTCTTCCTTAAAGGTACAAACCGCCAAGCACCTTGCCTGCACTCAATAAGAAAGAAAAAGAAAGACACTAAAACAAATAGGTGTTATTGGCTGGCAGCTACACAGTGCCCTCCTTTCTATGATTTATTTTCTCGTTTCCAAAATACATTATTTGCACAAATACAACCTCTCATCCATCCAAGACAAGCTGACACTTCGTTTGCATTATCTATAGTTTGCCAGAAGGATATAACTCCTCAGTCTTAACACGATTTCCATTAAAAGCCTTGGCGTCCATACTTCTGCTGAAATGAGTGCAGTATATTTGTTATATATATATTTTTTAAAAACCCAAAACCAAATTTATATACTGCTTGGCTATAGCAAAATCTCTAAGTGGTTTACAAACCATGGCTATGGTCCAGTGTTCTGTGTTCATGTGGGGACTGAATGCCAACTATATTAAATGGACCCCAACGGAAGTTGCAAGAGTCAAATTCCCCACACTATTTCTGATAGTGTGATAACTCTGGAAAATGGAATTCTACCATAATAAACTATGTTCCCACATCTGGCAATTGCTTACAGTGCCAGAAGCTCTGACTTGTATCACTATTTTCATGAGCTTCTTGTTCATTTCAATGGAAGAAACTGATCAGCGCACACCGTTTCTCAGCTCACATGGATCTCCTCTTTCCATAGCAATTAATGGGGCAGCCTGCATGAACAAGATTCCACCTGCACCTTGCAGCACATATAGCTGTCCTGGAACTGAAGTGTTTAAGATGAAGGCATAAACATACAGACAAGTCTCTGCATGGATTTCAGTTTTAGAGCAGTAAGGTCAATCTCGCAGAATTTGGCAGGACCACTAAGCCTGAGGTAAAGCATGTGTGGCAAGCTTGCAAGATCAGATCTCTAGCATTCCAGAAGCACTTCAATTTTTTGTTTTGTTTTCATGCAGGAAAAAACCCCAGGCTTTGCTCCTGCTCATATTTATGAAATGCTTTGAACCAATCAATTCATACATCGCTTCCATTGAAATATCTATATATCTATATCTATCTATCTATCTATAAGTTTTTGAGATGTATGCATTAGCAACTGTATACAGATACATGCACACACATAACAATGGGCCTGAAAACATTCAGTGAATTAATTTAATGCTTATAAATCAATAGGTGTTTTTTTAAAGACCACATATATTGAAATATACACAGCAGAGAAAGGTGTAAATGCTCATGACATATATACAATGGAAATCTGTGAAACATAAAAACCTGTTTTAATCTGAACTTAAATTCAGATTTTAAAAGTCTTTGGGGATAAGATTTTTAAATGATGAATGGACAAAAACTGTATTTGGGAAAAACACACACAGACACCTTATGATGATCTTAGTAACGTAAGAAATCCTTCCTTTGAAATGTGACTTAAAAGCATGAAGGGCCATCAATTCCCCCCCATCGTATCATGTGCCTCCTGTATCGCTTTGCCACATTAATCTACTTCTGATCTGAGCACCGAGGGCCAAAAGAGGGCTCTCTTCAACTTATCAAATGAGTGTTGTGTTGAGCTGCAGACGAACTCCACAAGGGACATGAGAGTCCCTTGAGAGTTGCACACTTCGGTTTTGGGGCTGCTAGGGGCAGGCCGTGACAGCAGCTACTATGCAATCCAGCCTTGCCCAGCTCAGTATCATCCAGATTCTTTGGATTACACCACCCCTGGCCATGCTGTCCATAGCCGATGGGAGTTGTAGTCCAAAACATCTGGAGAGAACCACACTGAGGATAGCTGATGTGCTACCTTGTTTGACTATCCAGGGTGGGTGAACACTGTTCTAACACTTACTACAGTTATCGGTTACTAGCAAATTCCAGAAGAGCAACTGCATTTTATTAATTTGTTAGCTAACTTATAAAATGCTTTTTCAAGGTATATTACACATGCTCCTGGAGGGGCATGAGAGATACCTCCTTATAATGTTATTCCCGCCCACCCCCGTTCTTGTGTAGAAGCAGGCAGGGAATGCATGAAATGGGCCAGGAGTGGGATTCTTTCCCAGATCTATCTTGCTCAGCTGGGAGTACAACAATCAAGGGGAAAGGAAGCATGTAATTAAGTCTGGCCTGTATTGACCCATTACTGCCACATTATCAGGGGGAAAAGCATGAGAAAGAAGATCTCACAATGATGTGGTCACCACTGGCAGGTCACCGTGATGCTGTTTACAGCAGCCAGATGACATGAGTTAAGACAGCCTAGGTGCTAACAGGTTATGATGGAGCATTCTCCACCAGCAATGCTTACAAGCTGTTTCTTTCTGAGCCCAATTCAAGGTGCTCGTGGTGCTGTTTAAAGCCCTAAACGACTCAGGCCCCAAATACCTGAAACTGCCTCCTTCTCTACAGACCCCCTTGGGTGTTAAGATTGGCAGGGGAGCCCTATTGGTTATTCGCCCCCCCCCAAAGCTCAGGGGGTGGCAGCCCAGGAAGGGGCATTTTCTATGGCAGCTGCTAAAAAGTGCACCTGGCATCTTCATTATACTGTACAGCTGTTGTCGAATGAAGATGCACCTCTTTACACTGGCTTTTGGCACCAAAGCTGTGTATTTTTAGGACCAGGTTATGTCTATATTGTGTCTAAACATTGTTTTTAATTTTGATAACCTGCCCTAGGACATTAGGCTGAAGGGCAAGTAATATATATTGATAATAATAGTAAAAATAATGAATGTCCTTTGGCAGTAGATAGGAAGCAAGTAGGAAGGTCAAGATGGTAGATCTTACTGATTCTTTCCCCAATTTTAAGCATCTTTTAGGAGGACATCAAAACTTCACATAATTAGTTTAAAAGTAGTAATGGGAAAATCCAAAATGTTTAATTCTGAAGGTGAGCAGGTGCCCCCCCCCCAATTCCAGAACACAGCTTATTTTACACATGGAGGCAGAAGATGCCAACTTAAATGAGCCTAAGAAGATTTTGGACATTCTTGAATAGCTTAGTTGATAAACAAATTGGCTGCTGAACACTGAAAACCTGGAAGTAAGTGTTCCGGTTTTCAAATGTTTTTTGGAAGCAGAATGTCTGACGCAACTTCCAATTGAGTGCAGGAAGCTCCTGCAGCCAATCGGAAGCTGGCCTTGGTTTTCGAATGTTTTGGAAGTTGAACGAACTTCAGGAATGGATTCCGTTCGATTTCCGAGGTACCTTGGTCCTCAAACGGAATCCGTTCTGGAAGTCTGTTCGACTTCCAAAACGTTCGAAAACCAATACACGGCTCCTGATTGGCTGCAGGAAGCTCCTGCAGCCAATCGGAAGCCACATAAGCTGTGACAGATATTTGGGTTCCAAAGAACATTCGCAAACCGGAACACTCACTTCTGGGTTTGTGGCATTTGGGAGTCAAAACGTTAAGACTCGCAAGGCGTTTAGGATCCAAGGTACGACTGTAGCTCTAAAACAATTTTCTGCAAATTTGGAAAAGGTCCACCCATCTGATGAAGTAGGCTGTAGCTTCAGAAACATTCCTGCCAAGTTAAGTCTTGAAGATGCTGAAGCACGTCCACCTTTTAAGCGAACTGTTCTTCTGGAACTCAAAAGGCTGATTCCCTTGTGCATGTCTATCACTTGCTTCCTTCTCACTTGGTGCCCTGGCAAGGCAATGTGTGAGCTGCCTCCATGGAAACCACAGTCAAGAGGTTCTGGGAGTGGTGCCTGATCTGCGACAACAATTTCACCCGTATGTGATGCTCCACTTATCAATGGGCATACACGTGAACTCACCCCATTTTTTTGTATGCTTTACAAATAGAAGGCCATTATGTAAAACGTGCACAGTGAAAAAAAGAAAGGAAAAAAAGAGGAAGACTAGGGAGAAAGGGAAAGAAACCACAAGTTATTGTTGTTCATGTTTCATATTTGAAAAATGAAAATAAAAAAGTGGTATCAGCTAAGATTCAGAAGAACCTAACTCTAAAGCCATTTCTGGTCACTTCCTGTTGTTTGCCGGATGACGTAATAGTTGATTCTCCTACCGTGGCCCGGCTGTTGGTGCCCGGGTTCCCTCCCAGCCTGTAGTTGTTGTAGGCCAGATGGCTGTATGGATTGTATCCCACAAACCCCGGTGTGCTGGGCATTTGCTGATGGAAACAAATGAGACAAAAACACGAATGAGAAATGAATCCCAACGAGGAGAACACAGAGAAATGAAAATGGTTTGCAGTACAGCATGCAAAAGCAACCGGAAATTTAAACAAGCATAATGAGGTGTTAACAGCAGCTGGCTCTCTCTCCCTCTCTCAAGAGGGACATTAAGCCTGAATGAAACCTGTTGAGGAAAGAGGGGCTTCTCTCTTTAAAAAAAACTTGCCACTGCAGATTCTGGATGGGTGTAACCTCAAAGTTAAAGCAACTGCCTAGTTGAGACAACAACCTTGAGCTAGGTTAAGAACGTTGAGAACTTAAAATAAGAAAGGTCACTTTATCCAGAGACGGTCCACAATTATATTGGCCTATTCCGACCTCTTTTTCTTAATGGTGACACTGATCATTCATAATGTACGGATATTCTTCACAACTGCAATCAGGGCAGTGTGGTGGGATAACTGAAGACATGCTACAACGATAAACTATAATGTTGTTCACTGCTCCTGCTCTTGCTGCACAGAAAAAAGCATTTTGGTTTGTGACACTCCTTCTGATTGTGCAGATAAAATATAACTGATAGAATTCAACAGGATGGGGTATGGGTGTGTGAAAACAGTCCAGATCCAAGGATCCGCAGGCATGCACCTCTAGATCGTGGTACCCTGGCATCTTTTCTTGGTCGCAAGTGGTTGGTAGCCAAGTGCAAAATGCACCTGGCTAATTTCAAACACTGAAAACAGCAGACCATGGCTTGCTTTATAGCCGGGTCAGAAGAAGGGAACTGCATCATGCAATGAGGAGAGGAAGAATAAAATGCCAAAGCTCCTTGCTGACATAATGTCAAATCATGATTTGGCACTGCGTCTGAACCACCCAGTTTGCCAGTCATCTGCCCGCCTGGGGGCTAATTGCTATGCTCTGTAGGTGAATGGCAAATTGCATGCTTGATTTAAATATACATTCTAAAATAATCAATATAACCTTAGAACTATTACCACCCAACCTGCTGGGCTGGGCTCCAGCCAACCGAAATTAGAAAAACCAACTACCCTTCAGGTGCTTCTGAAGGATGCTGAAGGAAAACTCCCAAGAAAAATGGAGATTCACAGCTCTGATTCATTGCTTATCCAGGTGCTCATGGGGTACAACCCCCCCCCCCCAAACTGCAATACTCAAAGGACATGATACATCATAGGAAAGCATCTAAATACGTTTAGCCAAGTAGACCTAGTCCTTTATATGGGCGCTCGGTGCACCAATATTTTCTTAAGCCATTTGTATTTTCAAAATTAGTTCATGGTTCAAACTTCAGTATTTCTTTTGGGTCTTTATATTCAACCAAATAAGACTATAGGTTGCATGTTAACAGTTTATCTAAAATACAAGCTAACTCCCCGCCCCCACAACGAATGAATATTTAATGGCAGCTGAAAATCCCATAGCTGAGATAGAAATCGTTGAAGCTGTGCCACAAAATAAATTAAAATGAATTCTTTTTTTTGGGGGGGGGGTGTTTCCAGGGTGTCAAAAACATCCAGGAAGGCATTTCAGAGTCAGAGCACTGCCAATGAAAAAGCACTCGCCCTCATATTTACCTGCTACACTTCACTTTTCAATGTTTATCTAGCTCTAGCAAGGTGCTAGGATCTGTACAGGATAGAGAAACTGACATGGTGCAAGTACATGGAAACACCCCATAATAGGTTGCCCAGTTATGTTGCTAGATGGTTGACTAAGACCAGTAAATGAAACATACCTAACTCATCAGTACTTAAATGTCTTTATTGCTGGCTCATTTCTGAGCGCAATTCAAACCTTTAAAGTCCTATACAGCCTGAAAGCTGTCAAGTATAAGGAGGGCTGCTTACTCTCGCACAAACCTGTCTCCATGGTTAAGTCCTCTGTTGAGGCCCTTCTCTGGGTGCCTCTCCTGCAGTTTAAGTGAGTAGCAACTAAAGAAAGGGCCTTGGAACGCTCTCCCCAGGGAGACTGGCACAAAATTTCACATCCTGCTGGCATCAGGAGACTTTGTTTTATTTGCCCAGGTCTTTCAAAATAGATTTGCTTTCAGGCTGCCAATGTGCTTTTCCTGGTTCTTTATAGTTCTATTATTATCATTTCAAAATATCCCTATAAGCCACCCTGGAGGTTGTGAATCTGGCAGGTGATATATCAAATACTTTAATTAAATAAATGCAATGGGGACTCCAGCCAGCCAGATGTTTCTAGAACGCAGTGGGGGGAAAGCTTACATAGTTACCCTGGCATGAAGTGGGCGACACAAAATTATTTTAAAATTATTGCAGCCCTAAAGAGAAACCGCACAGCCACAATATTTAATCAATGTAATCAGAATTCAGTGCATCAAAAGATCTCAGAGGGCAAGGAACTTTATGTTCAAGTGTACATGAGTAGCCAACAGTTGCATGGAAAAGGTCAGGTGGGCCAAAGCTCAAAATGAACCCGGGCTTGCAAGAGAAGTTAAAAATAATAATAAAGATTTATTCAGCTACATTCAAAGCAAGAGGAAGTTCAAGCAAGTAGTAGGTTCCTTGCATGGATCAGGGGGATGTTGTGGACATGGTGTATGAGGGGATGCTCATCATATTTGCAGAGGACACCAAATTTGGAGAAGCCAATGCTGCAGAAGACAGAATCAGAATTCAAGATGACCTAAGCAGACTGGAGAACTGGGCCAAAACTAATGCAATTAATTTCAAGAGGGACAAATATGAAATTCTATACCTAGGCATGAAGAACAAGTTGAACAAACAGAAGATGGGGGGACACCAGGCTTGCAAGTAGTACATGTTAAAAGGATCTAGGGGTCTAAGTAGGCCTCAAGCTGGACATGAGTCAACAGTGTGATGCAGCAGCAAAAATAAGCTAATGCTCTTCTAGGCTGCATCAACAGAAGTGTAGTGTCCGGATCAAGGGAAGTAATAGTACTACTCTATTCTGCTTTGGTCAGACCACACCTGGAATACTGTGTCCAGTTCTAGGCACCACAAATTAAAAATGATATTGACAAACTGCAATGTGTGCAGAGAAGGGCAACCAAGATGATCAAGGGCCTGGAAACCAATCCTTATGAGGAATGGTTGAGAAAGTTTAACCTGGTAAAGAGAAGACAGAGGAGATATGATAGCCATCTTCAAATTATCTTAGGGGCTGTCACATGGAAGACATGGAGCAAGCTTGTTTTCTCCTGCTCAGGAGGGTAGAACTCGATCCAATGGATTTAAGCTAACAGAAAGGAGATTTTGACTAAACATCAGAAAAAAACCTTTCTGACAGTGAGTGCTGTTTGACAGTGGAATGGATTCCCTTGGGAAGTTGTGGACCCTCCTTCCTTGGAGGTTTTAAAGCACAGGTTGACTAACCATCTGCCATGGATGCTTTAGCTGAGATTCTTGCACTGCAGGCGGTTGGAGAAGATGACCCCTGGGGTCCCTTCCAACACTACACATCTATGATTCTAAGGAAATGTCATTGGCACCCCAGTGCTAAACTCATTCGATGGAAGTAAGTTCTGCAGAAATCAGTGAAGCTCCTTTCCATGTAAATGATATAGCTGTTGATGGCTAGATAATACAACTTTTAATAATGGGGGTTCTATTCTGTAGCCTGGTGAATAGGTAGAGTGGACAATGTTTAAATCATGGTTAAAGAAGGGTACCAGGTTCTCACACAGCACCAATCTATAATTAAAAACAAGTCCAAAAGCCAAGAAGCCGTCAGATTATGGTTTGTTTTGGAGCAAACAAACCATAGTTGAGCTGCTGGGGAGGGCTCACATATAACACTAAGCCACGGTTGAATGAACTACAGCTTAATGAACCATGGTTTAATGTTATGTGCAAACCAGGCCACTGCAGTAACTAATGACCAAATAGATATAAAATGTTTAGCAGCACCACAGAAAAAGGGGGAAATAGGATCCAACCAACAGTTCTGTCTAGTATACCCAAACCTGGGCAATTCTCAGCTCTTGAACCATCCCGAGATTCTGTTTTATTCTGTTCTGGAGAAGGTGAACCATAAATGCAACTAATACCCAAATCATTACTTTGAGACAGTACACTAGGTACATAGTTTGCAGCTTGAATGCACTCCCAAAAGGTGGGCAATAAATATTTTTAATATAGTGGTTTAATAGTAAGAGGTTTTCTTTTTTTTTGCAAAAGCAGTTTTGAGCATGGCCTTAGTATTTTTTTTAAAAAAGTGATATGCACCAATTACAGACTCTCCAGATACCTTTCAGTAGGACCATTAGTACGCAGCAATCTGTGGAAACAGGCATGCTCACATTGTTTGGGCCACCAGAAACAAAATGAGTAGGCTGTGTTCAGGTGAGGTGCAAGGAGAAGAGGGAGAACACCTACCAAAAAGGACACTGCATATGTGACAAACGGCCCACAAAAAAAAATGGAATCAGTGAGCTTTTGCACGAGTAGTGTCTGCAGGTGTATAATTGTTTATTTTTCATTATTTTCTGTTACCACACAAAATCCAGATTAAATGGCAAGAGCTATAGGATGGCATTTTGACATGGTGTCAAACATGGTGTGAGTTCTACAATAAATTCCCATCAGGAAGCCCTCTGGCTCTGCAGACAGCACCCAAAGCAGGGAGGCTGAGTTCACACATCACTTGCACTTTGGTTTAGACAAGAAGCTGCACCAAGCCTTGAGTTTGCACACCCACTCCACATAGCTAAGGAGGAGGTTGGGGGCCTTCACTTCTATTTAACAACAGCTTCCTATGTCATCCAAACCTGTGGTCAATTTGGTTAAAGAAGCCAGTTTCTGAAAACACAATTTGAAGTTGGCTTGTTTTAAGCTAACTATAGTTAAAAACCATAGACAATGTGACAACTGTTAGTAAAGCAAAAGCTTCTTCTCACCTGCACTCAGCAATGGTTTAGCATGACATGCCAGCCTGGTCACAAAGTGGAAACCTGAGGCCTCCATTTAATTCTTATCTTCTGCTCTCTAAAGTATGTTGCTTATCGTGTGCCTTCCTTTTCATAGCACACACCACACAGATGTTCTGAACGTGTTTACTCAAAAGGTTAACCTACTCTCTTTCCCTAGAAGTGAAAACCTTGTTGCTGTTCTTTGTGCACCTCACTTCCACCTTCTGCTACTGTATCTAATAGCTATAACAACATCTCCCCCCTGCCCCCATTCCCTGCCAAGGTGTTTATACCTCATTCTATGGGAATAATTACAATATACAATTAGGGAGATTCACAAATGCCTGTTATCACCACACAGATGCTCATATCTTAGCAGACTTAAAAAACAGAGCTTGACTTTATCCAGGTTTCCAAAAATGTGTGGTCACAGCTTTTACTAGGTGCTTTGGAAAGAAGCTATGTGAGATATTACTTGGATTAAAGATGCAACACGAGATTAAAATGTGTACTTTTACAAAAATGAATGCCAAATGTTATAGGAAGTAAGCTTGTGTTATAGTCTGGAAACATAGCATGCATCAGGTATGAGACCCCAAGTTCTAATTCTTGAAAATGCCAGTTAAAAGCACTCCACAGCCAGGGCTGGCAAAGGATTCTGAGGTATGGACTAGAGTCAGAATTTAATCACGCGGTTTGAGAGGAACCATTTGTCTGATTTGGTTTACAGAGCTCTGCAGTATCTTCTCTGCTGAACTAAAATGAAACCAGGCTTTAGTTTACAAAGTAAGAAAAATACTTTCATACTTACGGTTGTGGGGGCTGGGGTGGGTGGTGGGGCATAGGATGGCCTTTCTGTTTTAAAAAAGAAGGGGGGGGGGGAGAATGACTATGTAGACAAGCTGGAAACCTAGAGACTGCCAGAAAAAAATTCAAGTATCAAATCAAAAGGTGAATAGATGAGGGGGAGGAGTCTGTCGTTTAAGAAAATACTTCATATAGGAGCATCCAAGCAGTGGTTTGTAATCTTGTGTTCAGTTCCCAAGAACTCAAAGAAGTGAGTAGAATGAACAAGTCCAAGTAAATTAAAAGTACAACAGAATTTCTCTGTATTCTTCCCTTCTCCTATTCTAACTGAACAACAAAAGGGTGGCTGATTCAGTTGCTGAAGCAATAACAGACTTTTCATGTGACGGCACATCCAGACTGTCACGATTTTCAGGATTTTGGAAAATTCAGGGTGCACAATTATAGTTGATTTGGAGCTCTTGTGCAAATGAACTTTTTGCCATAAAGACAGTGACAGTAACACACTAAGTACGTAGTTCAAAATTGGGAAGGTTTAGAGCAAACTTTCTCAACCTTGGGTCCCCGGGCATTGTTGGACTATAACCCCCATCATTCCTGACCACTGGTCCTGCTAGCTAGGGATTATGGTAGTAGTTGTATTCCAACGATGTCTGGGGACCCAAGACTGGGAAAGGCTGGTTTAGAGAGTGCAGATATCATTATCAATGGAATGAAATATTGGTGCCATTCTATATGTGGATATGAATTAAATAAGAAAACACACACATACACACAGACTGCTGCTGAACTTACTTGACATTTTGGTAGAAAAGTGTTCAACCAGCTGACATTAGATCTGAAAAAGAAAAGTAGAACGTCACTATAAATCATGTTCTCTCTTGACACATCCCATATAAACAGTTGGACCAATGTAGTCCTCCAACATCTACAACTGAAGCGCATAATTGATATACAGCACTGAACAACAATCATCTATAAACTTCATTGTTTGCAGTACTGAGCTACCTTCTTAAACACAGATAATCCCCTTGTTGTTTCAGAGCAAAGATATGAACCAGTACAGGAAAAGTTTATTTCCGTCCCCCTTTAAACACTACCCACTTGTAGCGACTTCTTTCATGTGGTACCAAAAGAAAAAGTTGAAAACAAATATCGCAAATGGTTTTCCTCTCTAGAGAAGAAAAAACTCTGAATCAAAATGTGCTTGTTTTGTGTAACAAGATCAAAATCTCAGGGTCATTAATGATAACAGATTAATTTAGGAGGATCAGTGTTTATATGTGTGTGTACACACATATGTACACTCAATGAGGCCAAAATTAGACTCACAAAATGTTTAGGGGTATGAGTACCCTTGCGTCGTCCCCCCCCCCACAAACCCTGATCCTCCTAAATTAATCTGTTATCAATAACGACCTTGGGAGTTTGAGATTTATATTATATTATATATATATATATATATATATATAGCTTTCATAGAGAGAGAACTTTCTTTTTAAAAATCACGTTATGCCTTTTGTGTTTTTATGCTGTGAACCGCCCTGTGATCTTCAGACGAATAAAATAAATGAATGAACTGAAGTACTGCCAGCTCTGCCTGTCCATCCCCTCCGCAAGAAGACGACGACGACCTGCTGGACTCAGCAGGACCTACTTCCGAGTAGACCTAGTGAGGACTGCGGGGAGGGGGCGCCACCCTCACAG
This sequence comes from Podarcis filfolensis, assembly GCF_964270895.1. Taxonomy (NCBI): domain Eukaryota; kingdom Metazoa; phylum Chordata; class Lepidosauria; order Squamata; family Lacertidae; genus Podarcis; species Podarcis filfolensis. The sequence continues at coordinate 28,822,236 of NC_139615.1, forward strand.
CGGGTGGGGGGAAGAGGACAGCTAACGGGCGCGCAGCCTCTCTCTCTCTCAGGCGCCGCACCCAGACTGGGCCCCGCAAACTCACCGGCTCCAACACGGGCCTCGGGCCTCGCTCCTTTGTCTCCAACGAGAGGGAAGCGGCGGAAGCAGGGATGGAGAGAGAGGGGGGAGGGGGAAGGCAGCAACTTCCGTTTCCTCTTCGGCACTTTCCACACAAACCTTTCCTCACGCCCTGGCTCTCTCACCCGCTCACCCCATTACCCACTTTCCAATTGAAAACAAAAACCTCCCAATTTGGGAAGACATTTGCACCCAGTCATCTCCCTCTCTACTTAAAGGGACACTGCCAGCGGATTGTTGCGAAACTGCGAATGCAACTTAGAAATTACATTTCCCGCAGCTGCCTGCCTGAAGCGGCGGCGGCGGCGTTGGTAGGCAAGGAGTCGCGCGCAAATCACGTGAGGGCTACGCGACGACGTAATGCAAAGGGAGTGAGAGTAGAGTTTAAGCAGGTCTGTGCGCAGGGCTCGTCCTCCGGTTCTTTTATGCGGGGAAGGTGGGAGAGTGTCGATAGAAGTCGAAGCAGAAATGCCAGGATTTCTGCAGCCAGAAACAAACGGGAGTAGAGCAGCGAGGGCTTTCTCCTCTTTCTATTTTGCTGCTATCCCAAACCACCCTCTGAGCTACTTCTGACCTGCAAGATGGACAATGTCCTCCTATTCAAAGCTTTCCTAAGGCTATTTGTCCAGGCACAACCTCCCCACCCCCGGGGATAATGAAATATATTGGCAATCTCTCTTCGATGTTTAAACCCCTCTCTGAGTAAGGCAGCTTAAGCTCCTGTCTTTTGTTTAGGGGTAGATACATTGCTGTTCAGTCACAGCCACAGCAAAATCCTGATTATCTCAATTGATAACTATTTGTTACTGCATATTGGAAGGTGAAAATATGGCTTCGGTCCACTTATTTTTGCAACCTTCAATGGCGACAAGCTCTAAGTCTTAAAGAGGCCTGGTGCAAATTTACTCCTGGGGGAGCAGCAATTTCATGTACTCAAAGCGTAGCAATAAACCTATTGATGTAATTCTCACGACTAGTTTAGATTTCTGTTTCAAAAGGGCAGAAGCAAAGCAAGCCAACATTTCCACAAATTAGCTTATTTCAAGAATTTGAAGAGAAAGGTTTGCTACCTGCAGATGCGATATATCTCTGTGTTGTATTCTTATTTTTGCTTTTGTGCTGTCTACCTTAGTCATCTATGTTTTAATATAATAGAGTTTTGCGTACAGACAGGAATATTGAGAGGTTACCGCATGGTGTGATCTGAAAGCAAGAGCTTAAATGGTATTTGTGCCTCCCACAAGGCAAGAGATTAACGTGTGTCAGTGCTCATTTTCCTAATTTTAAAAGGTATTCTAACAGGACCTCCAAAAGCAGTCCTGTCTCCCCCGAGTAAGGAAAAAGATTTTGATGCTTAAATGTTTGCGGTCCTAATCAGTTTGTGGGATGTAAAATTAGGGCTTTCCATTCCTGGCCCAATTCCTGGTCAGGAGAGTCACTGCTATGAGAACCTATAAGCCTTTGTGGCAGGAGGTATTTACAGAAATAAGCTATATTGCGGGTCAACGTGGAGTGTACCACAAATTTTGGATTGTTAACCATTTTAAAAGAAGGGCAATCTGGCTTTGTTGTAAAGAACTAATTATTTTTCTTTTGCAGTGGCACATCTACTAGTGTCACAGACTTGGAAAGGATTGAAACATCTGTGCATCTCCAGTTGGAAACAGAATGGATGGTCTATTGCTGCACCAGAGAAATTAACAATTATTGCTGCACCAGAGAAATTAACATGCATTGAATAATACAAATGATGTAGACGATTTTGTTGAAATATGGCATCCTTTTATCAAATATTGTAAGAATTTAAATTATTTCTAAATCTGCATCTGTATGCCATGGTGTATTTGTAACAGTGAAACCGGACGCCTTCATCTGTCCCCGCTGCCATAAAACTTGTCTCTCTCATGTTGGTCTCTACAGCAACAGCAGGGTCTGTAACCCTCTAGTGGCTCATTCTTCCATTGTCTCAAGACTGATGGATGCCAACAAAATACGCATGATATATGCAAATACGCATTATATGCAAATTTCATGCACATCTTTATCATCCTTCTGTGGCACTCTAGTTGTTAGACTCCAACTCCCATCGGCTCCAGTCAGCATGGCTAAAGATCAAGCATAATGGGAATTGTAGGCCAACAACATCTGGAGGCCCCCATGTTCCCCACCCATGCCCCAAAGTGACCAGAGGATAATGGCCCTCTAAGATAACCAATTTTGATCTAGCTTGTTTTCCCACAGCATAGTTTTCACTAAGGTGGTGACTCTTGCTTGTACTACTTTCAACTGTGGGCAGCCGTTTGTGGGATTGCTCTTGCAAGTAAACAAATCCCTGTTAGCAGAAGACCAGATGCAGATGAGGAACTTCTTCCTGACAGTCTAGCTTTCAGTATCTGATATTATCTAATATGCCTGTTTGATCTGGAAATATTGGTATGAGTTTGGGGGTGCCAGTCTCCCCTAAATTCTTGGACCCAGTAAGTGTTAGAAATTAATCAAGCCTCCTGAACCCCTGGATCTATCAAGAGTTAAAATATAAGCCAGACTAGCTTTCTTATGAGGTAATCACCTGGGAGATGAGCCATTAAGAGAAAACAAAGGGGAAGGTGTTGGAGCGCTAAGATAGCAAGAGAGGGGAGTCTGTGCCAGAGGGAAAATGGGTGAGGCCCCCTCCTCCAGCTCTAGATAGTTAGAAAGCCAGAGTTTTGAAACAGAGTGTAAACTTGAATGTGATGTGATCCAAAAGGAAAAAGGTTGCAGGCAGTAAAAGACTGAGGCAGAGCACAACATTTTCTTTCTGCTGTGATCCAAGACTACAGCTACGGGAGAAACAAGTTCCTTTTGCGGTGTTTATGCAGTGAGCCCCTCCATCATAGGCTCAGGTTGTATATATGTGTAAATAAACCATATATTATGAAGATACCACAGTCTCCGCTATGCCTCATTTCCAAAAGGAAACACGGACCCTGGGTAAGGGTGCCTGGAACCCCTGGAATCTCGCACCATTCAGAGATTGGAGTGGCATGCAACTATATATTTGTTTTGAAAATGTTATTTTTTCTCCCTGAGTCTTTAGAATGAGAAGAGCTAAGCTTTAAAATTAATAAATAAGAGCTTAGATGAAATGCAAAGCTAAGAGGAAATTTCCTAGGCTATTATATATTTTAAAATAAATTTATGTTGTCTGGAGAAACAGCCAAGTGTCAGGTAGTTCCCAAAAGGTGTTTTCCTCTCTACCACCAGTATAAACACTCTGGATTGTATACTTTGAAGTCAGATTAGCACGTTAAGCCTATCATTCCAATGAAGATGTGACATTGTATGTATTTATGTCAAAACAACCTGTCATCTGTGTTTTGGCATGTCTGAATAGAGAAAAGGGGGGGGGGATATGAAATCGAGACTTGGGATTTGTACAGCTAAACAAAATAATTAATTTTAATAAGGGATTTGGGCAATTGTATTTACCCCTGAATGGGAGCGTTTTTGTTTGGTTTGCTAATCCTGTTGTAAACAGTTCAGTGAACAGCTATGCGATTGCTTTTATCTGGTTGTTTTACTTGTTCTTTTTGTAGTTTTGTTGCAAATGTGTGCTACTTTCAGTTCAGGTGCAAGATTGTTATGCTATGAGATAGAAAGAAAGATAATCACTGTTGGCAGAGACCTGATGGGTAGCGCCGACTTATTGTATCTGTGGCAGAGCTTGCATAACATTTGGTGCTGTGTGTAATGTATATTATCCTTGAGCAATAATTGAGCTGTGCTGCCTTCTGCCCTTAATTGCTGGACTGGGCCATCAGTGAGTAGGTGGGTCTTGGCAAAACCAAAGATGGGAAATAAATGACCACATTTTTAAACAGGAGCCCAGTGTTTTGCTGCCCTTAATTATGGCCTTTTTTTGAAAGTCCTGTATGACTCAGAGCTTGGATGGACTCAGGGATCACTTATACCTTGAGGCACTCTGTACATTCATCCTACACATTAATCCCTTACAAACTCGCACCATCTTAAACTGTTTGGTTGCAGATTCCTGCACAATGCTAGGGGTTTTCCCCCAGCCGGAACTCATTTCTGGCACCTCTCCGGTGGGCAATATTGCTATTAGAGAACAAGGGAGGCATTCATGGTGTGTTCCGGCACATTTTTCCTAGAAAAAAAAAAGCACTGGTTATGCCTTTGAATCAGAAAGCCATAGCTATACTGTGGGGTTAGGATCCCACCCCCCCGAATTGACCAATGGCTACCTGCAGAATTATTATTATTATTTTTTTGTAATCTTTCAATCAATATATTCTGAAAACAGTTAACATACAGGCAAATTCAGCTTCTCGAAGTTATTTGAGAAAGTTTTTTGCTGAGGGACTGTTTCCCCCCCTTCCTTTGGAAATGGATTTGCAACTTGGGCAGCCAGGATGAAACTTATTTCAGTCTAGACCCATCTCTGGAATGACAGAGAGATTGTATTACTCCAGTTTCAACACAGTAATAGCGGCTGCTTAATTCAAAGTGCTGGGTCTCACATTTAAAGCCCCAAATGGCTTACTTTTGTGAGCGCCTTCTCCCATATGCTTGTCCTTGTTTTTTAACAAGAAAAACAGCCATTTTGGAGAAACAGCCTTCTTCTGAGCCCACGTTCCACCATTTACTATTAGTAGATTGTCTGATAGGGTGGAGTGCAGGGCCTTTGCTGCAGTGGCACCAGTGGTGGCTGGTGCCCATGGTGACTGGTGGCGCTGAAAGCAGGCAGGTGGATCCACAGTCAGTGACTAGTACAGCCACCTCCTGATTTGTTGGTGCGGCAACGCCCCATTTGCCATAATGGACTAAGCTTCACTGAGTGGCCTCCACTCTGGGAAGATTTGCCCGCCCCCCCGGAGATTAGACTTGCTCCCCATTACATAGTTTGTGCTGGCACATGAAAGTCTTTTTATTTGGAAAGGCTGGCTTCTGCTGTTTCTGCAAGTTTATTTTTACTGCCTTTATTTTTTGCTATTTTATTATTTTTATTACAAGATGTGCTGAATTGCTGGAAGGGCAACCGACATATTTCAGAAATAAACTTAATGTGACTCAGCATCTACAATGGTTGACCCTCGAATGTGAATAGTAACCTTTGACCGCTGTATCCTGTTTTGGGAAGATCCACATGACACCGAGTTTATATTTGCCAGGCTGATTTTTTTCATTGCCATGATCCTACACTTTGTCGAAGGGAAACTCCCCACCGGAGTAGAAATCATATATCGAACAGATGGAAATCTCTTCAATCTGAGCAGGCTGAAAGCAAAGAGTAAGGTTACCGTAACTTCCGTCATAGAGCTTCAGTATGCTGATGTCAACGTAGTGTGCGCATGATCAGAGGATGACCTCCAAACCATCCTGAATATCTTTGCAGAAGCTTATGAAAAGCTTGCCTTATCACTCAACATCCCCAAAACCAAAGTGCTGCTCCAACAAGTACAAAATAACCCCTCTGCAGCGCCACAAATCCAACTCAATGGTGTAATGTTGGAAAATGTCGATCACTTCTCCTAACTAGGCAGTTATCTTTCCACAAGGGCCAACATTGATGCTGAAATCCAGCATTGCCTGAGATCTGCGAGTTCAGCTTTCTCCCAATTGAAGTGCAGAGTGTAGACCGAGACGTTCGCAGGGAAACCAAAATGCTTGTTTACAAAGCTATTGTACTACCAATCTTACTATATGCTTGTGAAACATGGACCACTTATAAACGCCATCTCCAACTCCTCGAAAGATTCCATCAACGGTGTCTCCAAAAATTTTTACGCATCACTTGGGAGGAGAGGTGAACTAATATCATTGTAGTGGAAGAAGCAAAGATCACTAGTGTTGAAGCAATGATTCTTCAACATCAGCTTCATTGGACTGGTCATGTTGTGTGGATGCCTGATTATCATCTCCCAAAGCAACTACTCTATTCCGAACTTAAAAATGGAAAGCGTAATGCTGGTGGTCAACAAAAGAGGTTTAAAGACTGTCTCAAGGCAAATCTAAAAAAATGTAGTATAAACACTGACAACAGGGAAACACTGGCCTGTGAGTGCTCCAATTGGAGAACAGCCTTTACCAAAGGTGCCATGGGCTTTGAAGACACTCGAACTCAGGATGCAAGGGAGAAACGTGCTAAGAGGAAGGCACGCCTGGCAAATCCACACCATGATCAATTCCCGCCCGGAAACCAATGTCCCCACTGTGGAAGGACGTGTGGATCCAGAATTGGCCTCCACAGTCACTTACCTCCACAGTCACTTACGGACTCATTGTTAAAACCGTGTTTATGGAACACAATCTTACTCGGCTGCGAGTGATCGCCAAAGAAGAAGAAGAAGCGAAGATTTGCCAGGCTCAGTTTTATTATCTGTATCATCATGGTATCATTTACTTTGGTAAATTCATATCCCCATCTTGTTTTTTAATGCTCAAAAATTAGTTTTAAGTCTCCTTTTTGAAATTCAAGTGTAAAAAGTACAAATTAAGTATCAACCAAAAAAAAAAAAAGAGAGAGAGAGAGAGAGAGAGAGAGAGAGAGAGAGAGAAGAGAAGAGAAGAGAAAAAGGCGCACAGGGCAATTAATAAATCAGTTTTACATTCATAATGCCAAGTAAACAAATATTAACAATTCTAGATCAGAATTTATGAAGATTAAACATTAACAGCTGACATACTTATTTTAAGATCTAGCACAAGAACCAGCAGTAGAAATGCTTGCTTTGTATGTTGCTAAAAGTTGGAAGTTAATTAAATGGAGCATTGACACTTGCTGTGTCATTTTCCCCGCCTTTGCATGCCGTATGTAATAAGGCAACTGTTGACACTCCAGTAAAATTACATGCTACAGATGAAGACCTACATAAAGAAGACACTGAACTGGATCCTCAAAGATATCTTGACACTCTGCAGTGCCCTCGAAATCTTAAAAACACACACAACCTAATTTCATTATAAGGTCACAGTTATTGTTTTACTTAAATGCCTCTTCAGGATTAGGTTTTTTTTTAGCTTTCTAATGACAAAATAGTTTGAAGTCTGCAGTAATGAAAGAAACTTAGCCTTATCTAAGATGCTGTTTTGAGTTTCCATGGCAGTAAGAATACACATGACATACCTCTGCTTTGACAGAAAAATATTATGAATCTCTCGGGTGTCTGCTAGGAATACAGGAGGTTATGGGTTTGAATCATGGCTTTTTCTTCACCTTTTTTCACGAAAAGTTATGCTGTCCTAGGTAAGTGAATAAAAAGATACTGCTCTTTCCTGGTAAATAAGCAAGCATTACGATAAAAAAGGACTATGGCCAGGACCCAAATGCTTATTTTAGGTATGATCAAAGGCCACTATGCACCCAGGAATATTTTTCTTCTCCATCTTTGAACCACAGTCCTCTCATATATCAGATTTTGAAACTCAGTTTTGAAAGTAGGCATTCCCAGTTACCTCGAGGAACAATTATCTCTTCAAGGAACACTTGTCTAAAGCCTCCTTAGCTGTGCTATCATTTGGATCCTGGTCTAAGGATAACCATGATCTCTAGGTTCGGGTATTTTGCCATTCTGCTTCATGTAATGTGTAATAGAAATTGGTCTAATGCTGTTCCCATCACTCCCAGCCAGCATGGCCAATGGTAAGGGGTGCTGGGAATTATTGTTAGGCAATGCCACAAAACTCCCCACCCTGATTTACATGGAAATGAATGCTTTCACAAGTGAGGTGATGCCAGGAATGGTATTTACAGGGCAACCTTAGACAGGTCTACTTAGAAGTAAGCCCCACGGAGTTCATAAAGGTTTGCTCCTCCGTATGCATGTGTGTAGAATTGTAACCTCAGTCTGGAATATGCCGCTTTGGGAAGTTAATATGACATAAAAAGTGGAAGAAAGCCACCTTGAAAGATCCCTCTAAAATTCTGGCCAGTGTAGCTTTTGAAGCAAGACGAGGACACATGGTGGCCCTCTAATGGCTTGTTTACTGTAGCATGAACTTTTGTAGCCAAGAGCCGAATTCACCAGGCAATACATTTAAAAAGCCGTTAAAATCCATTATCATTCTTTTTTGTTGTTGCTTATAACCTTGTGCGCAGAGCTTCTGTAGCTGAAATGGGATGATGGAGTACCAGGGCCAGGATTCCAGCTTTTTGGATTAGTGTCGTCATTACACGTGAGATTTGAGCACAAGGTTGGCTTCAAGCTTGTAGCCCTTTTTAGAATCATTTGATTGACTGTGAAGCAGATATTTCCAATTGTTAATACGATAATGACAGACCACGTGGTTTCCAGGCCCAGTGTAAGGTGCGCATATTAGTGTGCAAAGCCCTAAATGTCTCTTTCCCCAAATACCCAGAGACTCTCTTGGGTCCTAAGACTGGCAGAGGCAGCCATCTTGGTATTTCTTCCACCTTCAGATGCTCAGGGGTGGCTGTGACCTAAATTGCGAAACTCCTTGTGTCTGGCACCTTCTTTATACAGCTTCTAGCAAATGCTAAAGATGTACCTCTTTGCCCTGGCTTTTGAGGTGTATATTGGACTCACCTTATTTCTGCAATGGTTAAGTTGTTTGAAACAGTTTTTAATATTGTGTTGTGATGTTGCAACCTGCCCTGGGAGCTTAGGACGAAACACAAGTAATAAATTAAATAAGAATAATATAGGCACGTAGATCATAAAGTAACTGTTATACTTAAGAAACCTTCATCCCTGCTACTGTAATAACTACAACATAGCAGCTGAAGCCCTGGGTGTATTGAAATCAAAAGTTTTGCCACTGGGTGCAAGGAAGTCGTGATGTCACAGAACTGCAGAATCGCAGAGTTGGAAGGGACTGTGGGGGTCATCTAGTCCAACCCCCTGCAATGCAGGAAGCTTTTGCCCAATGTGGGGCTCGAAATCATGATTTCAAGCTATCGAGACAACAAGAAAATATACAACATTCATGAGCTGGCAGGAATTTGCAAAATTGATACGGAAAGCATTTTACCTGCATAGCGTCTTTTGGGGCGAAGGAGAAAAGTAATAAAACATGAATGAAATAATCGTCTGGTCTGGAAAAAACCAATAACCCAGTACTGGAACTGTCCATTCCTTTCAAGGAAGTCTTCCACTTGCTAAAATTCCAAGTCACAGTGAAAGGCCAGCAAGAAATGTATTGTACTCAAAAATAATTTATATAGCCCATGCAATGGATAGCTCAGATAGCTTTCTGATGGCTGTATTCTCATGTTTTCGACAAGAACCTACACATTCTTGCCCATTAGGGTATCTGTCTGGTGGCTTGGGCACACTAGGAAAGACTTGAGCCGTTTGGAAGCAAGCCACTTTGGCCAGTAGGGACTGAGCAATGAGAGGCAGCAGTCAGAGGCAGTTTGAACATGTTTCTAGTGGGGAAATTATTATTGCCTCAGTTGCAGCCTCATCTGAGCTTAACCTCGCAAAAGTCCATAAGAGTACCAATGCCATTATCGGTGGCTAGGTATAGCTTAAATCAGATTTTAAACTAACTCCAGGAAATATTTTCATGGTTTATCTGTTGGAAGAAATCCAGCTATGGTGGAATATAGAATCTCAGGTAAGTGAAAAATTATCTACCCATTCTGACAGAACAAGGGCAATGTGCGCATGTTTCACAGTGAGTGTTAATTGTACTACTTTGGAATTAGATGGCTTGAGGCCTATTTGCCCTCTTGAAGCTTTTGTTTTACCAGTTCTTGGGAGGTAACCGTGACTAAGGGGTGTTGGTGAAAATATATAAAATGACGGAGATAAAAATGACTACAGACAAGTTATAATCACATAATCCTGTGGTGGAGGAAGTCCTTTCAAATGTAGATGTTTAGTTCTGCAGAGACAAGTCTTTGAACTCATTAAACATTGAACTGATGAAAATTATAAAAATAAATAATTCTTCTCTGGAGGAAAAGAAAGGCGGGGGAGGTATTTCATCAGGTGTTTTAACTAACAGGAATTCTGTTTGTCAGGATTCCCGTAGCTTCCTCTCATATAGACGCATGAGCCATCTTCAAAATGATTACAGGATTACAGGAATATATATTAGCTGAAAGAATATACTCCTAGTATTGACAGACAGGAGACAATCATGTGGTCCACCTGGGTCCATATTGCCATTTATTTCTGAAACCCATCCATGAATAATCTTTGGGTAAGTGGGATGCAGATTTAGGTTTTGATGGATGGGATACTGCAAGACCGCCTCATAACCAATCTCACTTCGATATCAGGCAAGCCTTTCTGTTTAGTCTGTAAACAACCTTCATCTGTGGCTGCCAAGTGGAGATCAAACCGCAAAGAAACTGATTTTTTCCTTAAGCGAGGGTTGTCTTTAAAGAAAGAGCCTTCCCATTCTTTAATCACTTCATCTACTTTCTCCGTCCTGAAACAATAAATTAAACATTATACTGATGAATGAGTGTGGAACAGACCTTCAAGCTAGGATTTCACAAAGTGATGGGAAATGGCATGACCTGACCACACACAGAGTTTTTGTTTAGTCAGCTGAAATACGGGGGCTGGTTTTAAAATCTGTATCCCTCAGGAAACGTGATGGCAAGTTGCAACCTTTCTGCAGTTTTTTACTTGTAAAATAAAAGGCGCCCAATTTGCTACACATGAACTTATGCCAAACTGAAGTGCTGCCCTAGAAAATCCTGATCAACCAGGATTTCATACTATGGAAAGAAAGACACCCATGGAAATCTGCTCTCACAACCTTCTTCAGGACAGAAGGCGGAGAGAAATTCTGTTGAACTAAGCAACACTGATTTAAGGATCTGCACTGAGTTTTTAGGCTGCCTTTAGTACCAATGGTTGCTTTTGTTTTGTACTAATTAATGTTTGCTAAATGCCTCTGTGGATGCCTTTTAACATTTGGGCTCCAGTCCTATATACAGGACACATCAACACTAAAAATTTAAAGCACATTTAAAACATATTGTTCCCCCCAAAGAATACTGGGAACTGTAGCTCTGTAAGGAGGTAAACTACAGTTCCCGGGATTTTGGCTGGGTGTGCGTGTGATGGGCTTCAAATGTGTTTTGAATTTATAGTATGGTATGGTATGGATGTAGACCGCTATTGAACACAGTGAGACATCTGAGTAAATAGTCCATCACTCATTGGCCTATTTTGCATTTCTTGGTAAACATCAGGTTAGTTAATGATTTACTGTGAATCTGCGATTTTCACTTGCCTTGTTCCTTTCCAATAGCTATGGGAGAAACAAACCACTATAACTGGGTTTGGTTGTCATGCAGACTGCGTACTGTGGTTTGCTTCCCTCAAACAAACCACAACCAATAATCCAAAAACAACCCACAGTGGACCTTAAGCCATCCACACTGCATACCCCTATGTTGTCTGAAAACAAGATGATACAGGGTGCTCGATCAGAAGCATCCCTACTCTGAAGCAAGCTGAGGTTGCTACTTTAACTGGCAAATGTTGCTCATTGCCAGTGCCTTGCGCATTTCCCACTCTCTGCGTTAAACTTCTGCAGGATATTTTTCTGGCGGATTTTGTCTCTTGTGGATGGAGGTGGTAGCATTAGTTGCCCCCCCACCAAGTCCTTAGCTCAACCCGCCTCAGAGAACATTTCCTTGTTGCTTGTAAGCGCTCTGCGCTGTTCAGTTTCACTTACTGTATCGTTCCACAAGCCTCTGCGCTCTCTTTTGCGACATTTCCATTTAAGACTGCTTGCTTTGTCAGTATTTCCACTTTTTCAATCTCGTGTGCCTTTAGCTCACTTGCTGTATAAATTAAAACAGAAAAGACAGTTCAAAACAACACCAGGCAATCTAAATAATAGTACAAAACTATTTAAAAACAGAGGCCAGTTAAAGATAAATAGAATGGCAGTAGAGATTTCAGCAGCTTAAAAAGCTACGTATTTTTAAATGGTCCATGAAATTGAGCCCCAAATTAGGGGTTGGGGAGTGGCCTGAAATAAACAGGTTTTTAAAACCCGCTTAAAGGTTTAGGATATATAATAATAATAATAATAATAATAATAATAATAATAATAATTATTATTATAACGAAATTACTTGACTGCTCCATAAAAACACTAATTAAAACAATACAGTATAGTACAGCAAGGAAGATTAGATGACTTTCAAAGTCCAGGCTTCCCATTCAGGGCCGAGATCGCTCTGGAGAAGAAGCTGTTCTTACGACGGCTCGTTCTTGTCTTCATCGTCCTGTATCTCCGTCCCGACGGCAGGAGCTCGAAGAGACAGTGACCAGGATGCAATGGATCTTTTACTATGTCCAGTGCCTTCCTATGGCACCTTGTGGCATAAATCTGCTCTAAGGTGGAGAGTGGGCAGCCAACAATGCTCTCTGCTGCCTTAACAACTCTGCACAACCCCATCCTGTGCTGGGTAGTACAGCTTCCGTACCACACACATAAGCCATAAGTGAGCACGCTCTCAATGGCACAGTGATAGAAGGCAAGCAGCAGTTTCTGCGGAAGATGGTTTTTCCTTAGAATTCTCAAAAAGTGCAGTCTCTGCTGCGCCTTCTTCACAAGCCCCCTTGTGTTGACACTCCAGGACAGATCCTCTTGTAATTCAATGCCCAAAAATCTGAACGTTGTTACCCTCTCCACACAGACCCCATCAATCAAAAGTGGCTGGATATTGCTCTTCTGTCTCCTGAAGTCCACCACAAGCTCCTTTGTCTTCCTTGTATTTATGAGCAAGTTGTTAGCTCTGCACCACTCTGTCAGCCGCTCTACCTCATCTCTATAATTCGTTTCACCCTCCCTTTCAGGGATGAGCCCAATCACGGTTGTGTCATCTGCAAATTTGACAACCCTATTACTAGGGTGAGCAGCGACACAATCGTACGTGTAGAGAATATAAAGGAGCGGACTGAGTACGCATCCCTGTGGTGTTCCTATGTTAGTCTTAAGCATATTAGAGGTATAAGGGCCCAACCGAACCCTCTGGGGGCGGTCTGACAAAAAGTCCAGTATCCACCCACAAAGTGATAACGGAAGCCCCCGATCTTCCAGTTTAGACATCAGACGTTGTGGTAGAATGGTATTAAATGCCGAGCTGAAATCTAAAAAAAGCAGTCTGGCATAACCCCCCCCCCCCCCGCTGCTCCAAATGTGCAAGGACGGCATGGAGGGCAATCGCCACAGCGTCCTCTGTCGATCTTTTCGTTTTATAAGCAAATTGGAATGTGTCCAGTCCCTCTGGTAGGCAGGCAATGACATGATTTCGTACCAGCTTTTCAAAGCACTTCATGATTATAGGTGTGAGTGCTACTGGACGAAAGTCATTCAGTATGTACTCCTATGTAGCAGAGGTCCATAATATAAGGGGGCCATCACAGAAAAGGCCCAGTCTCATGCGCTTATCAACTTTATAGATGGGTCTACATGTAGGGCCCTGAAGCAGTCATCGTGCCCAGGCAAGCTTGTATGTTATATGTAGGTGGCCCTTCATTTAACATGGTACCAAACTGTTTAGAACTTTTAAGGTCAGCACCAGCACTTTGAGAGGAGCCCAGGAACCCACCGATAACCAAATCAAATGGTTCAGAATAGGTGCCAAACATTGTGATCACCAAGCCCAACCTATTCTGCCCATTTGAAGTTTCCAGAATTACAGAGTTGTCTCTTATTTCCCAGTGGGTTATTTTCTTAAACTCCTACAAGTTCTGATTCACATTCAGCTTTGCCTAAATGGTGAGCTGTCTTTTTATGTTAATTCCAGGTCTTAAGAAAACTCACATGAAGGTAAGATAAACGCTATTTGGCTAGTGGCGCGCTTTTTGTCGCCTTTTCTGTCTTGGCACGCAGAACGATGAAACCTTGAAAGAAAAGGAGGAAGAAACTGTAAGAATGAAGAATGGGCCTGCTTATGGGTAGATCCTTCTAAATCGGGGGCTGCCAGACTTCAGGCTTTCTGGATATTTTTTGTTTTGTTGGTGGATATCAGGTTTCAATATCCACCAACCCACCATCTATAATAATAGTTGGGGGTTGTTGTGCTGACGTACACTTGGAATAAAAGGGCAGAGCACAAATTAAATCCAAATTAAGTCCTTTCATACAAGAGCTTCCTGGTTTCCACGCAAACATACATTGGATCAACCTGATTTAGGTTTTTAACTGCTGCTGCTTTTGAACAATTCAGAATTGGGAACACTTATCGATTGACTGTGAATTGCCCGCAGAAATAGCAGCAGATTTTGATCTACCTATTGCCCATCCCTGTTCTAGATAAACAAGATACCATGAACATTTGCAGCGGGTGAGCTCTGTGGGTTGAGCAGTCCCAATTGAACTTGTTTGGCACGACACTTTAGACCTTCTGCCTGTTCAGTATACAAGCATGTGGCAACCTCTATCAGGGTAGAGTTAGCTCAGGGCTGTTTCATATGTTGTTTCTTTCCTCTATGGAGACAATGGTCTGGACTGGATGCAACATACTGTATATACAGTATTGGCTTATGAAGCTGAAATGGTTAAAACACTTGTGCCACATGCTTGAATGGAGAATCTGCCAACAATTGAAGGTTTCTTAGGTTAATTAAGAGTTTCCTATAATACAAAGGTGTTTGCAGAAGCTTTCAAACTCTCCCTTTCTCACCCACCAGATTGCCTCGAATGAACTATTGTGTGAGTATATTCTGAGTACATTTTTAATAAATGGGCTAGGCAACCAATGAAAATGCTTTGGTCCACTTCCCAGCTAAATCGCCTTGGATCTGCCACAGTGCTAGCCATGTCAGGAATTTTAGGCAGGAAGTGGGGCATAAATCTAGGCAGGCAGGCAAGCAAGCAGGCAAGCAAGCAAGCAAGCAAGCAAACAAACAAACAAAGATAACCTTTACTAGCCATAGAACCCTGGCTATGCTATAGGTCATGTGTTGGCAAACTAAGGCCCGCAGGCCAGATCAGACCCTATTGCCTTCTGGATCGGGCCCGCGAACGGTCCGGGAATTGCCGCGTGGATTGCCAGCATGTGC
Organism: Podarcis filfolensis; assembly: GCF_964270895.1. Classification (NCBI taxonomy): domain Eukaryota; kingdom Metazoa; phylum Chordata; class Lepidosauria; order Squamata; family Lacertidae; genus Podarcis; species Podarcis filfolensis. Next base: position 28,837,364 of record NC_139615.1, read on the forward strand.
GTTCTTTCCCTCTCCCTCCCTCTACCTTACACGGCAGCGACGCTGGCGCCTCCTCCCTCCTGGCTTCTCCCCGCCCTGCCTAGAGGAGGAAGGGGGCTGGGCTTTGTTGGTGTCAGCAGCAGCAGCGCTTGAGCGGCCGCCATTTTGAGCAGCCCCACTCTGGAGCCCTCATCCTCCTGCCGCTGCCACCCTCCCCTGCTGCTCGCAAGACACAGGTAAGCAGCCACTGGGGCTTATGGTGCTCTTGCATCATCCACCCCCCAAAAAAATATAGTCTGGCCCCCCACAAGGTCTGAGGGACAGCGGACCGGCCCCCTGCTGAAAAAGTTTGCTGACCCCTGCTATAGGTATTTGAGGACTGTATGTGGGTACCTTTTCTCCTCCCTCTCCAGCAGACTGCGGTACGTAGCTATTTCTTGCTCAAGCCTCATCTTAGTGTTTAGTAATATTTCGTGTTGCTGCAGCTGCTTTTCAATCCCTTGCCGCACTTTATGTAGCTCTCTCTCTAGGCCTTCAATCTCTGCTTCCAGGTGCTTCAGTTGTGTCTGGTACCGCTGTTCTGTGGTGCGCAGAGAATTTTCCAGACCCTTTTCCTGTTAAAATTAGATTACTGGTTTCAATTCCTGAATGTACTTCTAAAAAGCCCAGGACCATAAAAAAAAACTTTTGAAAAACACACATACACAATCAACTTTACATTTCAAATTAAATTCAAACTAATTAAATCAGTATTTGTCACAAACCTTTATATTCTGAGCAATATAAAACGTATAGTTGTACCTTGGAAGTCAAATGGAATAAAACATTTTTTAAAAAACCTTTCCTTCAGACTCAGGGGTCGGATAACTCCATACCCTCCAACATTTCTCCAATGAAAATAGGGACATCCTAAGGAAAAGTGGGACATTCTGGGATCAAATCAGAAACTGGAATGGCTTCTCTAAATCAGAGATGTCCCTGGAAAATAGGGTCTGTAAAGTTACCTTGAGTACAGTGAGCCCTAGGGAAAACAGCAAGCAATTTCACCTCCTCTCTCTGCACAGACAGCCCAGCTGCTCAATCAGACTTACCACAGCATGGAGAGAATCAATTTCCATCTGCATATGGTGCCACTGGCGTCTTGCTTCATTTAGCTCTGCCCTGGCTGCTTTTAGCGCTTCCTCGTCTTTGCTCATTCTTTCACTAGTGGCTTCTTCTAGCTGCAAAGAGGAAGCATTGGCCACATCAGTTCAAGATGTCCCACACTGAAAATTTCAAATTTGGATGTGCGAATGAATCTTAGGTTCCTGAAACATACCCAGTGCACAATTCACGTCTTCTTCATTTTATTATACTATCATCAAAACAAGATGGTTCTGAAGGGAGTTGAATGGTTTCATAGTGGGAGCAAAAGCAATAATAATAATAATAATAATAATAATAATAATAATGGATGGGGTGGTCATAGGTCTGCCTGAAAAGAAATGGCATATGTTCTAACCCACCCCACCTCCGTTTGAGCACAGGACATGGTATCAGAAGGGACTTGCTGCCTACAAACTGAGAACAAAATGCTAGAGCAGAGTTTCCCAAACTTGGGTCTCCGGCTATTTTTGGACTACAACTCCCATAATCCCTCACTAGCGAGACTGGTGGTCAGGGATGATGGGAACTGTAGTCCAAAAGTAGCTGCTGACCCAAGTTTGGGAAACATTGTATGAGATATAACAAGATGGGCTGTAGAGCTCTGTGAGTGTGTGCCGTCTACCTTACATGCCAAAATATTAAGATGAATTTATGGATGACTGCAAAGCAAGCCCCACCACTATTCTTTATGGGAATGGGAAACCTGTGTTTCTTCAGGTATTGTTAGGCTACAGCCACCATCATCCTTGATAGATCCAGTGTTTTGGGGTGATCAAAATGCTGATTGCTCTGGGCCATGGCGTTCCATGTGTTTCTCCTAACTTCAGGCTTAACATTGGGGTGGGAGAGAATGTTCTGCCTGCATACAATCTGAGGCAAGTACTAGGTCGCCAACACATCAGAAAGGCCGATGTTGCTCTTGTATTTAATGGTGGCTCCTGTGGATAGGATCTGAAGAACTCAGCAGCTGCTACAAGGCCAGTTTTTTATTCACCACAGGATCTTTAGTACCAGTGCTTAAACCAAGATGCCTTCATGCAGCTCAACCTGATATGTGCCAAGACAGACACACTGAAGCTCAAAGAAGACCCAAGAAGAACTAATTGCACAATTCCCGTTGAGGGACTTGGCATGTTTTAAAGGACACATTGACACAACTCCAGAGGTTACTCCATAATATTGTTTGCTTATTTATAAAATGCCATCCATATACAGTACAGTGATACCTCGGGTTAAGAAATTAATTCGTTCTGGAGGTCCATTCTTAACCTGAAACTGTTCTTAACCTGAGGTACCACTTTAGCTAATGGGGCCTCCTGCTGCTGCTGTGCTGCCGCCGCACGATTTCTGTTCTCATCCTGAAGCAAAGTTCTTAACCCAAGGTACTATTTCTGGGTTAGCGGAGTCTGTAACCTGAAGCATCTGTAACCTGAAGCATCTGTAACCTGAGGTACCACATGTTCATGGCACTTTACAAAAAAGAGGTCCTTGCCCCAAAGCTCTTACAGTCTAAAATAGACACAGAGGATGGGGGGAATGGAGGCAGGGAATGAATATGCAGTTACTTCAATTAATATCACATATACCATACTTTTCCGTCTATAAGACGCCCCCATGTACAAGATGCCCCCTTTAAGAATTTAAGAATATGGGGGGGGGTGGCACAGGGTTGTTGAGCTTTTTTTAGGGTGGGGATTGCCAAAAATCGCTCACCTGCATGTGTCGCAAAATCTACCTCCCGTCTGTCCCATCGCCAGCAGAACCTGCCAATCACCAGCCCAACTGCTGGAGCGTCAGCCAATCAACACCACCCACTGACGCAGCAACCAATCAAACGTCCAGCCTATGCACTACCCATGTATAAGATGATCCCCCACTTTTAAGCACGATTTTTGAAGAAAAAAACATAGTCTTATACACGGAAAAGTATGGTACTTTGGCTTTGTTCCAATGGGAACTAGGGGGAAGTTCTAAGGGCTTCCCAGAAAATTCTAGGATGCAGAAATATACTGTTAAGGACTCACTGAAGCTTCTCGAGAAAGTTCAATATACAGTCAAGGTATCTATGAGAAAATTGCTTGGATATCACTGAGGGGGGGGGGGGGAAGGCAAATGGTTTGAATCCCAAAGTGCTCATTAAGATCATAATTCAGAAACACTACTCGGTTCCTACATCAGACAACAGGAGGAATCTGCTAACCTACGTACTGTATTTATTCAAATCTAATGCACACCCTAGTTTTCAAAACCTTGAAACTCAAAAAGGTATTTGCTTGCAAATGTAATATGCATTGGCAAAAAGTGCACTCCCAAGGCCTGTTCAATCTTCTCTCCTGAGAGCCGCCATATTCCATCTCAAATGGGCTACTGTGCCCACGCCTGCAGCCAGACTCTTTGTCGCATGACAAGGCCGGTTCCTGCAACATTCACCTTGTTCACCAGTAAGGCCAAGTCCTTGTTCGGGGGGGTGGGGGACCGGACCAGGACAGGGCGATCTTGAATCAGCAGCTGGCGTGCGGAGCTGGGCGAGGGGAAAGGCAGTGTGTTTGTACAAGCAAACTCCCATGATGCACACTGAGCCCCCGACTCACTTCACCCGGCTCCAGCCGCTTCTGCTGACCCACATGGCTCTCCCCCTCCTGTGGCAAAGATGGCAGTGGTGGCAGTGGAGTGGCAACAGAGCGACCGGGTCTCCCAGTTAACAAGAGCTCGTCTTTTTTCATGGTGCCCAAAGGAAAAAAAGCAGACTCAGCAGAACTTGAACACAACATCCAGGCAAGTTTGCAATTGAATCTAATGCACCGTCAAATCTAACGGCACACCCTAATGTTCACGGCAGAATTTGGCCAAAAAAAGTGTGGATTACATTTGAGGAAATATGGTAATTTCAACACCTCACATTTCTTCATCTACCTATCGGAGTTAAGCCAGCGCAAGGAAGTCTTCCAACAACAGAACTGTGAGACATTGGGTGACATCACAGCGGTCCAGATAGTATTTACTTTTTTAAAAATAATCATTGGTATACTGCTTTTCTGTCCTTAATAGCACTGGGCATGCACCTACACAGGAGGAATGTGGTGCAATAGGTGTGTTGTTGCAGAGATGGACAGTCCTGACAAAATACAGCCCACTGGTCAAGCAATCGAATATATGGGGCCAGGCATGTGCAGAGCTTGTCTGAGGACATGGGAGGCAAGGGACATTCTTGGCATGATGGTGTAAGTGTCAGGAGTTCAGCCTACACTCGAGTAGGACCCTGGCAGAGACACATGCCTGACCGGCATGTTCCCTCCAGTGTGGTGTAGTGGTTAAGAGCGGTAGACTCATAATTTGGTGAACCAGGTTCGATTCCCTGCTCCTCCACATGCAGCTGCTGGGTGACCTTGGGCTAGTCACACTTCTCTCTAAAGTCTTTCAGCCTCACTCACCTCACAGAGTGTTTGTTGTGGGGGAGGAAGGGAAAGGAGAATGTTAGCCGCTTTGAGACTCCTGAAGGGGAGTGAAAGGCGGGATATCAAATCCAAACTCTTCTTCTTTCTTCTGCCTGAACATCACAGCGACCAATGCCAAACGACACCGGCACACTTAGGGATCTGCAGAGTTTGCACAGTTGGGTAACAGACCTCAGCAACTCAACATTTTGGCTAATCTACTTTATTCACGTATAAACACACACGGAGCACTGCAACATGGCTCCCCCTCTATCATCAGACAACAAAGAGAAAAAGAACAAAGGACAATAGTCCCACTTCATGGAACACAGTAACACAAACATCCTGTCTCTGTCACTTCCCACTCTGTGGAGTCAAAACATATACCGTCATGTGATAGACAACAATCCCATGATTGTAATCATGGAGCAGGAATTCTAACAGTAAGTTCAGCAGGCTCCTGGCGCACACCTCCCCCCCCCGGCCGACTTAGTCCTCTGAGTCTCAGGACAAGTGTACCTGGCTGCCGCACCCTGCATGAGACGCGCTCTTGGCACTATGGGACAATTCTGGAGGCAGCAATTCTGAGGCAATAGTAGACATAGATACGATAGCACTACAGAAGCTTTGGGGGGTAATAGGTACTTTGCACAATTAACCCCAGATAAGGATGCTTGATGGCTCCACTTCAACAGTGACTATGCATCATCTGACATTCAGAAAGCGCATGTTGTTACTTTCCTCCCCAAGGTGCTTCTGGAAAAACTTGTTCTGTCTTCATTTTTGTAATTACATTTATTGGCAGGGAATTAAAATAGCCCCCTGGCCAAAAGCCACACACCCCGCCCCCCCCCACATTTGTACTAGAACATGTGAACAATATATAATATTTGAGTCTTTAATAAGAATACATAATATATATGTAGGACAAAAAAAGGTTAGCCTTAAAAGCAAGAAGGGAAATGATGGTCAGAAAGCCACAAAATGGATCACAGATTAAAAGGTTTTTTTAAAAAATAAAACCCCCCTAATAATAATTTCATGTATTTATTAACCCAGATAAAGCCTGGGCTATATAATTTTATTCAGCCCGATGGATCTGATACCTGTTTGAAAATGCATAAACATTGTTGAAGCATCATATTGGAATTTGACTTCTCATCTGGCTGCTAGAAAATAATTGCCGGCAACTAGTTCAGACATAAGTTGTGGATTTCTACTGACACCTACTTCTGAGGCAATATTTTTACAAATACCTAGTTTTGTTCCTTCTGGAGAAATGCACGTACTCTGTCATTACCAGATTACAAATTGCCTTTGAATGACACATCCTCAAATAACAGGGGAGTGACTGTAGGCATGGCAGACATCATCTAAGGCCTGGTTTGTGCTGTTCATGGTATATGCAGAAGAAATTCATGCTTTAGGATGGTTATTTATGCATTTTCCAAAAGAGGAATATGAAGAAGCAGCAGCAAGAAGTACATCCTCCCCAAAGAGGTCAAATATATGCACGAAATTTGCATATGCGGCTAATTAATATGTATACATATAGGTTCACATTTAGAAAAACAAAAATACTGCAATCCAGGCAGAAACATGAAATATGATATGGAGATGAATGTGACCTGTATGTTTGTTCAGTTTGATGCTGTTGGCTGGCAACTTCAAGGCTCCAGTTGCTGTCCCTTCTTACGGTTCTTTACTAGGGGCTACACTTGCCAACCTCCCCCCCCCCCCGGCCTGCCATTATCCCCTGCATTAATCCCCATTCCATCTCATGCAACTATTAAGCTCACTTTTCACCTCTCCAGTTCCATTTCTGAAGGCACTTTTCTCCTTTATTCTGTAGCATGCTTTGCACCTCTTTTCACCTTCACCTTCACCTTCATGTCTATGCCTCCTCCTGCTCCTCTTTTTGTGCCTCTGACCCTTGCTCACAAACCACCCTCATGGAACCCCATGCATCTTTCTCCTTCCACACATTGCAATGACTAAGCACCCTTGCCACCTTCCATCCAATTATGAAGCTACTTTTCCCTCCTGTTCTGCAGACACTTCATGCCCCAGCTTTCATGCTCACCCGCTTCCCATGCCTCCTACTCCCTCCTTTTTTTTTTGCAGCCCCCTTTACACCCCCATTTTCACCTTCACTCCCTTTCCCTCCTCAATTCGACCTTGAACACGGACCACCCCTTTCCCTCGACTCATCCTCTCTCCTATTATAACAGCCCCCTTTGCGTGTGAACCATTGTGAAACGCACGGTACTATATCTTTTAAGTTAAATAGATTATTAAGAGCAAGGCTGTTAGCTTGTTTAGTTAGGGAAGGTTAAGTTCAGCTGATGGATGTACATATATGGCTTGTTAATAAAATATCTGTTCTAAATTATTACACGGAATCTGGAACTTCATGTTGAAGACAACACATGGCACCAGGAGTGAAATACAGTGTGTGACGCTACAATGGAATATTTGAGGCCTCTCCTTCCTTCGTCTCACATGAGGTCGCTGAGGAATGGAAGAGGGAGAAGTTTAAGTACAGTGTAAAGGGGGTAGCGTTGTAAGAAAAAAAAGTGGCCGTTTTAAACAACAGCCCATGTTGCAGTCAGTAAAGTAAGCGAGGAGCAACTCTGAGAGGAAAATGGCAGTTTTAAACATCAGCAGAGGTTTGAGTGAAGCATGGATGCTTTAAAACAGCCACTTTGACTCCTTTCAGGGTCTCTCCCTTCTCACTGTACTCAAACTTCTTTCCTCAGCTATTTCATGTGAGAGAGATAAAGGACTCACTGGCATGCACCACTCTCCCCGTGAAGATTGATCACGAGCGAATGTGGCCTCATAGCCTCCAACTGCCCTGAAAATGCCGGGACCATCATTAAATCCCTTAAGCCATTGTGGCTTCTCACTTTCTCACACAGAATCCGAAATCCCCTTCTTTGTTGAGGTACACTAATCAGAAATGGCTTCACGTTGGGGGAAGCAGGGATGAGAGAGTTGCCGACTGAGACCTCCTCCTCTGTCAACTCCTTTGCTGTTGCTCCTGGGAGTTGTAGAAGGTGGGTTGGGGGGGGGAGGAAGAGTCTTGCACCGGGTTCAAGCGAGGGAGCTAGCGCGGCCAGCCAGCAGAGTATTAGCAGCGGGTAGAGGAGAAGAAGGGGGCGCGAGGCAATGGGGACGCTGACGTTCCCATCCCCGTTGTGGGAGGCTGCCACTCTCCAGCCTGGTGGGTCCCCATTCAGTTGGCCAGGCCAAATAAAAACAAGAAGGAGAAAGTGAGCCAGGTCAGGTCTGAAGAGAAGGTGGCGGCTAGAGGAGACCATGGGCAGGAACACGCGCTGGGTGTGTAGCTGGCAGGATGAAGACAGGCCTGTGGTGGCCTGGAGTTGAGGGGTGTGGGAGCAAGGAGGTTATGGGGTCAAGGGTGGGCACTGGAGCTAGCTGGGCTTTGCAAGGGGAGGGGTTGTCTGTATCCTGAAAAACTTGAATAAAAATCTTAACATGCAAAGCCAGAAGGAAAGAGCCCCTCCCCAGCAGTGATAGTGATGCAGAATTATGAGGACAGTTGGAGGGTATGAGGCCTGTAGAAAGTTCCTCACCCCTGCCCTATCCTACAGCTCCCGTTGCTCGGTCCCTGCTCCTGCCAACCTAGCAGTTCAAAAGCACGTCAAAAGTGCAAGTAGATAAATAGGTACCGCTCTGGCGGGAAGGTAAACGGCGTTTCTGTGCACTGCTCTGGTTCACCAGAAGCAGCTTTGTCATGCTGGCCACATGACCCGGAAGCTGTACGCCGGCTCCCTCGGCCAATAAAGCGAGATGAGCGCCACAACCCCAGAGTCGGTCACGACTGGACCTAATGGTCAGGGGTCCCTTTACCTTTAAGCCTTGTTTTCAGCAACATATGTTGCTATCAATGGTTCACATACATGTTGCACAGAGCAGATGGGTGCTTTGAGATGTAGGGAACCCAGGTCCAAGTTGCTGCTCTGCGGAGAAACTCTCTGGACAGGCATGTCGGTGCCTCTGGGCCTAACCTAGCAGGCTGCTGTGAGGACAAGTTGTTGTAACCCATCCCAGCCTCTTGGGACAGGATTTGAAAGCTGCTGGAACATACAAATAGTATCATCTTACACCAGAAGCAAGCCTGCCGTGAGATAATAATAGGACCATACATTCAGAAATAACCATATTTAAAGTGTAGCAGGGTGATAACATCAGCCTGCAACTAGCTTACATGTCTTGGTTTATGATGTGTTGCGGTACTCAGACTAATTGTCCAGCTGTGATTCACAGATGTTTATTTCTGTGTGGATGTCTAATGGTGTCATTGTGACCGGATAACCTTTAAGAAATATGAGAGCTGGAACAAGGCAAGGCATTGCAAAATACTACGGCACTCGTTTTCTGGGGGGACACCGTAAATATTACCTTGAGGGTTAAAGCACAAGCTCCCACAACCTTAAAAGTGGCTAGAAATCTTAACCCACCTTAACATGGCTCCTATACACAACTGCTAAAGGATGCCTACTTTATCCCCCCACCCCCCACAAAAAAGAAGAATCATCTCAAAATGAGCCAAGAGCACTATTTCATTTGTGGGGAGGGAATGGGAATCACAAAAACCTTTGCCATCCTATTTATATAAACAGATAGATGCAAGGTGACACGACTCTTATACCTTCATGTATTTCCCCGCAGTTTTTCGGGCTAGATATGCTGCAGTATGAGAGGAGAAAGAACGGAATAACACACACACACCGCGATTCCCTTTCCCCAATAAAAGGCTGCATTGGAAAAGAAAATACTGTACCTCACAGAGGCTGAGAGAGGAACTGAGTACACATTGGAATGCCTCCTTATTCGGGTAGGTGCCTTTCTGTATATAATCATTACCTGGGTCCCTGCTGAGAGGATGGTCTCTATCTGACTTCTGGTGATGAGCGTTTCATAGTTTGCCCTGATCTCATTGAGGAGCTGGGACAGTTCCATGCTGCTCCCATCCTCCACCTTGGCTAACTCAACCTTATGGATAGGGCGAGAAGCCTGCAGCAGCAGCAGCAAAGCATTCTCAGCCTGCAGTAAGAGTGAGAACACAGAGGGAGAGGGAGAGAGAGGAGGGAGGAAAACACTGATTTTTTTTTTTAAAGCAGCAGAGTTCTATTCTCTTAGCAGCATTGAAGAATGGCCATTTGTTTTTTATTTATTTCATTTATTAGATTTATATATACCGCCTTTCATCCTAAGATCGCAGGGCGGTTCACAGAATAAAATACAGGATAAAGGTAAAGGTAAAGGGACCCCTGACCGTTAGGTCCAGTCGTGGCCAACTCTGGGGTTGCAGTGCTCATCTCGCTTTACTGGATGAGGGAGCTGGCGTACAGCTTCTGGGTCATGTGGCCAGCATGACTAAGCCGCTTCTGGCGAACCAGAGCAGCAAACTGAAACGCTGTTTACCTTCCTGCCAGAGTGGTACCTATTTATCTACTTGCACTTTGACGTGCTTTCGAACTGCTAGGAAATAGCAAAAGCAAAACAGCAAAGCAATAACACACACACACACCCTTTCTCACAGACACATTTAAAAGGCTGTAGAATCAGCCAAAGGCCTGGTTGAAGAGGAGAGTTTTCAAATGGCACCTAAAGATACGTGATGAAGGCACCAGGCAAACTTCCCTGGCGAGAGCATTCCACAAATGCTTTGAAATGAAATAATTACAGAATTAATTATAATTAATTATGTTTGTCAGTGAAATGAATTATGTAGGTTTTAGTGGAAGCCGAACTGCAGCCAAACAGAAACGGCTCTGATTGCGGTGAACACTGGGTGGCCCCTTAAATCCCTAGTGATGGATGGATCAAATGAGGGTCACTTCAGAGTTGCTTTTTCTCCAACACAGAAGCTATTTTATAGAGCATAATTTATTGCTTGGCTTGGGGGACTACAAGATAAAATCAAGAACAATCTTGACTGAAATTAGACAAAAGGAAAAAGAAATGGAAAGATTTCCAAATAAGATTAGTATTAATTGGCAAATTAAGACGTTGCAGAGGCAGTTATCTATGCTAAAAACGCAAGAGATAGAAAAGTTGAATTATGCTAAATGAAAAACTTTGAATTTGCCAATAAACCAGGGAAGTGGCTGGCATATGAACAACAGAAGGAGAAAGAAAGGAAAGTGATAGTGAAGCTGCAAGAGGGAAATGCTGTGATAACAGATAATGTACATATGAAAAAAGTATATCATCAATTTTATTCTAAGCTGTATAAAGCAATTTCTTCAAACTTTTCTCTTTTCAGTGGGCCTATTCAGACAGATGATTGGTTACATGTTTTATTGTGTTTCTTTGTTTTTTGATGTTTTTAACATGTTTTAAACAAGTTTTTATTTTATTTTTATTACAGATATGCTTGCCCCTCTGTGGGCTATGCTTGGGAGGGAGGGTGGCATATAGTTAAATTTGATAGATAGCTAAATAAATGAACTATATTAATGATTTTAAATGACGATATTACTTGCTTACGCCAGATCACTATATTGTGAATTGCTTTATAATTGCCTTAGCTTTCCTGCAGCTAAATGATCTAACACTTTGTGCCCTCGAGGCCTCATGAGGAATGATAAATAAGTTTAATTTGGGATGTTGAAACTCGAACATCCTACACACTTTTCTTTGGAAGCCAAGAAAGCTAAATACATAATGCAACATCCTACAAACATTTCTTTGGAAGCAAAGCAACCCACATACCTAACGCAATAGGTTTAAAGAGTTCATTTTCGACATTTTATTTTGAATCAGCAAATTTCCTCACGCCTCAGTTCAGCTCTGGGATTTTATTGGCACTGGGATTTTATTTATTTATTCAAAATATTTATGAGTTGCTTTTCTTTATCGAAGGGAGCATGCCAAAATAATACGCCTACAATGAAATGGTAAAATGTAGCAGAGTGATGAAATAATGGCTTAGATATATTTTTATTTATTTATTTTCTATACCAAACACACTCAAAAATTCAGAGCGACCAATAATTTCAATTCAACCTTCCAAACAGTGGAAGTAAAAACATAGAATTACAAAACTTAAGAATTATTAAAAGTCTCCAAGAAAAACAATGCAGGAATTGATGCGTCCCTTAGTTGTCTTAGAAGGGCATCATACAAATTGGGAGCCAGTACTCCCTTACCCTGGTCGCCATACATTTGAGTCCACCTGGTGGGGGCATCTGAATAGCATATTTTTCTGTGTATAACATGCCCCCTATTTTTTGGGACTCCATCAATTGCCAGTCTCCCATATATACTATCCATGTATAAGACGACCCCCAATTTTAAAGTTGAAAAAAAAATGGGAGAAAATATAGTCTTATACACGAAATAATATGGTAATTCCTTTTCATGGAGATGTTTGGGCTGAAGACAGCCATTCGTGTATTCAAGTCCTAACCCATTAGAGCAGGGTTTCCCAAACTTGGGTCGCCCCCCCTGTTTTTGGACTACAATTCCCATCGTTCCTGACCACTGGTCCTGCTAGCTAAGGGATGATGGGAGCTGTAGTCAAAAAACATCTGGAGACCCAAGTTTGGGAAACCCTACATTAGAGCATGATGGAGAACCTGTGACCTTCCAGATGTTGCCATATCCCTCCTGCCCCAGCCGGCATAGACACAGGTTAAGGATGATGGGAGTTGTAGTCCAGCTACAAGTTCCCACTGGAGCTTTGAAGGTTAAGTTAATCACTCTGAATTATATTTTGAAAGGCACTGAAATCCAGTGTAGCTATTTTAATGTCAATGTGATATTGTCAGAATGATGGTTCTAAGCCGGAATTCTGATTGCAGTGTTTTGATGCAGCCGAAGATTCTAAACTGCCTTTAAGGACAGTCTGGTACACAACACCTTACAAAATCTAGCCTGGATAGAGCATAACTTTATCCACAACAGTGGAGGGGCCGTACTAATATAACAGAGAAAAATTAAGACATGGAGAAAAATCTAAGTTAATGTTTCCCATAGAGAATTCACCAGATTAATTTAAGAAAGGAATTTAGGCTCCAACTCTTCGATGCTTTAGCACATGTATTGAGAACCTATGGCTGCCCAAATGTTATTGGACTCCAACTCCCATCAGCCCCAGGGAGTTGTAATCCAGCAAAATCTGGAGATCCACAGGTTCCTCACTCCATGTTTGACACGTTAACTGGATTAGAATATATTTTTATTTATAGCCCGCATTTTGGCTTATTCCAAATCCTCAAGGATGCTCACATTCAAAGCACCATGGAACTAAGCAAAACAGGCTCTTTAAACCACCAGTTCTTTGGTCCCCCTAAGTGATCTGTGTGTTTTCATCCATCTCAGCCTTGCAAACTCCTTAATTGACTGCATCTATACTCCTACACTTGAGTTCTGTGTAGATGTACACAGTGCTCTTGTTTCTTCAAGCTGTGACAAGTACCCTTGTGTTTCCTCGGCCCTAGGTACGATTACATACCTCGATGTCACAACAGGATGCTAACGATGGATGCCTCCTATGTGAACTCAGCTGGTCCAGATAATGATCAGTCAATTTTTGCAGTTCAAAGTTTCGACGCTTTGAAATAGCATCACCCAGGCAAAGATTTATCAAAGCTTCTGCCAAGTGAATGCCGCTGGAAATTGTGTTTGACGTTGATGTGCGTGTTCAAACAAGATAGTATTAAATAAAAATCCAGACGCTATATTCCTTTGAATCTGAGCTCAAAAGATACTAGTGCTGCAGACTGAAGCACTCATTCCTAGCTTTGTCCTGACTTTAAAACCTGAAATGCTTAAAAAAAAAAATAGTTGGCGGGGGGACGGGGGACGGGAGGTCTAAGATGCATTTCCCCATAAGCATCTGGTTGGAAACTGCGAGAGCAGGATTCCGCACATAGGCAGGCATGTGGTCTATTCCAGCAGTGATTTTCTTTCACTGGGTTGGAACCAGGGATGGATAAACGGTGGTCCTTCATAGGTTGTTGGACTCCATTAGCCCCAGCCAGCAGAGGCAGATTTAGGGGAGCATGGCTGTTCACCCGCACTGGGAGTTGAACCGAAGCTAAATGTTGGAAGATTCGGGGCACATAAAAAAAGTACTTCTTCGTGCAGTGTACAGTTCACCTAGGGAAGTTGCTCCCACAAGAGGCAATGATGGCCATCAACCTAGATGGTTTTAAAAGAGGTTGAACAAATTCATGGAAGAGAGGGCTGTCAACGGCTCCTAGCTATGATGGCTATGCTTCTGCCTCCACAGCTGGAGGCAGTGATGCTTCTGAATCCCAGTTGCTGGAAGCTACAGGAGGGGAGAACGTCCTTGGGAAAGGTCTTGCTTGCAGGTTGCCCACAGTTGCCACTGTGAGAATATTGGACTAGATGGGCCATTGGCCTGATCCAGCAGGCTCTTATGTTCTTATGCTCAGGTCCTGCTCATGGAAAACCTTCACTGTCTTTTAGGAAGAGACTACAGCAGTCTGCTCTCTTTAAGCTTGGTAAAAGGTAAAGGTAAAGGGACCCATGACCATTAGGTCCAGTCGTGACCAACTATGGGGTTGCGGCGCTCATCTCGCTTTATTGGCCGAGGGAACCGGCGTACAGCTTCCAGGTCATGTGGCCAGCATGGCTAAGCTGCTTCTGGCAAACCAGAGCAGTGCATGGAAACACTGTTTACCTTCCTGCTGGAGCGGTACCTATTTATCTACTTGTACTTTGACGTGCTTTCAAACTGCTAGGTGGGCAGAAGCAGGGACCTAACAACGGGAACTCACCCCCTTGCGGGGATTCGAACGGCCAACCTTCTGATTGGCAAGCCCTAGGCTCTGTGGTTTAACCCACAGCTTGTTACATGCTATCTAATATTATATGAATGATATATTTGAATTATTCTCTCTCTCTCTTTCTCTTGGGTGTGTGTGAGAAACAACCTTAGTAAACAGACATTGGCTCCATTCCAGGCAGAGTTTGAAATGACTTGCTAAGCAATCTTGCTAAAGATATTTACTAAGAAACAAGTCCCACTGTGTTCAGTTGGGCTTTCTCCCTAGCAAATGTGTTTAGCCAACTTGGTGGCCCCCATATACACTTGGACTCAAACTCCTATCAGCGGCAGTCAGTATGGCTCATATTCAGGGATGATGGGAGTTGTCATTCAACAACACCTAGAGGGCCACAGGTCTCCCAGCATCACATAATGATTAGAGGAGGGTTTCCTAAATCAGGGTCTCCAACTGTTTTCAAACTACAATTCCCATCATCCCTGACCACTGATCTTGCTAGCTAGGGATGATGGGAGTTGTAGTCCAAAAGCAGCTGGATACCCAAGTTTGAGAAACATTGGGTTAGAGTGTTGAACTATGACGTGGGTGCCAGGGACACAAAACCCATGGGGTGAACTTGGACCAATCACTGCCTCTGGGCCTAATCTACCTCACAAGGATGTTTTGAGGATAATGTGAAGAGTGTGAGAGATCCATGTGTGCCCCCTTGAGCTCCTTGGATGAAAGGTAAGATGTAAACACAACAAATAATATAGAAATAGAAAGGACAAGGAGAAGATCACCGGGTTGAAAATATTCTAGTCAAAGTCAGATATTACTTGCAACAGTAAGAAGGTTTATTGCATTGCGGCAGTAAACAGAATGTAGTTCTCAGTATTTCTAAAAGCATACACCTCCGTATAGTTTTAAGAAAGCATATTGAGTGGGCTTTTTCCCTCTCTAGAGCCCATATTTGCGAGAAGCTACTAAGCTACAATTGACTCTGGTTCCAGGAGGTTATCTTCTACTTGGGCATTTCCTTGCTTGCCTGAGTTGAAGGGGCCCCCCACTCTGCTTTTCATGCTGTTCACTTCGTTGCTCTTTCTTCAACTGATTTCACTTGAGAAGAGACGACTTTGCCATCCACTACTTCTTCAACAATGGTCTTCACCACCCTTGTTTTGAGGGGCTCTGATAAAGGAATAAAATGATGATAGAGTTAACCATTGATAATATCGCTAAATGGGTTCACATGGCCTATTTTCCCAACACGTGGGAAGCTACTGGAGCTGGAGGAGAAGCACCAAGTATTGATTTATTAATTCATTTGCTCTTTCATTCAAGATGTTTATATCTTGCCTTTCCTCCAGTCTGGAGCTCTTGGCAGCTAACAACCAATACATAAGCAATCGTACAAAACAACACATCATTTAAACTACAAAGTTGTAACAGCAACAATTCAGCAGTGAGTAATAGCAGCGAAACCACTCCTAAAATTGCTTTACCCCATTATGCAAACACCTGGCCATTAGTGTAGAATAGCAACATCCATCGAAACGTCATCTTTTACCTCTTCCTGCCCAGACACATATTGTTTCAAGCAAACAACGGAGGCTTCAATGTGCAATCCTTGTTACATCCCACAGCAATTTAACTAATCAGTAATGCTTTGTGACTGCAGGCCAACAGAAACCTGGCAAGTTTCTCCAGACTTGGGTCAGCTTTTAGTCACTTTTTCTGCCAGCCAGTTACATCTTACAATGCCATCCAGACAGTGACTGCAGAAAGATCCCTTGTGGGGACAGGACAATAGTCATGTTGAATATGCCACTGAATGAATAAATATGTCATGGTCCTGGCAACATATGTTGGCCACAGGATCTGAAGAAGATAGACCAGGGGAATTTTTTTGTCGAGACTCATGTTTGGTGCTCACACTTTTTACTGCTGGGATCATTAGGGCAATTGTTTCCCTCAGACTTTCTTTCTCACAAATGGATATATTTACTTATTGCATTTATATCTCCACCTTGTTCTCCAAGGAGCCACAGCAACCTTGTGAGAGACAGCGACCAGCCCAAGACAACCCAGTGAGCTTCATGTTCAAGTAAGGATTTGAACCCTGATTTCCCAGGTTGGACACTCTGACCACTAAAAACACCGGCTTTCTATCTGGGAATTCTTCACATAGCACAAGGGTTATTCTCTTCTCCTTCTGTTGACTCTTTATTTGGATTCAGGCACATGATTTTCTGTAAACTCAACAGAATGCAGATTACCAAAGGAATACAATCTAACTGAACGTTCCCTCCCAATGTTTGCTTTTCTCTTCTTCTTTTTTTAATTTCAGGCTTATTCTGCAGCGGTGTGCATTTTATCAAACTGAGCTTACTGATTATTTTTTTAAAATTCTTTTTCTTTTAAATGTGGTGAGTGATAATTAGTTTTCTGCCCACAGGGAGCTGAAGGCCTTTGAAATCCATTCCCACTTCTCTGGTAGCATGTTAATTCTGAGCACACTCCTTGAGTTGAAGCTGATGAAGTGAAAGGGACTCATGCCAGTATGGATAAAGGCTGGTGAAAATACTCCTAAGTCAACATTGTTCAATTGAATTGTGAGATAGGCCAGCTTGTCACTAGATTTGATGCCTTGGGGGGTAGGGGTGTCTGCTACTTGTGGTTGTTTGCTACAGTTCTCAGAAATGTTGAAGGATTACTCAGCTTGGGGTGGTGCAAAACCAGGGGGGTTAGCAGTGCAAAAGGGTTTGAGACTATTGCAAAATTTGGGCACCGCTTTGCAGTGAATCGAACAATGTTGGGTTTTGGGAAGGGTACCTATGGCCCCTGCTTTGAGCATCTTGTGGAGTGGTGGTGGTACAAAATAAGTGCAAAATTTTTGGCACCAGTTTGGAGTGAACCAGACAATGTTGGGTTTTTAGACGTTAACGGCGAGCCCCAGTTTGATGTATCAACTTACCCAGCTTGGGAGGTGGTACAAAATGCGGGGTTCATGGTGCAAAACAGTATGAAACGGGTATGAAACTTTGGCCTCAGTTGGGAGGAGACCCCAAATTTCAGGGTTCGTATTTAAGAAAGCCTTGAAGGGCGGGGGCTGAGACTGCGGCGCTGGCAGCCTCTACAAGCAGCAGGCACTGGGACAATGGCAGTGGAAGAGCCAAATAGCCAACAGCTCAGTGCAAGGGACTCTAGTCTAGAACACGGAAGCTGCCTTATATTGAGTCAGACCACTGGAATAGCTAGTTCAGTATTGTCTATACTGGCTTGCAGCAGAGCTCCAGGGTTTTAGATGTGTGGGTGGGTGGGGAGGTATTTCAGTCCTACCTAAAGAGAGTCTTAGGTTCCCTCTGGTTCTACCTTAAAGCATTCCCCCCCCCCCCCCGTTATGGAAATAAGGGCACAATTTTCAGATTTATACATTGTCCTTTTAAATACAAAACAATATTACTCTGAAATAATAAATTGTAATTACCTCTGATTTGAACTTTTGGTTCGTAAGTGCGGAAACTGTCAGAAAGGAACACAATGATAACTTGTTAATATTCTTATGAAGCTGGCAGATTTTTAAAAAAATATTTTTAGATAATGGTTGTGGAAGCAGTAATGATTTCAGTACAGTTGCATGGTGTGTCATTCGTATTCCTGGAGGATTCTTTCTTGCTGGCACCCACTCAGCAAGGTCAGAATCTTTTAGGGTCCCCTCAAATAAAAAATGGAATACTTTGCCTCTGTGATCTGTCATTTGTCAGTGTGATATATAGAGAACCAGAGAGATGATTTTGCATTCAAGTGGGAATGTTGACTTTTTAATGCGGTCTTTTGCGAATTTTATTTTGGAATATTTGGGTTTAAGGGACTAGGAGCAAGCTTCCGAGTCTCTTATACCTCTTCCCCGACCACACAAAAACCAGAAAAAGAAGCAACTGATGCTTAAAGTTTGCTTCCACCTTTTCAAACACGTTGGCTTAAAATAAAAAAGTGTGAGGAAGGGACCCTATGAACCCAACATCATGCGACTCCCAGTTTGATTCCCCTTTACTTTCAGATCATTCCCGTACCTCTCGCCATCAAGCAGGCGCCTGTATGTTTCAATTTCCATTTCCAGTCGGGTCTTGATGCCCAGCAGTTGTTGGTACTCTGAATTTTGCATCTCTGTCTCAGACCTGATCTGCTGCAACTGCTCTTCGATGCTGCTCACTTGGTGCTGCAGCTGTGAGAGCTGAGTGCTGTAGTTGACTTCAGTTTCATGCAAGGTGCCTTCCAGAGAAGCTTTCTGTCGGTGGGAGAAATAGAGGAAGGCAGGGCTTGCTTACATGCTAATGAAGGTGAAAATTTTCATTCGCTCAGCATCCAGTGTAAAGTTCAGCTCCCCCAAAACTGAGGGTCGGTATATTTATTTTGTGTGTCCCTGGAAATTGCTGTACACATGGTTTTTTGTTTTGTTTTGCTTTTTGGCATTTTATCAACCTAGTATCAAACATAAATGCAATCTGTATGATTCCCATTTGAAATGCAATGGCCAGACTCGAATTATGGACAGCAAACAGGGTAGGAGACTCCAGTTTCCCCTAGTAATTCTAAGCTACTCACCATGCTGTTCTAGGTATGTTTATTCCGAAGTACATCTCACTGTGCGCAATGGGGCTTACTCCCCTGTGAGGGTGCATAGGATTGCAACCTAAGCTAGTTAGCTACGCTGCAATGGTTAGAGCAGTGTTTCCTAAACTTGGGCCTCTAGCTATTTTTTGGACTACAACTCCCATCCTCCTTACCTTGCAGGACCAGTGGTCAGGGATGGTGGGAACTGTAGTCCAAAAACAGCTGGAGACTCAAGTTTGGGAAACACTGGGTTATAGCATGGGTGGCCATCATGGTGACCTCTACATGTTGGGATTCTAACTCCCATCCGCCCCAGCCAACATGGCCAATGGTCAGGGATGATGAGAGTTGTGGTCCTGTCCAGCAACATCTGGCAAGTGCCACATTGGCTACCCTTGGACTTCCTAGAAACTACAGACAGGTGTGGGGCTATAGAAGAGAAATCACCATATCTGATCCTGATGCAGTGTGTTGGATACTGGAAGCCAAGCATCCTGGGAGAAGCATCCTGCTGTTCTCTGAGCTTCTAGGATTCTGGGGCCTGCATTGATTTTGCTTCGAGGTTTCTACTCTCTATGATTGCAGCCTATAACTCCTCCTTAAACTATGAATCTGGAAGCAGTTTTTTTAAAAATGACATTTATCTCAAAAGCCGAGCCCTCCAAAGAGAACTCAGCCTGCTTTCAATACCCTGCAGTCCAAGGAAGGAGATGCAAAGCACATACCTTAGCCAGAAGGGATTGTAGCTCTATCTCCAATGCCTGGAATGAGCGTTTCAGCTCAATTAACTCGTTCCTGGCAGAGTTTGCTGCGCCGGCGTCATCGTAGATCTGTTGCTGCAGTGGTTGGCTCTGTGGGAGAAAAATCAATAAGATGTAACTTGGCATGAAATATTTTCCTCTTGTACGGAGGGCAGTCTGCTATTTGAAGGGCTGTCCAGTTCAAGCCCAGTTAAATGATAAACAAATTAGGAAAGGAGTTCATCGGGGGCTTTGAAGTTGCCCATCAACAGTTAGCACTTGGTGAGTGGGCCATAGCTGTCAACATTTCCCATTTTAAAAGGGAAATTCCCTTATTCTGAATAGGATTCCTCGCAAGAAAAGGGAAAAGTTGATAGCAATGGAGTGGGCATGCAGATCACCTGGTCATAGCCTTTACCGCTATGGTGTGATGCATTGTTGCATTTGTGTTTACATTATAGGTATCATTTCTAAATTTACATATAAATTAGCCTATGCTGTTTGACATCAAATATGGGTCTTCTTTCTGCCCATTGTGGGGGAGGCAATGCACAACTGGTCACAACTGTGCTTCTAGCATGTAGGAATTTGATACAGATTCATTCTGTCCAGTATCACTGGTAAGGGAGGGGGGAGGAAGGCTATGTTAATTCCGGTTCTCTCCCTTTCTCATTTTCCAATCCTAAATTCAGCTCTCCATATTTCTGCAGCAATTTGCAATAATAATAAAAAAAAATCCTCATGAAAATTCACCAGCATTTTAGTGTGTATTTCTTTGCATGAACAGGTTTTTGCATACATTGTTCAGTAATGTACACGTTTTTGCAAACATTCCCCTAACAGAATACATTTTTGTATGTGATGGTCATCTTGTGCACATTCTTCACCACCCTCCCCTATGTATTTGTTGCAAATATTGCTTGATGCAGCGCATCAAATAGAATTTGCTTTCAGCCGCCGCCCATCCATCTTACCATTTTGTGAAACTGTTCTTCCGCCTCTCTGCGATTTTGATCTGCGAGGTCTTCATATTGCGCTCTCATTTCGTTCAGCAGCTTAGTCAAGTCTACTCCTGGAGCCGCGTTCATTTCCACTGTGACGTCACCCGTAGAGCTGCTTCTCAGCAAGTTAATTTCCTGGGCAAGAATATTAGAAGCAGGTTAACTTGAGATGATGAAGCAGTGTAAAGTCAGTAAACAGTGATTCATCAACTTCTTATCTAGAAGGACGTCATCCTCAGTAAAATTCGTACAAAAATGTTCCAAGCATTGTCTTTCTCTTCTTATGGTACCTCTGAGTATCATGGTGTGTGTCTGTGTGTGTGTGTGTGGGGGGGTCCCATATCCTCTGCTATCAGTGTGTAAACGTGTCTTTATTACACAGGAAATGACTACAACGGCATAGGTTTTGTATAGAATTTTTTGTTAAGTGCTCAAAAGGCTTCCTGGATTGAAAGTCTCGTAATAGCCTTTTATATTTTTGCAATAGAGGGCAGCCCTTGTTAGGCAGATGCTCTAAGAAACCCCTTCCCAACCTCATGCTCTTCAGATGTTTTAGACTACAGCTCCCACAATCCCCAACCATTGGCCATTCTCGCCATTGACCATTGGGGTTGATGGATATTGTAGTCCAAAACATCTGCACTGAAGCATTATCTGGTGAAGAGAGTATTCAGAGAAGGACTAGGCAGGTCCTTCAGCCGAGCCAGTGCTCAATCCAATGACCTGATTTCAGTTTACTTGGGCTCTGTCCAGGTACTATGAATAATTGTGAAACTATCTCTCTGAGCATATACATATATCAGGCCATTCCCCTGTAACCGTGAAACTTGTATACCGCCATCCTAAGTAGAGACAATGAAACAGCCACCTTAAGCTTCTCATGACAGCCAGTGCCAGCATCTTCAGAAGTTGGTAAACCATTATCCTTAATTTTATTTTTCTTGGATTTGTTCCCAGGACAAATACCGCAGAGAAAATGATCTGCATCTCATTTACCGAAACTAGCCTTAGGGCCTGGGAAGCTCTGAAGGAAGATCCATTCTCCCTGCCTGGCCCCGGAGCACCCACTAGGCATAAAGGAATCTAAGCAAGGGAAGGGTGTTCCCAAAGAACGGAGGGTTAATTGCAGGAGCGCCTGTCTCCATTCTAGTCTAAATATGCCAGCTTTACCTTACACAGTGAAGGCGTAAAACGATGCTCTGCCTATAGATTTTTTTGGGGGGTAGCCCCAGCCTAAGCTACGGGGCCCACAGAGCCCTGTGTATCATAACTTTGTGTAGTAACATTGGACCACACAGGCACAGCGATGAGTAGACATTAGGAGAGAGCACACACTAATCATTAAAGCAGTTTATGGCACAATTTGAACTTCATTTAGATAGTCATCTCCTGGTAGTTCAGATGGAGTCTTTGATAAGGGTGTGATTTCTCGTTTGTGCTCAAGCACAGTGGTGTGATGTAACAAATGCGGTCAGAGACTGAAGGTGAGTGATGGAATTTGTTCATTCTTTCTGCAATGTGATGTAACAGGATTTCATATCCATATGGCATAATATGAGCTAACCCAACCAATAAACATGGATGAAAAGTCAGGACTCTGTGCTAGTCCCTGCTCACTTTCCCAACAATTTCTGTGGAATTATTTCACAAGTCTTACCTCCTTGCCTTTACAATTACACTTCTGTCCTCCTGAAAGCTTTTGAAAGCCCACACCACACATGGTAATGTAAGAAGGGTTGTCTAAGCTGGTTTTAAGTACTTTTTTATATTATTATTAAGCTGTTCTTCCTCTATTGACTTCATGCAAGAAGTTGAAATATTTGTGATGTTCCTCATTCTGAATCTTGGATTTAGGTGGACTATTATAATTGAATTAATTCTGTGGGGTAGGTTAGGCAGAAGTTGACTTGCCCAGGAGGTACTCTAGTAAGTTTTGGGGCTAAGTGAAGAATGAACTTGAGCTTCCTTTTGTCTAAACAAACGTTTTGATCTGCAGCACTGTGCTAGGCACTTGTCCTGCATCCCAAAGACTCACACAGTCCTGCCTTTGGACTAGATTAGGGTGAAAATCTCCTGAAAAGGGGTGATGTTGGTGAAACGAAACTTGGTTACCTCTTCGTGGTTCTTCTTAAGGTATGCTAGTTCCTCTGTGAGGCTTTCAAGCTGTGCTTCCAGGTCAGACCTGTTCATGGTCAAGTCGTCAAGCACTCTGCGCAGACCATTGATGTCTCCTTCAACACTCTGGCGAAGGAAGAGCTCGTTCTCAAACCTGAAAGGGGCAAGTGAGCATACAAAGCTATGAGATATATAGGGAGATGGCTCAGATTAGCCGCTTGTAAAGACAGCAAACGAAATGGCAAGATCAGGATCGAAGGCGCTTGGAACATTGTCATTCTTTATTGTGTCCTTCACCAGAAGGTCCCAAGGTGGGTTAAGTAGCTTATACAAACACAATGAAGACAGCAGCACAAAGACAGATCCTTAGCCCCATAGCCCCAAAGTCTGTTATAGTGAGCATATCAGTTCTTCAATTTTCAATGGCCACAATGAGGAGCTTAACTCAAGGAACCAGAGGTGCCAACTTCCTGGGGTCCTAAGCACCCACAAAATTCCCTATGAAGAGACCGGGCACCCACAAATTTTGGCTGGCATTCCTGCAAGAAAATACACAGAAGGCGAGTTTTGCATCCTGGCCACCCTCTGAAGTCACCCCAAAATCCTTTATGGGAACTTCCAAACCATGTGGGATGGGGCATGGAAGGCTGCTGGGAGCTGGAGGGGATTCGATAGATGCCCTGGTGAGATCCCTTTGGACTCTAAGATAATTACAGCAGATATTTACTAAGAGCCAGCAGATGAGTTGTTAGATCTGCAGCTGGGAGACAGGGCTTCAAAACCCAGCTCGTCCCAGCACTGTTTTATTTCACTGGATCCTGACAAAAGCAAACAAACATTTGGGTTGGTAAAAGGTGGATTTGATATCATGTGTATCACTATAGTCTTACTGGGTCTAGCAGAAGAAGTAGCTTTATGTATCTCTACTCATTTTTCTACATAGCTGATAATTGCCAAATTCACCAAGTTTTAACAGCTGCCCATCACAGACCATAGCATTAGGAGTGGGATTTTGATTTCCAACTTGCATTACGTTATTGGTGAATTAAGTAGATTCCAATGACCCAATGCTACTGAAAGGAGTGGGGTGGAAAACTTAAGAACCAACATTTTGCTTAAAAAACAACAACAAAACAGAAAAGTTTTGCATTTAGCTTACTTCAGTCTGAAGTCATCAGCAGCCAGCCTGGCATTGTCAATCTGTAAGACTACATTGGCATTGTCAATGGTCACATTGACGATCTGGAACGAAATATTAAAAGAATAAAACAAGGTTATTTTGTGTGGGAAAAATGCCCACTTCCAGATTAACAGCTAATGCATTTCGTACATAATCAGGGTTGAGTAGTGCGAATAAAAACTGACTTAAAAAATAAATAAATCTCCCCAATGTTTTGAATATGAAGAATAAGAATAGACAATGTTAGCTTTTACAACAATTATTCAGCTAAAGCACTTGAATTTCATCTGAATTTCTCCTGTTACATGAACTTCATTATCAAAACAAACAAACAAACCAAGACTAATTTGGCTTAAATTCCAGTCCTTCTGCTGAATTAATATGTGGACAAGACCTTTATTGCTAACAGAAATAAGCACCAGTAATTCAGACTGTTATTGTTCTGAAGAAATGTCATTCATTAGAGTTTTAAAGGATTGGGCACCCCATCTTGCTTAAGCAGATTGAGGCTTGTAACTGAGGCTTGTAGCTGTGTGCTTCACTTGTAAAAAATGTCCCTGAGTTCATTTTCTGGTATCTCCAGGTAAGGCTGGGAAAAACTCCTCTCTAAAGCCCCAGAGAGCCAAAGCTACTGGCTTGCCTGGACCAATGAAATGACTGGGCATAAGGCAGCTTTCTATGCCTATGCCAGTTTCATCCCATTATAATTTTGCATTTGGGTTCCTAGTGCTGAGAAAGAAAGAAAAACCCTCCATGTTGAACTTCCTCCCCTGATTACACTGCATACATATATGAGTGATAAAACAGGTAAAGCAATTTTTAAAAATTCGTCATCTTGGTCTGCTTACTTTAGCATACAGTCATATTTATGCACATTATCCCGTTTTGTACATAATTGGCTCCTCCAATGCCACTTTAACAAGCTGTGCAGAATTGCAGGGGAGATGTCCAATAGCAAATCCCTCACACAGATTCCATTCGTTTAGGTGTGACTTAGGGGATGCTTCTACCCAGCGTTTGTTTCCTCACCTGGTTGCGCAGATCCTCAATGATCTGATGATATTTGCTGTAATCGCGGGTCACTCCAGGAGCCCCGGGCCCATTCTTCTCATACCAGTGGCGGATCTTCAGCTCGAGCTCGGCATTCGCCTCCTCCAGAGAGCGCACCTTTTCCAGGTAGTTTGCCAGGCGGCTGTTGAGGTTCTGCATGGTCTCCTTTTCAGCCCCAGCCAGGAAGACGCTGTCGGCCCCTCCATAACCACCACCCAAGGACACCGCCGAGCTGGAGCGGTAGCTGGCTCCGTAGCCACCGCCTCCCACAGAGGCGCTACCAAAGCCAGCCCCACCGCCAAAGCCAGCCCCGCCACCAAAGCCAGACCCCCCGCCGAAGCCAACTCCGCTTGCAAAGCCAGGTCCACCAAACCCACCGCATGCAGCCCCTCCATAGCCACTACCTAGAGCGACCATGGACCCCCCGCCAAAACCATACAGACTGCCTCCTCCAACACTGCCCATTTTGGCACCTCCGTCCCCACTGACAAAGGAAGAAATTCTCCTCGAGGAGGTCGATATCCGAGTAGACATGTTAGCTGAGGGATGCCAAAAAGCTGCGAGGAAAAGGCAAAGGAGAGTCAGGAAAGACAGACAGACAGGCAGTGTGCTAACAGGGTGGTTTCCTCTGCCTTTTATATATAGGGTTGTGAGGGTGTTGCTTTTGTAATGCCTCCTACCTGTGGCATTTATTTTTTTCTTGTCAACTCAGCGGATCTCAGTTTCAACAGCTTTTCATCCCTGCCCCCCCTCCCCTCCTAATTCAACACGGTGTCCATTTGCAGTTTGGTGCCTCGAGGGCGTTTGTTATGCCGGGGGGTGGAGTAGGGTGGAACAAAGTTAAAAATTCATTACGATATTGTAATTGCGGATGAGTAATTCTTCTCTCCTTCATCTCCTAGACCCCTAGGCATAACGCTCTGTGTTCCCAGAGCGAATCTCTAGGTGACAGGCGCTTGTTTGTATGTCTTGTCATTCACTTAACAGCACTTCTGCCGGACCTCAGAGTTTGCCTTACAGCCACAATTTTTCTCTTTGTATGGAGGGAATATTTGCTCTGATGGGATCGTGTTCTCTTTTGCTTCGTTCAACCTTTTGCTTCGTTCACGCTTACCGGTAGCAACCACCTGCTGCCGAAGGAATATGGACATGGAAGGCTTCTCATTGTAAAGACACTTCCGCACTTCTGGACTTCTTATAAAACAGAGAACTAAAGCCTCTTCAAACATATCTGAGGCACAAAATATCCTGAACTGAGGGACACAATGGGCTGCATCCAAGCAACTTCTACTCAGAGTTGACCTGTTGAAATGGACAAGCTAGTCATGGCCAACAACTTTCAGCAAATCTGCTCTGAGTAAAAGTTTAACACAACCCAATGTGGAGCATCACCCATTATCATTAAAAATGGCAAATGGATGCCCGCGTGCTATTTCTTATGGGGAGTTTCTGCAAGATGGGAGGCTTCTGTGGCAGAGCTGGGAGTTACAAAATGGTGTTTCTTCCACAGCACAGAAAGAGCTGTTTTGCTTCATTTCTGCATGTACCTGTAAAAAGTTATGTGACATAGAAGGTGGAGGAGAGTCATTTTTCAACTGGAATGTATGTGCCCTCTGCTCGGTGTAGGTATGATGTTTGAAGTGCAGATATGAAAAGTGGGTAAACATGTTTGCATCCTGTGCAAAAATGCTCCAAGAGGCATACCTATGACCCTCATGGAAAATAACTGACTACACATTAAAACGGTGGTTTTCGTGAAAAGTGCAGCTCTGAGAAGTAACTTCAGTGGGACTTATTCCCAAGTAAAACTGTATCGGACTGCCACCTTGCAGTTAGGAAAGGTGAATCTGACAATTTCAGTTTCTCACATTTGCAGTCTTAAGTTCAGTTTTCCATATTTTCACATCGGTTTGTGTGTGTGCCATTTTTTTTTAATGCATCAGCTTTTTAGTGCAAACTTCTCATAATATGCATGTTTTTATGCGACTTCCCATAGTATAACATTTATGGAAAATAATTTCCTCCAATATAATGCACTTTTGTATGTTCTTTTCACAAACACTATTGCCACATTTGCATTTTAATACACGTTACTTGGTTAGAGAACTGCATTGCAAAATTCGGAGAAATGCAAATTTCGATAAGACGGCTGCAGTTTGGTTCATGTATTTTTTTCAGAAAGTGCATGTTTCGTGGGTTCTCCTTTAAATGCAAACAGAAACTACATTTTCTCTCCATCGCTACAGCACAGTCTTATGCATCTCTCCTTGGATTCAAGGCTCAATGAGTTCATTGGGACTTACTCCCAAGGATATGTACACAGAATTGAAGCCTTAGTTGACCTCCCCCCACCCCACCACAGATTTGCTCCTGGGGCACATGTTCCATGGGGAGTTAGGGATGATGCTCCTTTGGAACTGGAATATGCTGAAGGCACCCAAGAGCTGTTCACTCCCTAGAAACAATAGGAAAGCTGCAAGCACCTGATGTTGGTTTCATTGTTTTGTGAGTGCCTCAATGGATACGGGAGTCCATGGTGAATATTTGGAGCAACACAAGGGCAAAAGATCGAAGACTAAGTAAACCAGGTTCAGATTAAGGAAGTCCTTTTCAGTGGAGAGGTACGTAGCTGGCAGCAGTTATTGCACTAGATCAGTGGTTCTCAACCTGTGGGTCCCCAGATGTTGTTGGACTATAACTCCCACCATCCCTGAGCTCTGGCCTTGCTAGCTAGGGGTGATGGGAGTTGTAGTCCAACAACACCTGGGGACCCACAGGTTGAGAAAGGCTGCACTAGATGAACTTTTCTAACTTTACAATTCCATGATTCTATGTTCCTCTTACACTAATGCTCCTCCCTCCACTGTGGGAGATGGCATGCCACGGAATGCTACCTGCTGGGAATCAGAAGGACGGAGAGTAATGCTGCAATTGGGTTCTCCTTGTGGGTTTCATACATGGATCTGGTTCCCCACTGTGAGGACAGGATGCTGAAGTAGATGAGCCTCTGGCCTGAGCCAGCTCGACGTTTCTTATGTCCTTACGAACTGCAAACCTTACACTATGTTAAGTTAAATTAGATTTACCGCTTGAAGAAGTGAGCTGGCAGCATCGGAAGGACGGCGTAAATTCAGATTAATTACTCATAATGATTCCAAATGGAATAATTGGGCAGTGTGTTCTTTTTAGACCTCAACGTTATCCTTACATACCCCACTTGTTTCATGGACGTACATGAGAGCCACACCTTTGTGTGAAAGAGAGTTATGGACTCTCCTCCCTTGGAGGTCTTTAAGCAGATGTTGGATGGACATCTGTCATGGATGCTTCAGCTGAGATTCCTGCATTGCAGGGGGCTGGACTAGGGGGGCCTTGGGGTCCCTTCCAATTCTACAATTCTATGATTCTCTGATTTTTCTCACAGCAGATTGCCCACTCGGAACTTAGCTAGGTGAGATAAAGAGTAGCAAAATCCTCTATGGAGTCGAATTCCCAGTTGCTACAGAATCAAAATATCTGATGCTCAGGGAAGTGATTGTTTTACTTTTCCATTTTTCGTTCCATTTGATAGTTGCCCTGGACCCCTTCCTAAGTGGGAAAGTGAGTTAAAAAAATGCTCAAAAACAAAGAAGAAGAAGAGTTTGGATTTGATATCCCGCCTTTCACTCCCTTTAAGGAGTCTCAAAGGGGCTAACATTCTCCTTTCCCTTCCTCCCCCACAACAAACACTCTGTGAGGTGAGTGGGGCTGAGAGACTTCAAAGAAGTGTGACTAGCCCAAGGTCACCCAGCAGCTGCATGTGGAGGAGCGGAGACGCGAACCCGGTTCCCCAGATTACGAGACTACCGCTCTTAACCACTACACCACACTGGCTCCATTGCCCCTGATGTGGCAGTGATACTTTAGACCCGTGTGATATTCCAGCAGTAGTGCATTCCCACTCTGACCCACAAGGATCTGCAGGAACATTGTGTACATTGTGTACACTTCCCACAGCTTGGATGCCAGGCCATAACAGCCTTTCTTAATTTATTTGTATTAAAGTGTGACTGTGCGAATGGCTTGAGTTTTATCACACCGGATATTTAAACCCAAGGATTATCAACGCCTTAACTAACAAAATACAGTGGAGTTTCTTTTTCTACAATGGTAGTACCCATTCTTTAGTAGCAGGAGTAGCGGAGAAATACCTTGCCATTTTGAATTTACAGATGGATTTCTCAATGTGTCTGCTTTGTCGTTTGTTGCCTACTTCAGAAAGCTTGTCCCCCTCACTTTTCCCTAACATTTTCTCTTTCACATGTGATTAAATTTATGCACAAGCCAATCCTGTGCCCGCTTCTATGTGTTCCTAACACTAGCTGTGAAAGAAAACCTCTTAGAAATTAGTACAGCGGTACCTTGGTACTCGAACAGCTTGGCTCCTGCACAAATTGGATCCTGAACGCTGCAAACCCAGACGTGAGTGTTCCGGTTTGTGAACGTTTTTCGGAAGCCGAACATCTGATGCTACTTCTTTTTTTAAAAAAAGATATTTATTGAAGTTTTACAAAAACATAAATTTAAAAAGGTCATATAAAAAGAAAGAAATACAAAAAAAACCACATAGAAAAATACATGAAAAAGAAAAAAGAAGAATAAAAACAAATCCATTTTTTGTAACCCTAACTCATTATCTTATTTCCTTGGCCTCCTCACACCTCCCCTTTTTGTATTCCCATTTAAGTAATCAAGTCAGCAAATCCTTACCCTCTTTCGTTTATCTTAACTCTGTATCTTAACATATTATAACTCTATATTTTCATCCATTATCAATTCAGTTTTGCATACTCTTGTTAACTTTGTTGCTAATGCCACTTATTTTCAATCCAACATCATTTTAACATTCATTAATTTTACAGTGTTTCTGCAGATAGTCTTTAAATTTCTTCCAGTCTTCTTCCACCAACTCTTCTCCCAGGTCTCGGATTCTGCCAGTCATTTCCGCCAATTCCATATAGTCCATCACTTTACATTTCCAACATTTATTATCGGGCAAATGATATATTTTTGCAAGCTTGACTGGTGTCATGTACCACCTATATATCATTTTCATAATATTCTCTCTTAAGGCATTACATGCCGTAAATTTCATACCGGTGGCATCTGATGCTACTTCTGCTTGAGTGCAGGAAGCCTTGGTTTTTGAACCGTTTTGGGAGTCCAATGGATTAAGTTCAAGAACCAAGGTACCACTGTATTTTAAGCAGTGTGGTGAAGATATAGCCTTCTACAGTAGAGTTATGCCCAGTGTTGTGGTATAATTTTAGACTCTGGAGTTAACAGGTTTTGTGAGCAGCTGTGCCGGGTGTGTGCTTTACAGATGATAAATATGCTAGCGGTTTTACAAAGGATCCCCGCATCTGCTATAGCTGGAACTCCTGCGGGTTTGCTATACACAGTAGGGATGGAGGAGAAATTCGGATTGGTTCACACTTTATTTTTGTAATTTTCACTTTCTGAAAAAAAATATATGCGTGAACTGAAACACAGCTATCTTTCAAAATTTTGAGATGCAGTTCTCCAATCAAGAAATGTGTATATTGGGGAAAACCATGCAACATACCATAATACATATATTAGTGAAATTAATGTACAAAAGTGCATTCAGGAAATTTGCTTAAAGAAAGATGCGTGTATTTGGCAAACTTGCGTACAAAAATGCATATTTTAGAAACAATGTACACCAAAATGCTGGCACGTCTTCATGAGGACATTTTTTTAAAAAAATCAAACTGATGTAGAAATATGGAAAAACTGGATTTAAGACTGGAAGAATGAGTAACGAAAAGAAATTGATATTGACAGATTTGTTCATCTGTAATACTTTTGCTAGGAAAACAACACAGAGAAGAAAGAGTTTGCACCCTCTCCTTCATACCACATGCCTGATCTGGGTTGTTATTATTATTATTTTTGGCGTTTGGACACAGCTTATTTTTGTGTAGGAAAAAGAGGAGACAGTTGTAAGCATGCCCTTTTAACCATGCACTTAACAGAACTCTTCATTGCATCCTGCTGGTGTTTCGAGTCTACTCATAGTCCCTCTTGCCAAAGTCAAACCTGTCATTCCACCCTGATTAGTTTCTCCGCCCCCATCAAAGGTGGTTACTGATTTGATTGCAAAGTTGTACGATAAGAGCCATGTTCTGACTCAACTGCAGTTGTTATTATAATTGGGTCTCTCTCCCCCCCCACTAGAGATTAAACCGGCCGCTCGGCATCTCGCCAGCACCAAACTCTTTAATGTGGTTGCCTGTACTGTGAGAAAAAGCCTAGAGCGAAGGAGGGAGAGGATTTTAGCAACAGCATCTCCACCGGTTCACTAGGGAGCAGTATTGGCGCATTAAAGCCAATCCTTTCCTGAAACTGCGAACATTTCCCTGGGTTCTGTGGGCTGACAGATTTGTGCTTATTATAATTTGGCACAGAGATCATTTGAATTAGGCTATCACAACAAATTATGCAAAGCCAGCATTTGCTTATTTTTCAGAAATTTGTTCCGGGGTTTTTCTTTTTGTGGGGCAGGGGGTTTCCGATAGGTTGCTCTTTCTTGCTTCCTGTTGGGAACATACAAGACCGTTCTTGTATTTCGGAAATTTGTTCAACTTGCAGGTGGATTTTTGTGTCCTTCTTTCCAATTCACACCAACCCCACTGGTTTTGTTCTTGCGACAGGCATGAGATTTTTTTAAAAAAACACACACACACTGAAGTTTTACTGAACTTTTCTCACAAAAAAAGCAAACAACGAAATTGCCTTAGTAACACCAAAAATAGGGCAGACAATGATTCAGCACAGAAAATTCATTCGCATCCTGAAATTGCAGGTCTGGCTGAAACTACTTGTCCAACAAAAAGGAAAGATGAGACTTTCAGAGGCTGGAGCATCTAATCTTTATTATGAGCATTAAACAATAAATTGAAACCACATCTCAGAGAACTTGCCTTTTGCTTCTTCCTCCCCTTGCTTCCTGGCAGTTTTGAGTCCACTTCTTACTAAGAGGCAGGCCTTTTTGCATACCAAGCATTGAAAGAGAGGTCACAAGACCCTTCATTCGATGTACAATTTCTAATCTAGCCACCAGGAGCAGCTCCAGCATCAGACCTCTGTGGACCAGAGTCTTATTCACCCCTTTCCTAAAGATAGCAAGCAGAGATGGGATGTAGTGTTCTGCAGATCCACAGTCTCCCCAGAAATGGCCGTGGGACACCCTCTCCCTGGCCCTTCCCCACTTGGAGCACCACTGGTGGTGGATCAGCACTAGCTGCCAAGCTTTCCATGGCTGCCTTGGAGGGCTCTGATTCTGGGCCTCGTCCTCTAAATGCAGACCTCTCTTTCTTCCTGTTGAGAAGGAAACTTGCAGGATCCAACTCTCCCTCAGATACCTTTTCTGAGAACTTTGGCTTGTTATAATTAACAGAAGATGTTAAGTATGATAACAGCCTTTTGCTCCTGTTCTGGATCAGGGCCAATAAACACCAATTAACTGTATCCCTTCGACAGGCACATGTTGGTTCATGTCATCACAATGATTTCATTTGAAGAAAAATAGAATTGTAGTGTTGGAAGGGGTCCCGAGGGTCATCTTGCCCAATCTTTTAGGAGAAGGAGAGGGGGAAGGAGACCAAGCTGTGGTCTTGCTCTCTGTTGTTTTCTCATGCCTCAAAAACATGTTCCAGGAAGCCCTTCACCAGACCCTTTTGGGATTGTGTAAAAGTATCTTTCTGACACTTTCCCTTTTGCCTTTCTTTTACTCTATTCCAAACTTAAAAATGGAAAGCGTAATGCTGGTGGTCAACAAAAGAGGTTGAAAGACTCTCTCAAGGCAAATCTAAAAAAATGTTGTGTGAGCACTGACAACTGGGAAAAACTGGCTGCGAGCGCTCCAGTTGGAGAACAGCCTTTATCAAAGGTGCCATGGGCTTTGAAGACGCTCAAACTCGGGGCGAAAGGGAGGAACGTGGTAAGAGGAAGGCATGCTTGGCAAACCCTCACCGTGATCAACTCCCACCCGGAAACCTATGTCCCCACTGTGGAAGGATGTGTGGATCCAGAATCATAGCTGTCAACTTTTCCCTTTTCTTGCAAGGAATCCTGTTCAGAATAAGGGAATTTCCCTTAAAAAAAGGGAAACGTTGACAGCTATGTCCAGAATTGGCCTCCACAGTCACTCACGGACTCACTGTTAGAACCCTGTGTCAGAGCTGCCCAGGGTCCCAGCTCACAAAGGACCAACGCTGCTTCGTTGTTAGGTACAAAGTCTTTATTGAAGTTCAGTTTCACTTCCAGAGCCGCAGCGCGCAGCTCTACGTCTCAACTGTTAGACCGCTGATGCTCCGTCTGAGTCTCCTCCCCCCTGACAGCAATTTAAGATTCTAGCCTTACTCCACCTCTTCCTCAGTTCCTTCCGCCTCTGGTTCCGCCTGGCCGTTGGGGTCTCGCCCTTTCTAGCCTCTTCTGACGCTGAGTCCCCTGAGCCTTCCCTCTCCCTCCGGCGGGCTTTAGGAGCTGGTTCCCCATCCGGGTCTCCTGCTGTAGCCCGCGCCTGTACATTTGAACTTGGCGCGCGCGCCCAGCCGGTAACTTTTCTCCTGACCATTTCACTGCTGCTGCTGTCACTGCTTCCCCCTCTGGGGGGGCTAGCTGCAACTGACCTCCCCTCCGTTGGAGGCGTGGTCAGCCCTGACTCACTCTCTCTCCCCGCTGGAGGAGACGCTGGCCCTGACACATGTGACTCTTCCCCCCCACTACGCTCTGGTGGGGAAACTGGTCCCGATCCCCCACTGCTGCTTTGGGGTTCCCCTCTGTCTCCTTGTTTCTGGTGCGTCCCCCCTGGGACCCCCCTTGCCCTGACCATAGGCGCCCCCTTCTGGGAATCTTCTGATTCGCTGGAGAAGCTCATGGAATCTCTCGGGCCACTGTCATACTCCCCTACGCTGCCCTCGGATTCTTCCCCTTCGCTCTCCATTTCCTCTCTCCCCAGTGCTCCTGCTCCTGAGTCCCTGACACCCTGTTTATGGAACACAATCTTATTCGGCTACAAGTTATCACCAAAGAGAAAGGGCTACAGTTGGGTGTGACCTGTGTTGTAACAGTGACTACCGGAAGCCCAGGATTTTTACAGATGACAGAACAGCTGCTTTGACGATTGTTTTTGAGGAAGATGCTTCATTATAACTAAGCCAATGCATGCAAAATTGAAATGATCACATTTTCTCTTCCTACCTTCCCTTCTTCTGTTGTCTCCCTGGGTCTGTTTCAGATTCCAAACTCCACGTCTCTAATCTTTGCAGAGTGCCACATAGCTAAGTGACACTTTATTGATACGTCATTGTAAAAGGAGCCTGCTAGGTCAGGCCAAAAGCCCATCTAGTCCACCATTCTCTTCATACAGTGCACTCCCCAGATTGCTGTGGGAAACCCACAAGCAAGACCCAAGCATGAGAGCACTCTCTTCTCCTGTGGTAACTGGCACCACCATCATGACCAGTAGCCATTGATGTGGAGGCATCTATGCGCTGCATATGCTACTAAGCCAAGCAGCTACGTCCATGCCATTTGGTGAAACGAGTAATATGGAAATTTGCACTACAGGCTTGGCTGCTCAATTGTATTTTGTATTGGAATTATGTCATGGTGGATGGGATTGCCATGCATATGCTGGCATTTGTCACTGTGAATACCAGGCAGTGTGAAGTGTTAGTTGCAGCTCCCAGGTGCATGTCTCCATGACTCCTCCGTTGCAGAGACGGCTCTCCCGTTCACTCTTTGCAGCGATGACATGGTGCACAAGTAACAGCTGTAGAGACTGTGCAAAGCTTCGGCTTGGCAAGTGTTTGTGACTTGAGTTTGCAGTGCTGCAGGATGTTCTAGATCAGGGGTCAGCAAACTTTTTCAGCAGGGGGCTGGTCCACTGTCCCTCAGACCTTGTGGGGGGCCGGGCTATATGTTTTTCTTTTGGGGGGGGAAATGAACGAATTCCTATGCCCCACAAATAACCCAGAGATGCATTTTAAATAAAAGCACACATTCTACTCGTAAAAACAGCAGGCAGGCCCCACAAATAACCCAGAGATGCATTTTAAATAAAAGGACACATTCTATTCAGGTTAAAACACCCTGATTCCCGGACCGTCCGTGTGCCGGATTTAGAAGGTGATTGGGCCAGATCCGGCCCCGGGCCTTAGTTTGCCTACCCATGTTTTAGATGTCTGCTTCTACCTTTACTAAAATGGCCTGTCCACTCCCACACCAGTACTGAACATGCTCAAGTGCACAAATGGGCTTGTGGGTGTGCTATTTGTCAAAATATCTGCCACCTGTTCCGTGCTACCTGAATTTAAATACTCAGTGGATCCTGTGTCTTGGGCCAAATATAGCTAAGGGTTTAAAGAAATTAGTAAGTATCTGTTGACACCACAGGGCCAAACTACACATTACTTCAATCGCATGGTCTGCCCTTAAATGTAATAATTTCCCTATTACCAATACTAGGCATGAGGCTTTAATCCAGATTGGGACTCTGGCATGGGGTTAAGGGGACTTTAATTCTTTGCAACTTCCACTGTGATCTTGATCCTTTGGTGTTACAAGAGAAAGGAAAAACCCTGCACTTAAGGGCTAGCATTGTGCTTAATGTTAATTAGTTTGGTGTTAATAGTGATCAGAGAGAACTATTGCTTGGGCAAGGAGGAAGGGTTGCCTCTCTCATGGCGGCTGTGCAGAGATAATCTCTATGCTTGCATGTGCTTGTTTGTAGATAAAATTAATGCACACTATTAAAACGCTGAGCTTCTTACTGCCCTTCATGACTTCAATGTTGGAACCGCGTGAAACTAGGTATGATATGCAAACAGTAAAAAAAGGTTTATTGAACTACCACAGCTAAAAGAAATCAAGATTTCAGAATGCGCTTTGATGATTTGTTTTAAAAAAGAGAGGAAAGAAGTGAGGGACATCTAGAAAGAGGCTTTTCTAAAGAAGAAATGATTTCTCTTGAAGGCATCCTTTCTTGCTGCTCTGCCAGGACATGGGGAAAAGGGATTCTTGATGGTTATTTAGTCGGCTTCTCTTCGACCGATTTGACCTGGGACGAAACGACTCTGCCATCAACCATTTCTTCCACAATCGTCTTAACCATTCTGGTTTTCGTTGACTCTGGATTTTTTTTAAAAAAAGAAAGAAAGAAAGCAAAATTAAAACATAGTGTTTGAACAAGGCTTCAAAGAAGGTCCTCGACGTGCTTTGCATGATTGCTTTTTACGCTCCTATTTTTATACAGGCAGATAATCATCAAGCACTCAAGATAGGGCCTGACTTTGCATTCTCAACTGGGAAAACTGGGCTGCTGCCAATTCCCTAGAATGTGGGCTGATGGGAGTGAATTTGAGGTGCAAGACGACCTTCCCCACCCACCCATTTTCTGTTCTCCAAATTGCTTCTCCATAACTGTCTTTTCTCCTTGCACGCTCTTGGTGGCAAGAAGTTGACCTCCTGCCACTGGTGTCACTGCAGCTTACATGGAGGGATGGAGCAGGGTTGGGCTGTGTGGTTGAAGCCATGTGGACACACCTGCAGGAGCACCAGATAGGAACAATGCAGCCCTGAACTAGCTTTTGTGCTGCCTGAACCCCATCTAGGTACAACATTGTACCTAGCAACATTGGCGTCAGCAGGAAGGCTCCAAGACTAGGTAACTGATGGACACCGTCACACATCAACAGGGAAGTAGGGTTATGCCTGTGGCCACCTCCCTCTTGCTACACCCATGTTGCATGGCCCTCCCTAACAGCCACCTGTTTCACCATTGTGGTCTATGGTTACTGCTGAATGCAAATAGATGTCCCCCATGTGACATTGGCTTGGGCTGTGGACACAGAGTTGAAGAAAAGATGGACCCACAAGAAAGGGCTGTAGTTCAGCTGCTTTGCTAAGAGCGAACTGGAAAAGCCTTGCATAGTTTTGGGGACCAAGAGAGGCGATGTATTGTTGAAATGTGGGAAATAGGCAGGCAAGAAAATTTGGGAAGCAAGGGGGGAAACAGGCGGGGAAAGAGGGGGTGCTTTTATGCATTGGTGAAAAGTTTGCAGTCAGACCTTCGGCTGTGCATTTTTCATGTATATAAAGACATTTGTAATTACCTTTGCCAGAGCCTCCGTAACTCATAGAACTACTGTGGCTCGAAGATCCGTAAGACCCAAAACCACTGTCAAGGAAAAAAATGTAAGTTTTTGTTTTAGTGGTATACTGTGCATCATTTTTCAGAGAGAATTTAAACATGACCACCAATTTATTACAGTCAGGT
The DNA here is from genome assembly GCF_964270895.1 of Podarcis filfolensis. NCBI lineage: Eukaryota > Metazoa > Chordata > Lepidosauria > Squamata > Lacertidae > Podarcis > Podarcis filfolensis. Next base: position 28,874,742 of record NC_139615.1, read on the forward strand.
AATATAACGTGATGATAATCAGTTCCAGGGTTGCCAACTTGAATAAAATATGGGGGGGGGGGGAGGCAGGAAAGTCCCGTCCTGCATAATCAATCATGATACGTGGGGGGCACACAGCATTTGAATGGCAATACCAACCCATTTGGTGGCCCGTCAAATATTTTAGGGGGGCGGCGAAGGGACCTTGACTCCTAGGAGTTGGCTCCTATAATCAGCTCAGATGCGTAATGGAGATCATTTCTTTTTATAGCCCTAAGCAGATGAGAATCAGTACATGGAGGGAGGATTGGAATGGGTTGGCGCTGTCTTCAATGCACTGTATATGTAGGTTCTGTGCAGACCAGCCCTCCCATTCGACCCATGGAGCTTGAAGGGTGGGGCCAGTAGGTGCGATCCAGATTCCAACCCCACACATTGATTCTACCAAATATGGAAAGTCGTTGTGCGAATTTTGACCAACGTAGGTCTTCCTCTGCATTTTGCACAGGCAGATATTTAGAATCGCCTCCAGCTCTGCAAGCTTTCTAAATACAAGTGCAATCTGGTCTAATTTAATAAATGGCAGGTTTCCCATTCATTACAGTAGAAGCAAATGCATCCATATTATGCAAATTGCTGTTGTGAAGATATTGTCCTTTGGTCAGATCTGCAGGGCCTCATAATTGGTTCTGAGTCAGATCTGGCTATCTGTCATGTCTAACGCTTACCCCCCTTCTCCGTCCAGTAGGCGGCGGTAGGTCTCTATCTCCTTCTCCAGGCGTGTCTTGATGCCCAACAGCTGCTGATATTCTGCATTCTGGTTCTCCATCTCAGCCCGAATCTGCAGAAGCTGTTCCTCTAAGCCAGCGATCTGACCCTGTAATTGCGCAAGCTGGTCGCAGTAATTTCGTTCTGTTTCCGCCAAAGTGCCTTCCAGGGATTGTTTCTGTTCCGAAGGCGCAGCGGAAGGAAGAAAGAAAAGGGCATAAAAATACAGCAAAATTAACAGAGATGAAGTTCCAGCAAAGAAAATGATTATTCTAAACGCTCCCATGGGTTAAATCCAATAAATAGCATAATGTTGTATCCACCAAAGTCATTGGGGAAGCGGAATGACTTCTGTTTGTGTGGTGGAATTTCTGCTATCTCTTCTCCTGCATTTCCCCCCTGCAAACTCTGCTCTGGAGGGTTGGGGACACTCCCAGAGCAGATTGGGAGGATTTGCAGGGTGAAAATATGGGGAGGAAAGGGAGGGGAAGTTCTGTTGTGCAAGCGGAAGTCCTTCCACTCATGCAGTGACTTCCACTTGAAACAGCCCTGTGAGAACTCTGCTTCTTTGGAATGATTCAAAAGCCAAGAGAAGAAGAAGAGTTTGGATTTGATATCCCGCTTTATCACTACCCGAAGGATTCTCAAAGCGGCTAACATTTTCCTTTCCCTTCCTCCCCCACAACAAACACTCTGTGAGGTGAGTGGGGCTGAGAGACATCAGAGAAGTGTGACTGGCCCAAGGTCACCCAGCAGCTGCATGTGGAGGAGCGGGGAAGCAAACCCAGTTCACCAGATTACAAGTCTACCGCTCTTAACCACTACACCACACTGGTTGCTTTGTGCTTCTGTATCTTTTTAACACAGGCCAGCAGATTTATAAGACTAACACAGCAACCCCAGACACATTTGCTCAGAGGTAGATCCCATTAGGTTCAATGGGGCTTACTCTCACATAAATGGGTATAGGATGGAAGTCTAAGTAAACTGCAGACATAACCCAAATTATGTGCCCCCCCTTCTTGCATCTAGATTACATTTCCTGCAGACATTGCGCAAAGCACCCCAAATGCAATGGCAAGAAAACATCTAAGTGGCTTACAAAAGGATGAAATAAAACATTGAAATTCTTGATAAAAACTGCTAACCCCCCCCCAAGTATTTTAAAACTTTTAAAAGTTGTTTGAAACCAACAACAGCTAGACAGAGATAAAACACATGTAACTTCTACATGTCTGGATAGCTTTGCCTAAGCATAGTCACAGAAAGAATACAGAGAAGACACCTGTCTGGCGTCAATAGGCAGGGAGTTCCAAAGTTCCACACTAAAAGATCAATTTCTTACCACTGTGGAATGGGTATAATGTGGCACCTGTAACCGTGTCAGTTCTGCAGATTGAAGCGACTGAGTGGCCATACATGCTGCTAAGGGCTAACTCTTTGAACTTGGCCTGGTAGCAGATGGGCAACCAGTCCAGACCTCTGAGCAGAGGCGTCAGTATGCAGACAGGGTCTCCCTGCTGAGAGCCAGGGTGGTGTAGTGGTTAAGAGCGGTGGACTCGTAATCTGGTGAACTGGGTTCGCTTCCCTGCTCCTCCACATGAAGCTGCTGGGTAACCTTGGGCTAGTCACACTTCTCTGAAGTCTCTCAGCCCCACTCACCTCACAGAGTGTTTGTTGTGGGGGAGGAAGGGAAATGAGATTGTTAGCTGCTTTGAGACTCCTTAAGGGGAGTGAAATGTGGGATATCAAGTTCAAACTCTTCTGCTGTTGGCAACTGTGCTGCAGCATTCTGAGCCTGGTGACTCCTCTGACGAACGCTCTCCTTTTCCTCCTACACATGTTGACATGAGGATGGCTCATTATCACTTTGGAATGGCTCAATATATGGATCAGCTCAGCAGGAGTGCTGAAATACCATTCCCGTATTTGCTGGAAGGCTTGCAAAACAAGCCACAGTGCCAAACGGTGGCGTCTCTCACTACACGGGAATTGGCGCGCCCAGTTCTAAAGAACACAACACAATATTTCAGAGGTGTGGTGGATGGGGAAAACAGGGGGGAATGCAGCACTGGGACTCCCCCCCCCCCACAGCAGGAGCGATAATGTCACTTGCTGGAATGCCATGAAAATTTATAGGCTCCACCGCCTTGCAAAGTGATAATGAGAGTTTGGATAATAGTAGCATATAGATGGATGAGGAAAAGAGTCCGACTGCTTCTTCTCTTAGGTGGGATTCCGAATTTCCGCAAACGATGACGCTTTTTGCAGAATTGCTTGCGTTTCTAATGGAAAGTGAAAGCTTGCAGTTCAGTTTTGTTGCAGCTCAAGTTGAATTCATTCTGTGAGCCCCTATTCTGTGGCTATCAAGCGACTTCAGTAAACTGAGCATTATGTAATGTACTGCTGTTCTAGAAGGGGGGAGTGTAGGTGCATGCATGGACTAGATAACTCTTTGGGTCCTTTCCAACTCTACAGTCCTATGACTTACCTCCTTACCACGGGAGAGATCTTGATAGCAGCCTAATATGCACAGCTGTAGCACAAACCCTCTGAAAGAACTCCTCCTGCTGCGACGATCCACTTACCATGGCAAGCTGAGCCTGCAGTTCCAGTTCCAGGCCTTGCAGCGTGCGTCTCAGATCCGTAACTTCACTCTTGCCCGTGCTCAGCTGGTCAACGTTGGCCGATATCTCCTGCCTCAGAGCTCCAACCTGGAGGACCAAGGAGAAGAAATATTAAGTGGGCTCGATAACCGGGCCATCTCCTAAGGTTTTAGGCGGAGTAAAGAACCATCCTTGCCTGCTTGTTGAACTGCTCTTCTGCCTCTCTCCTGTTCTTGTCTGCGAGCTCCTCATACTGGGATCTCATCTCGTTCAGTAGCTTGGTCAGGTCAATTCCGGGAGCGGCGTCCATTTCAACGTTGACATCTCCGCTGGTTATCCCTCGGAAGCTCATCAGTTCCTGCAAGAGAAGCCCAGTGGGTTTTTAACAGCATGTAGCATGAGCCAGACCACGAAAAGGCAACAATCCCTGATGATGGAATAATATCCTCCACCAGAGGGGAGGCAGCAGGCTAGTTTAGAAGAACAGGTCATGTGCATCCATAGCTCTGCCATCTAACAGAGGTGAATGGCTCAGAGGAACAACTTGTGGGGTGAATGCAGCTGCTATTCGCCCCACAAGTTGCCTCACTCTGCCTAGCTGTAGGGCTGGCCCTGAAAGTAGGGTTGACATATTCCCGAAAATTGAGACTTTTTTGGAAACATCTCCCCCTCCCAAAAAAAGTTTTGGGGCTATTTTTGGATTTTTAAAGCATTTTTCTTAAAAAATCACCCTAGTTGCCATACGTTCGGGTTTTCCTGGATATTTTGCCAATTTGGCAAAAATCCACCCAGACACCATTTTGACAGTCCGATTCCCAGATGTGTCTGGGAAAACCTGGACGCATGGCAACCGTACCCTGAAAGCGCACAAACTTTCCCATACGGTAGCAGTCTGAGACCACTTTTAATGCATTCTGAATTGTCTCTGTCTCAGTGTGAGCTCATTTGACCGCTAGGTGGCAGATGCACCTGAGATTTTGGAATTTTCCTTGGCTTAAAAATAAAAATATTAGGAGAGCCTTTCCCCAACTCCCTTTGGTAAATCCGGTCAGCACTGCATATATTTCTAACCACTTTGAAGCAATGCATTTGTTTATTTTAATGTTATTTTGCCATCTTCACTAATAATACAGTGCAGTTTCTCTAAAAGCAGGATTTCAAAATAAGAAGGCATCCTTCTTTCCTTTAGATGAACAGCTTCTTGCTCTGACTCTCTGCTTTCCTTTCGCCACTGATCATCATGCCTGGGTCGAGTGAGATATGTGATGTCAGCCCTGTTTCTCCCATATGACTTGGTGAGGCTAAAACTATTTGCTTCCAGGGTCAGGGTGTCAGAGAATTCCAATGAAAACAGAACTGGGAGTGTAAATTGCCAATTGTTGGAAATCCATCTATCATATGGAATTGATTACGCCCAATTTGCATCCTTTTTCCTTTGCACTGAAATGAATATGGTGGGATAACACAACAACAATGCGATTCATGTCAGTTAATAATCCCGCCATGGTGGATCATGAGATGAATAATGTAGCTTGGGGTAGAAGATGAACTGCAGCAGAAAGGAAACAGTGCTGCGTGCGACAAACACAAAGTAGAATGGGGAATGATGCCTTCTTATACCCCTATTCAAGGCTAAAAGTGCATCTCTCCTCCTTGCTACTATGTGGCACAGCAGCTTTAGAAGCATGTTTCTACCTACCTCTTCATGATTCTTCTTGAGGTAGGCAAGCTCCTCATTCAAGCCTTCGATCTGCAACTCGAGGTCGGACCTAGTCATGGTCAAGTCATCCAGGACTCTCCTCAGGCCATTGATGTCACTCTCTACACTCTGGTGCAGGAACAATTCGTTCTCATACCTTCAAAGATAACGTAAGAATGGGATTTCAGAATTGTGGCAATTATGGTTTCTCGCTTCCTGCCGGCCTTCAAAAAGCTGGGAAGGAGGCGGGAGCAAGGTGTACAACAGAGGTGTTGGTGTTTCTGTTTCCTTTCCTTTCCCTTGCCCAGAATTTGATGCTTACTTAAGTTTGAAATCATCAGCAGCCAGCCGAGCATTGTCGATTTGCAGAACGACCCCAGCGTTCTCAATGGTGTGTCTCACAATCTGTAAGGAACACATAGGAAAGATAGCTGCAGTACTTTTTAGGGGAAAACAACAACCAAACATCACCATCATCCCTAGTTCCTCTTCTTGGACACTTTACACCAAGGTCATAGAGTGGAGTGACACGGACATTTATTTTCAAACCATTTTTAGAAAGGAAGATTGGGAGGAGAAGGAAGAGGAGTCACATAAGGCAACCGGAAGAATGCAATGATAGTCCTGTGGGATGGGACCAAAGGCTCATCTAGTTTAGCCTTCCGTTCCTACAGTGGGCATCCAGCTGCCTCTGGAAGCCCCAAAGTGGGACATGAGAGCAACAACACTCTCCCTACTGATTCTCCAGATACCAGCATACAGAGGCACACAGCCTTTGCGAGTGCAGGCAATGACTATAGACCTTTCATGAATATTCGCCTTTGATAGCCTTATTCTCCATGAATTTCTCCAACCCCTTTTTAATACCATCCCCGTTGGGAACACTTGCCACATATTGTGATAGCAGTGTGTTGTACGATGGAATTCTTTCTCTGTTCTTGAATCCCTCACCATTCAGCTTCCAGGTCCTGGTATTATAAAAGTGGTGATGGTGGAGGGGGGAAGTCTTCCTATCCACTTCCAATTCATCATGTGTAATTTGATGCATTCTGCCATGTCCCCCCTTTTTAGGGATGGGGGAAGAAACTGGACTGAGTCCACATTTAAAGGCAAATCCACCAAATTTGCACTTTCCAAGGCAGGATGCAAACTGAAATACAGCCGTCCTTCAAACTTTGCACTTAATTGAATTTTTCAGTGCGGTTCTCCAGACACGTGATGTGCACGAAAATGCATACAGCAGGGGAAAGCATGATGAAAAATGCACACATTCATTAAAATCACATAGAAATGCATTATATCAGGGGAAATCGTTTTGTAGGGAAGTGTATATTAGGCAAAATCTGCACCAAGATGCTGATCAATTTTCATGATAATCGGTTACTACTCGCTTAATTTCTTTGCAAATTTAATTACGTGATAGGAGGGGTGTGGACAGTGACGCATATCCAGAGAAGGGTATTAAGATCTTGCCAGTAAAGCACACGTAACGTTCAGATGCCCAAGGGGGACAATTCACCAATGAAATATTGAGGAATATTGCAGACTATGCTCCCTCTGAGGCTTAATGGGGAGGAGCCGTAGCTCAGTGGGTAGAGCAATCTGCTCTGCATGCAGACAGTCCCAGGTTCGATTCCCAGCATCTCCAGGTAGGGCTGGGAATGTTCTCTGGCTAAAAACCTGGAAAGCTGCTGCCAGCCAGTGTAGACAATGCTGACGTCAATGGCTGGAATCATTATAAGGCAGCTTTCTATTTTCCTATATTCCGAACACGCAGGGGCTGTTGAAACATTTACGAACTGGCCATTAGGTATTGCAAAGCGCAATAAATTCTAACTTAATTATGCAACACAGAAAGTTGTTCTCGGTGGACCAAACTTTGCATAAGCGCCCCGATCACTTACTTGGTTCCGAAGATCTTCGATGATGCTAAAATATTTGCTGTAGTCTCGGCTGGTGTCCGGAGTGCTGTACTTTGCGTACCATTCCTTGATCTTGCGCTCCAGCTCTGTGTTGGCCTCCTCCAGAGCGTGGACTTTGCCCAGGTAGTTTGCCAGGCGGTCGTTGAGATTCTGCATGGTCTGCTTCTCGTCGCCACTCAGGAGACCCCCATCCCCTCCTCCAAAGCCGCCACCCATGCCGCCCATGCTGCTCACAAAGCCGCTCGAAAAGCCACCGCCACCGCCGCCAAGGCCGCCCCCGAAACCGCCTCCCAAGCCCCCTCCATACCCACCACCCAGACCTGCACCCAAGCCCATTCCATACCCTCCACTCAGGCTTCCTCCTCCGTAACCACCTGCTGAGTAACCTCCGGCAAATTTGGAGCCACCGCTAAACCCTACACCGCTAGACAGTCTGACAGACCCCCCACCGCCCCCGCCGCCAACACTGTACGAGGAGAGCTGTCGGGAAGAGCCAGTGTGGACAGAGAGAGCCATGGTGCTTGAGCAAGAAGAAGGTTCTGTCCCGTGAAACAAGCAAGGCAAGCGGATTAGAAAGGGTGCGTTGAGTTGGTGGGCTTTTAAGGCTTATATGCGGTGTTAGCTGTGTGTTTCCGCCCCGTCCTGGCACGGCACATCCTTTTGCCAAGTCAATGCCTTCATAATTAGATAATTGTTCTGTCTAATTAAAAAAAAATGTTACCAGGTCCAACTCTGCAGAAATGTGTATCCTTGGGTTATTATATTATGCCAGAATCCCAGATGGAATGGAGCCAAAACATGTTTTGCTTTCCTTTTTATCTTTGAAATTGTGATGAGCAAACCCTTTTTCGGCTTTTTCTCTCCACCTCCTCTTTCTCTTTTAAGTTTGGTTATTATATTGCGTTCTGTTCAACATTTCAAGCCCCCAGGCAAAAATCTCTCTCAACTGAAAGAGGACGCCAAGCAAAGCGACATGTATAAACAAAACAAGCACTAAACTCTTAAATTTGGGAGGATTCTTTTGTATACTGTTTTAATCTAGTAGAAAAACGGATCTCAGATAGCTTGTCACGGTTTGGTTCAAAGTTGCCAATTGCTTGATTTATTAATTGCTTCTCGGATTATTGTTTTTTTTTAATTAAAAAACCTCCACTTTGATCTGAGAACTTAATTTGTTTTATAGCCTGTCTTTGCAAGTCCCAGGAGATGATTGGATTTATAAATTCACACTAGCAAGCTCAAGAATTTCTCTTTAATCTGTGATTAAGAAGAGGGCAAGTCAATTCACATATGGATCATCAGGGTTCCAATAATGATTTAGTAGCATTTCTTTGAGAACACCATTCATATAAAAGAACAAAGCAATCAAATTCCCTCTTTTGCATCTCTTTGGCTTTTAAAACGTTCAATCCCCCAGTAAACGTTATTCTTTTTGGTTCACCCTCTGATCCCAATGCACTTGGAATTGAACCGAACCCTATTGTTATTTTGCAAAACTTTCACTTTAATGCAGTTTTTCTCCTTTCCCCTAAACGTATTCTCTTGTGCATCAATAAATAATGATCGCATTGCTTAGTGGTTTGGATGGCATCTCCTAGTTGAACAATAATCGAGTGGTTTTCAAGGGTTTGCGGATATCTGTGGGACTGAGATATTTGTTCGCATTTTGGGGGGCCAGAATCTGAGAGCTAGAAATGGCACTTTCTTATCAGCCCCCCCATTTGATAATGTGAAAATGGGCTGCACAAGGATCTTCGGCAGAAAGTACAACTGAGGAAAAGAAAGATGGCAAACTGAAACACGGCATCCTTTTAAATTCATACTTCTCTGAATTTTGCGATGAGGCACTCCAGCCAAGTAAATTGCATATAGTTGAACACCGAAATGCATATATATTAGTGAACCCCCCCACCACAAATGCATTATATTAGGGGAAATTGCTTTGCAAAAATGTGTATATTGGGGGGGGATTCATACAAAGATGCTTATATTATGATAATTTGGCACTACAACGCTTACGAATTTTCATGAGGTCTTTTTTTTAAAAAATTGCAAACTGATGTCAAAAATGTAGAGAACTGAATGTAAGATTGCCAGAAAAGAGAAACTGAGAGAAATGGGATGACCTGGTCAAAGTCCAGCTCTACCTGCACCACTGTCAACCCGTATAGGGGAGTAACTTTACAAGTGCCATTGAAAGATATGAAATCTGTGCAATTCTATTTTCCCATTATTTCTTTTCAAAGCAGTTTGGGAACAAAGATGCATATATTTGGATTCCTTTGCACTAAAACATTTTCCTTGAAAAAAAATATTGCAAAATGATGTGGGAAAGTGGAGAACCGTCCTTAAGATAGTAAAAATGAGAAACGGTGAGAAATTGACAGATTGGCCTATTTCTACTGGAGGGTGAGCAAGTGGCAACATCGGCAGGGTGAGTAGAAGCCACAGCAATCTAGTGCCTCTTTCGCTCTGGCCGGTTCCTCTCCCTCAGCTGCAGGCCGAGGGCCATTGCCCAGGCAACCACAGTGAAATCAGCTGGCAGCATGCATCTTGAAGCCCAAATTGCAGTGTGGCGAGCCTGTGGCTCAAAACGTTTGCCACGAGTGCCCAGGTGGGCTGTGGCACGTTGAACTGCGATATGCGCTTGCGAAGAAGACATCTGGTTTGCCGTAAGCGCTGTTCTGTCAAGGGAACGAACGGATATTTGCGAGCCTGCAAGATAAGATGATTTGCTCCGCTGTGATTTGTGTACACCTCTCGAGTTACGCTGCTGAGGAAGGTTAGCAAGTCAAAACACATCTAGTTATTGAGAAGAGGCTTCTCCCTCCTCCCTTCTTCTGGATAAACATCCTGGAGATGATGAGAGAGCTGTGCGCTGATCAGCGCACCTACATGTGTTTGCAAAACGATAAGCGTGTGTTTGACTCCTTCTGCACCCGTAAAGATTTGAGTCGACAGCCTTTAATCTGCTTCAGTCCTAAAGACATGTAACAATCGCATCTCAGTGTTTAACAGCTGCTCCTCATTTTAATGATGCCTTAATAGCATGTCGTGAATCTGAATAAAGCTGTTTTCTCCGTTTTTAACAACTTCGCACTGCTCAGTACAAGAAGGGCACTTGCCCGCATTCAGTGTGAATCAACCCCAAGGGCACTTCCGCAGAGATCGTTGATTGCTGGGAAGTGTGTGTGTGGGGGGGGAGCTCACTTGGATTAAGAAAAGCTGCAGTGTGGAAAAGCAATACAGTCGTATCTTGGATCCCGAGTGCCTTGGTAATCGGATGTTTGGCTCCCGGAACACTGCAAACCCAGAAGTGATTGTTCCAGTTTGCAAATGCTCTTTGGAACCTGAACGTCCAACGGGGCTTCCACGGCTTCTGATTGGCTGCAGGAGCTTCCTACAGCCAATCAGAAGCTGCGCTTTGGTTTCCGAATGTTTTGGAAGTTGAATGGACTTCCGGAATGGATTACATTCAACTTCCAAGGTACGACTGTACTGGTGCACTGGAAGGGGGCAGTAGAGCTCTTGCAGTGAGGCTGGGGCCTGTGCCTCTCTAAATATTCTTCCGTCAGGTGCCACTGAGGGTCTGGATTACCCAATACATGTGCAAGGCTGCAAGCAGTGGCATTATGCTTATGATATACGATATACGATGTTTATTGTCATTGTCCCATACAGAACAATGAAATTGAAAAACTACATAAAACATTCAAAAACCCCTAAAAACTCTGGAACCCCATTTTAAAATACAATATACTATAGAGACTTCTTATGCTGTGTTTAGAACCAGAATTGCATTTGTGTAGAAACTGTTTCTCAGGCGGCTAGTCCTGGCCTTTACCTATACCTTCTTCCAGAAGGCAGAAGCTGAAAGAGATCATTTCCGGGGTGCGTACTATCCTGCGCTATCTCTGCAGCTTTCTTATGGCACCTGGCAGCATAGATTTGATCTAAGGTGGGAAGAGTGTACCCAGTTATTCTCTCTGCAGTCCTTACAACCCTGGACAGCATTGTTTTTTTCCCTGGCCGTGCAGCTCCCAAACCACACACACAGACCATGAGTTAATACACTCTCCACAGTGCTTGGTGACAAACTCACCCACAACCCGAAGTCCTGGCACAGAAGCTGTTGCAGCAGACCTGCATCCTGCCTTAGCGTGACTAGTTTCTCCCAGAGAGAGAGAGAGAAAATATTTGCATCCCACAAAATCAAGTTTTGAAATACCTTTATATAAGAAGAATCAAGTAAAAGTAGCAGCAGGAGTAGAAGCTGTATTTAACTTTAGAGAAGAGAACCTTTTTTATTGTAAGAGAATTCTAAGGAGAGCAATGAGAATATCTAAAGAGATTGCTAATTAAGGATAGGAAATATTTTTGTTGGCTTCTCAGTATGCTGGCACATTAATGTGAAAGATGACACTCATTCTTCTTGCGCTGCAGCATTTCCAGAAGCAGAAAAGTGTTTCTGGATAAAATCTTGATGTTTATATAACTGTGCTTTCTTTAACAGACTGAACCTTGGAGGAAGTTACTCGCCCGTGCTCGTCTAATTCTTCAATGATGGTTTTGATCACTCTCGTTTTCTTTGATTCTGAAGGCGGAACAGACAAAAGAAAGAACAAGTAGCTGAAATGCCTGTGCCAAACGTTCTTTGGGACAGAATTTTTAACAGAATGGTATCTACCTGAATGACAAAGCCCCATCATCTGAGCACTTACCTGCATGCATGCATATATACACCATTTAATCTGTATGCTGCCTTTCTGTCGTTCAAAGTTCAAGGCAGTTTACAACTTGAAAAAACTACTTAATTGCAACATAGCAAAAGGAGTCATAAAAAACAAAAAAAAATTCACAAGCAAATTGAACAATTTCCACATGAATAATAATAAGATATAAAATAAAGATCTGAAAAATAATATCAATAACGGCAGCAACCGTCTTCCATAAAACTCCCTGAGCAACCCCCCAGCCCAAGAGTCTGTTCAGCAGCCTCAGCTTTTGTAGCTGGAGTCAGTCCGGGCCCCACCCTCCCAGGCCAGGTGGAAAAAGTCCTGCAAGGCAGGAAGCAACTCTTCCAGGACTCACAACCAAGCAGGCTGAGCACCTTTCTGGTGCAACATTTAGTACTTATTCGGCGTCTTTCCCGACTCGATTTCTTTAGCGATTACAAACGCAAGAGTTACGCTGGCATGCATCGGTCCCCAAATTTGGAGAAGTGAAAATTTTGAAAGACAGGTGCATTTCAATTAACATGTTAGTTAGGAAAGAGCAAATCAAGTGGGTTCACGTTAGATCTACGATTTAGCAGTAATAACTATTGAAATATTGAAAATATATTAAAATGAGAAATCTTCATCCAACACAGGAGGAGTCTATGAGCACACCTGGAAGCTTTTGTTATTTCCAGACAGTTGCAGGTGGTGGGGGTGGGGGATGGCACTTCCCCGACCTCCCATCGCCAGCATCTCTACGGCTTTGAAGGGGTGGGGCAAGGGGAAGTGGAGGCCAGTGCGGTGCAAACACACTGGCAGAGCCAATCCAGCCCTTTCTGAAAATAGCGAGTCTCTGTGGGCCATGTAACTTGCACCCCGGAATTCTGTTCATAGATGAGGTACATAGATAATTGCTTCTAACCTGAGAATTCTTTGCATTGATGAAATGGAAGGGGGAAGAAAAAATGTACTGAGTGCGGGATGTTAAATTGGTCTTAGTCCCCAGCCTATTAATAACATAGAAAGACACCCTCAAAATGATGCTTACCTTTTTCTTTGGATGCAGAATGCGTGTTCCCACCGGCAGTTCCTCTGCCACTGGAGTCTGTGCCAGACCCAGTGCCTCTTGCAGCAGATTCTGAGCCTCTTAATCCTGCAGCTGTTGCAGACCCCACATTTTTTGATCCCAGATCTTTGCTACCTCCGTGTCCAGATGCACTGCAATAGGCAATAGGTTTGTGTTACCCTTGCTTATTTATTTTATTCAATCTGCATCCAAAGATCACAAGGGCAGTTCACGACATAAAAATTCAAAATGAGAACATTTTTTTTAAAAACCCCCAAACAAAAGTAAATAGTAGGTGAATAAAAACTTTGGGGGGGGGGGTTATACAGCAAAAAGGCCTTTAACAAAGCAACACATTCAGAACAGGAGACCCAGACTCAAGTTATGGGCCAGACCAGTGGTTCATCGCCACTGGCAATAGTTTATTTTCTAGCACAGATGTCCTTCCTTCTGTCCATCCCGAATCTTCCACCATTCCATTTCATTGGATGACACCCAGGTTCTAGTACATTTAACTATAATGAGGCTTGATGCCTTGACACACCAGAGGGCAAGGGAGCTTGTGGACCTGCCAATGTTGTTAAACTACAGTTCCCAGCATCCCTGAGCATTGTCTGTGCTGGCTGGGGATGATGGGAGTTGAAGTCCAACACTGCCTGGAGGCGGGCCACAGATCCCTCATTCCTTGCTTGCAAAGCAATTCTACTCAATGTGCTTTGCACATGCATGCCAGTTTAAAGAGCGTCTGAAGTGCAGCTGATTTGCCCCACAGGAGATAATTTTACACCTTTTCAGATAGTAAGATGCTCCTTATTGTCACTGGTTTATGGCAAACCTGGGTTGCAAAGTAGATCCCTTTCTTGCCTGGTGGTTCTTTTTTTCCACCCTACCTTACTTCTCCATCGATCAGATGCCGGTAAGTCTCAATCTCATTCTCAAGGCGGATCTTGATATCCAGCAGCTGCCTGTAGTCTGCATTTTGGCATTCCATGTCCTCCCTGATTTGTTGTACTTGGGTCTCCACGTTGCCAATCAGCCCTTGCATCTGGGAGATCTGGGCACAGTAGCGGCCTTCTGTCTCCGCCAAGGTGGCTTCCAGCGATTGCCTCTGAGAGGGAAAAGGTTGCCGTAACACAAACGTAACACATAGGGCATGTTTTAGGCCATCAGCATTTTGAAAGGTTGCTTCCAGACCCCAGAGTGTCCTGGGAGGATGGCAACTGCTAAGGAATTCCAGGCTGTTTCAGACACATGCCCACGTCCCTAAGTCATTCTTACCTTGTGTACCTATGAAATCTATCTGCCAGATGTACCAATTCCACTAAGTTGCAAGAGCAATATTGCATTTGCATTGATTTGCATGCACATTTTTTTTTTAAAAAAAGAAGCACTTAAGCTCTGCTTGTACGGACCCAGGGATGGTATCGTTTGAGTATCTAGATTTCAGTTACAGTTCTAAAGTGCTCTGTTTGGTGTGCTCAAGGGCTTTGAAAAATTTGATCTCTTTCTCTTTGTGCAGCAGAATCCTGTTCCAAAATGCAAACCTATATTTGAAACAACTTGGCTTCAAAAGTGCTTTGTTTTGTGGCACGATGGGCTGTTGAGAGCAAGTTACATAGCTAAGAAAAGGCAGCCAAGGGCTGCCAATCTGGAATGGACTCGCAGTCTGCATTGGGGGCCCAAGACCAGTCCCCCTGCCACAGTTATTTGTCCCCAAGGTGCTCCTTGTAGTAGGCGAATGGGCAGAGCTCATGCTTTACCTGTGGAAAGGCTCAGTGTCAATCCCTGTCATTTCTAGGTAGGGCTGGCCGAAACTCTTGTCTGACAATACTGATCAAGTTGGACCAATGTTCTGACTCAGTAGAAGGCAGTTTCCTATGTTCCTGTGAGTTTCAGCAATAAAGTGGCACAGGGTCGCATCTGGCACGGGAACAAGTTTTGAATTGGGACCCTGCGGCTTCTTCAGAATAAAAAAAATGGTCAGGTTTTTGGTGTGTTTTTTTTTAAAGTACAAACGATTTAACGTGTAGGCTGACCCTTTTGTGAATAACTCAAGCCCAAACCTGCAAATCACACAAAGCTACCTGTGTGGTTCTTTGTATTTTGGCTGCTGTGCTCAAAAGGCCTTTGTTTCTAACACGTTGCCACCTGTTCTGGGCCCTTGGAAAGGAGGAGGCTCAAAATCAAATCCACTAAATAAATAATCTATAGGAGTTTGTGCTGTGCTGAAATCTTTCCTCCAAACGCATCTTGTGAGTTTTGTTCTTCTGCAAAAGAGGCTCCTGCTTTAATTCCTCATGCGCTTGGGAATTTCTTTAGAATTTCAGTCTTGAGCTTACCTTCTCGTTGTGAGGGGCCTGAGGATGGTGTATGCCATTTCCCCCATACAAACATTGTTCAAACATTTTTCTAATGATTTGCAGCCTCCCTGGCTACCCATACTTCCTCAACTGACAAAGCCCCATTGGAGGAGTTCCTATGAAACTTTAAAGGAAGTCCGGGCACCTGGGGAGGCTGCAGGGTGCAGACCACTGGTGAGACGATTTGTAGAATGAAATAAAAACTATTCACAAGCGTCCTTCAGCCACCTCAGAAGTAAGGTAAGGAGATCAAACTCCCTGACTTCATTCACAAGTCTATTGATTTTTGGTTCCAATTTCTTTTCTCATTAACTGACAGAGGATGGAGGAGAAATTTTCAGCATTGCACTTATAGGACTTCCTGTAACCAGTGAGATGGCATTCAGGTCTTGTCATTCTTGGTACAACATGACTAAAATGGAGAGATCGCTGAGCTTATTCGCCATTCAGAAAAAGCAGGCTGCTGCAGAATGAGACAACCCAGTGGTCCATCCAATTGCTTATTGTCATAGCTAGCAGCTTGTAATGAAGAGAGAGGCCAATAAAGAATGACTGTTATTTCCAGGGACTCTTGATAACTTCTAACCAACTTATGCTCTTTTCACCACTTGTGTATGTAAACAAATTATGAAGAGGGTTCAGGGCTTGTGTGTATCATCTGAACCCTAAACAGCAGTCAATCTTAACTAAAGTTAGTGAAAACAAGCCAGTTTCATGAACTATTCTTTGAAGTTGACTTGTTTTCATTAATCACAATGAAGATTACATAAAGGTCTAGGTTTGAATGAAACAGGAGTGAAAGCTTCAAAGGACACAAGGGTTTTTTTGGGGTGGAGAGCTAGGCTCATTCTCATAATGCTTAATGTGACTTAGCTTTGTTCCTGAACCAGCCTTGTAAGAGGGAGGTGTATATTTCAGGGAGATGTTTGTCTTAATCATTCAAACACGATTATGTTATCTGGCAGAGATCTCTTCCCCATACCAACGCAAGTTGAGATGTCAGGTCTATCTCCAAAGCCTGAAGGGTGCGTTTCAAATCTGTGATCTCATTCTTGTTGGTGCTGGTCTCCTTGGCACTCACGTTGATCATCACGTTCAGTTCCTTACTCTGCAATAATTCAATAACAGCGTTTGAGCGGTATAGTATTCAAATGACGGAAATGTGGTTGGAGCAATTGATTCTGTTTTCCAGAAACTTTGCAGCTCTATCCCATTTGTAAAATGAAAGCTCCGGGTATAACAGACCCCAGTAACAGAAAGCATAAGAGTAGGGCACTCTGTACATGTTCAGTGCAACTTATACACCCTCCAACTTCTCCAGGTTTCTTCTGCAGAATTTGGAGTTTTACAGGGAAGGATGAATGCTGCGTTTAAAGGGCAGTGGGGGGAATGAGCAGCCAGGGAACCGTGGAGAGACATGCACTTGCGAAACCTGCAGAAGTCTCTTGTTCTGTTATGCCTGGAACCACTGCACAGTGGTAATCTACTGGCTTATTTTAATGTGCATGTTTAAGCCGTTTCACAAACAAGGAAATGAGACGATTGGACTGACAAATGTAATTTCTTTTTTTCCTTTTTTTAAAAAACAGATTTGCTGGTAGATTGCTGATTTTTAGACACATCCCTGCATTCTCGTTTACCTTTTCGGCGAACCAGGTTTCAGCATCCTTGCGATTCTGCTCTGCCAGAGCCTCATACTCTGCCCTCATCTTGTTCAAGAGGGTAGTTAGGTCAATTCCTGGGGCAGCGTTCATTTCAACGTTGACGTTCCCGGAGGTTGCGCCTTGCAAACTTTTCATTTCCTACATGAAGAAAGAAAGGGAAGAAGGAAAGAGAAAGGGACAAACAAACAAACAAAATGCCTCAGGACCATAACTCAGTTGGTACATTTGTGAACATAAGAAGAATTGCACTGAATCAGAGTCCCAGCCTGTCCATGGAAAGCCCACAAGCAGAACTTGTGCATTTCCCTTCTCTTGTATCTGCATTTTCCTTCTCTCATATCTACAGTATTTTTTGCTCTATAAGACCCACTTTTTCCCTCCTAAAAAGTAAGGGGAAATGTGTGTGCGTCTTATGGAGCAAATGCAGGCTGCGCAGCTATCCCAGAAGCCAGAACAGCAAGAGGGATTGCTGCTTTCACTGCGCAGCGATCCCTCTTGCTGTTCTGGCTTCTGAGATTCAGAATATTTTTTTTCTTGTTTTCCTCCTCCAAAAACTAAGTGCATCTTGTGGTCTGGTGCATCTTATAGAGCGAAAAATACGGTACTCCCTACCAACCAGTAATCAGAGGCACAATCTCTTGATCCTGGTTGTAATACATATCCACACTGATTAGTCATTTTCTGCATATTCACAGTGGCAACGCGTTGACTTCATTTACACATGCAGCATTTCTGCATCCCTAGAAACATGAATATTCATTGGCCAGTCGCTGCCTCTCTGCCTAACCTACTACTCCCCAGGCTTGTTGTGGGGATTAAATGAGGAGGAGGAGAACCACGTACACAACCTTGATCTCCTTGGAAGAAAGAAGGCGGGATATAAATGCAACCAGTCCATCAATCAAGATAAGCTCAGCGTTTGGGTTCCCGTAAACTTTCCCCATCCCTGGGAGTAAGTGAATAGGCATACAGGCAGACAGTGAAAGGCAGCAGGGAGGAGGCATCACTGCCAGAAAAGCGCCAGCTCAGAGGGATAGGAGTAGCAGGGGGCAGGGGGGGGAGCTCAAAAGGAATAGGTTGGGGGCTGCCATCCCACCTGATCCTCTGCTGCTTGAGGGGGCTGCCTCATTCTGGTTAATGCGAACCTGTAACCCAGGGGTATGGAACTTCTGTCCCAAATCTGAGGAATTTGATCACCCTTCAGAAACCAGATTTGCTAGCCTTATGCTTTCTCACACCTCCTGTAAGCTGCTGAGCTTTTGTTCAGTGAAGCACCTCTTGGTATCACTATTGTTATCAGCACTGAACACTCCCTAAATCCAACCATTTTGGATTGCTAACTGATCAAGTTGCACCAGGGGAGTTGCTAAATACGGAGAGGATTTGGGGCGCTGGGGCAGGAAACAAATTTGCGTAGATCAGCATATGCAAACTGTGTATGCATGGATGCCTCTGGGCAACTTAAGATTAGTGGACTTCTGGGATCTTGCTGTGCTTTGAGGTGTGCCCGGCTGACCTTTAACTTAGCAAAGTTCAAAACAAAACAAGTTCCTGAAAAAGGGAACAGGATGGAACAGGACACCTGGGGCTTAGTGCAAAAGTCCTGGAGCTCAGGAACCCCCTCACAACACCTGGAGTTATGCTGTCAGTTGCTTGAGCAAGATGGCTGCCTTACCTCTTCATGGTTCTTCTTGAGGTAAGCCAGCTCTTCAGTCAGGGTCTCAATCTGCATTTCTAGGTCGCTCCTGGACAGAGTCAGTTCATCAAGGACTTTGCGCAGGCCATTGATGTCTGCCTCAACGCTCTGGCGGAGGAACACCTCGTTTTCATACCTTTGAAGAGGAATTATTATTATTTCTTAAAGTGCTTAGCTTGCTCAAGTACTTAACTTTGGCTATTGCATTGGCTTGGCCAGTTATTTGATTGTCATTGTGTTGAGAAGCCTGAGACTCTGCTTATCAGGCTGTTTGTTTTGGTCATATTTACAAGTAAAATTAGGTATATACAGGTTGTTTTTTCCCAGCTGGACCCAGTGCTTTTTTTTCTTAAAAAATGTTTAGGGGTACTCTCATTCTGTCTGAGACTCAGGAAACACCATGACAGGGAATGAGGCCACCATCGGGGGTAGCAACGGAACTGATGATTCATCGTGATAGCGTAGAAACTAATTTTTAAAATATTTTTAGTTTCTTCTCCCATTAGATTCAAAAAATGTTTAGGGGTATGCGTCCCCCCCAGAAAAAAAGCCGAAACTCTCTGGAGCTCAGTTTCGGCACCCCTCAGGTGGGCACCATTGCCATGATAAGAGAACAAGGAAGGCGTTCATGGTGAGTTCCAGCACCTCTTTTTTTTTTTTAAAAAAAAGAAAAATAGCACCGATACCCTGATTGGGTTCAAACTTACTTCATTTTGAAGTCATCTGCAGCCAGCCTGGCATTGTCTATCTGCAGGATAATGCTGGCGTTTGTGACGCTCGCAGCAATGATCTGCATTGGAGGGGGAGATAGAAAAAGGAAGTAAAAAAAGCAAATCATTTATATTATTTACACAAAAAGATTACATCCCTCTTTCCCCCCTCCAGCAAAATCGCTCAAAGCGGCTAGAAAAATTCTAAAACAAACGTAAAGATTAAAAATAAGAGTAAATGCATCAATAAAACACATGAGGGGGCACTGGGCTGAGTTTTACTCTGAATTGACATGATCAAGGGCACAATCCTAAAGCTGAATTTGTTTTATTTATTGCATTCCCATCCCACCTTTCCTCTAGGAAGCTTAAGCTGGTTAACAGACTTCGCCTCCTCCCCATTTGATCCGCACAATAGCCCTGTGAGGTAGGTTAAGTTGAGAGACTTTGTGTGGCCCAGGGTCACCCAGTGAGCTTCATGGCTGAGTGGGGATTTGAACCCTGGTTTCCCAAGTCCTAGTCTAGCATTCTAACCATTACACCACACTGGCTCTCAATCACCTGGCCAGGCTGTGTTGGTTTAACTACCTGATCCTGGCTGAGCCATAGATATGGCCTCTGTATCTCCCACATCCCAGTTTGGCCAGGACCCAGCTGCCTGAGCTGAGCCCAGTAGTCCTTCAGCTGGCCTAAACCCTGAACAAGTGACATCCTGGGGTTGAGGTGAGGGTGAGACAGGAGGGGGACTTAGGCTGGATCCTAAGCATAGTCACGTGACCTGAGAACCTGGCCTACATTAACCTGGCAAACGGGGATATAAATCCAACTCTCTTCTAAGGGCTTGCTTTCATTGAGTCATAGAGCTGTAGAGTTGGGATAAACCACGAGGGTCGAATCTTTTTGCTCAGCATGGGGCTTGAACCCACAACCATGAGACTAAGAGTCCTCATGCTCTATTAGCTGAGCTGCTTTACCTGCCAAGTTTAGGGCAGCTCAGCCAGCACAGGCCACTCCTGAATGGAGCTTGGATCTGGCGGACATTAACAGCTGCTTAACGTAAACCAGCTTAATTTACACTGGCTCCCATCCTTGGGTCCATTCAGTCCAATGGGTCTGCTGTGAGTGGAGAGAAGCCATAAAAAGCAAAGGTAGCCTGTTGATCTGTAAGAGAATACCCTCCCCCTTCATAAATCTCACAGCCAGGCAGTAGTAGCTTTAGTAGGACCGACTTGCATAATCACAAAATTATGGCAAGCTTGATTGAGATTCAGTTCACATTTAAAGGCGAACCCGCAAATTTGCACTTTCGGAAACAACAAGCGAACTAAAACGCAGACATCCTTTGACAACCACACTTCATCAAATATACTGGCGTAAAGTGTGCATAAAATTGCATATGTTTAATTTCCCTTGATAGAAAACATATCCCCACCCCCCGTTATTTTCATTAACATATGCATTTTTGCGCACACTTTATCCTAGCATATGCATCATTAAGTAAAATTACAGGAGAATGTGCCTCTCATGTGAAATTCACTGGTGAATTTAAGACTGGGGAAATAAGAAACTGAGAGAAGCTGAAAGAGACAGATTTGCCCACCTCTGTGGCGCTGTGGGTTAAACCACAGAGCCTAGGACTTGCTGATCAGAAGGTCGGCGGTTCGAATCCCCGCGACGGGGTGAGCTCCCATTGCTCGGTCCCTGCTCCTGCCAACCTAGCAGTTCGCAAGCATGTCAAAGTGCAAGTAGATAAATAGGTACCGCTCCGGTGGGAAGGTAAACGGTGTTTCCGTGTGCTGCTCTGGTTTGCCAGAAGTGGCTTAGTCATGCTGGCCACATGACCCGGAAGCTGTACGCCGGCTCCCTCGGCCAATAAAGCGAGAAGAGCGCCTCACCCCAAAGTCGGTCACGACTGGACCTAATGGTCAGGGGTCCCTTTACCTTTACCTCTCTTCCATCTTTAGCCAGCCTCACTCCTCCAATATCTCCCTTCCCTTCCCAAATCTTGTTCACCTTATTTCGAAGGTCCTCAATAGTGCTGTGGTATTTGCTGTAGTCGCGGAGGCCTCCGTCGGCGTGCGACGCTGATTTCTCATACCAGGTTTTGATTTTGAGCTCCAGGTCGCTGTTGGCCTCCTCCAGAGCCCGCACCTTGGATAGGTAGGAGGCCAAGCGGTCGTTCAGGTTCTGCATGGTTTCTTTCTCCCCTCCCGAGAGAAGCCCACCATCGCTGCCGGCTGCGCCACCACAGCTGTAGCTCTGGAAGCAGCCCCCAGCCCCACCTCCCAGGCTGCCCCATCCTGACCCCATGCCCCAGGCTGCCCCACCACCAAAACTCCCTGCGCTGAAACACCCTCCACCCAAGGCATGTGCTCCGCAGCCAGAAAGCTTTAGAGATGATCCACCACAGCGAGAGGAGGAAACCTGCCTAGATCCCCGGCTAAAGTAAGACATGATCTCAAGGAAGTTTTAAGCAAGCTTGAGGGGAGAAAAGCAGAAGATTCACCCAAGGGGAGTTTTCTTGAGCAGTCAGAAGAGCATCAAGGTTTTATATGCCGACTTTGTTAAGGGTGTGTTCCTTCGTTGGAACGTCATTTCATCGCTGCATTGTTTGTTTGGAAGATTTATCATTTCAAGCCTTCATGACTGATGGATATTAATAACTTGGCCCAGTCTTCCATCTCGTTCATTTGCCCCCTGGGCCATTTGTGAGTCTTCTCCCACCCCACTCCCAAGATGGCGAATGGGTGGATGTCACCTGGCCGAAACATTCATCATCACCACCATCTTTTCAGCAAGGTTGAGTAATTCCTCCCATCCCACCGCCGTCTCTCTTTGTGTGTTTTCAAAGCCCATCATTATAAACATATTTCTTTGGGTCCCTACCCACTTTTTTTTCGCACTCGCACTTGCGACACTCTTTTGTGGCAGAGGGGTGTGCAAACCGCTTTTCAAGGATGGTTCCCTCGCGTTGCGATTTCCTCACCCTGGGTGGTGCAGAGAGAGAACTATGCAGTTTGCATTAGCCCTGCGAATTGTCTCAGCTGTCTGCTTTTCTGACGCGGAAGTTTGATATTCTCATTATTTCTTTAAGCACCGCGTTTCAAGGCTAAACTCACAAGGCGCTGCTTTGATTTCCTGAAGCTTTTTGCTCTCAAATTGTCAAGGATCCAGCGAATGAAACATATTTAAAGAATCTGCTTAATCAAACCGGCTTTGGAACACTTGGGAAATGGAAACTAATGGTTTCGTGATGGAAGTGTAGGACGATTGAGGAAATCGCTTTTGCTGAATCAAGTCAGCTTGAAGACTTAGGCGTTCCTAAGAAAAAATAAAAGATACGTACATCCAGGATAAGGCAGCAAGACAAAATCATTATTCTTGTGTGTACTTGTTGCTGGGAATCTCAGGTGGGGAGAACCCTGTGGCACTCAGGTCCTGCTTGAAGATTGTGAGAACAGGACAGAGGTGGTCATCCCAACATCTTGTATAAAATTCCATAGTTTAACTATGCTGTGTGTGGTGAATTACCTCCTGTCACCTCTCCTCAGTCCTCAGTTTCTTTGGATCACCTTGGATCTAGGCTGCCTCTGAAGACGGTTCGGAAACTTCAGCTAGTGCAGAATTCAGCAGCCACGTTGCTCACTGGAGCAAGACAGTTTAAGCATATTACACCAATCCCGGTCCAACTGCACTGGGTACCAATTAGTTTCCGGGCCCAATTCAAAGTGCTGGTTTTGCCCTATAAAGCCTTAAATGGCTCAGGACTGCAATACCTCACAGACCGCCTCTTTCCTACCTGGACCCTGAGATCATCATCTGAAGCCCTCCTTTGTGTGCCTCCTCCTCGAGAGGTCTGGAGGGTGGCAACACGAGAACGGGGCCTTCTCTGCAGTGGCATCCCATCTGTGGAATGCTCTCCCCAGGGAAGTTCACCTGGCACCTTCATTATACACCTTCAGGCGCCAGGCAAAAACGTTCCTTTTTAACCAGGCCTTTGGTTGACCCGATCAACATCCCATACCCTTTTAAAATGTAGCTCTTTTTTTGGAGGTTATTATCGGGTTATTGCTTTTGTTTTGATTTTATATATTGCAATCTTTTTTGTGAACTGCCCTGAGACCTCCGGGTATAGGGCAATATATAAATTCAATAAATAATAATAATAATAATAATACAGGGAGGGAAAAGGTCTCTCCATCCACTTTCTCTGCACACAACACAGTATTCCGAATGTGACTGCACGAGGCATATTTTAGCAATATTAGTTTCAATTTCCAGACTTGTGAGATCTGGAGCTCACCAACTGGAACCAGGTGCCACATCAGTCCTTAGGGCAGAGAGCAGAGAAGGGGCTGAACAGTCGGTGCTCAAATGTCAGGATCGGATTTGCCTCTGAGCTCATGCTCTGTGCAGGAATACCCAAGCATTTTTCATTATAACCACCTCAGGGGTACCATCTTGTTTTTTAAAAAATCGACATTGCTAAACAACTGGGAGTCAGAAACCCTTGCCATTCTCAGTGTCAGATTTACGTATAAGCTAAACAAGTCATAGCTTAGGGCCCCACTTTCTTGGGGGCCCCAAAAAAATTCAAGGAAAAAAACAACTGGGTGTACATTTCCAAAATATAAGATAAAAAACAAATAAAATAAAACCTACATACAGCAACAGTGTTTTGTGTTGTGTAGGCTCCTATGATGTAAGTAATGGGCGCCGCCTGCTAGCCTGCTCCCTAAAATATCACTGGTTTGCTCATTTCTATATATGGGGTGCCTATATTCTGCAGGGACTGGTTGCATGGCAACGTGTGCAAATGGCTTTAGGTACCTTTTAGGTCCATAAATTACCATATAGCATATATTCAACACAAAAAACAGTGACAATTTGTTGTTGACAAAGGGTAAGGTAAAGGTAAAGGGACCCCTGACCATTAGGTTCAGTCGTGACCGACTCTGGGGTTGTGGCGCTCATCT
The DNA here is from genome assembly GCF_964270895.1 of Podarcis filfolensis. NCBI lineage: Eukaryota > Metazoa > Chordata > Lepidosauria > Squamata > Lacertidae > Podarcis > Podarcis filfolensis. The sequence goes on from NC_139615.1 coordinate 28,898,906, forward strand.
CGCTTTATTGGCCGAGGGAGCCGGCATACAGTTTCCAGGTCATGTGGCCAGCATGACTAAGCTGCTTCTGGCGAACCAGAGCAGCGCACGGAAATGCTGTTTACCTTCCCGCCGGAGCGGTACCTATTTATCTACTTGCACTTTGATGTGCTTTCAAACGTTGGCAGGAGCAGGGACCAAGCAACGGGAGCTAACCCCGTCGCGGAGATTCGAACCGCCGACCTTCTGATCGGCAAGCCCTAGGCTCTGTGGTTTAGCCCACAGTGCCACCCGTGTCCCTGACAAAGGGTAGCTGGATATATAAAGGGCCCCATTACCTTCAGTAACCTCATCAAACCTAAATCCGGTCCTGGCCATTCTACTGCCATCCACCCAAAGGCCTCATACCCAGTAGATCCTGATCTGTCTTCTGTCCACCCCTGAGTGAGAGCAAGCGTAGCCAAGTGCCTCAGAGACTTTGACCTCTGAACCCGGAAGCCCCTAATTCAAACTTTTATTTGGCCATCATCCCGTTAGGTAGTCTTACGCAGCCTGCACTAACGAAGTAAGTAGTTTACTCCCTCTTATCATCAGCTGCACCTATATCTTTGCAAGATGGGGAGAGTAAGAGTCCCGACAAATCTCCCCGGGTGTTATAAGGATTACCGAGACAGTGTTTGTGGACATTCTGAAGTGCTGCATAAATACTGTTGTTACAGCGAATTGTAATTCTTGGAGTGATGGGATCAAAACGAATTACGCAACGTCACGGAGGACGGGGCCACCTGAGTGGATCGTAATCTCCGATACTGGATGGGGCATGAGGCAGTGTGCAAGGGAGCTAGATTTTGGGTGGCTTTGTATCTTACTTTACAAAAGAAGAGGCCTTCGTCGGAAGAGGTGTCACAGGAAAATCCTCTGTTTGGAGGCCCCTCTGGTCTGGCCCGAGTCCATTTTAAAGATATAGCATGCAGGGAACTTGACGTTTACGGTGAAGAATTAGCACCCAGAGAGCAGATTGAGCAGGCGGCAAGCAGGCACTGGCAGAGGAAGATGGGGTGGGGAGAGCGCATTGCCCCGGCAGCACAATCCGGGTGGGGTGCCGTCGCGGCTGCCCCCCCATCCGTGCTGGGTGCCATGCCCCCACAGGCGGCACACCATGGTCCCAGGACGTGTGCCACGCCCCTGTGGGTGATGCACCACACCACCAGGAAGTGCACTAGCCATGCCCCTGCCTGCTCTCCACCCCCCCGGTGCCGGAGCATGAAGTTCCACCACTGCATGCAGGGCACCTGCTCACTGTCTTCTGCATGATGATGGGAAAATAAAAATAAAAATAAAAATAAAAATAATAAAAATAAAAATAAATAAAAATAAAAATAAAAATAAAAATAAAAATAAAAATAAAAATAAAAATAAAAATAAAAATAAAAATATATTATTTATACCCCACCCATCTGGCTGGGTTTCCCCAGCCACTTTGGGAGGCTTCCAACAGAATATTAAAATACAATAGTCTATTAAACATTAAAAGCTTCCCTAAACAGGGCTGCCTTCAGATGTGTTCTAAAAGTCTGGTAGTTGTTCTTTGACATCTGGTGGGAGGGCGTACCACAGGGCGGGTGCCACTACCGAGAAGGCCCTCTGCCTGGTTCCCTGTAAGGGGAACCACCAGAAGGCCCTTGGCACTGGACCTCAGTGTTTGGGCAGAATGATGGGGATGGAGACACTCCTTCAGGTATACTGGACCGAGATGCATTTCTATTTAAATTATCTTGATTCCCCCCTCCCCGAAATTTGCACCTATGTGCACACAGCACATTCAAAAATTATGCGAATTGATGTCCTCTTTTGGGGCAACCAGCTGACCTTGTCTGCCCACTCAGTCTGCAACCTTGGGCAGGGTTGTTGTGAGAATAAAATGCGGTGTGGCAGGGAAGGCACATGTACGCCGCTGTGCGCTCCTTGGAGGAAGGGTAGGGTAAAATGATATCAATTAACAAATCGTAATAAAGTAAGAATGGCAGGTAGCCAGCCATTGCTATGTTTCCAGAGTGAACAGGCTGCAATAACACCAATCTTCTCCAGTACCGCTTTGGATATGCAGGATACTGTTCCTGCATAAACTCAGCTGTTATGCTTATTGACCTTTTGGGAAACAAGGGGAAGATAATAGGCTGGTAGGCAGCCAGGATGCCATTGGCTTCAAAGGTGCCTACAAAGTACAGTACACTGAGAGGAACAAGAGCTGCAGTTCCCCCTGTTGTTTTTTTTTAAATGAAAAGGAGGCAGCCCTTAAGAAAAACAAAAGGGTCAACTGTGGTCATTTAGTCTACATGGGTAGGTAAAATGGGCCAACTGACCTATACAGTGGTACCTCAGGTTAAGTACTTAATTTGTTCCGGAGGTCTGTTCTTAACCTGAAACTGTTCTTAACCTGAAGCACCACTTTAGCTAATGGGGCCTCCTGCTGCTGCTGCGCCGCCAGAGCACAATTTCTGTTCTCATCCTGAAGCAAAGTATTTAACCCAAGGTAATATTTCTGGGTTAGCGGAGTCTGTAACCTGAAGTGTATGTAACCTGAGGTACCACTGTACAGATGGACTTTGGAATGCAGCTGTTTAATTTGGGGACTTTTCGTCATTCTGCAGAATAAGGCAATCTGGTTTATTAACTGGATCAGCACAGCACAGGAACAGAAGGTGACAGAAATTACACCCATCTTGCAGCAGCAAAATTTACGGGCGACAGCTGTTTGCCAAAGGGTGTAGTCTTTGGCTGCTGAAGCCGATGACAGTTTCAGTGAAGCTAGGATTTATTGCTAAGAATTATTTATTTAGTAAATTTAATGTGTGAAGTGCTGTTCTGTTTTCAGTTTGTCTGGACTCCTAGGAACCTTATGCGTCGGTTCACTATAATCCCTGTGCTACTTGTTTAAGGCCACCCACCGATAGGGATGGAAGAATCTGCAAATTTTGGGGTTTTTTTTTCCATTTCTCATTTCCCCACTCATTTCCAGTTGGCCACATCCCCGTTTCCTGCAGTTTGGGTCTGGACAGGAAACTTGCCATACCAAACTCCAGGATCCAAGAACAGAGATAAGATACTCTTATCAGCCTGAGGGCCACATTCCCCTGTGGCAATCTTCCAGGGGCCACAAGTCAGGGGCAGAGGCAAAAGTGGGTGGAGCAAGTTTCTACACACATTCTCTGTCCAGGAAATCAAGAGGAATTATTAGAACATATTCCAGACAGGAAAACATAGCCGTCAAGGGTGTGAAACAGGGTGGATGAGGGGTGTAGGTTGGGGAAAGAAGGGGTGGCCAGGGAGGAAGTGTGGCCTGGATTCCCGAGAGGTAAAGGTAAAGGGACCCCTGACCATTAGGTCCAGTCGTGACTGACTCTGGGGTTGCGGCGCTCATCTTGCTTTATTGGCCGAGGGAGTCGGCATACAGCTTCCGGGTCATGTGGCCAGCATGACTAAGCCGCTTCTGGTGAACCAGAGAAGCGCACGGAAACGCCGTTTACCTTCCTGCCGGAGTGGTACCTATTTATCTACTTGCACTTTGATGTGCTTTTGAACTGCTAGGTTGGCAGGAGCAGGGACCGAGCAACGGGAGCTCACCCCGTTGCGGGGATTCAAACCGCTGACCTTCTGATTGGGAAGCCCTAGGCTCTGTGGTTTAACCCACAGCGCCACCCTCGTCCCTTCCGAGAGGTAGAGAGCCCTAGAGGGCCACATTCAGCCCTTTGGCCTGAGGTTTTCTATCCCTGCACTAACATGTGACTGGTGGTCTAATGACAGCTTCTCCACAAGTGCTTCAGGAACTCAGGGGGCTTTTGAACTCACAGCCTGGCCTCACATACATGGAGATGCCCTTCATGATCATTGGGGCTTCTATGTGGAGGATCTTCATGGGACTGGGCAATTATGATGCACACAGCTGCAGTAGCTTGGAAACAGGGATGCTGTGATTGTTTTACTGAGTGTAGTCCTCTCTTTTGAAGGACGCTCAGAGGGCAGCACTCTCTTCAATGGTGTCCTCTGTTTGAGGGTTGTCCCATCCATGACTGGTTTGTAGATCTGAAACCAAGAGATCCACGGGCCTTCCTTGCTGTGCTGGCTGGGGCTAACAGGAGTTGTAGTCCCACGCACCTAGAAGCCACCAGTTTGGAGAAGAGTGGCATAGGCAGTATGTAGACAATGCTTTAAAATAAAGACACCTGACCACAATGTTATCATTTACTTGCTACAGAAGGAAAATCTTTATTGCAGGCTGCTAGCCGATAAGATCATGGTTTTCTGTCTTGGTTTGCATGGAAGAAAGGCGCTCAAGAAAGCAGCGGTGACAGAAGCAGAGAAAAAAGGCAATTCTAACACGGCATTGTGGGTTTAAGGCAGAAATCTTTGAGCTCCTGACACCTTGGCATAGCTTTTTCCATGGCATGCATCTGCTATGGCATGCTTTGAAAGATTCCCCATGAGAATCTGAGATGGCTTATTTAATTGGCTTTTCTTCAACCGACTGGACATGAGTCGAGACGACTTGATCACCAATTCTGTCTTCCACTATTGTCTTGATCACTCTTGTTTTTTGTACATCTGTATAAGAAAGGAAATGCAGGCATTTAGGAGAGCAGTTATTCTTTTAAACAGGCAGATCATGGAGCTCTTATGTAAACATGGGGGGAGGATTGTACTACTTAAAAACACAGGAAGCTGCCTTATAGTGAACCAGACCATTGGCCCATATAAGCCAGTATTGTCTATACTGATTGGCAGCAACTATCCAGGTTTCCATCTGCTTTCCCAGTTCTACTTGGAGATGTAGGTGATTGAACCTGGGATGCTCTGTATGTAAGGCAGATACTCTATCATTGTGCCCCACACTCTGTGCCATCAATATCCCATTTGCCCAGAGTTGACCCACAATTCATAGCCCATGCAAATAGCAGCTTGGAGGGATGAGGGCCAATGGGAGCAGCTACAACCCTGATCAACCATCCCATTGGGCAATTTCTGCACTGGGTGACTGTGGCGATCACACACTGGGCCCCTGGTCTATTGACCCTGTGCCGCCACTGTGATTGCTTTTTCCGTTGCCACCACGCCATATCTCACGGGGACACACAGAGTCCAGACAGTTGTTAACATTAACAAATAATCAAGTTTATTTTTAAATGCAGGAACAAGCTTATGGTTTCAGTTAATTTTTCTTAGCTCTTAGTTCCTAACAACTTCAAACTGATTATTCCCAACTATCTATCTGACTCCACCTGACAATTCCTCTCACTCTCTCACAATACAACTCTACCAACCCACACCTAATCCTCCCTCTTCCTTCTCCAATTCCCAAACCTCAACTGACTTTCAAAACCTCCCACTCTAACTTTTACTCCTCCCTTGCATTCCCACTGGCCAATCACATCACACTCATTTAAGCCTTTCCTTATGACCCACCCTAGGAGGCAAACGCCACAGTGACCATCTGAGGTAAAGTTGTTATTGCACTGGTGGCTCCTTAACATTGATTCTTTCTTCACCAGCACAACCCTGCCATATACGGAACTTTCTCAGTTCAATTTTGGTACTCCAATAGGCAATTTATCAGCACTATTTCACCCTCTGAAATTAGTAGCAAAATAAATGTGCATTTTTAACAAAAATAGAAATGTGCATTTTTAACAGAAAAATAAGAGCAACATGTATTACCTCTGCTGCTGCTTCCATATCTTGATCCTGAATCCTGGGAACTTTCACCACTAAATCCTCTGTCTGTAGATCCTGAGCTTCTAGTTTGTGAGTCTGCAGACCCAGAGCCTCTGGACTGTGACTGAAAGCTGGAAGTTTCTTGGACCCTGGATCTGGAATCTGAAGAACCGGAAGATCCGAACCCTCTAGATCCTGTGGATCTCGAGTCTCCACTGCCAAAAGCTCTGGATCCAGAGCTGGAAGAGGTCTGGTCTCTAGAACTTGAACCTACAGATCCTCTAGATCTAGTTTCTGAAGAGGTTCTTCTGGATCCAGATTCAAAATCACTATAAGAACAGTAAAAAACAAACAAACTTTAGACTTGGTTATAGAAAAAAAGAGGGCTTCTGTGAATGTAAATTTGACAGTACCAAGATCAGTAAAGTCTTTATTGTAGATATTATGTGGGATCGAGATAAAAAAAGATGAGAAAAGGCAACATCTAGCTGAACCGTAATGAAGTTTGGATGTATTGAATAAGTGTGCTAATATCATTGTGGGTGGTTGGGTGCAGAAGTACTTCACACTATTTCTCTCACAGCCCTTTCCCCCACTTTGCGTGTGCGCAGAAGCGCTATATCACACCGCATGTGTGCGCAGATGCGGAGCATCTGGATGTGAATGCTTCAAGTTGCGGACGTGCCTCCAGGACGGATTACGTCTGCAACTCGAGGTTCCACTGTAGCCATAAAGATGTTTTCCTTTCCAGCAGATTTTTATATTTCTCCCAAACTCTATACAAATTCTTCGTTAGATTATGGTTCATAAAACTTTTATAAGTTTTCGCCTTCCCATACCAGAGACATGCATGCCAGCTGAATTTTAAATCGTGACCTTCTAAATCCAGGATGTCTGCATTATTCAAAACGATCAATTCTTTTAAACAGCACAAGCAGGCTGCCTCATAATACATTTGCCCTTTTCTGAACCAGAAATAGAAAGAAAGGGCATGTTTCTTGGAGACTATGCAAACTGACTGGAGAATGTGCATATTGAGAGGGGGAACGTCCAATTAAGCAATGAGAAACCAAGTGATGTGTGGACCCTTAGGCAAAGGAGAATCAAAGACATTTAGGAACAGCAGATTCTACCATGTTCCTCCCTTTTTTTACCTGTCTCCTCCATCCAGCAGACTGCGGTAAGTCTCGATCTCATTCTCCAGGCGGATCTTGATATCCAGGAGCTGTTCATATTCTCTATTTTGGCTTTCCATGTCTTCCCTGATCTGCACCACTTGTCCCTCAACATTGCTTATCACTCCTTGTATCTGGGCAAGTTCGCCACAGAATCTGCCTTCTACATCTGCCAGGGTGGCCTCCAGAGATTGTTTCTGATGAAAGGGGGGGAATGGAACATTGGAAGTTTAATAAAAAGATAAAACGAGAACACAAACAGATAATAAAAAACATAAACAAACAAATAGCCCCTCCCACAAACACATTTAAAAGATCATAGTATTTTTAATGGTAGGGCTGGATGCCACAAGGCCATGTGTACCCTCTGTGTATATTCTCTATCTCTCTTCTTGTTTTAAACTTAAGGAAGGGTTAGAAAGGTAATAAAGTAATAAGTAAAGAAAGATGCTAACTGTTAGCCCCAAAATGGAAAGTGAGCGAGGTCCCAACTAAAGAGGACAGGCAACTTAAGTCGACAGAATCTGCAGAACTTGCAGGTTTAACACATAGAATAAGAGAGCAAGAAGAACATACATTTAAAGAAGAGTGGAAAACATTTATTGAATATGTGGGAAATGGTTGTATACAGCTGAAAACACTGGTAGCCTTAAGATAAATTCAACAGAGTAAATAATTTTTGACGGATGTAAAAGTGGAAAATTGATTTGAATGGTTATAGTAAAATATGCAGGGATGTATGATACGCAAAATGAACCATGGAAAGAGAAGAAGGGAAGTCCCTGGATATTTTAAAGCTTGTGAAATGTTTATTTGCAATTGTAAAATTGTAAAATAAAAATTCTCAAAGAAAAAAGGATGCTAACTGAACGAAAGAAAAAATTCTTATACCATAGACAATTGGGTTTGCAGTTCCATTTCTAGGCTTTGAAGAGTGTGTCTTAGTTCGGTAATCTCACTCTTGTTGGTGCTGGTCTCTTCGACGCTGCTGCTGATCTGCTTATTCAGTTCTTGACTCTGAAATAAAGTGATTAAAAGAGGGAGAGAGAGTTATCCAAAGATTTTTAGTCAAATGAATAATTTTGCTTAAGAAAGAGTCCTCTGTGAAGTCAAAAGTGAGCATTTTCTGCAAGACAAAAAGAAGGCACCTTTTATCATATGTGGTGGAATTGTAAAGTGATAAAGGAATTCTGGGAAATGATATATAATGGATTGAAAAATACGTTTCAAATAACTTTTGTTAAAAAAACCAGAAGCCTTTTGTTAGGAATTGTAGGTGCAGAGATACTGAAGGAACTGAAAAGATTGTTTATGTATGCTACAATAGCTGCCAGGATGCTGCTTGCCCAGAGCTGGGAAGATGACAAGATGTCTACGAAGGTGGACTGGCAGATGAAATTAATGGACTATGCAGAGATGGCAAGACTGAACGGGAAAATCAGAAATCGGGAGGATCAAAACTTCAACAGAGAATGGGACAAATATAGATTGTATTTAAAAGACTACTGTAAACACTTTAACTCTTTGGCAGGTTTCTAATAACTCTTGCAATGATACATAGACTTTGGATACAATGGAGGATTGTAAGTTAGATGGACTTATAATATGCAGTTTAAAAAAGTTACCTTAAAGAACCCACAGAGGGGAGGAGGGAAGTCTTGAGATTCGGAAGAATCTTGTGGGTTTTTTTAATTACTTGTGACTATGAGTGTGAATGAATTTGTAAAACCAAATGAAAACTATTGAAATAATAAAAAAGTGAGCATTTCCGTCACCTACCTGTTCGTTGAACCAGGCCTCAATGTCTTGCCTGTTCTCCTCAGCGAGGGCTTCATATTCTCCTCTCATCTTATTGAGGAGGGCAGTCAGGTCAACTCCTGGGGCGGCATTCATTTGCACATCAATGCCTCCGGTCGTGGTATCAGTCACAGAGCTCATATCCTGCATCAATAAAAATGTACCTTCAACACTTGCTGCAAGAGCAGGAAAATAATTTTTTTTAAAAAAAAAATACCAGGAGTAATTGTAATGTTTTCTAGATGACGTTGACTGGTTTCAATAGCTTTGCTTCTACTGCCCAGACTCCAGAGAGGTCTGTATCTGATCCAAAATAGACTGAGCAGGTGTAGGTGTGGGGTCCCTCTTACCCAGGCACCCCCAAACTCGGCCCTCCAGATGTTTTGGGACTACAATTCCCATCATCCCTGACCACTGGTCCTGTTAGCTAGGTATGATGGGAGGTGTAGTCCCAAAACAGCTGGAGGGCTGAGTTTTGGGATACCTGCTCTTACCATTTCATAGGAGCCAACTCCTAGGGGCCATGGGGCCTTGGCCCCCACAATAAAATATTTGAGGGGGCCGGGCCCTCACAGAGTTGGTGGGCATTCCCATTCAAATGTTGTGTTGTGTGCTGCGTCATGTGATTGATTATGTGGGGTGGGGCTTACCTGGGCCCCCAACAATATTTTATTCAAGTTGGCATCCTTGTACTATTTTGTATTCTGCTCCATCATTTACCTGAAGTTTCTCCTGTGTAGCTAAAGCTTGATTTGGGCTCTGTCCTGTTTATTATCTATGTAAAGGTGAAAAGGCAAAGGACCCCTGGACGGTTAAGTCCAGTCAAAGGCGACTGGGATGTGGCACTCATCTCGCTTTCAGGCCACAGGAGCCTGAGTTTGTCCACAGACAGCTTTCTGGTTCATGTGGCCAGCTTCTGGCGCAACGGAACACCGTGATGGAAACCAGAGCGCACAGAAATGCCATTTACCTTCCTGCCACAGTGGTACCTATTTATATACTTGCACTGATGTACTTTTGAACTGCTAGGTTGGCAGAAGCTGGAACAAAGCAACAGGAGCTTACCCCATCATGCGAATTTGAACCGCCGACCTTCTGATCAGCAAGCCCAAGAGGCTCAGTGGTTTAGACCACAGCGCCACCCACTCCCCTATTATCTATACGGGTAATGCAAACCAATACTATTAAGTCCCACGGCAAGCACCCATTGCCCTTAAGATGTGTGTGTATATGTAAAGGTAAATACAGTGATACCTTGGGTTAAGAACTTAATTCGTTCTGGAGGTCCGTTCTTAACCTGAAACTGTTCTTGACCTGAGGTACCACTTTAGCTAATGGGGCCTCCCACTGCTGCCGCACCGCCACTGTGCGATTTCTGTTCTCATCCTGAAGCAAAGTTCTTAACCTGAAGCACTATTTCTGGGTTAGCAGAGTCTGTAACCTGAAGAGTCTGTAACCTGAAGCGTCTGTAATCCGAGGTACCACTGCATACACAAACACACACATATTGGACTTGACTTTAGGCATTACTGAGACCTACATTACCTCTTCATGAGTCTTCTTCATATACTCTAGCTCCTCAGTCAGGCTTTCAATCTGCATTTCAAGATCACCCCTGCTCATGGTTATCTCATCTAGGACCTTACGGAGGCCATTGGTGTCAGCTTCAACACTCTGGCGGAGAGCCACATCATTGTCATACCTGACGCAAAATGGATTAAAAAGGTTGTCAGCAGATCATGTGGGAATCATCTGAACACAGAGAGGGAAACATGTTCCTTCTCTGTGGGTGTTTTCTTCGATGCCTTAATCGGTTTTCTTCACAGCAGCAATGCTTCTGAAGACCAGTTGCTGGAAACCACAGGAGGAGAGAGGTCTCTTGCGCTCAAATCCTGTTTGCAGATTTCCCACAGGCCACTGTGGGAACAGGATGCTGGACTAGATGGGCCACTGGCCTGATTCAGCAGGCTCTTCTTAAGTTCCTATATTATTTTAAAGGTAAAGGGACCCCTGACCAGTAGGTCCAGTCGTGACCGACTCTGGGGTTGCGGCGCTCATCTCGCTTTATTGGCCGAGGGAGCTGGCGTACAGCTTCTGGGTCATGTGGCCAGCATGACTAAACCGCTTCTGGCGAACCAGAGCATCGCATGGAAACGCCGTTTACCTTCCCACCAGAGTGGTACCTATTTATCTACTTGTACTTTGATGTGCTTTCAAACTGCTAGGTTGGCAGGAGCAGGGACCGAGCAACGGGAGCTCACCCCGTCATGAGGATTCGAACTGCCAACCTTCTAATCGGCAAGTCCTAGGCTCTGTGGTTTAACCCACAGATTTATGTTGGGGCTATTTGCTTGCATATCAGGTTTTAAAGAAGGTGTGGTTATCAGCGGTGTTTTTGTCACACATTATGAACCAAACCTGGAATTAGTTAAGCACTCAGCTAAATTTATGATGTGAAATTAGGGCTGCAGCCCTATAACCCTTGGGAGTAAGCCCCACTGAACTCCATGGGACATACTTCTGAGTTGACATGGTTGGGTCTGTGCTGCAGCATACAAATGCAATTCATTGGCTGGTGGGTATGAATTTGTTCCACCCAAGCATACAGTAAATGTACTGTATTTACACCTCATGGGATATGCATGCTGGAGATCTCACAATAGGCTGGTTTTTCTGCTCTACACGAATGATTCAGCAAACATCTCCACCAGGATGTGGAGCAGATGCCCATTTTGTCCCACTTACTTCAGCTTGAAGTCAGCAGCAGCCAGCCTAGCATTGTCAACCTGCAAAATGAGGCCGCCATTGTCTGTAATTGCAGCAATTATCTGCAAAAGAAAGAATCAATAATTAATATATAATTGAATGTTGGATTCGGACATGCAGTAAGTTCCTCTCCCAACTCATTCACACACATTTAAAGCACTATGATACCACTTTAAATAGTCATGGCTTCCCCCAGAGAAATAAACGACAGTGCTGTTGGAAATTCCTACCCAATTTTATTTGTACAGTAATTATTATTTAGCACCATTAAGAATAGGACGGATTATGAATTATGTTATATTTCTTAACTGTCTCCCTTTGTTGTGGGAAGTCAAGACAAGTCTGATTAATTAATGAGGGGAATATATAGTATTAAATAGACAGATGAGAGATAGACGGGTTTTAAAACGACATCATTTCTTTCTTCTCTTTTATATAGTTAGAATAGATTTTGTCTAAAACTAAGCATCCAATAAGTTTAAGGAGTTTTTTTAATTAGAATGGAAGAATACTAACAAAAGAACCACAGAAAAGGAGGTAAATAAAATTAATATTTCAGCAATAAATGACTGGGGAGCTGGGGCTACTCCTCTATGAAGAAAGGTTACAATATTTCTGTGACCCGCCCCGAGACCTCTGGGTATAGGGCAGTAGATAAACTCAATTGATAATAATAATAATGTGAGGGTTGGGGGAATAAAAGTATGCCCTTTGTCAAAATGGATCTCACCTTCCAGGGGTGTCTCTGAGAAAGGGCCGTAACTCAATGATAGAGCATCTGCTTTGCATGCAGATTCAATCCCTGGCATCTCCAGAACAGACTAGGAGAGGAGCCTCTCTGAAATCATGGACAGTCCCTGTAGCTCAGTGTAGGCAACACTGACATAGTTGGGTGAGTAGCTTGGCTAAGTGTAAGGCACCTTCCTATGTTCCAGTGTCTCCAGCTATTTCCTAGTTACTAAGGGCCATTCGCCTGTAATTTCCCTAATAGATGTGTCTGGCAACTTGGCTTGTTGACCATTAAGGGACCTCAGCAGTACCTCTGGGCCCATTAACTCTCTCCTGCCCCCCTCCACCTGCAAATTTGCACAATAAATACAGCTGTACCTTGGTTTTTGAACAACTTATTTCTCAGACATTTTGGCTCCCGAATGCCACAAGCCTGGAAGTGACCGTTCTGGTTTGCGAACTATTTTTGGAAGCTGAACGTCTGACGGGGCTTCCGATTGGCTGCAGGAGCTTCCTGCAGCCAATCAGAAGCTGCACTTTGGCTTCCAAACGTTTTGGGAGTCAAATGGACTTCCAAAACGGATTCCGTTTGACTTCCAAGGTACGACTGTATAAGCCTTGTGAATCGAACAAACGCAGCAAATAAAGCCCTGCGACATATCTGCGTGGCTTGTTTCTTTCCATACCTGCGCCCTAAGGTCATCGATGACTGCGTAATACTTGCTGTAATCCCGTTGCTCTCCGCCTCTGGAGCTTCCTCCAAACTTCTCGTACCATTCTGCAATCTTCCTCTCCAGGTCACTGTTCGCCTCCTCCAGCGCTTGGACGTTGTTCAGATAGGCTGCCAAGCGGTCGTTGAGATTTTGCATCGTCTGCTTCTCGCTGCCGGAAAGGAGTCCGCCCTCACCGCCCCCGAAGCCGTTAAAACCCCCGGCCGACCCACCTCCAATGGCGCCCCACCCAGCACTTGAGCCCCAGGACCCACCAGCACCACATGACATGCCACCAGAATTCCATCTCCCTCTACTCTCAGGCATCCCATTCATACTGCACATGCCAGAGCCCCAGGCGCCGCCACCACAGCTAGAGCCTCCACCAATGGTCCTTCTGCTAGATCCGCCGCTGAAGCTTGGGCTTCCACCCAAGCCCCTGCCGCTCGATCCACCACTGAAACTGGAGCTTCCACCAAAGGCCCTGCCGCTAGATCCACCACTGAAGCTGCATGCTCCATGCCCAGACATCCTTGCTGGTCCTCTGCTGCTGCTGCTGCTGCGGGAAGAAGCGGCTTGCCTGGAGGACTGGCTAAAGAAACTCATGTTTGCAGCACAATGTACAGAGGACCTTCCTTGTGCAGAAATGCAGCGATGGTGACCTCAGAAGGCGGTTTTTACCTTTTTATACACAAATGTGCAATTGCATCATACTCCTAAGTGTATGGTGTGTTTTTTTGCCAAATTGCTAGCCTAGCCCATCATTAGCTAATTATAATAATTAATAGCTAATCCCAATATGCATGCTTGGGTTCTTCCCTCTGGTTAATCAGCATGTCAACATGGAGAATAGGTGGAGCGGGGTGGGCCAACCCTTTCATTAGAGCCTTTGGAACTCAATTGAGTAATTACTGTACTTTCCTTTTTATAGCTTCGCTGCTTCCTAACACATTATTGCATGCTATTTCTTTAGGTACAGTGGTACCTCGGGTTACATACGCTTCAGGTTACGGACTCCGCTAACCCAGAAATAGTACCTCGGGTTAAGAACTTTGCTTCAGGATGGGAACAGAAATCGTGCTCTGGCAGCGCAGCGGCAGCAGGAGGCCCCATTAGCTAAAGTGGTGCTTCAGGTTAAGAACAGTTTCAGGTTAAGAACGGACCTCCAGAACGAATTAAGTTCTTAACCCAAGGTACCACTGTATCCTTGTTTTATCCCTGCATTACCTTGCCTCTTTATTCCTTCTCCCTTTTGCATACATCGTGCCGGAATTGCAACGTTAACTTTCAGGTTAATGCTGATTCTGCAGGTTTTATTCCAGCGTAGACAAAAAGGAAGAGCTTCTTCATGCGGTGTGTGGTTAAACTGAGGAGGTTGTTTCCATAAGAGACAGGGAGAGTCAACAACTTGGATAGCTTTAAAAGAGAACTGGACAAATTCACTCAGGAGTAGGCTGTCGATGCCTACTAACCCCGATGGCTATGTTTGACCTTCACGGTTTGAGGCAATATATCTCTGAACACCAGTTGCTGGAAACCATGGGAGTGGAGAGCGCTGTCATGCTTGAGTCCTTCCCATAAGCATCTGGTTGACCAGTGGGAGAACAGAGTCCTGGACTAGCTGGACTAAAGCACAGGTCCCTGACCCTTTACACCAGGGAGAGATTTTGGACCACAGAGATTCAGGGGGGCAAATCAGATTCTAAAAACCACAGAAGTTCATAACTAGTAGCTGGTGGCTCCTGTTTATAACTGTGCTGAGCTGTCATATAGCTTATAGGCTCCCTTCCCCATCGCTTCTCTTAGGGCTGACTTACGTCTGAGTTTTCCAGGAATCGAGCTTTCTGGGGGAACTTTTCCAAAAAAAGCTCAACTTTGGAGAATATGGCAACCCTAGCTCCCCTGCTATTTAGTTTAGAAGGGGAGGAAAGACCACATCTCACAGAGAGATTGATCTAATCTATCAGACCCTTTTCTGCAGAAGAAAACATACTCATAATAAAAAGATATGAATAATTTTTTTTAAAAAAAACCAACAACAACCAAGACAAGCATAAACAGATTTTTAATGCATGCACACATAAAAATGGCAACAAATGGCAGCAGTCATAATGAAAACAACCACATTGTGGGAAAGTTTGCAGAAAAGCTAATATGGCTTTCGATTCTGACCAACGGGGCATAGGCCTTTTGAAAGGGGGTGTAAAATTATGCACTTGTAGTAGCAGCATCGAATAATTCCCCCCCTATTGCCATTATGTCTAGAAGCAGCTGTCATTTGGTGAATGGGGTTTAAGCTCTGCTTTAAAAGCACACCGGTTTTTGCATTAATGCAATGCGATACAATGCTATATGGTTACACCAGGAGGGAATCCAGTTTATTCAGTTTATTCTTCTTTGTTAATATCAGAGGATTATTTGATTTGTTGCTTTAAAAATTCAGCAGTTTTGGTAAAACAAAGATCATCAGGAAGGTGGTAGCATTTTTATTCTGCTATCTATATAAGAATTTCCTGTGAAAAGATCCTTAATGTTTTGTGATCCATCAGCTATTTGACTCCCCCCTTTTTTTTAAATGGCAGGTAAGTGCCCTGCCTGGAGCAGAGGTCACAGTATATTTTGGATGCAGTTCAAGTGCTTGCTTGAAAAGTAATTTTTTAAAAACCATCATCTTAATTCTGTGATTCTATGCTTAATTCTGGATTGAAAATAATTATGCTGTCAATGAATGGTGGCAGGTGAGTCTATGATAGTGCACTTAGCGTATACTGGCTAATTTTCCTCCCGGCTTTCAAAGGGCAGATGAAGTTGTTGTTTTTTTATCCCACTAATTACTTAAAGCTTGTCATGACTGCTGACTAGCTAAATCTCCTTTTCAATTAAAATAATGTTAGATACCTTGCATCACGCATACCCTTTGCCAAACCCAGAAACATAAATAATCTTTTGAGACCACAGAGGCAAGCTTTTGTTAACCTGTTAGTCATTCTCCATCAACCGCGGCCATCACATTGAAGAAAGACATGAGCACCTTTTTGTATTGCTTCTGACCGCGCCAATGAAGGTTCTGCTCCATCTGACTAATACGGGTTCACAAGGGCAAGAGATGACACTGGAGTCAACGCCATAACTTTCACAATCCTGGAGCAAACACCAGTCCTATCCAGTATCTATAGTGGTGCTTGCCAGATCAATGATCTGCAGCAGAGGTTTCCAACCTTTTGAGCCCATGGCTTACTTAACCAACCACATTCTTTCTGTGGCAACCCTGTGGGGCTCAGGAGTCCAGTTAAGTCACCCCTTGCCTTCAGAGCCGGCAGCCCCTCACCCCTTTTTGAACACCCTCCATTGTGGAGTGTTCCCTCAGCCTCCTCTCCTCTCCCCTCTCCTTGGGAGTCTTCCAGGCAGCTACAGCTACCACCCCAGTCTCTGAGCCACCCCCTGCCCCAAAGAGGGTGCCTCCTCACAGTGCCCCACAGGGGCCTGGGAAGAGAAGAAGAAGAAGAAGAGTTTGATATCCCGCTTTATCAACTACCCTAAGGAGTCTCAAAGCAGCTAACAATCTCCTTTCCCTTCCTCCCCCACAACAAACACTCTGTGAAGTGAGTGGGGCTGAGAGATGTCAGAGAAGTGTGACTATCCCAAGGTCACCCAGCAGCTGCATGTGGAGGAGCAGGGAATCGAACCCGGTTCACCAGATTACAAGTCCACTGCTCTTAACCACTATACCAAACTGGCTGGATGCCCCCAGCCATAATTGCCTGAAACTGGTCAAAGGTGAACATGAGGACAGCCCCTTACTCACTTTGGGAGGCAGCAAGCACAAGAAAGGCCAGGGCAGCGTCTGCCTGCCTGCCCAGCTTCCCATTTGTCTCTCCATTCCCAACAGCAAGGGCTGGCTGGCTGGCTGGCTGGCTGGGCTCCCTCACCCACTTGCTTGCCTACTCTGAGGCCACCTCAGGTCCTGGCAACCAGCACCCTCTGGCCAGCACCAGAGACACCATGCACCTGGGGCTGTTGCAACAAACAACCACACAAGCCTTTTGGAGGCAGAGACACAAGAGGGCATCAGAGGAGGGAGGGACGGGAAGAGGGACAGAGGCCAGTGTTGCCCACGGCACCCCTGACCATCATTCAAGGCACCCCAAGGTGCCACAGCACACTGGTTGAAAACCTCTGATCTACAGTCACAGCAAGCAGTGTAACTATTCAGTGGTTTGGCTGCACTCCCAAAGGATCACTCCTCCATTGTCTCCCGAGACAGACGGATGCTAAAATCTATTGTTCCTGAAGGATTTTTCGGTCCTATGGCAAATCTGGATAGCCTCATCCTTTTGCATTTTATTTAACAGTGAAAATGACACATGTCCCTTCATGTAGGAAAGTGGACGGACTTGTGCTGTAGGACAGCGAAGGGTCGGGAATCCTCAGCATCTGGATAGCTCAGTTGGTTGCTCCTAGAGGCTAATCTTCCCTTGGTAGAATTATGGACCTGGCGTAGGGCACTTAACTATTGGCTTCGCCTAAACTCGAATCCCCCCAGTGTAATATCCCTAATGCTGCACGATTGTCACTAGAGTGCCTGGACTAAAATTGTCTATCAAAAACTTCACTCTTGTGCTTTATCACCACAACAGCTACACACTTTGGGTTTTAGTAAAGCAAACAGTCTAATTTGTCAGTGCCTAAATGGTATCGAGTGTCAGAACAACTTGGCCACAATAAGGAAATTTTGCCCATGATATGACTATTTTCCACCTTCCCATTTCAACTCTCTGGCACCCTATCTGCATAGATATCTAGCAATTCTAAAATATAGACACGTTTTTACTCTCGCAAGATTCAATGTATTGCCCTTGGCTGTACTGGAGGGACGATTCCAACAGATTCCACACGAAAAACGCTTATGTCCCTGTGGAGGTGGCAGTACCGAATCAGTGGCGCATGCCCTTCTGGCTTGCACTCTTTATAAAGACTTGAGGAATGAGGTTACCACCCCTCTTTTATTGCCCAACCACTGCCACAGTGTCCTTTCTCTTGGCAGATCAGGATGAGCAGATGACAGCAAAGGCTGCAAGGTTTTCAGCTGGGGCAATCAGAATAAGATCTAGTATTTGACTATTGATTCAAAACCCTAAAATGTATTTTATATAATTGAGTTTTTATTTCTATTCTTTGTATATTGTATTGTTGTTTTATTGCTATGGCCGACGGCTGCCACAAATAAAGATTCATTCATTCATTCATTCAGCTCAGTTGGTTAGAGTGTGGTGCTGATAACACCAAGGCTGCAGGTTCGATCCCCGTATGGAACAGCTGCATATTCTGGCATCGCAGGGGGTTGGACTAGATGATCCTCGGGGTCCCTTCCAACTCTATGATTCTATGCAGGGAAATACAATAAAGGGGGATGGATTTTCTAATTCCGTGTGATGCCCTTATGCTGCCATGTAACTCTGGCAGCCTGTTGGGCAGAACACAGAAGCAAGTCAGCAGTTTCCAGCACGCCTCTTAAGGGTGTGCATCACCTGTGTGAATCCTGAATGACACAGCCAAGCAGAGCAGACTCTCACGATCCCAAGTCGCATCACCCCATTAACAAGGCATGTCGAGGCGAGTCAGGGAGTCCCCAGCTTTCCAAGCAGCTCTTTCGCCCTGGTTTTTTCTCCAGAAAGTTTAATTCATAACCTCTTTCCCTGCTTTCCTATTCTGAGAAATGAAACTAAATTAACTGAGGAAACGCCCCATGTTTGAGAAGGGAGGGCTTGGAGAGGAGAAGGGAATGGAAGAGAAGGAGAAGGAAGAATGTGTGTGTTTTGTTTCGATGGTCTACTTTTTATTCACAGTTTTCCCAGTGGACCCAAAACACAGTGATTTGTGGGGAGAAATAAACACAGTTGCTATTTATGTGGGTTATTGAGCAGGACATAAGAGCACAGCAATAGGCTGCTGGATCAGGTCAGTGGTCAACCTGATGCCTGTGAGGGTTGGGGGGGGCAAATTTGGCCTTGCACAGGGCTCTGTTGTGCCCAAGTCCTCCACTGCTACCCACTGAAATCAATTAAGAAGTACAAGATGCTAATGTATCTCAGGTGTGTTCACCCTCCAATATCCAAAATGGGGGGTGGGGACAAAATGGAGGAAGAAACTCAAACAGTCCAATAAGTACTGAGCATGCTCAGTGGGAATGGAATGCACAGTGTTGGGGCGGGACAACAAGGAAAACTGGGGTGGGTGGAAAGGGGATGGAATAGAGTTTGCTGCAGGGCCCCACTTATTCTCTACTGCCAATCCAAAATGACACCACCCCTATATAAGAATGAGGTATCATGCGACTCGGGAACATGAAAACCTGTGTTTTCGTGGTATATCTTTATGCCCACCCACTCTGGGAGACCCAAAAAGAGCCCAATGGGAACTGAGCATGCCCAGTGGGCATGGAATGCCAACCGTATGTTGGGCAGGAGGAAACTGCACTGATAATACAGTTTCCAATTTCCACTCCTCCCTATCTTCAACATTTGCCCCATTGGCCCCATCAAGATTTTCACTCCATTGAACCCCAGCCCTGGCTTGCTGTCCCTCAATTCATTACCCCCCACTTATGCTTTCATGGTTGCTGAGAGGTCCTGGCAGAAAACAGTTTCAGTTCCGGATCTTTCCTTTACCTTCTGCTTTTTATCTGGCCAAGCAACATTACTGCACCACCCTGATCCACACCCATTGCAACAATCGCTGGAACAATCTCTGGAATTTCTGTATTTGATGCTCTGCTAAGATCTGCCCTCCACCTGCCTGCTCCACATTCTCCAACCCCCTCCCCCCTTCACTGACTCATCCTTGCCCTCTAGGATCTTGGTTGATCTTGCTTCTCTCCCCCCCCTTTTGCCTCCAAATTCCTGGAATGCGCTGTTCCTTTTCTTGAGCTTCTCTCTTCCAACCTCCATCTTGACCCCTTTCAATTGGACCTCTACCCTCTGTGCTCCACTGAAACGGCCCTTGTTAAAAATCACAGGTGATCTTTTCACCGCCTAAGATCTCTGCTCTACTATTATCTTCCTTGAACTCATTGACTTTTGCCTTTGTGCTAGGGATTGTGGAGAAATGAGTTCAGTTTGCATTTTGTATGTGAACCTGCCTCATTTGCTCTCCCCAAACCAATATGTGAACTGAAACATGTCAATCCTTTGGAATTTGCACTTCTCTGAATTTTGCAATTTCCTGTAATATAATTTTGCAATTTCTGCTAATACATGCCTTTGAATGATCACTTAAAAGTTCATGTACTAGGCTTAAGTGATCATACAAAGGCATATATCAGCGGAAATCACAAAATTGATAAACATTAATTGGCTGGAGAAGTGTCTTGCAAAACGTGTAGAAGTGTGAATTTCAAAGGAAGTTTCTATTTGTGCAAATTTGGTAGGCTTGCCCTCAAATGTGAATTGAACTGAATTTCTTCCCCATCCCTAGACCTGGGAGAAGAGCACAGCAGCTGCTGCCTTCGCTCTGGGAAGCTACTTTTTGCTTGTTTGCACTAAGCCATGGTTTCACTTTGTGTTGTGTATGAACTGGGCCACTGCATTCTATGAGCAAAGGAAGAACATTCCTTCAGGTGCATGGGGATTAACAGGATTTGAATCTTAATGAAACATAATAGGCCAACCATATTCTTTGTCATAATAAGCATCGCCTTGCCTAGATTGAACGAATGAAACTAGCCTAACAACTTGGGCAACAGAACCACTGAACCAGGGTGAAATCGTTGTTGGCATCCATCTGTCCCGAGAGACAATGGAGTGTGCCTCCAGGGATGAAGTCAAACCACGGTGTTAGCAGTGAGAGCCAGTGTGGTGTGAGAGCCAGTGTGGTGTAGTGGTTAAGAGCAGTAGACTCATAATCTGGTGAACTGGATTCGCTTCCCCGCTCCTTCACATGCAGCTGCTGCGTGACCTTGGGCTAGTCACACTTCTCTGAAGTCTCTCAGCCCCACTCACCTCACAGAGTGTTTGTTGTGGGGGAGGAAGGGAAAGGAGATTGTTAGCCGCTTTGAGACTCCTTCGGGTAGTGATAAAGCAGGATATCAAATCCAAACTCCTCCTCCTCCTCCTCCTCCTCCTCCTCCTCTTCTTCTTCTTCTTCTTCTTCTTCTTCTTCTTCTTCTTCTTCTTCTTCTTCGCAGAACCAAAGTGACCTCCCCAGGGCGCAAGCCTGGGCAGTGTGTATGGAGGTCCTGGGCTGCCCAGACAACAAGACTCTCATCTTGGCCTCACTGATGTGGTCCAAAGGAAAGCAAAGCAATACATTTGGTACCAGCTGGGCTGCAGGAGTTGCTGGAAGGAGGCATGCAAGGGGCCATCCAACCGTCTTAGGGACTCCACTCCAGACTTGTGTAGGGTTTACTCCTTCCAAAGATATTCTGCAAGGCAGCAGAGGTTTAGGATGAGAGTTTCCCTTCTCCTAGATGAACCGCCTTCCCAGGTTGACAAGCCCCATATGCCCCTCAGGGTGAAATATGTATTTGGTAAAAAGTGGATTCTTTTAAATGGTTGCTTTCTGCGTCCCCAGTAGATGGCACTCTGTCCTTCTTAAAACTAGTTTGCAATGTGTTGTTTGATTGCGGTGCTGTGTCCCATAGACCTGTGGTCTTTACACTTGTTTATTTTTCTTGCTCGCTTCCTTTTGTCTCTGTTTTTGTTTTAAAAACTCATTTATTTACTTAGCGTTCTTCAACAGGGATCCTCCTTTAATTTTGCTTCCATTCCTTCTGTAATCAGATACCCAAGACGGTGCCTTCCGGATGTTGATAGAATCGCAGAGCTGCAAGGGATCCTGAGGGACATCTAGTCCACCCCCAATGCAATGCAGGAATCTCAGCTAAAGCAGCTAAAGCACCCACAGCTTCCATCATCATTAACTATCCCAGGAACTCCCATTTTCCCTGACTGGGATTTCAGTAATAGCTGGA
This sequence comes from Podarcis filfolensis, assembly GCF_964270895.1. Taxonomy (NCBI): domain Eukaryota; kingdom Metazoa; phylum Chordata; class Lepidosauria; order Squamata; family Lacertidae; genus Podarcis; species Podarcis filfolensis. Next base: position 28,920,739 of record NC_139615.1, read on the forward strand.
GGGCACCATGTTACTAAATCTTGAGGAAATCTTGTCTTTTCAAACCTTTGTACCGACAATGTTAATAACATTTCTTTTTCTATTTTAATTTACATTTTTATTAGTTTTTACATATATTTTCCAAACAGAACATATCATCTCATCTCATCTTATAGAACATTTTGGCTATTTTAGCCTGAAACTTCCATCAGCCACATCTAATGATTTTCAAACCTCATCTCTTAATCTTACATTTGATCCTAACTAATAATGCATAGCTTAAAATCCATTCTCACAAATCTTTTCTGCAATATTTTATATGGTTCTCCTTACAAAACTTCTTGTAGTTCTACAAGCATAGTCAGTTGATAATGATCGCTCCCCGCTTAAAATGGGGGGCAACCTTTGTGTGGACGTGCGCAGCCCTGGATCTGGAGCGGCCCCATCAGCATAGGCTTGGCTTTGCCTTCCCTCAGGTGGGATACCTGGAGGTCTCCGCCTACCTCAGTCAGTTGTCCAATCCCACCTGGGGAAAGCGTTGCCAAGGAGGCCAGGCCAGGTAGGGGAGGGATTACCTGCCCACACAATAGAGGGAGGATCTTACCTGGGAATCCTCACTTGGCTCCAGAGCTTCTCCCACCCTACCCACCCTCAGTTAATGTCTTCTTTGCAGGTTAACTTTTCTTCATTGGTTTTACAGGTAACTTTTCTTCACAGGTATGCAGGCGCTGCTACGTTAAGGTCGCTGTTAAAGGGCCGGAAAGGAATTTCCCTGCATTGGCAGGTTTCGCCTTTCCCGTAGCAAAACGTCACAACTTTGGCGGTATCAGGCCTTGGGCGGAATCCTTTAGTCCATCTTCCTCTTTGCGGTGGTGATACCAGGGTTCCCCGTTAAAGGGGTTTCTGAAGGGAGGCTTTGACCGTACGCCGAAAGGTCGTCGTTGCTCTCCCCTGCGGCGGCGGCGTAACGGGGGCAGCTATCTCTGCTTGAACATATGTTCTCCAGAGCTGGCCCACCCCCTCCCACACTGGATAACCCTGAAGCTCCCTAGGTCCCCGGCTCGGGACTGGGGAGGGAGAACACCCAATGTCTGAGCCAAGGTCTACCCACATTTGAAATTTAATAAAGTTGTGGCCAATTTAATCCCATAGCACGTTGTCTTGAGTCGTTATTCCACATGACGGAGGGGACCGCTCGGGATCTGGGGACTCTGCCTGTCCACGCAATAACATTTCTTACCCTTTTTGTGTGTTTTCAAATGGAGACAAGTTGACACAGTATTACTGTATGTTCTGAGTATGGTTATTGCTTTTGGGTTGAATTGAGAAAATCGCATAGAACTATGAAGTATGGTAATCAGGAACATAGGAAAGCTATTGTATACTGAGTCAGGCTGTTGGTATTGAGCTCAGTGCTGTCTACAGAGCTTGCCAACAGTTCTCCAGGTTCTCAGGCAGAACTCCTTTCGAATCCTAGCTGTGGATGACAGGAAATGAACCCGGGCCTTTTTGCCAGCCAAAAACTTGCTCTGCCACTGTTTCATATCTGTGGACTTGAATATATGTACAGGCAGGACTTGATATGCACTGCACATAGATTGGAAATCTGAAGTGTGCAGCTTTTCCTAAAGCACAGCCAGCTGAGATAAAACATGTGACTGACTTGCACGCAAAAATACCCCCCTCCACCCCAAATAACCAAAAGTCCTGGGAGATTCAAGATTTCCTAAAGCATCTTCTGGTCTGATTTTAATGGTTCAGGACAGCAATACCTCATGGACCACCTCTTTCCATATGAACCTCCCCAAACCCCGAGACCATCTTCTGAGGCCCTTCTTCATGCGCTTCCTCCTCGAGAGGTCCAGAGGGTGGCAACACGAGAACGGGGCCTTCTCTGCAGTGGCTCCCCGTCTGTGGAATGCTCTCCCCAGGGAAGTTTGCCTGGCGCCTTCATTACACACCTTTAGGCACCAGGCAAAAACGTTCCTTTTTAACCAGGTCTTTGGTTGATCTGTTTGACATATACCCTTTTAAAATGTGGCTCTTTTCTGGGGTGTGTGTGTGTGTTATTGGGTTTTTTGTTTTCTTCTGATTATATATGTTGTGATCTTTTCTGTTTTACTTATTGCATGGCCCAACCAGCGGGCTGGGAACAACAGGAGAAGAGGATGCAAGGACAGGGCGGGCATTACTTGGCGTGGGAGGTGGGCACACCTGCTACATTCCTCTTGGAACAATGCCATCCACACCAAGCCACAACCCACCCAATGAAACCACCTGTGATGGAACCTGGAATGACTTGTAAGATAACCCACCATGCAAGCTGAATCAGAGTTTTTATTGAATCACTCGGCTAGAGAGAAATTTCAAATGCATCTTTGCTTCTATAACATTTCATGCTTAAGAGAGGAAAGCGGAGATTAGAGAAAAAGTAAACCTAGTAACTGCGCACATTTGCAGAACGAATCGTTGAAGCTTTTCTCTTATATCTTCTCTTCAACCTCCTTAACTTGGGATGAAACCACTTTGCCATCCACGACCTCTTCGACGATGGTTTTGATCTTCCTGGTTTTGTTTGGATCTAAGTAAAACAAAACAGAAGTTTCATGAACCGTTTCACTTTCACACGACCTGTTCAACGTTTGCCAAGTGTTCAGTTTAGCTCGGGATACGTTAAATGAAAGTGCTTGCTCTGGCAGAGTCAGTAAATGAATCCAAGAGGCAAAACATGCTTGTGGGTGCTACAGGAGCTTGGAAAGACAAAGGCTTCGTCCTCCAGGTGGCAGTAAGCAAAAAAGGAGATGTTTAGTGCAAGGTTGAAGTATTCAGACCAGCAGTTTATGGCATTTTGAAGGGGCGGAGCCAAATTGCCCCCCAAGGAATACTTCAAGAGCCAGTGGTGGTGGGCAGGCCAGAGGCAAAACTGGACAGAGCAATGAATGCAAATTTTGCCTTTGTACAGTAGAGACAGTACAGTCTTTGTACAGATGAGAAGACATCTGAAGGCAGCCCTGTTTAGGGAAGCTTTTAATGTTCAATAGGTTATTGTATGTTAGTGTTTTGTTGGAAGCCGCCCAGAGTGGCTGGGGAAACCCAGCCAGATGGGCAGGGTATAAATAATAAATTATTATTATTATTATTATTATTATTATTATTATTAGTATTATTAGCTAGTTCCTGAACACACTGATACCCCCACACTTTTTATCCCCCATCTTAACAAGCAAAAGCAATGATCACAGTTAAGGGATTTGCTCCAGCCAGGCCAAAAACCCACAAGAAGGGCATGAAGCAAGGCTGATGAGGGCCAGACAGCCATAGCTGCGCCCTGGGGCTTGTGGTTTCCTGCTTCTGCTATATATAGGAAACCCATATTCCAGGTGTGGGCCTTTCATAGCTCCAAACAGATCCACAAATGGGAGGTAACGCTCTCAGTAAGCTCGGGAGACAATCCCCAGGCTTGTAGAAGTACAAAACAACCAGTTTATCTTATTTATTTATTGCACACAGTCCCAGACTCCTTCTGGAGAAAAGGCGATTCATAAATGAAATAAACAATGATTTTATATGGGGCTGGGTGGAACTCTAAGAGGGAATATCCTACACATGCCCAGTAAAGACTGAGCAGATTTAGTGGCAACAGTCTGATGAGGTGACTAAACGCTGAGGAGAAAATGGAAAACCTGCGGGTGAGAAAGGGGAATGGAATGGAGTATCCTAGGAAAGGGCATGGCATGTCTGGCTGGCTGGAATCCTGAACTCAAATGCATTGTTATGTATTTTTGGCAGGCCCAAGCTGTGCAACTGCAATCCTAATGTTTGCTCACCGCGAGAGGAATCCACTGACTTGACACTTGCCACGGAAGCACTTTCAAATGACCTGTGGAGAGATGGTAGAAATGTCAGGCCACATCCTTTTGTCAGAATCGGGCACAGTAAAGACAGAGCAAACTCAGGGTGTGCCCACACTAAAGCACAATTTGAGGCACATTCTTCCTCTCAAATAATTTTGGGTTCTGTAGTTTATTCCTCACAGGGTTACAGTTCCCAGGAACCCTTAAAAACCACAACTCCCATAATTCCTTGAGGGAGGAAAATGTGCTTCCAATGTGCTTTATGTACATTGTATGCTCAGTCTCAGTGTGAGAGAACCTACTCCGCAGTGAGAGAGGTAAATTTGGCAGCCTTCCTACCCAACTTCGCCATCTAGCAGTCGGCGGTAAGTCTCAATCTCCATCTCAAGACGGGCCTTGATATCCAGGAGATGCTGATATTCCACATTTTGCCGCTCCATGTCTGCTCGGACCTGGAAAAGCTGGGATTCCAGGTTTCCAATTTGAAGCTGCATTTGGGCCAGCTGGGCGCAGTAGCCTGCTTCAGTTTCTCCTAGAGTGTCTTCAAGAGATTTTTTCTGTATTGAAAGAAAGAGAGGTGCGTTAGCCCAATACACAAGAAATGAAGTGGAAGAAGTAGGTTGTATTTTGTCAGATAGTGGCACCCATATGACTCTTGAATGAAAGACAGAGCAACCCACAGGCCCAATAGCACATGGCTCGCAAACCTATGTAACTGTGGCCCAGTTGCCTCCTTTGAAGAGGAAAAAGCCAGGTCCAGGAAGGGAGATCAAGAGGGGAGACAAACAGCTGGCAGGGAATGGTCCTGAACCCCCTTCCCTGCCTGTTGCTCTCTTCTGAAAATGCCCACCTCCAAATGCACATGTCTGGAACCCCACAGAAAGGAAAACGTCTCGAAAAGTTGCATGTAATGTGCTTTTTGGCTCTCAGATATATATGGACCACTCTGTCTTCTCTCTGTTCCTTATTTTTCAGATCGTAAGCTCAGTTTGCTACGTTCCCACACCGCATGGCAATTTTGTTTTTCACCCCCCAAAAGCCCTCGTGAAAATTGGTCGGCATTTTGCATGTACTTCCTCCATCCCAATTTATACATTTTTTTTGCATGCAATTTGCACGTTGTTTCCACAAATATATGCGCTTTAATATGCATGTCCTGCAAGAGATACATTTTGTGCACACAGTTGTGAATATTTGCTTATCTTTTCAGGGAAAGCATGTTAGGCAAACATGTGTTAATAGGCAAACATGTGTTAATAGGCAAACAGGTGTTAATAGGCAAACAGAACCAAATTTCTTCCCCATGCCTTTCCCCAGTTAGTTTGAAAAATGGTAGGACTTCTAGCTGTTGATTTTGGTACTCCTCACTGGCTCATAGAAAGATATCATTCAGTCATGGTCACTCTGCCTATGACTAAGCAACTCTTGCTCCTCTCTAGTCTGTGCCCAGGTTTTTGTTGTGACTTCCTGTTTCCCTTTGTTTGTTTCTAATTTAATTTTCCTGATTTATACCTGCCTTCTGGTTCAAATCAGCCCTCCTCACAGATGGCCTATGTTAAAGTCCCAATACTCCTCAACCAGGTGCTCTCCAGACATCATGCCTCACCAAACCCAGTAGCTGGAGCTGATGGGACTTGGAGTCTAAAAAAAATCAAGAGGGCACCAGATTGGAGAAGGCTGATCTAAGTTTCGACTGGGGCAGAGGTGAGAACTATTGCCATAATCTTAACATTAATGCTCTAAGCTAGGCCAGTATCATCATTTTCCCACTCTGCCCCATGGACAGCTTCTGCAGCTACCAACCCCCTTTTCAGCTTGCTAAACCACAGAATCCAGCTCCCCATTGAGACTGGTGCCTGGGTGGATAAAATACTAATCCACCATGCTGTCAGGCTTGAGCCAACACCTCACTTGATGTTTTCCTGCTGGGCCTGGCTTCTGTCGCTGCCAGTGTGAGTCAACTTACCACAAGTTTACTGAATTCACCCCTATTTGCAGCCTCTGCCTCCTCTCTCTGCCATGCCCCATTGTGCTGATTTAAAGGTCACGTCCGCAAAATGTAAACATAAGAGACATTAAAGGCCCCAGTGGGTGGGTTCCCATACCATAGCGAGTTGCGACTGCAGCTCGATCTCCAGGCTTTGCAACGTACGTCTCAGGTCTGTGATTTCGCTCTTCCCCGACTGGAGCTGCTCGGTGTTTGTAGAGATCTCTCTCTTCAGCTCTCCGCTCTGAAACATCAAATGCCGGAATGAGGGGAGAAGGACAGGAAGGGCGTAGCTCATCTTGGAGCACTAGTTTTTGCCATTTGACCTGAGCAAATGGTTTTGTTCCCAAGGCGGTCACCTTTTCGTTGAACCAGGCTTCAGCTTCTTTCCGGTGCTGTTCAGCCACTGCCTCATACTGGGCTCTCATGTCATTCAGGAGTTTGGTCAAGTCAGTCCCTGGAGCAGCATCCATCTCCACACTGACTTGCCCCCCAACACTGCCCTGGAGTCCTTGGAGCTCCTGCGAAGACCAAATAGAAACAAACAGTCTTTATTTTATTCGTCTGTTAAGCTTAAAAGGTAAAGGGACCCCTGACCATTAAGTCCAGTCGTGACCGACTCTGGGGTTGTGGTGCTCAGCTCAGCTCCCTTTATTGGCCGAGGGAGCCGGCATACAGCTTCCGGGTCATGTGGCCAGCATGACTAAGCCGCTTCTGGCAAACCAGAGCAGCGCACAGAAACACTGTTTCCCTTCCCGCTGGAGCGGTACCTATTTATCTACTTGCATTTTGACTTGCTTTCAGACTGCTAGGTGGGCAGGAGCTGGGATTGAGCAACGGGAGCTCACCCCGTCGCAGGGATTCAAATTGCCTCATACTGTTAAACTTACTATACTTTTTTTTAAAAAAAGCAGTTCACCAGCCCTTTTATTAAAACAAACACAAAAGTAGCGCAAAGCGACTTACAGCAACAAATGAATAAAACACGCGTCAAAATCAGCATTAAACGAAACAGGAGAGGGAGCCTAAAACTCATTATTTCTAAAGGCAGGACTAATCCATCTGACCCACAGTGAAGGAGGCCGCAGATAATCAAAAGTGAAGGGCCTGGCAGAAATGGAAAGATTTTGCCTGGCACCCAAAGGTAAGTAACGATGGCACCAGGTGAGCCTCTCTCTGGAGAACATTCCACAAGTGGGGAGCCAACACGGAAAAGGCCCGTTCTTGTGTTGCCACCCTCTGGACCTCCCATGCAGGAGACTCGCCAAGAAGAAAATGGTTTGTGCCTGCTCAGATTCTAGAATAATACACCATTCAGGGCAGTGGTTCCTAAACTCCCCCTGCCCTGCACCACTTTTAAATGGTTAAGGGTTTTGGAGGACCAATTCATGATATTTTTGCCTGTCATAGCAGTTAGAATGACTTGTCCTTGATTCTGTATAATTTTTAAACTGAACATTTGAATGTTTCTTTTATTATATATATATATTTATATATGTATTACAATAAAAGCAGAAATTAAAAATATAATTAGAAATCAATGTGAGCATTTGATGCAATGGATGTGCCTCTCACTCTGCCTTTCTGGCTGCCAGTCCTCTCTGCTCCTTTTAGGTATCCTCTCCCGGTCACTTCCAGTCCATCCTGCCTCTTAGAACAACACAGCAGCCACTGAGCCTACCATTCACAGTGGCTGCTACTGCCATTCACCCCAGACATGTTGAAGAATACCTGGGTGAAACTTTTGAACTGCTCATGGTCCATGGACCACAGTTTGGGAACCCCTCATTTGGGGTTTAAGAAGCTTTCTGATAGGAAGAAGCACTTCACATTCCTTGTGGCATCCAAGTATACCAGAGTTCGACTGTGTTTGCCCCAACACACACTTATTTGACAACAGATCCAACCATTAGCCCTAATACTGCCTCTAAGGGTAGATCCACAATATACATTTGAAGCATATCCAACACACATTTAAAACATATGGCTCCCCCTAAAGCATTCTGGGAAATGTAGTTTCCCCCCTCACAGAGCTACCCTTTCCAGCACCCTCAATGAACTGTAGAAGTCTTTGTGGGAAGACCTATGTACACTGAAAATGCTTTAAATTTATGGTGAGGATCTGCCCTAAAGCAAGGGTTGGAGAACAAGATCCAGCAAGCAGACCTGACTCCGGCTTCCCCTTGAAAAATGAAAACAAACAAACAAACTGAAATAATGTAAGTACAACATGGCCTACCTCCTCATGGTTCTTCTTGAGGTATGCCAGCTCCTCGTTCAGAGTCTCTATCTGCATCTCCAAGTCAGCCCTGGTCAAAGTCAGTTCATCCAGGACTCTGCGGAGGCCATTAATGTCGGCCTCAACACTCTGGCGAAGTGCCACTTCATTCTCGAATCTAGGAAGAAATTAGACACAGAGCTCTTTCTGTTAAACAAATGGCATAATATCAAATGACTAGATGTAGCTGGATCTATGTGATCTGCACCTGACCTTACTACTATTTACAGATGCAAAAGAGTAGGTACAGATCACGTAGCTAAAGAAGATGATAGATTTGGAGCGGGGCGGTGAATATTTCATAAGGAATGGGTGTCTACTTACTTCAGCCTGAAATCATCAGCTGCCAGCCTTGCATTGTCAATTTGAAGAACAACCCGGGCATTTTCGATCGTTGCGCTGATGATCTGGGAAACAAGAAGAATGTTTCTAGAGAACGCAGCTCTGCCCAGATGATTACTTGTTCATTAGTACTGACGTTTCACTAGTAATTCTAAAATAAATACATGCAGATAAAACGGCACATGGAAATAAAAACATGCCTGCAAAACCACACATAGCAGCTAACTTGGGATGGCAGCCAACTAAGATTCACTCATGGTAGACACACTGAAATTAATGAACATGGCATAGGCCCCCTCTGCCCTATACATCTAAAGCAGTGGTTCACAACCTGTGGGTCCCCAGATGTTGTTGGACTACAACTCCCATCATCCCTGAGCTCTGGCCTTGATAGCTAGGGGTAATGGGAGTTGTAGTCCAATAACATCTGGGGACCCACAGGTTGAGAAAGGCTGATCTAAAGCATCATCATACCACTTCAAGCAGCCGTGGATTCCCCCAAAGAATCTTGGGAACTGTAGTTAGTTAAGGGTACTGAGAGAAGTTAGGAGACCCGTCTACCCATCACGGAGCTACAGTTCCCAGAATGACTCAACAATCAATGCCTCTTCGGAGGGCATCATTGGCAGGGGGAGGGGAAAATTGCTCACCTTGTTCCTGAGATCTTCAATTATAGGGTAGTATCTACTGTAATCTCTGCCGGTTCCTAGGCCACCAGCCCCAGGGCCATTTTTCTCGTACCATTCGCGGATCTTGCGTTCCAGTTCAGTGTTGGCTTCTTCCAGCGAACGAACCCTGTCCAGGTAGGCAGCCAGGCGGTCGTTCAGGTTCTGCATGGTTTCCTTTTCAGTACCTGATAGAAGGCTGCTTTCTCCTCCTCCTCCTCCTCCTCCTCCTCCAGCCCCAAAGCCACCTCCAAAGCCAGATCCTAACCCTCCACCGTACCCCCCTCCTAACCCTCCACCGTACCCCCCTCCTAACCCTCCACCATAGCCCCCTCCTAACCCTCCACCATATCCACCACCTAGTCCTCCACCAAACCCACTGCCTCCTCCATATCCTCCTCCTCCATATCCACCGCCGCTACTGCTACCAAAGTTGAGCAGAGACCCGCCGCCAAACCCCCCGAAGCTCCCTGCGCTGCTGCTGCTAGACAGCCTAAGAGAGCCTCCTCCATATCCGCTCCGGGAGGAGAACTGGCGAGGCCCCGAGGATGCTCTGATGGAGAGGGCCATGGCGTACTAGAAGGACCTTGCTGGGCAGAACCTGCTGAAGGGCTGGCAGAGCAAAGCAGAACAGCCTTCATGTAGGATTGGGCTTTATATATGGAAACAAAGGGAGTGTTTGATTGCAGAAGTCCACACCTCCTTAGGCAACATACTTTCATCTCTTTGCCCATTTAATTATCTCCTGGCCGAGCTGGATGATGTGTGCAAACCCAAATTGTCTGCTGGTGTGGAAACGCAGCGCCCTCCAGGTATTTGCTCTGCTAACAGGGGCGGATTTGGGTGGAGCGGAGTCAAAACTCCGAAACAATCCATGTGGTGCAGCGCTGGCCGGAAATATCTTCTAACTTACTAAGCCTCTCTCCAGTTTCTAAAATCATTTACCTTCATTTCTTCAGCATACTTGAATATCTCTCTCCCTATCTATCTATCTATCTATCATCTCTCTCATGGCTCTGGATAATAATAATAATAATAATAATAATAATAATAATAATAATAATAATAATAATGCCAATGCCCTCCCATCCTTCTTTTCAATGGAGCCCAGGGCAGCTAACACCAACATGTTAAAAGAATACAATTGAAAATAAAATAAAAGCATATTTAAAGCAATTAAAATCATCTGAAAACATTTTAAAATATAAATCCTTTTGGTTTTAAAATATTATTTTAAAAATATAAATAGTTTTGGTTTAAAAATAAAAGCCCATTTAAATTGCATTGCCTGTATATCACTAGATATACACAATACACTGCAAATATGATGAATGGCTGGATGGATGGATGGAAGGTGTAAATCAAATTCTCTGCTTGCACTAAAGAAACCAACCAATATGTACTGCATTTTGCTGGTACTAACAAATCACTATCTTTCTTTTCTTCCCTCCCTGTGTAAATGTGACTGTCTTAATAGACCCTTCCTTTCCCCCTCAAGTACAACCCATGCAGCAGTTGTGTTGTATTTTGAACGTAATGTTTCGTTTCCTTCCCCTAAATAATAGGAATGGGGGAATCAGGATTGGTGGCGTAACGTGAGTGGATTTAATCCCCCGTAATGGTTGCAATGCAATTTCCCTTTCCCCAAGGTGCTATTGGCTACCAGCGGATGTGATAGGGGAGATTTTTATTAGGCCTACAATGGGGATGGGCATTAATTGCCTACAGGCTGTGATCTCGGTCCTGACCCCCCTCTACAGCCATTACTCAGATACAGGAAACTCAGTGATCGTGTCGGAGATGCCATCTTGAGTTTATCACTTTGCAATGGACCCAAGCCCTGCGGCTTATAGGTGTGGTGCATGTTTGTTTTTGACAGGGATTTCTTATGAATGGTATTGGAGCAAGAAGTCAAGAATCTGAAAGAATTATTTCTCTTTTCTTCTTCTTCTTTTTCATAGAATTGGCTAGTGACTCATGCCTGTGAAACCGAGGAGTGTTTTTTTTGGCTCTTTTGCACGGATCAAGATCATCAAAGCGGGAAGGGTAGTTTCCCCCCTCTCTCTCCAAAGGACGACTTTATATATTTGTATATTATCCTTTGTTGGGAAACAACAACAGAATCTTCCTGTTTTTGGAGGCCTCCATGTTTGCCAAAGGGGATGTGTGTTAGCTGACAGGCAAAGGATTACTTCATGTATCAAAAAGATAAAAAGGAGCTGGGAGGATAATAAGGACGCAGTGGTATTGTTCGAGGCAGGTGTCAGGGGCAGCTGCCCTGGGTGCAACCCGGACAAGGCAACAGGGGCATCCTATCCCATCCAGTTTTGTGTGGTTAGCCGCTATTAAAATGCTGTCAATTTACCTGTTTGCTCGCTTATAGTGTTTCGATCGTACCTTAGCATGGGAAGAAATGCTCAACGCAGCTGAAAATCAGCAGCTCAGGACCAACAAATAGCATGCGTAATAAACGATAATAAGAAGAGGATTTGACAAATCGAAGGAGGAAAATGCTGTTGGCTCCCAATACGTTTCCGAGCACAATTCAAAGTGTTGGTGCTGACCTTTAAAGCCATAAATGGCCTCGGTCCTGTATACCTGAAGGAGCGTCTCCAGTCCCATCATCCAGCCCGGACACTGAGATCCAGCGCTGAGGGCCTTCTGGCGGTTCCCTCACTGCGAGAAGTGAAGTTACAGGGAACCAGGCAGAGGGCCTTCTCGGTAGTGGCGCCTGCCCTGTGGAACGCCCTCCCATCAGATGTCAAGGCAATAAACAACTATTTTACTTTTGGCTTTGAATAAACATACACAAACATATTCACTGTTATTATAATAGATAGATAATTTAAGGATCACTACAATTTTATAATATGCAGAGAACAACATGTGCTGGAAAATCAGAGGGAGGACCTGAGGGAAGTCCTGGGGGGGAGGGAGGGTTCTTTTTCGGGAGGGGGAAGTGGAAAAAATTGGGGGGGGGAATGATGAAGATGATACGTTGTGATAATTTGTTATGTTGAAATTGTTAATAAAAACTATTTTTTAAAAAACAACTATTTTACTTTTAAAAGACAACTGAAGGCAGCCCTTTTTAGGGAAGTTTTTAATGTCTGACGCTGTATTGTTTTTAATATTCGGTTGGAAGCCGCCCAGAGTGGCTGGGGAAACCCAGCCAGATGGGTGGGGTATGTATGTATGTATGTATAAATATATATATATGTTTGTTGATTGGTAGTAGCTACAATACCACTACCTCTACAGTGCAAAAATGTCATGCCTCTTAATGCCACTCTCTGAAAATCACAAGTGGGGGTGGGATGGGGGGGAGAGCACTGTTGCAGTCATGTCCTGCTTGCGAGCTTCCCAACAGAAATGCATAAAGTACTCTAAATAGCATCCATAAAAATGCATGTATTTCTGAAAAATAACTCACAAAGGTACGTTCAAGTTGAGGGAAATTGCTTGCAAAAACTGCCCGTGTTAATCAAAACTGCACGCAACAATGTGGTTATTGAGAGAAACTGACAGTAATATGCTGAAGAATTTTCTTGAGGATTTTTTTTAAATGATCGCAGATTGCTGCATAAATGTGGAGAACTGGATTTAGGATTGAAAGGATGAAAAGCAGAACAGTAATCGATAGATCATTTCCAATCTCTATCCTGGATAAACTTCCTTGTTTTGCCTAGGGCAGGGACATGGAACATGTGGCCTGCCTGCTGTTGTTTAATTCCCTCTGCCATCATTCCCGGCCATTGTGGGCAATGGAGAGGGATGACCGCCACAGGGACCATATCTGTGGCCTAAGGGAAGTATTCAGTCCCACACAGAGCTGGGTTTAGGATAAAGAAGCTGGACTGGGGAGAGCAGAACCCAATGTTGCATGAGCAGACTTCCATTTGAAGAATGAATCTTTCTCCTTCCATCTTCAGCCCCCCCAATTCCCCCAGGCCGGGACCCCCTGGAGCAGATTTTTGAGTGCATGCAAAGGGAAAGAAGAAGTCCTGTTGCAAGAGTGGAAGTCTGCTCGCATGGGCAGCACTAGATACAGGCTGTTGTGTTTTAATTCAACCAGTTAAACTGATAATGTTATGTACTGAGTTGAACAGGATCCAAAATGCAGCAGTCTGATTGGTCCTAGAACAATAGGATTCAGAATGCAGCAGTCGGATTGGTCCTAGAACAATGCAGCAGTATGATTGGTCCGCAGGAGCCACCCAATCCAGCTCCAGGTGGAAGTGAATCCGCAGCCTGATTGGCCTACAGGAGAATCCAGGAATTAGCCAATCACGTGCAGCCCATTGTGTAAATAATGTATATAAAGCAGATATTTTGGGGAAACTTTCATTCCTCGCTACTATGAGCTGAATAAAGAGCATGAAATCCACACTCGACTCCGAGTACCGGTATATTTCAGATAATAACAAAACATACAGTTGCAGCCTTTTGTCATAATGAACACAGACTTTTTAAAAAAAATTAGAAGAAACAGTTGATCGATTCTTTAGGAATAGCACATTGTTTCCTTTATCATTGAGTTCCCTTTTTAAAACTATAGAGAAGTATCATTTCGTCTTCAGAAAGGCAGGATTTGAAATTAGGTTATTTTTTTTTTGGCCTTAACACAAAGAACGTAAAATGCGTATTGTTCCGCCACCGGCTACATCTTCTGTTCCCTCTCGTCAGTTCTGGATGATACGACTTGCCCATCAACCATCTCTTCAACCACAGTCTTGATCCTCAGGACTTTATTCCTTTCTGGAAAGGGAGATAGAATCATAGAATTATAGAATTGGAAAGAACCGCGAGGGTCATCTAGCGGTGCAGGACTGTTTTGCCCTATGTGGGGTTCAAACCCACGACCTTGAGATTAAGAATCTCATGCTCTACCAAGCTATCCCAGGCCACCCAAAAATATGGATCAGATGCATGCTTAGAATTCATTGGGTGCTTTAAATGATAATACAACATCACCAGTGGGCAAAAATTTCCTTTCTTGCTTGGAAGACCTCCTAATCATTCCGTTTTGGCGTTATGGCTAGGGACCAGGAGGTAGAAATTCTGCAAAGCTCATTATCGGTGAGGCCAGTGTCACCAATGCAAGAATGCAGCCTGACCACAAGACTGGTAAGAACCAGTTCAGGAGGAATCTAATGCTGACGGTTAGTGTGGAAAACAAGACCAGATAAGATGCACGGAGGACTTTGCTTGTACAGCAACAAAACTTGAATTGCATAAGTGTTTTCAATGACTGGTTGGATGAAGAGATGGGGAGGGACTTTCCTGCTGGCTTTTGCAGCAGGATGACTGAATTCCTAGTGTGGTGGGGGGAAACTGGGCTCCTGCCACTCATGTCGCTGCAGCTTCTCTAGATGGGGCTAGTTTATTTTTTAATAAATAAATAAAATATATAAATAAAATGCTGGGACAGGGCCGGGAAGCGGTAAGGTCAGGGCTGTGTGGACCTCACCAGCAGGAGCTTCGTCTGTTCACCTGGGCAGCCCTGACCTGGCCACCGTCCTCTCCTGCCCCAGACACAGTCCAGGTAAGTTGCAGTGCTGCTAGTGACTTGAGAAGGACTTTGCTGTCTGTGCTGTGGGATGCAATCCACTGAGAGCAGTCAAGTACAACATTCCTTGTTTTCCTAGAGTGGACATGCAAGGGAATGTTTGATCCAGCCAGTCGAAACTTCCTGTTCCTCCTGGCCTGGAGCATCCTTCCTCGCATGTGACTAGTGGGTGGGCGTGACCTTTCCAGACCTGGTAAGAGGACAAGGCATGCTGCCCCTCTGCCTCTTTTCCATCTTCTTTTCATCCTGTGAACTTCCTGGAATGAACTGCTGGCTGCCAGCCAAGCAGTCCCCCAGGTCATCTTCCTTATGGGGTAAACCTGCTAGTATAAGTCTGTAACTTTAAGGCTGAAGCTTGCCTTCAGGGATCACACTGTGCTCTGCCTGAAAGTTTCATTTTATTGCTTATGAATAAGACTGTGGTGTCTTTATTCTTTTAGGAGGGATTTAAAAGGGGATCTTACCAGGAACATACAATTCAATCCGAGGAAGATTGAATTGCATAATAGTAAGAGGTTCTAATGAGCAATGAGCCTGCAACCAGATTTCTGCTGTGCGTGAGAAGGGGAATGTAAACTTTGCTAAGTAAAGGAACTTGCTAGCGCAAGTTAGGAAGGATATTAATAAGCAAAATATCCTCTCCTGCCACCCTGAACATTCCCATATGTGCCACCCCAATAGTCACTGCCGGCTGAAAGAGATTGTGCTCAGAGTTGACCAATAGGGCCCAAATGCTAAATTAAAGGTGTAATGTACCCAAAACAATATGGAAAGTGGTTCCGGCCACATGGCAGAACATGCATAAGTCTATATGGGTGCAGCCTAAAATACTTCTTGTACCACTGACGTACGTGGGATGGATGGGTGGATTGCTGATGCTGGAAGAGACCTGAAAGCCCTTTTCTGTGCAAACCAGTTACCTGCTAAGGGGAAGGGTCATAGCTCAGGGAAGGAGCATCTGCTTTGCAAGCAGAAGCTCCAAGTTTCAATCCCCAGCATCTAAGGGGGTTGGATAGCTGCTGCCAGTCAGCGTAGACAATACTGAGCTCGATAGAACAATGGGACTGACTCGGTATAAGCTTCCTGTGTCCCTAAAACAATGGAGCAACACCCTCCTGCCAGAACGCAATGGATTTCTGAAAACAAAATCCCAATCAGGCCTCTCTGAAATGCTTTTTTCCAGTGGAAACCTTCAACAAATGAGAGAGGGTGTTGACGATTCAGACTCATACCTTTTTCAGCTTCCAGTTCTTCAAGAATAGTCCTGGTTTTAAAAAAATGAAATAAAAACTGAATCAGACATAGCGTGTCTTATAAATCAGAAAATCATAGCATCTAAGAGTTGGAAGGGACCCCAAGGGTCATCTAGTCCAACCCCCTGCAATGCAGGGATCTCAGCTAAAGCATCAATGACAGATGGCCATTTGGTTTCTGCTTAAAATCCTCCAAGGAAGGAGAGTCCACCCCCAATTGTGGACTGTTCCACTGCTGAAGAAAGTTTTTTTTCTGAATGTTTAGTCAGAATCTCCTTTACTGCAGCTTGAAGCCATTGGTTCAAGTCCTACCCTCCAGAGCAGGAGAAAACAAGCAGGCTCCCTTTTCCATGTGACAGCCCTTTAGATATTTGAAGATGGCTATCATTCTCAGCCTCCTCATTCTAGGCTAAACATACCCAGCTCCTTCAAGCGCTTCTCATAAGGCTTAGTTTCCAGACCCATGATCATCTTTACTTGATCAGGTTTGCTTTTTTAAAAGAGTTTCATCATTTGCTTATTGCATTTGGGTTCTTCATTTCTGTCTGGCTTGGGGAGAGCACACCAGGGCATCATACCAGTTAGGTCCCATGTCTGCAAGTGTAATGTAACTTCCCTTCCCTCCCTCCTCTGCCTGCATCAGTTGCCGATTTGAAACCCCAGAGCAGATGTGTTTGTGTGTGAGAGAGACATAAGGGAAGGGGAAGTTCTGTTGCATGATTGAAAGCCGTCCCACTTGCACAATGACTCCACTGAATACAGCCCATTACTTTCTAGGTGAACAACAAGAGATAGCATCTCTTTAGCGGCCTGACATCTGCGTGGGCAAACTTCCTATATGGCCTCTGCATGCTCAGTGTATTGCTTTGCAGACCGGACATTTTAAAGCTCTCCTCCTCCTCTCTGCTCATTGCTTATACCATCTCTCCTTTGGGGAAGGTTCTCAAGCAGGGTGGAAGGAGAAAGAACTTGCCCATGTGAAGACCACCTGGTGGAAACCCTTGCACATATGCTTTTCAATTGTAAACTATATGCTGATCTCCGCCAGCAATTTCTAGATCAACTCTGTATCCCCAAATGGAAACCAGAGTCAGAGGTCATGCATTTTCTATTACTGGGGAATGATCAGGAGCTCACCAAGTTAGTGGCTAAATATCTCTATTTGGCTTTTTGCCGTCGAAATACACTGCAGATGTCTGATCTCCCTGGAGACCAAGAGATGTGATGATAGACTGCTCTGCCTCCTTTCTTTTAGCAAATGTTTTGTGCCACTGGGGAAGTGGTAGTTCTGTATTGATTTGTTTTGGATGTTGTATGTGATGCCCATAAAGGCTTTACGATACGATACGATTGTGCCATCTGCTATACCAGAGTCACTCAGCTCTGTTTTCCTCCACATCCCATAACATGCGGTCTGCTGACTCGCACAACGTAAGCACCTTTGGACCAAATCCCTCACCGGCTGTCTTCCCCTTCCAGCAGGCGGCGATACGTGGCAATCTCTGCCTCTAGCTTGACCTTGATGTCCAAGAGGCTGCTGTACTCCTGGGTCTGGCGCTCCATGTCACTCCGCAGCTGCATCAGCTGGGCCTCTATGTTCCCAATGGAAGCCTGTATCTGGGCCAGCATGGCTCCGTAACGTGCTTCGGTTTCCGCCAGGATATTCTCCTGTTCTGCTTTCTAGAAGAAGAGAGCAGATGTTCAGTTCAAGAGGATGTTCCCTAGCCTAGAATGTCAAGTGACCCAAAGTCTGTGGGGTGGGGATGGTCAGCTGATTGCCAGCATTTGCATAGCTCTGAGGGGCAGGAACCCAAATGTTCATGCAATGAACCGAAAGCAGTAAATGTATTGCTGCACTTGAACTTTACCAAGTTAAGCTGGGATTGGAGTTCAATCTCCGTGGTCTGAAGTGTACGTCTCCGCTCTGTGACCTCATTTCTATGGCCCTCAAGTTGTTGTGTAGTGGTGGTCACCTCTATATTCCATTCCTCAACCTAAAATACAAAGACGGAGAGAGAGAAATCCAACGACGAGAAATCAAATGTTATTGTTGTTGGGGTGATTAACAGTGTAGCTGAATACGCTAATTCATTTCAACCTTGGACGGAAGCCCAGAGCCTATTAGAACAACAATCAGCAGAAAAAGGCTTCGAAGGAGGACTGTGCTTCAAAATATTAAGACTGAGAACAATGAGGAAAAAGCCCCCTGCATGATTATAGAAATAAGGAACGGTCAAATAAAACAAGATAGTTATACCAGTGACTGACTGATCGAGAGAGGAGATTGTCAATATCAGGACTGGAAAACTGTGAAGTAATAAAGAGGATAGCAGAAAGAGAAAGGATGGACATTTATCTCTTGAACTCCAGAACACGGGAAGTTCCATTGACATTAATTAATTTGGATTATATAATTGGCTATATTGGTTTTTGTTTTTGAATGTGGAAAGATTTGGTTTGATTTGTTATTAATATGAATTTTTTTTTAATTGGAAAATGAATTTCCTGCTTGGCAGGGGGTTGGACTCGATGGCCCTTGTGGTCTCTTCCAACTCTATGATTCTATGAATATCTATATCTATCTATCTATCTATCTATCTAATCTATAAACAGTGTAGCTGAATAGACTAAAATACAGTGCTGAATGACAAAGGATGTGCCTGATAGTTGTAGCATATTTAAAAAAGAATTGCATATATATTTGTGTGTGCATGTATATGTGTATATGTAGCAGGCAGAATATCAAGAGGGGCATTCTCTCATACAGAGGGAAATGCCTCCTTTAAGATCAAACCTGCTATAATGTGTACATGCGCCATTTGAACCCAGCCTTTGCTGGTTTTTGGAAGGCTCTCTTAGCCTGAATTTGCAGAATGGAACAATTACAGCGATTGTCTGCTCATAAGTAAGTTCTATTGGATTCAGTTCTGGGGATGTAGGAACAGGATTGCAGACTTAACGTCCTATTTCATCACTGTGTTTCGTGAATAAACAAAATGGAGCGAGTCAAGTAGTTTTCACAGGTAAAATGCCATGTGAATGGTTATTAGTCATAATAACAAACTTTAGTCATAACAACCATCGTGACAAACATCACCTGTTTATCAAAACGGTCTTTAGCCTCTTGACGATTCTTTTCAGCCATGACTTCATACTGCTGGCGCATGTTGTCCATAATCTGGCCCAGATCAATGCCTGGAGCAGCATCCACCTCAACTGACACGGTGCCACCCAGCTGCTTCTGCAATCTTGCCTTTTCCTGCAAAAGACCAGTGATCATGATTATTCCGTGCTAGTTAACATTGAAACCAGCATCAAGTTCAAGGAATAGGGTCCTTTTTGGCTCCCCATATTCTACTTATGGATGCAGGTGGCGCTGTGGTCTAAACCACAGAGCCTAGCGCTTGCCAATCAGAAGGTCGATGGTTCGAATCCCTGCGACGGGGTGAGCTCCCGTTGTTTGGTCCCAGCTCCTGCCCACCTAGCAGTTCAAAAGCACGTCAAAGTGCAAGTAGATAAATAGGTACCGCTCCGGCGGGAAGGTAAATGCCGTTTCCGTGTGCTGCTCTGGTTTCGCCAGAAGCGGCTTAGTCATGCTGGCCACATGACCCGGAAGCTGTACGCTTGCTCCCTCGGCCTATAGAGCGAGATGAGTGCCACAACCCCAGAGTCGGTCATGACTGGACCTAACGGTCAGGGGTACCTTTACCTTTATTCTACTTAAGTGCCCTGATATATGAAGAGTTTGGATTTGATATCCCGCCTTTCACTCCCTTTAAGGAGTCTCAAAGCGGCTAACATTCTCCTTTCCCTTCCTCCCCCACAACAAACACTCTGTGAGGTGAGTGGGGCTGAGAGACTTCAGAGAAGCGTGACTAGCCCAAGGTCACCCAGCAGCTGCATGTGGAGGAGCGGAGACTCGAACCCGGTTCCCCAGATTACGAGACTACCGCTCTTAACCACTACACCACACTGGCTCTCTCTCTGAGTTTTACCAGTCAACCAAATGAGATTGCTCCTCATCTGTGTAGTCACAGGCTTTCAAGATCTGACTACTGCTTACTAATGCGGTCAGAGGGATGTAGGAAGGTATCATTTTCTGTTCTTTATCTGCTGCATGCAGCACTGTTTCCATTACCCTGCAGTTCGGCTTCCACCCAAATCTTTGTTGTTCACTTCGCTGTCTGCTCTGGTGAAATCATGCAACTTAGTAATTTAAGTAATTTGTTCCCATTGTGTCTTCTCTGACATCTCTGCTAGATCCTCCCTCGAACTCTTTAGCCCTACTGGCAGGCCCATCTGAATATATTTTTCTGCCTGAGATGGTTTCCTCCTTGCATTCCATGTCTAAAAGCTTACCAAACTGTAGAATTGAATCTGCTGCACCTGAGCATAGCAGATCAGGTTCGGGTGTGTATGCACAAGAACACCCACCATCTGTCACCTGAGGCAAATGCTTCACTCTGCCTATTGGCAGAGGTGGTCCTGTGGACACCTGAAGCTGAAAAAATCCACAACTCTTTGGCTTAATGGGATGTTTTCTTACCTCGTCGTGATTTTTCTTGAGGTAAGCCAGTTCTTCCTTCAGACCTTCGACCTGATGCTCAAGATCAGACTTAGTCAGGGTCAAGTCATCGATGAGTCTGGCTAACCCTGCTGTGTCATTTTCCACACTTTGTCTGAGACCCAGCTCATTCTCGTATCTGTTTGATGTTCAAAAAGACATGTCAACTTCTTCCTTAGCAAACTGGACCAATTCCCCAGTAGTTGTTAATTTCATTGGCCAATACTACTGCAATGGACCTCTTTATGATAGCTGAATCCTGAATTCTGGGTTTGTTTGTTTTTTAAATATTCTTGGGCAGATGCTTACAAACAATTGCTACAGTGATTATGGTGATCTCTAGGGTTGTCATATGTCTGGTTTTTCCTGGACATGTCTGAGATTCCAAAGCCGAAGTGACCATCCAGGGGGAATTTTCAGGTTGTCCAGGTTTTACTTATGGGTGATTCCCCCCTCCCAAATTCAACAATTTTTTGGGCATTTTTCCAAAAAGAAAAACTCAACACCCTTTTGTGCCCAGATTTTTACTTCTTGAAATATGGCAATCCTATCTCAGCCTAGTCTACCACACAGGGTTTTTGAGATTAAATGAGGAAGGGGAAAACCATGTACTGCACCTTGAACTATGGTGCAGTGCATTCATTCATTCATTCATTGCTTGCATTTATATGCCACCTTTTCCTCTAGGTGAATGAATGAATGTAGACTGCATAAAATCTTCACAGATTTTACGATTTCCACTCCTGCCACCTGTGGAACTGGAAAGACATTCCCATAGTTCCTGCTTTTCCTTTGAGAAGCCCACAGCAGTGTGTGTAAGAGAGAATAATTGGTAATGAAATATTACTGTGCATGTTAATGGACTGCCATAATATATTCATTGGTTTTTAACCTACGTACTTCACACGGAAATCATCGGCTGCCAGCTTGGTATTGTCAATCGCCAATACAATCTGGGTGTTGGCCAATCGTTCTGCGATAATCTGGGGGGACAACAGAAAGTGAGGGGTTAGTCATGCAGCAAACCAACTCAGAAACCTAAAAGAGTTACCACCTCCAGGCAATGGAAGTTGGAACTGATGGTCAGTGAAAGACAAGAGATAGCAATATAATGAGAAACAAAGGCCCAAAGAAGAAGATCAGTGGAGAACTTAAAATGATGTTCTAATGAAGAACATGGGCCCTACCACTAGGCAGAGAGATGGCCAGCATGACTCAGCATGGACTGTTCTACTCTATTGCCTGATTCTGCTTTCCTTTCATTAGGGGAATTGCTGTGGCCCAGTGGTAAAGGTAAAAGGTAAGGTAAAGGACCCCTGGACGGTTAAGTCCAGTCAAAGGCAACTATGGGGTTGTGGTGCTCATTTCCCAATAATCTTGAAAAGAATTCCTACCCTGCTCAAATGGGTACATGTAATGTTGGGGGCAGCTTCTCATGGAAATCTTCTCAAAATCCCAAGTGCCCGCATGTAAGTTTTGCTTGGTCGCAGTGTTTGTTTGCTCTTGAAAACCACACAGTGAGAATTATCACAAATCTGGAAGCTACGACCTGAACATGGACTCTACCGCTTCTCCCTACTTCCATACATGGCACCTCCCAAGTCTCAATCGACCACGTATTTACTTTTCTGTGGGTGCAACTTTATGGCAGAGATTAGATTAGGTACAAAACGGTGAGGAAAGAGGGTGGGGTGCATGATTTAAATGGCACGCTCGTAAGGCCATTCTCATCAGCATTTGGGATTTTATAACAGGTTTTAATTGACTCATGGTAGAGTGTGGGAAGAGTAAATAGGGAAGTGCATCCCTCCGACATGGGAGTAGTAGTAGTAAGTTTAGTGAATAACATGCATGGCGAAAACAGAGGATTCCTTCTCAAGGAGCTTCGATATTTTCTGACGGGCAGACATTTTGATCTGGGACAGTTCTGCTTTTTCAGTAAAGTCTCTTAACACGGCCAAGGCACTTTCCCAATGAAATAAAAATGGTGGGTTGAATTAATCTAAGGCAGACCCAGAGCAGACCCACTAAAATCAGCAGACATGACTAATGTAAGTTCATTGATTTCAGTCGGTCTGCTCTGACTACGACTTGGCTAGATACAAAGTTGTGGTTCCATGCCCCGGATAATACAGTGCTATTTGATCCCAGTTGTGCTCATTGCTCAAACAATTTTTTAAAAAAATATTTTATTTTTACCAACCACTAAAACACAAACAGTGAAACCCCCCAGGCGACTGATACATTGGGTATACAATATTCAATAATGTACATATTCAATAATATTTAATAATATTCAATAATAACATATTCAAATCAACCATATGTATACTTCTATACACCTTAACACTCCTCCCTCCACAAGGTTTATTTAACTTTTAACATTTTAATTGCCCCAAATTGTTCAAACCTACCCAAATAATTCAATATCTTCTCAAACCAATCCTCCTCTTTCTCACTGACCTTAATTGCTCAAACAATTGTTTAAAAACAAAAGTCAAATATGCCTCTGCAGAAGGACTGTTCTATTTTGGTGTTCCGCTTAGTTGTATACATAAAAAAAGAAGCATTGCATTGTTGGGGAGCCTCCTAAGTTATTCACTGTGCGGGGAAATGTGCAGGGCATGACTGCAGGGCACTTTGCCACACCTCCAGGCTGATGGGCAGCTACCATGGATGGATGACCTTTGGATGTGATGACTGATGACATGAGTCCATAGAGATCATAGATCATAGAATCATAGAGTTGGATGGGACCCTGAGGATCGTCTAGTCCAACCCCCTGCAATGCAGGGATATGCAACTGTCCCATACGGGGATAGAACCCACAGTCTTGGCGTTATCAGACCACGCTCTAACCAAGTGTGCTATCTAGTTCACATTGTGTAATGAAGTCATAGCTCACCCACTTGGTCAGGGCCAGGTCAGCACATATCCTCAAGCAGTGCACTGCCAGCAAAAGGTGATTCAGGAGAGCCATAACTGTGAGAAAATCAGCACGAGCTGCTCTGAGTTAAAATAACTTTTTGGCTTGATTGATATACACGTGTAAGGAAATGGCACACTGTCCACCCTTCACAGGCTCATACCGTTACCCAGTCAATGGCTTAGAATTTGAACAACTTCTTACCTTGTTCTGGAGGTCCTCAATGGTTTTGAAATACATGCTGTAGTCCTGCTTAGCAACAGGGGAACACTTCTCATACCACTCGCGGATCTGTATTTCAAGCTGAGCATTGCTTTTTTCCAAGGAGCGCACCTTTTCCAGATACACAGCCAAGCGGTCGTTCAAATTCTGCATTGTCGCCTTCCCACTGCCGGCAAGCAGCAGGTCACCGGTGGAAGCACCAAGCTGAAAGCCACCACCCAAACCACCATAGCTGGTGCCGGTGGAGATGCGGGTGCCGTACCCACCAGCTCCTCCATGGACACTGGGCGCTCGGTATGTCTTGACGGACGATGATTTGTAGATTGAGCCAGCCAGGCTTGGTCGAGAAGACTGAACAGAGGAAAAGCCAGAGAAAGCCATTTCTTCTTCTTCCCCTTCTTCTTCTTCTTCTTCTTCTTCTTCTTCTTCTTCTTCTTCTTCTTCTTCTTCTTCTTCTTCTTCCTCTTTAGCTAAGGAACTACCAGCTTCAGAGACTCTATTGTAGGAAATGATTGGTGGGGCAAACCTTTTTAGACCTTTATACTTGGTGTAAAAGAAAGAGGCTTGACCGTGTCAAACTCCACCTCTGCTGATAAGCCTGTTAAGGTGGCATTGACATTCTCAACATTTTGCCCCAACCCATCGTCGGGCAATAAAAGAGACATTTACCACTAACAATCCAATGTTTAATCAACAATTCACCTACGCTTCAGTCCAAAGTCTGCAGGGATCCGGGTTTCTTTGTGATTATGTTGGAGCAAAGATACACCCTTCTGAATGATTTATTGCACCATCTCACTCTATAGGCAGCCATAGTCCTGTAAAATGTGCCCCTTTCCCTCTGGATAAACTAACAAAAGGGAAGCGTCAATGTGTGGGAGGGCTGGAAGCTACTCTCTATGGAGGGAAAAGGTAGCTGGAACATGATGAATTCCTGCCTGAATCCATCCTTGCTTTGTGGGTCAGTGCTTCTGGCTGCTAACCAGAAAGTTGGTGGTTTGAGCCCACCCAGGGACAGCTGTGGGCAGGATTCCTGCACTTTCAGGGGTTGGACTAGATGACCCTCAAGATCCCTTCTGACTCTATGATTCTATGATTTCACAGGAATAAGCAAATTCCTCTGCTCTATTTGCAGGGATGTGACGCAGGTGGCGCTGTGGGTTAAACCACAGAGCCTAGTACTTGCCGATCAGAAGGTTGGCGGTTCGAATCCCTGCGATGGGGTGAGCTCCCGTTGCTTGGTCCCTGCTCCTGCCAGCCTAGCAGTTTGAAAGCACGTCAAAGTGCAAGTAGATAAGTAGGTACCGCTCCGACGGGAAGGTAAACGGCGTTTCCGTACGCTGCTCTGGTTTGCCAGAAGCGGCTTAGTCATGCTGGCCACATGACCCGGAAGCTGTATGCCGGCTCCCTCGGCCAATAAAGCGAGATGAGCGCCGCCACCCCAGAATCGTCCGTGACTGGACCTAACAGTCAGGGGTCCCTTTACCTTTACCTATTTGCAGGGAAGGCAGGCAGGCAGGCAGGCACACAGGGTGTAAATACTATCAACAAGCAGAATTCGACCTCACTGTGGTTTTAGCAATGGGCATGTTCATGAGGGTGAAACCCAGTTTCTTGTTTCCCACACGCATCTGCTTGACCACGGTGAGAACAGGATGCTGGACTAGATGTGCCACTGGCAGGATCCAGCAGCGCTCCTCTTACTTTCTCAGTGGATCATGACTCCACCAAATATGAATGCAGATGAAACTGAGCAGTGGTTATTTTTATGGTAGACCAGCCTTGTAATTAAGCACTCGCCTGGTAGCCAAAGGTGACAAGGAATTCCATGCAGGCAAGTGAGTAATGCAGAAAGGGAGGAGCACTCTGTCCCAACATAGAAACCAAGTCGGCTGCCGGAGATGGGAAGCCTCGTCTTCCTCTGTACTCATCATGTAAATGGAGCAGGTCACTAGTGGTGGAGATAGAGCTCTCTGCCCCTCCACTGCCAGCCCCCAGCAGGTTAGCCAGGTTTTAAGTGCTCCCCCCGGCTTATAATCTTTGCAAGTTTATTGTTCGCAATGCTAATATAATCCCCAGTTTGCCTTGCAGTCTGTGGCCTGCCTCAGCATTGGCAGGCTTGCACTTTAATCCTCTATTTCAGGGTTCACCAGCATGGTGTCTGCTGGTGCCAGTTTGCCCACCAGGACCTCCTGTGGTGATGGTGAAAGGTCTCAGTAAAAGTTACTTCAGAAATCCACAGTGCATGAAAACCTCGCTTGTACTACATCCTCTTAAACGTATTTTATTGGGAGCCTTCTTTTATTGCCTTCCTTCTGTTCTGAACTGAGGAGAGGTGCAAAGAGGTTCTCTCTGTGAATGCATTGGTGGCTAATATGAGGGATAGGACAGCATGGCTGCACTATTTTGTGGTCCCCTGTCTCTTTCTGCTCCGTTAGATGCAGCAGCCATTTTGTGTCGTGCCACATTCCCGAGGCAGCCATTTTGTGATTGGTGCCAATGGAGCAGTCTCAAAATTCCAAAAAGATTCAAGACCCCTGCTCTAGTTTCTGCTTGGATTTGGATTCGGCCCACCATGGTCCTTTAGACTATGCTGCTGGCCTGCCATCCTTTGCCCCTAACCCCACAACCATGTGCAATATTGCCTCTATTTTCATCTGTGAAATATTGGACATCAATGGAGGCAGAGGCACCGTCTTCTGAAGCACATTGTTCTAACATTGCTCTGAGCCCAGCTCCAGCAATTCAAGGCCTCAAAAAGATTGAGAGGGCCCACAGTGCCTTAGCCCCCGGAGACAGCAACTATGGGTGATGTTCCCCCCACTGCCGCCGCCCCATTCTGAGAGTCTAGTCATCCTGGTGACACATCACAAATGCAAAACATGATAATGGAAAGCTAGGGCAGACATGGCTTTGATCAAAGCATGGATGGCAGATGTGTAATCTATAGACTTTATAGCTGAAGGTGCTTCAGGGCATTGCAATTACATTAACTGGCTGCATCTTTAAGCTGCACCTGTCATTCATTCAACAATGCTCAGAGAGTCTGTTGTAGGTCGCAGCATCTGGTGCCCAAAGCCTGGGGTATGGAATTGTTAAGGCCTTGCTATTCAGAGAGTCTTACTGCTCTTTTCTCTTGCTTGTGCTCTTTCTTTTTGAACACCTGGTTTAGGGTGGAAATAAATGCATATTCATCACGAGAGAACGAATTGCAAAGAGATGCTGTAAATGCAGGGCTGCACCCAACTTTCTCTGTCTGCTACCGCAAGTGCCCTTTGCACTAGCAGGTGGGTGAGTTTTAATCTTGGGCAACAGGGGATTCCCGTGTGGCTGTTGATGGAGCAGAAGTTCACCATGCAATGGGCTTTTTTGCGTTCTCTTCCGCAACAATGTCCCACAATGGTGGAAAGAAATTCGCCAGTGTCACTACAATACTGCTAAGTTACTGGTGGTTGTTGCCCAGGGCTGGATTTAGATGAAGAGAGGCCCTAGGCTACTCCACTTGTGAGGCCCCTCCCCATCCCCCACCCTCACAGCTAGAAGAAAATGGAAGAGTGTTATAAATAAAATTGAGTGAAGCCAAGGATGATGATGGGTATTTAAAATTCTGCAATTCACAATTTCTCCTCTAAAGGACATAAGATATTATTGTTAAATACCATGATGATTTTAAAAAATGCTGCAATTCACAATTTCTCCTCTAAAGGACATAAGATATTATTGTTAAATACCATGGAGTGATTTTAAAAATGCATAAAATTAACACTGAAAAACTTTTGCAATAGCTGAACTTTGTAAATCTTTTGTGGTACAGTGGTACCTCGGGTTAAGTACTTAATTCGTTCCGGAGGTCAGTTCTTAACCTGAAACTGTTCTTAACCTGAAGCACCACTTTACCTAATGGGGCCTCCTGCTGCCGCAGTGCCGCCGAAGCACGATTTCTGTTCTTATCCTGAAGCAAAGTTCTTAACCTGAAGCACTATTTCTGGGTTAGCGGAGTCTGTAACCTGAAGCGTATGTAACCCGAGGTACCACTGTATAAGAATTATTTTTTAGGAAAATGAAGTTGTAATGTTATTCTTAAAAAAACTGCGGGCCTGGCCAGGGCAAAGGCGGTCATCCTCTTATATACCTGCTGGGATTGACAAGGCATCTGACCCTCACCTGAATCTCATAACTCTCCTGACAGGTGATTTGGTCGGCAGCCACAGTGTGGAAATAAAGGATGAGATTGCCCACCAGATACCAGGCACTCTACTATTCAAATTAGGCCCCAGTGTTTTTCTTACAATCCCCTTCTCAATGAAGTAATCAATTCTAATCTAGAATTTAAATTCTCAAAACTTTCTTATTTGTAAATTCGAGCAAGTAAACTACTGCTCTCACTTCATTACAAACAGTATTTCTACCTGCAACACACTTGAGCAAACCTGCTCCTTTTCCTTTCACAGATATTTTGTTGCCATTTGCAACTGTAGCTGCCTCTGATTAGTCATCATTTAACTCTTGGGGGAAATGATTGGCATCACACACCATGTGCATGGAAGTTGCTGAACCAATTAACCAACTAGAAGGATTACTGTTAATAGCACCAGTTTTCCTATAATTTGATATCGCTGGATAGTTTTGATGAACTGCAAAAGCATTTTTAGTTACTTTATGTTGTCACCCTGGAACTTTTCTTTATTAGTGTCACTTTGTTTTGTATGATTCCTTGCAAATGAAGGAAAACAACTTTTCTACTTGTATATGTTGATAATATAATTTGGGTTACTGTGGACAAACAAGATTGTACAAAAACAAGATTGGGTGCAGGCCTGGCCGGGACATAGGCATCCTGACTGTGACAAAAGTGACCTGTGTGCTTGCTTGCTTGCTTGATTAACAGCTGTTGGGAACTTCAAGGTCCCTGCTCTCCCTTCTTATGGTCTTTGTACTGGACCTGGAGACTTCAATAGATAGCATTCAATGTCAAGAAGGAGGGCAAGTGGGCACTCAATCAAATGACAGGGCAGGAGTTACATGGAGCAGGGCCTTTTCACTGGTGGTGCCCATTGTATGCCTCACTCTTCCCAGACCTGTTCACTTGTGGCCTGTATTTTAGAACTTTATAATTTAGGAAGACTTTGGAAGAACTGGTTGACAAGTCTTATCAGTCGCTGACGTATGAGCGGATTTTATTTGCTGCTATTCTGGGCTTGTGGTGCACCAGGATTTATACCAGCATAATGGAGTTGGCCAGGATGCCAGAAGGGATACAATTTATGAGCTTTCTCCATTATCTGCACAGCAGGGGGTGTTCAGTCAACTGTGCAAAGGCTGAGCTGAAGCATTCCCTGCTGGTTACCTGCTTTCAGCAATAGGGATCACTGTTTGTTAGTACCCAATTGGTTAGCTGTCATTGGTTAGCAATTGGTTAGCTCCCTATTGGTGGCTCTTAGGTAATTCACAAAATACAGAGTCCATTCATAAAACACAGTGTTCATTCATAAAGCAGTAACATAAATCTCCATTGCTACAGTTTGGGTGTATATTTCAGCAGTTGAATGTACAGGTTTATGGCTATGCTGTAGTATAGTGCTTATGCAACTGTGAATAAAAGGTGGCTGGGCTCATTGTGTTGGGGTTTGGTGGGGGGAGGAGGTGACAAAACTGATTTCCAATAAGTGCCCCCCCTTTATTTCCGTAACAAGTTTTTGAGTCTGTACTCTGAATAGTGACACCAGGGACCTAGAAGGTGCAGGGCTTGTCAGTCCAACCCCTGCACAGTCTCATCAGGGCTGACCTTAAGGCAATTGCAGCAATTTTGCCAAAGCAATTTTGCTCCTAAGGGGGGCCCTGCAGCAGGACAATCTAGATGGATTTTATTTATATATATAAGATTTTGCAGACTTTGGCTGTGAACTGGAGCCTTACCAAAAAAAAATTCAAGTTGCGCCCCACTGCTGCAAATTGCAATTTTGCAAATTTTGAAATTTTGGGAGAGGGGAGACTGTGGCACTGGGGAGAGGGCAGGCTGGCGAGGCCCCCTAGATTTAGAGGCCGTAGGCTTCAGCCTACTTAGCCTATACATAAATCTGGCACTGCCGATGCCCATTGGGACTGGCGGCGCGAATGGCAGGGAACCCAAACAGTAGGTGGAGCCAATGACACATGGAACTAAATAATTCTAGGTTTCTCCCCATCCTCCTCCCAGCTGAACCCTACAGGAAGAGAAGGAGGAAGGTGACAACCCGAGAGTAAAGTTGCTGTAACAATGGAAGCAGTTTGCAGGGGACGGAGGTATTATAAATCATTGAAGGTATGTAAAATAATGGCTGGATTTGTTTGATTCCCGAAGCCATAGGTTTTGGGTTTGGTATGGGTGCAGCTGCTTAGCGTAAACGTAAATAAGGCAATTCACGAGAGCAGAAGTTCAAGGTTCGCTAGTCAAATCTCTTAGATAAGAACCTTAGAAAACCGAGCAATGTCTCTTTTATTTGCTTATTAATAAATAGACAAGTGTTCATCTGTGCTGGTCTGCGGCCAAAATAAAGTTTGATACGTACTGATACAAGTGTTCGTGTGTGGGCAGGAGGAGAAGGGGAAATAGGCAAGGTCTTTTCATTTAGATCACTTCCCCAGCTTCAGTGTAACAGGTTGTAAAGAGCCCTTTTCAAACCGAGTTGCGGACAGGGATCTCCTAACCACTCCCAGCACCCTTAACAAGTTGCAGCACCCATAATCCTTTGGGGGACGCCATGACTGTTTAAATGTATGGGGCGAATGCAGCCTATGTTCCGAGCTGCTCAGTTCCCACGGAAATCTGCAGAAATGATATAAGCACTTCAACCCATCCTTCTCCCCGAGAAAGGAGATTTTTTTCAACATAGCTAGACCTTTCAGAGGAAGGCAAGCTACAGAGCTGTTTGTTACCTGGTAAAGCGGTACAGAGAAGCATTTGATATTTCCCCCCTCCTTTTTCCACAGCGCTTCCAGCAGCACGGCAAAGGTGAAGGCATATTTGTAGAGATAATGCTAGTGACTCACCCAGGCGTCATGCGTGCCATTGGGGTTTACTCAAGCATCCACTTTTTAAAAAAACCATTAAGGCGCAAGCGAACAGAGACACCTCTTTCGGGGCATGAACTCTTAGGTGCTGCTTCCATTTTAGAGTACATGAAGGAAGGAGGAGGTGGCGGTGGCAAGAGGAAAAGCCGAAATCCCACCTTGAACAAGGTTCAGCAATCCCCTTAACTATAGTCAGTACAGTAGTACCTCGGGTTAAGTACTTAATTCATTCCGGAGGTCCGTTCTTAACCTGAAACTGTTCTTAACCTGAAGCACCACTTTAGCTAATGGGGCCTCCAGCTGCCGCCGCGCCGCCGGAGCACGATTTCTGTTCTCATCCTGAAGCAAAGTTCTTAACCTGAAGCACTATTTCTGGGTTAGCGGAGTCTGTAACCTGAAGCATATGTAACCTGTAGCACATGTAACCTGAGGTACCACTGTATTAGATCACAGTTGTTGTGGAGCAGAGATGCACTAAGTAACTCTTTCCATCCCATTTTGGTCTCAGATAAGCCATGGGACCGTTCCATTCCCTTGTATGCTGTTCGACCCATCCCTCCCCCTTGCACTCTGCACACATTATGTGCATGGTTTCCTTATCAAAATAGGCACTTTTAATGTGAAGTGCACACTTTCCTGTGTGTTTTTCTTAATGTGTTCCCCAGTAAGAGACACAGCTTGTGTACATCTTTTATGCAAAACGTGTACAGTGGTACCTCAGGTTACATATGCTTCAGGTTACATACGCTTCAGGTTACAGACTCCGCTAACCCAGAAATAGTGCTTCAGGTTAAGAACTTTGCTTCAGGATGAGAACAGAAATTGTGCTCTGGCGGCGCGGTGGCAGCAGGAGGCCCCATTAACTAAAGTGGTGCTTCAGGTTAACAACAGTTTCAGGTTAAGAACGGACCTCTGGAACGAATTAAGTACTTAACCCGAGGTACCACTGTATTTACCTGTGTATTGCTTTTAGATCCCAGTTTTTCTCCAAGGAGCTCAAATTGGTTTTGTTTTTTTTTATTTTTAGTTGAGCAAGCTGCAAATTATCTTCCTTTATTATGCAAGGTGATTTATATCATGGATATGTTGAAATGAAAAGCTTTAATCCCTGTTGGTGGGGAAAACAAACCCCCCAAATGCCCACTAGTTACATTGATACAAGTTAACATACTATAGTGGTACCTTGGGTTACAAATGCTTCAGGTTACAAACATTTCGGGTTACAAACTCATAACACTAGGTCCTGTGAAGCTGAATAGATACAAGAGAAGACCCCCCCCCCCCGGGCAAAGTTAAGCTATGGCACTTGCTCCCATAGGAGGTAGTGATGGCCATAAACTTGGATATCTTTAAAAGAGGATTAGGCAAATTTGTGGGGGATGAGGCTGTCAAAGGCTGCTAGCCAGGATGACCAGGCTCTTCCTTCATGGATTGGGGCAACAGTGCTTCTGAATACCAGTTGCTGGAAGCCACAGGAGGGGAAAATGCTCTTGTGATCAGGTCCTGCTTGCAGGTTTCCCACAGGCCGCTGTGAGAACAGGATGCTGGACTAAGATGGGCCATTGGCCTCACCCAGCAGGCTCTTCTTATGTTCTTATGTTGTTCTTCTAAACGTGTGAATTATGGAAAATGTGCGCTGTTGAAATGCATCTATCATCTCTCTCTCTCATCTATATCATCTATCATCTATCTATCTATCTATCTATCTATCTATCTATCTATCTATCATCTATCTATCTATCTATCTCGGCCTCGGTCTTGTATACCTGAAGGAGCATCTCCACCCCCATCATTCAGCCCAGACACTGAGGTCCAGCGCCAAGGGCCTTCTGGCAGTTCCCTCATTGTGAGAAGTGAGGTTACAGGGAACCAGACAGAGGGCCTTCTCAGTAGTGGTGCCCGCCCTGTGGAACGCCCTCCCTTCAGATGTCAAGGAAATAAGCAGCTATCTTATCTTTAAAAGACATCTGAAGGCAGCCCTGTTTAGGGAAGTTTTTAATATTTAATGCTGTATTGTTTTTAACACTCCATTGGGAGCCGCCCAGAGTGGCTGGGGAAACTCAGCCAGATGGGCAGCGTATAAATAATAAATTGTTGTTGTTGTTGTTGTTGTTGTTATAATTATATCATCTATCTATCTATAGATCTATCTATCTATAGATCTATCTATCTATAGATCTATAGATCTATCTATAGATCGATCTATAGATCTATCTATCTGTCATCTACCATCTTTCTATCTCTCCATCTCTATCATAGATGTGCTCTTCCTACTGACAATTGCTTGAAGTGGCACTGCATTCCTTTTCACCCATCATAATATATGTGTTCTTTCCTCACTAGAGGTCGCCATCTGCCTACAAATTGCTAGCGCATGGCTTAAATGCTCCCTGTTTAAGCTGATCTCTAATCAAAGTGGAAGTGGAGGAGAAGCAGTTGAAATAGGAATGTACATAACCCCACCCCCCAAATAAAGACACACATAGCTTATTGATTAATAAAGAGGCATGGTTTGATTATAAGAACAAAGGAATCTGCAAAAAGCAGGTAGCTCTTACACATGTTAAAGTGGCCAGGATGCTGGCCTGGCCAGGATGCAGTATCCCTGCAGCATCTGGGCTTGACGAGGCATGTGGCCTGTCCTGAGCCTACTCCAGCTGAGAAATCACATACTTCCTCCCTGAGCTTGTGAGCCCCACCTGGGCTGTGGGTCCTTGCCTGCCTTAGCCTTCAAAGTGTACCTCCTGCAATCCTGCAATTGGAATAATTCAACCAAAATGACCAAAACCAATGAGCTCCATGCCGGAAGGTGATTAAATGGAGGGATTTCAACTTTCCCATCTCCTACGCCAGCTGCCAGCCACATGCTGTGATCATGCCACATCTAGTGTTGCCATATTTTGAAGAGCAAAAAAGAGGACACATTTGCCATTTTCCCAATCTTAAATTCAGTGTGCTCTTCCTCCTCCCCTCCCCACCTCATTCTATTCTTCTTTATCCCCACCCCCCACTCCCCAAAAGAAGTATTTTCCTCCTCATTTCTTTAAAACCATTGTTTAAGTCATTGGCTTTCCCAGAGGTTTTTGTGGTGATGCAGCAACAGTCCCTTAGTTCCATACCATTGAAAACCTTCTTAAGTTCTATTCCCATTTGCTGTCGGGATTTTCAGACAAAAACTTTTGCCAAAGTTTGGTGCCGGTTTGGAGTGAATCAGACAATGTTGTGTTTGGGGGGGCATTTGGGGTTTGCTGTATGAATTACTCCATTTGTGGGGCACTGCAAAATGCAACGTTTTCGCTGCATAATGACTGCAAACCTTTGGCACCAGTTTCGAGGGGATCCCAGATTTTGGGATTCGTAGTTAATGAAGCCCAATGCCCTCCTGATTCTGGGATCCAGTGGGGCAGGAGAGGATGGGGAAGCATCCAGCCCTTCACTTTCCTGATCTCCCTCACCCTCTTCTTCTTTTGACCCACCTTGTGCGCTACCCTTCAGCTCTGAAGCTTCCCCTTCCTCTGTCTCTTGCCTCCTGGCCAGTACAGTGCCCCACAAATCACTGACCCCTTTCTCCCAAGTCAGACTCCACCCCACTTCCCCCAGTGCACACTCGTCAGTGTCCTGCCAGTCCCTGATACTGATCTTGATCTTTTCACTCTTCCTCAGAGGAAAGTGCAGGTGGTTAAGGAAGTGTTAAAGTGTGTGTTTTCCTCATTTCTTCATGCACAGATTGCACCATGCAATGCTCGATGTGTACATTTCTACTTTCACTTGAGTCACTGCTGCCGGTTGCAGGCCAGGCAGAGCGGATTCCAAGCAGGCTCAAAATCCTGGCACCTTGCTCCTTAAAAATTACAAAATAACCTCTCTGTGTTAGGAACTGTACCTTGCTGGTGTTATAGACTCATTTGCAATTTCTGACTCTTGGAGCCAAAGGCAAATTAATGGTTACATGTGCATTACTCCTGGGAATGGGGCTCCTTAGGCCTGTGGGCCAAATGCGGTCTGGTAGGCCTCTGGGTTTGGTTGCTTAGGTCTCTCCCAAGGCCATACACCCTTTGCGGAAGGGAAGGCAGCTGTCACGGACTGGTTGGGCGCATGGGACTGGTGGGAGGAGCCAGCTGGGGAACCACCAAGGGAAGAAGGCTCAGAGCCTGAGGAGTAGTGGTGGGACGACAAAGGGAGAGGAGGGAGGAGACTGGGAAGAGGAGGGGTTGGAAGCTGAAGAGGTAACAGGGCTTAGTGAGCAGGGAGAGTCTGTGACAGAGAGAAATCCGGAATCAGAGGCAGAGGCTGAAGCAGGGAAGGATAGAGGCCAAGAGGCAGAGAAAAGTCAGGTTGGTAAGGAGTCACTGGTCTCCTGCTGAGACAGGCTCCCCTTCCTGCTTGTCTCCCAGAACCAGAAGAGGCATGAAAAGGGCAGAGGAGAGGTTAGCTGCATGCAGTTGCAATCTCCAATTGCTTGGAAGAAGCCCTGGAGAGGAGGGGATTTAGACTGCTGTGAGGAGGTGGGGACTGTCATTCTCGACAACTGATTTTCATGGAGGAAGACCGCTGGGAATGAGCAACTCTGTTCATTAGGCCTGACACTCAACCAAGTCTGTGATCATGTTTTTGCTAATGAAGAGCTAACGCCATCTTTGAACTGTGTGATTGCTGACTGCATGCTCCTGTGACAGAAGCCCTCAGGCTGAAAACAGGTTCCCAGTGGGGTACACGCTTCTTCCCCTCTCCATTTTATCCTCACAAAAGCCCAGTGGATAGTTGGTGGTGGGGATTGACTAACAATCAGGTGGAAGGAGAGAGTGGGGTGACACCTATGGGCCACATCGTTACAAAACCCCAGTCCCCACCACCAACTATCCACAGATGGGGGGCCTGTTTTTATTTGAGAGCCTGCTGTACACACATAGACCCCCCTTTTGGAATTTAGGACCCTGAAATTGTTAATCATGTAAAGCGAGTGCCCAAATAAGGGCTTATCACTCCAAACAGAGGCTTATCCCTCCCTTGAAACCAAGAGCACTTTTTCAGTGGGCTTTGCTTCTGAGTCATCAGTTTCGGTTTTGAGCCCAGGGAGCCGGATCCCTGATGAAGTGTCTTTCACTAAAAGAAGCCTAAATCAATATTTGCACTTTAGGATAACCTTGGCGGTTGCCTGCAAACTGTGGGAAACAAACATGTCTTGTGGAAATGGAATGCCAAGTGGAACCGAGTGTGGCTGCTTTTAAAACAACAGCAACAATTCCTTATAAAGAAAAATTGGCTGAGGGTAGTCAGGTGTCTTCTCAGAGGACTGGCAGTGGTGTGACGTAAGCACTGGGGTGTGAACACATCCATCTATAGTCTCTGCTCTCAGGTTCTACAGGCTTAAAAAAATATTTTGCAAAACCTGCTTAACCAGATGCAACAGCAGGACAAAAGAAATGCATGTGTACACCCAGGAAAACAATGGCCTTATCATGTCACATTCCTGTCTTGAGAAAACTAATGTTTGTCTCCTGACAAGTATAATAGGAAATCGGTGACCAAGAGGGAGGTCCTGTTTCTGAAACACATAAGCATCCTGCCCCAACTTGATGCTCTCCAGTTCTGGATTGCAGCGCCTGTCAGCTCCAGCCAGCAAAGTCAGTGGTCAAAGATGATGGGACTTGAGGTTCAAAACTTCTGGAGCTCACTGGGTTTGGGAAGCCTGCCCCACACAATGCAACGATTTAACTAATTGCGTTGTCCATCTGAGAGCCAGAAAACATGGTTGCCATCTTGATTCCAAATTGCTCCCGGGGTCCAAATGATGGTGAAGAACACTACCTCCAACTTGGGAGTCCTTGTGCCAGGTTTTTGCTGATCTCTCAAGAGGTCTCGGAATCCTATAGAGAACAGACAGGCAGACAAACAGATGGACCAAACACTTTCTAAAATACATTGTAGATAATGTGGGATTCTTTGTTTGTTTTGCATTATGTGTGTGCCTGCAAAGCTTGATCTTCTCCATGTTTTCCGGTTTATGAACCCCAATAGCTTCCAGGTGACTCATCCATAGAACTTTGGGTCACCTACGCAGATTAAGAGACATTTGGAGCAGATCAGGTAACAGACGAAAGGCTGGAAACCTAAAACCCATGTGTAATTAAGTATGTTGCATCCAGTGAACTTTTTATTTTTAAAGGAATACTCTCATGTGACTCATTGGCTGCACCTGAAACCAAGGTGGGAAAACCCATATTGCTGGATTATTATTTTTGTTTCTATAATTCTAGCCTGACAGCTTCCTGTAGCATATATTTACTTCTCATTAAAGAACTCAACAACTGTTTTGTATCTGCAGTCTCCCTCCACCCCAGCATTAATAGGCACACCCCTGCATCCTTTTTGCTCATGCTCTTCTGCCGTCTGACACCTGCACACCTGTCTCCCTCCATGGCATTGGATTTTTAGCATCCGTGCAACTATAAAATTAGTAAAAGTTCAGTGCTTGGAACAAACTAGTTCTGTTTGATGAGATTCACCGAATATGTCAAAAATCTCTGCACTATAGCTGAAAGTTGTTCCTGTAATTGCAGAGTGAACTGAATGTGAATTAAGTTTGTTTTGTTTGGGGGGCGGGCAGTTAAGAACTTTGCACTATTTCCTATTCATCTTCCAGTTCACTTTCTTAGGTGTGTTTTTCACTTTTTAGGCTCTTTGGGTTTTTGAGTTTCACAGCTGTTGAGGAAAATACAATAAACAATTCACTTTCCACTGTGTGCTTTTTCTCTGTCAAATTTGTCTAGCACATTTTTAATGTAGCAGACCTGTAACAGAAATAGGCACAGAGGCCTATGCAATGTCTTCATTCATAGCCATGTAGCTGTGTTCTCTTGCACAATACAGTGGATGCTCGGGTTGCGAATGTGATTTGTGTGGGATGCACGTTCGCGCACTTCTGCACATGTGCAAAGCGCGATTTAGCGCTTCTGCGCATGCGCGACCGCCGATACCCGGAAGTAACCCGTTCTGGTACTTCTGGGTTTCGGCAGTCCGTAACCCGAAAAAACGCAACCTGAAGCGTCTGTAACCTGAGGTATGACTGTAAATGCAATTGTAGCTCAGGGCTGCACTATGCCCAACTGATGTGAGCTTCTGACGTGAGCTCCAGCACACCAGGCTCTGTCCTCATTATATGCAATTGAATTTGTGTAAACATTTACATGAGGTCCCTGCAGGTCATACGTTTTCCAGGGGACTGACCTGCTATTGCTGGAAAAGGGGCTACATGAATACTGCTGCTTACGATGTAGCTCCTCAAAGATATGGGAGAGGGGGATTGTTGGTTTGTTGTTCTTATTTTTGCTATATATTTTATGGTTTTTATTTTGTGATTTTATGTTGTGAACCGCCCTGAGATCTGTGGATGAAGGGCTGTATATAAATTTTAATGGCAAAATACAACAACAACAACAACAACAGCAACAGCAACAGCAACAAGTCAGACAATTATTTCCCATGTTGCTTCTTCTGGCTCAGTGAATTTTATTCTCCTTTTATAAATCAGCAAGCTTGAAGCTGGTAAAGTAAGGACGCCTACAACAATACCCAAAGTGTCCGAAGGCAGAGCGCTCCTTTTATTTTGGCTGGGAAGAATTGGCCCCAGTTTACAGAGCACATGAGTTTACAGTTTGGCTGGTAAGACACACTTTACAGTTTATATGATTCCATTTACTCTTACCAGAACTTACTGTAATATGGAGTCGATCACATTAGAGAGAAAAACAATCTGTGCAGGAGGAGTGTTAGTGCAATTGGACATAAACACAGATGAATGTGGAAACAGAATGGAACAGACCTCTGAATGAACAGATACACAAATGACATAGACAAGAAATAGACACCCCTATTCCCTGTTTGGGAGTAAGCCTGAGGAACACAGGGGGACTTGCTTTTGAGTAGACATGCACCCCCAAATTTACAGGCATGGGTTGTGATTATTCATCAGCAACCAGGACTGGCTCGAAATGAAAACGATGGTTTTTTTTCCCTTGTGTCATTTTGGGACACATTAAAGGCTAATCTTTAAATTGAGAGACATTTCCCAGGTGATGATGTGGTTAATGGTCCCTGAGCAATTAATCGTGGCATCGTTTTCTGTGGGTAGAGACAGCTGCACTTCCAAGGTGGCTTGGCATTGACGTTTGAGGCTGAGGCAATATGCCACCTCTGCACTGCTTCCTTTCCAAGCAACCTTGTTGACACAGGAAGACATCCTAGCAACGGATTTAATGATGAACTAGCCCAGGGAAAGAGTGAAACAACATCAGGTCCTAAACATTTAAGACTGTTGTCATAGTAAGAAGCTACTGCTTTGAGGTTTGCTTCTGGCCAAATGGTTTGTTTCAGTTCCGTGATTCCGAATGCCTGATTATTTTTCCATTTTGCAAGTAGCAACTACTGAGGGCAGTGTGCAAGTGTTTGGATTGGGGAAGGGAGATTTAACCCTTTGCCCTCACACCACAGGCTTGGTCCAAGCTGCATCCACCCATTCCAGGCGCTGTTAGGCACAGAGAGGAAAATGAGCCTGTGAGTTTCTCCCTCCGTAGCTAAGGCAGGTTTGTAGGGAATTTGGATCGAGATCATGGTACAAGGGCAGAGGTTTAGATCGTCCCTCTCCTTCTGCTGGAACCCTGGTCCAAATTGGAGGTGGTGGGGTGTTACAGCTACTTTTTTGCAGAATGAAAAGATTACCAGCCACAGAATTCCCACATCACATACAGTTTGACCCACAGCCGCTTTCCAACAATCAGAAGACATAGAGGATGCAGAAGGAAAGGTATTTCTTAATTACATGCTTGTTCTATATTATGACCCTCAGCAAAGCGGAAATATAATCTGTCTTAACTGCTACAGTTCTGGTTTTGAAGATATAAATGGTCCATCTAACTCGGTACTCTATAGAATCCTGATCTGCAAACAAGGCCCATCTACACTACACATTTAAGCATCATCATATCATTTTCAACAGTCATGGCTTCCCCCAAAGAATCCTGGGAGTTGTAGTCTGCTAAGGGTGTTGAGAGTTGTTAGGAAAACACTTGAATGGGAAATGAAAGATGAGCTGGTAAAATCATCAATGATTCACTGGGCAAGAGATATAGGGCATAATATAGAATTTGACCTCTGGGAGAAATTATGGAATATTTACTGCATGCTATATACACTGAAAGAAAATTGTATGAAAATGATACACAGATGGTATCTAACTCTGAGTAGATGAGCTAAGATATATAAATCAGAATCTGAGGTATGTTGGAAATGTAAAGAAGCAGAAGGAACATTTCTGCATATGTGGTAGGCATGCAAAAATAGTTAAAGAGTACTGGGAAATGAAATATAATGAGATGAACACAATGTTTTAAAAAATATCCCCCCCCCAAAAACCAGAGGCATTCCTTCTGGGAATGGTACAGATGGTACCCAGGAGTCAGAAAAAAAATATTTATGTATGCCACTATAGCAGCTTGGATCTTGTTATCCCAAAAGTAGCAGGTGAGTGATGTCCCTAAAAAGGAGGATTGGCAATTAGAAATGATAGAATATGCAGAGTTAGCAGGCCTAACAAGCAAAATAAGAGAGCAAGAAGATCAGTTATATAATGAGGAGTGGAAAAACTTTGTGGAGTATCTGGAAAATAATTGTAAACAAGTGAAAATGCTAGCAGCATTAAGGTAAATTCAACAGTGTAATACATATCTAAATGGATATATAAGAATATGCAGGAATGGTGGGAAAATTAAAGGAACCAGGGAAGGCAAAGAACAGAAGTCGCTGAATGTTTTTATTATAAAGAAAGATATTAATGGTGGAAATGTATATTTGAACGTGAATGTGATTTTGGAAATGGTAATAATGAAAATTAGAGAGAGAGAGAGATGTTAGGAAACACCTATTCATTTCATAGAACTAGAATTTCTTGATTTCCCTGGGAGAAGGAACTGATTCTTAGACCACCCTGAGAACTACCACTCTATGAGGGGAAAAGAGGGCCTAATTTTAATGGGTGACCACTTTGACAGGGTGGCCTCTTGCCAGGTGCCCTCTTGGTGACTCATTTCATTCAGTCAGTTCCATAGTTACAGCTGCCACTTCCTCCAGATATCCTTTCTGCCACTGGTTTGGCAAGCGCAGGACTTGAGGATACCATTCAATGTCCAGATATGGCCTAGAAGTTGCCAATCCCTGAACCAAGTATAAGAGATTTCTGAATTGGTATTTCAAACACCTGATGGGAGTGATGACAACTCCCACATTCCCTGACAATCAGCCATGTTGGCTGAGGCTGAAGGGAGCTCTAGTCCAACCACAGCTGGCACCATGTTGGGTGCACGCCTCAACCGTGTTGGCGGTAGAGTTGAACGTCTGATACGTGCAGGTCCATTGGCCTTGCGAGGGTGTATTTATGTGGTTTGAGAAGGAGGGAAGGAATTCAGAGGAGGCGGAATAATTGCTGCAAAGATTTATGGGAAGATTCTTTGGGGAATTACATAAAATCGATGACAGTTTTAATTGGCAGCCACCCGTGCGCTCCTTGCAGTCATCAGATACTTAGTGCTAGATAAGTACTCAGATAGAGAGTTAGAATTGCACCTCAAATCCAAGTGAAGCCATAGACACTCTGGGTGGCTTGAGAAAGTTATTATCATATGTTTTGAGTATCAGTTCTGTAACAGGGACTGCCTAAGAATGATGATGTACTAGAACTAAATCACAGCCTTGGAAGGAACATAT
Organism: Podarcis filfolensis; assembly: GCF_964270895.1. Taxonomy (NCBI): domain Eukaryota; kingdom Metazoa; phylum Chordata; class Lepidosauria; order Squamata; family Lacertidae; genus Podarcis; species Podarcis filfolensis. Next base: position 28,962,186 of record NC_139615.1, read on the forward strand.
GAAGTTGCCTTATACTGAATCAGGCCATTGGTCTATTGATGCCTACTCAAACACTGGCTTTAGGCAGTCTGGGACAGAGAGGTCTTCCTCTTTTCTTAATTAAATTTATTTATTTGTTTGTTTTTTCAGATTAAAATTTTACAACATACAACATAGAAACAAGATTCCAAAGAATCTCCTGGACTTCCACCCTCTCCTTTGTGGGCCCTCTTGTTAATCATTTCCTCCTGCATCTTTTATAATAATCCAAATCTTTTACCTCTCCATTGTGTCCAAAATTCACCATTAAACTACAAGTGTTATTCCAATCCTACTAATGATTTTAACTGTTTACAATGGTTTTTAAGATAAATTATAAATTTTCTCCACTCCTTATTAAAATTTTGGTCTTCTTGATTTCTGATTATTCCAGACATTTTAGCCATTTCGGCATAATCCATCAACTTGATCTGCCAGTCTTCTCTGGTAGGGACTTTAGCTTTTTTCCATCTCTGGGAAAGAGGTCTTTGTCAGCACTGTTCCTCAGCACCTTTTAACTGGAGATGGCAGGGATCAAACTTGAAACCATCTGCAATGCATGTGGAAGATGTGCTGTACCGTTGAACTCCGACTTTTCAGCTCAGCTGCCTGTTTTGAGGCAAGACAGCCTGCATCCAATGGTTTGCTATGAATACAGATGACTCCTAAGGTGTGGTATTGAGTGTGTATGGACCCATCTGTACTATATACTTAAAGAGGCATCATGCCAATTTAAACAGCCATGGCTTCCCCCAAAGAATCCTGGGAACTATAGATTATTTAGGGTGCAATTTGTTGTTGTTGTTATTATTATTAAAGGCAGCATGCAGTGGCATAATACTGGTTTAAATGAAAAGTGTAGATGGGGTCTGAGAAAGAGTTTTTAGACACTATACTGAATGGTGGATTTGACCAAAGCAGCCTGCTATTCATAGAACTTGTTGAATCCAGGAAGTCTGATTCTGTGCTGGATCTACATTTGAGACGGTTGTTGTCTGCCTTCTTCTAGAGGCATCCCAGCTTTGGCAATGCTTTCCTTAAAAAAACACAAAAACCCACACAACATCAAGCAAGCTTCGCTGAATATCCCTCTTCTTGGGAAAGGAGAAAGGAAAGTGTTTTCATTTCCATATTTCCTGAAGTTGTTGGTTAAGAGACCGAGAGTTTTAAAATCCATGATCTGACAGCTGGGTATTCTAAGAATGCGATGAGCTTTGTGCAGGCAAAACATCACATGTGAAAATTAATTATGGACACCTTTGATCTTCTTTCTCAATTGGCATAATGAAAGAGCTCTGGGTAGCCTGTGAAAGTTTGGCATCTGTCAGTGGAGCTTGCTTATGTGCAGAGAGAAGATTCTATGACTTCATAAAAGAAAATAAGGTTCTCATTAAAACCTGATGGTAGAAAGTAGTCGTCTTTATCTCTCCCCTTCAAAAAATCCAGGCTTAAACAAACATGACACTACCACCTGTTCTGTCAATTCAAGTTATCCTGCCTCCAAATATAGATAGCCTGTTTTCTAGCTATCCACTCTGATATTAGAACAATCCTCCCTATATTTTTAAGTGTCTTTTTTCAAAGCCATCTTTCCCCCAGTTATCCCAGCAGGCCCTGTGGGCAATGAGTTCCATGGGTTTGTTCCCGTGCATGATTCCTGCCTTTTCTTCACCCTGAACCTGTTGCCAACCCAGGACGACGCCAAGTCTGTAGCACGTTGAGAAATTGTTAATTTGAGCCTAGATACCCTCTCATAAATCTTTCTCACGCTTTCTTCCCAGGGCCAACCGAGAAGCGGTGTGAGAGTCCTTGTGGGGCCTGTTTGGCTGCCAAGGCAGAAGGAACACCTGGTGGTTTCCTAGCAACACAGATGGGTCTCCCAGGGAATGGAGCAAGCAACATCTTTTCTTGGTCCCCAAAGGTGGGACTCAGTAGCTCAGTGGGAGAGCATCTGCTTAGGATGCAGCTTGCGATCAGTTCACCTGGTTTGTCACACCTGGATTAAGGCTTTCTATGTACAGTCGGTCAGGCATGTGGAACCTGGTGCTCTTCAGAAACTGTTGGACAGCCAAAATGGACAGTGGTTGAGGATGATGGGAGATGGAGTCCAGCAACATCTGGAGGGCCACAAGCTCAACTTTGCTTGCTCTTTCTGCACATCTTCTCCACCACTCCTACATCTTTTGAGATGATTGAATAGAATGGTCCAAATTTGTAAATAATGTTAGAGTATTAGACAGCCATGCCCATGTTCTAGCTGGTTGGTTTTTATGTTGGGTATAAAGCTGAAAGAATACGTCAGTTAGCTTAGAGTTGTCTACCTAGTATTACCCGTTCTACTCAGAAAGCATTAGGTAATCCACTCAAGGTCTTTTGGAATCTCTTGGGTTGTGGTCATGAACTGGTCTTGACTTGCCTAGAGAAAGATGTGGCTCATGGAAGCAGATTTTGTATACAGCCCTTTATGGGCAACCGAAACATAGGAATCCATTGAACGCTGGCACTCCCTCTCAGACTACCAGGGAGCATTTGCATGACTTCACATCACAGAAGGAAGTAAAATGACATTTTCATGCAAGCCTGCCTAGTGAAACTGGGCTATCTTCCTGCCCATCTCCCCACAGATCATGCCTATCTTCCCACAATTCCTGTTGTAAATAGGCTTAGGCCACACCCATACCATACATTTAAAGCACCCAGGTTCTCCGGAAGAATCCTGGGAATTGTAGTTTGCTAAGGCTGCTGAGGATTGTAGCTCTGTGAGAGGCAAACTACAGTTCCCAGGATTCTTTGTGGGGACCCATGTACTTAAAATGTATGGTGCAGATGTGAGCTTAGTGCTGGAGCTGGGCGGTAGGCAGAGATAGAAGAGGAGAGATGGGTTCTGGGATCTGTGGATGTGAACCAAGGTGGGGTAGGTTTTGCTCAGCCGGGGAGGGTGGGTGCAGGAGGCATTGCTCTCTACCTGTGTCATGATTTTATTTCTTAAGAGACTGATTTTTCCCTCTCTACATTCTGTTGCTCATGTAACCAATACGGTGCTACCTTGAGCACAGTAAGGAGGTATTAGCAGGACAGGGCGAATGCCAAGGTTTGCAGAAGTACCAACAATCTTAAAGCTAAAACAGCGCATCAAGGATTGAACCTGCCCAGCCGACTGGCCGTGGGAGGAATGGACCAAAAGCAAGGGGAGGAAGGAGAGGGAATGGAATGGAGCGTCCGGAATCTGGAACAGCAGCATTCCACGCCACAACTTTTTGTTGCAGATCCCATCGGAGGCAACCTTATGCTGAGTCAGACTGTCAGCCCAAATAGCACAGTCCTATCTGTACTGATGGCGATGGCTCTCCAGAGTTTTCGCAAGGCTGTCTTCCCCCAGCCCTGCATGCAGATACCGGGGATTGAACCTGCGAACTTTCACATTCGAAGCAGACGCTCTACCACTGAGCCACGGCCCTTCCGCTGAGTTGTCTGATCTACAACTTAATGCATTCTTGTGCTATGTGTACAGTTTTGGCAGGTCCAGTATCCTCCCCAGCGAGTCTCCCTGAGCATTCAGAACATCAGGCAGAAAGAACCCTGGTATGAATTTAGATCAGCCTCTCTGCCAGGGGCAGGGCACCTCACCCGTGGAAAGCTCTCTCCCATAAAACATGCTGGGCCAGGTGCTTCACCTGGAAGGATGCCAAAAAGCTTTTATTTATTATTATTATTTTGATCGGCCTGAGCAGGGACCAGGTCAGTTCTCATGTTTATCTATGGTGTTCCCTGTGCTAGTTTAAACAGATTGGCTTTTCGTTGGCTTACATTTTCAACTTATTGTCGTTTTCCTTTGGGAACGTCCCACATTGTTATATTGCTGCAAGGTGAAAGACCATTGGCTTGGGGAGGCGCTGTGTATATTTATGCAGTGCATGAACAAAGGACCCTTATGGTTAATTACTTCATTGCTTGCTTTTCGTTTCCTTCCAGGCCCGGAGCCCACTAATTACGCGGCTGAGTGACATGTAATTAAGCAAGGACAAGCAAGGAAGGGTGATCTTTCTGAACTTTTTCAAAGGACGGAACCTTTTCAAAAGGCTGAAAGCACCATTTCCTGTTCATCAGGCTGAGGGCCGCAAAAGTTTTAATTTATCTGTCCTCACCCGCACTCAGGGCACGGGGGCTATAATTAAAGTCTTGCCCAGACTGGTTCTCAACTAATCCAGTCCATTGTAAGGCACTTGAATACATCCTTCCTTTGCATTGGGTAGCATTTGGCTTTTGGCATGCCCCTGTAAACACTCAAAAGTGCTGAAAGCAACTTTGAAACCATGATGTCGAGTCCCTTAAAAAAGCATTGGATGAGAAAAGCCATTTTTAATGAGTGTTTCAGTAGTGCTGAGTGAGATTTTACAGGAGGAAGTTCTCTCTTGAATTCTCCAATCTGCTAATTTCAGCAGATTTCAAGTAGGGCTGAAAATTCTTCTCACTTGTATCAAAGGCAATCCTACACAACAAGGCGCCTTCTATATGCTGCTGATCGACTCCAGATCCCATCATTACTGAGTGCCATTGGCCATTTTGGCTGGAGCTTATGGGAGTTGGAGTCCTGCAACATCTGGAGGGCCAAACGTTTCTCACACACCCAGTGGCATACCGTGGGAGGGGCCACAGGGGTGGTTGCCCCAGGTGCAAAATTGTTAGGCGGCGCAAATGTTCAACATCCAGTGCTGCCTCAATAGAGCTGCATGCTTCCGTTGCTGGGCTCCATGCAAACCGGGAAGTGACCTCTTCAGACAATGAAACGACTCTTCTTTTCTTACCTCTGTGGCTGTGATCTCCTGGGTGACACGGACACTGTTAGGCAGTTGAATGCGCATGTGTACTTCGTCCATTTCCCTCCCTTCCACCCATCCCCTCTGCATGGCCTTGGGTGCTGGCAACCTACGCTAAGCCACTGCACACACCTGATCTAGGACAATCTGCTAGTTTTCAGCAGCTACTTCATATATAGTCAGGGGGATGAAGAAACTCTCCAGAGCTGCTTTCACTTTCCCCCCTTTTTATTGGCCTTTGAGTTTGTTTGAAAACATTACTTTTTGACAAAGCGCTTTCTTAGACAATTCCTAATAGCTGCTGGAGGGCATCTTTTGTGCCCGGAAAAGCTGAGATACACTTTGCACTGGAATGTTCCATGAGTAAGTTTAAAGATGTTCTTCTACTTGCACAAGAACTCTGTGCAAGTCCCACAATGTGGGACAAAGAAATCTGCTATGGAATTTACATAGAAGAACATTGCAGGAATGGCATGCCTATGACCCTCCAGATGTTTTTGGATTCCATCTCTCATCAGTTGTAGCATTGCCCAATGGTCAGGGATGATGGGAGTTGTAGTCCAACAACAGCTTGAGGGCTACAGGTTAACCCAGTGCTTTTTCCCCCTAAAAAAATGTTTAGGGATACTCTCATTTTCCTACCCATATTGAAATACTGCCCCTCAATGAGGCCAAACTTACATTCACAAAATGTTTAGGGGAATGTGTACCCCTGCGTCCCTCCAGATAAAAAGCACTGGGTTAACCAGCCCTGTGCTAGTGTTTTGTGGGACAAAACTATTAGCTATTTTCCTGCTTGTGGTTCTTTGGATCCATCCCCTCATGGCTTTTAATGCAAATCCTATACTCCTGAATAGCTTGCATTGTGGTATTTCACTAGACCAACCTGTTTAAATTACAGAATTGTGCAGCATTTAAGAGCCTTTGGGATCTGAAAGCCTGTTCTCCGATTGGTTAAACTTCAACTGCTATGAACAAGAATAACTCCATGACATTTTTAATTTATTTGTATTGCACTCTTTAAAGAAGTAGGAGCCAAGAGAAGAGGACAAACTATTTGCATTCATATTAAATAAAATTAGAATTGGTTTGGGTGACAACATGTAAATGGCAAAAGTGGGGAAATAGATTCAAAGCTCCCAAAGTATATCAGTAAATGAAGAACAGGGTTCTTTCTCTTAGAAAGCTGGACTTCTGTGGGGTTTCTTTACTGCATGTAAGTGCTTCTTTTCTTCAAAGTGCTGACCTCAAGCTTGCCGTTTGATTTCACCAGTATGTGTGGCAACCACTTGTCCATCCACACTCTCCTGAATGATTTTTGTTAGATGTTGGCTGGGAGATCCATATCCTGGAACAAACGTGGGGATACATTATTATGCAAGAAGCGAGGCGTGCTCTATTACATAGATAAAGATGTTTGGGACTGAGGGACTACCCAAGTGAAGTATCAGAATTGTTATAGCACCGTCCTATAAATTTGACATTGGCGCACAGGCTCCTGAATGCCTTGCGTACTAGAAAAATATGAGAACATGATGTAGAGTCATAGAATTGTAGAACTGGAGAAATACCTAGGGTCATGTAATTCAACCTCCTGCAATACAGGAATCACAGCTCAAGAATTCCTGACAGATGGCCATCCACCCTCAAATGAAGGACAGCTCAACACCTTCTGAGGGAGTCTGTTCCATTCTCAAACAGCTCTTACCATCAGAAGCTGCCTTCTAATGTTTAGTCAGAATCTCCTTTCTTGCAGTTTGAATCCATTGATTCAGGTCCTGGCTTGCTCTATCTTCCATGCGACAGCCCTTCTGATATTGAAAATAGGGGCGAGGAACCTCAAGCCCAGGGACAGAATGCGGCCCTCTGTGCCACTTTATCTGGCCCCCAGAAGTATCCCCAGGCCATGCCTTTCAGTGGCTCTGCTTTTCATCTCCCAGTGTTTTGGCCTGACTGGGAATGTTTCATTGAACTCTGGCAATGCCTCAGTAGAGGCCAGAGAAGGGCCAATCAATGTGCATAGAAACTAGCCTACCGCGTGAAGGCAACATATGGTTTGCCCACTTTTGCCTCTGTCATGTGGCCCCTGGAAGGCTGTCCAGCAGGGAATGTGGCCCTTGTGATGGAAAAGTTTCTCTTAACTTGAGGTAAGCATGACATTTACCTCATAAACATTTTGGGAGTGACCAAGCCAAGACATACGCAGAGCAGAAGGCTGAATTCTGAGGAAATTATTCTTCCTTCACACTGTTGCGATCCCACTCTCTAGTTTTGTGAAAAACTTTGCTCCTCATGAAGGAAGTGTTTCTGTTTCTGCCTCTTTTGTGGAGTGTGGGCAAACTTTGTAAACCTATTGAAGGGTATGGGGTTCTGCTTATCTTATTAAATGTAAGAGATGGCCGGGGAGTGGGAATATATCTCCCTCCACTTCACTCCTTTTAAATCCCCACAGCGAAACATCTGTTCACAATGGACTTAAATTTAATAATAATAATAATAATAATAATAATAATAATAATAATAGTTTTGTCTGCCTATCTGACTGGGTTGCCCCAGCCACTCTGGGCAGCTTCCAATAAAATATAAAAAAACCAAACATTAAAAAAACTTCCCTATACAGGGCTGCCTTCAGATGTCTTTTAAAGATAAGATAGCTTAGTCATAGAGTTGTTTATCTGTTTGACATCTGACAGACAGGTGCTCCACAGGGCTGGCGCCATTTTGAATCTTACTTCACATAGGGTATGGTGCTTAACAAGAAGCCTTTTGTGAATGCAATCCTGTGAGCTGGAGCATCCACACACCTAGCTCATATTCACAGCCAGATGTTGCTCACCTCTGGACCCAGCAAGGATGTGTAACTCTTTTGACCCTCATAAGGAATCATTCAGTGGCTGCATGCCAGATGTAGGTGGAGCAATGGATGTGACCCTTCCCTTTGTACAGGACACAACTTCCCAGCCATGCACACCCCTCATCCCCCACCCTTCATTTAAAGGATAAGGACGCTGCTCATGTTTTTGAGATAGAAATTCTCCACGGAAACCCAACCAGATGCAAACATAAACAAAACACATAAAGAATATTGGGACTTTCCCAACAATTATCAAGACTTTTACCTCTAGAGTTTGAAGTGGAGCCCGTCATTCTGCGAAATGACAAAAAAAGGCAGCATAAATTAATATGCACAATGCAAATACCCATACAACTCTATTTCTATTTCTTAATTGGTGTTAGGGGGTGGGGACTGTACACAGCCAGGTGCCCCTCACTCTTCCCTGTGTCTAGGACTTTTAAGTTGTCATTTTGTTAGTCTTTCACAATAAAATCCCGTTTCTAGAAAAGTTCTGATTGTGTCTCTGTTGCTCCCCCAAGTTCCTTACAAGGGCACTCTGCTACCTGGAACAAGTGATTCAAAGTGACTCATGCTGTGCTTATTTGCCTTCAGAAAATATGCTAGTCCCTGAGCCATACAGACACCAGCCTGTCTTCCAGCAGAATAGGGCTGGGGAGAAAGTTCCCCTTGCACATTTGGGCTAAAATCTCCCATCATTTATGTTTCAGCTAGGCCAGTGGCGTAGCGTGGGGGGTGCAGGGGGGGCCGGCCGCACCGGGCGCAACATCTGGGGTTAGGGCAAATCCATGGGTTAGGGGGCGCAAATCCACGGGTTAGGGGGCGCAAATTACTTGCCTTGCCCCGGGTGCTGACAACCCACGCTACGCCACTGAGCTAGGCTCATCTTTTTGAATATGGAAATGTAGTCTGCAGATGTGTATGGAGACAGGTGACCCAAGCAAATGTGGTCACATGTGCATTGCCTAGTGCAGTGGTTTTCAACCAGTGTGCCTGGGAACCCTGGGGTGCCTTGAATGATGGTTAGGGATGCCACAGATAACATTGGCCTCTGTCCCTTTACCCTTCCCTCTCTTCCTCTGATGCCTCCTCGTATCTTTGCTTCCCAAAGGCTTGCATAGCTGTTTGTTACAGCAGCCCTGGCTACAAGCTCTCCAAGCAAATGGTGCCTCTGGGGCTGGCCTGGAGATGCTGGTTGCCAGAAGCTGAGGCAGCTCAGAGACCAGGGATGGCAGCGGCTGCCCAGAGGACTCCCAAGGAGAGAGGAGAGGAGGCTGAGGGAACACTCCACAAGGGAGGGTGTTCAAAAAAAGAGTGAGAGGCTGCCAGCTCTGCAGACAAGGAGTGACATAACTGGGCTCCTGAACTCCACAGAGGTACCACAGAAAGAATGTAGCTGTTCAAGGGAACCATGGACTCAAAAAGGTTGAAAACCTCTGTAACTTTTGAGTAGGGAATTGCATATCTGCTACTTTCTATCATGCATAGAGAGAGTTGCACATCTGAAGGGGTAATGTCCAGTGCATTGGGATTAAGTAAAGGTAAAGGGACCCCTGACCATTCGGTCTAGTCATGGCCGACTCTGGGGTTGCGGCGCTCATCTCGCTTTATTGGCTGAGGGAGCCAGCGTACAGCTTCCGGGTCATGTGGCCAGCATGACAAAGCCGCTTCTGGCGAACCAGAGCAGCACACGGAAACACTGTTTACCTTCCCGCTGGAGCGGTACCTATTTTTCTCCTTGCACTTGATGTGCTTTCGAACTGCTAAGTGGGCAGGAGCAGGGACCAAGCAACGGGAGCTCACCCTGTCGCAGGGATTCAAACCGCCAACCTTCTGATCAGCAAGTCCTAGGCTCTGTGGTTTAACCCACAGCACCACTCGCGTCCCTGCCATCTAAAAGCAGCCCTAAGTGCCACATAAATGTATTTTTTTCAGGCATGTACCTGTATACATGATGGGGCCTCAGTTTTCATGCCGTGCACTTTGTCTGCATAAAAACATACCAATTCTATGTAGATACCAGCCATAGAGTTCTTATTTCCTTTGCCTGACTCAATATTAACTTTCCCTCACCCATCAATCTTTCCATCCAGAAGCTCGCGGTAAGTCGCAATCTCCTTCTCCAGGCGGGTTTTGATTCCGAGGAGGACCTTGTATTGGTTATTTTGAGACCTGAGGTCATTGCGGATCTGACTGAGCTCTTCTTCACATCTGGAGATGACGTGTTGGATGCTCTGAAGCTGGAAGGCGTAGCGAGACTTGGTTTCATCCAAGGTGTTTTCGATGGCGAATTTCTGAAAAAGAGAGAAGAGTGAGGGATCCAATGATATCATCTTCTGTGAAATATTTGTGGTGATTTAAAGAGAAACCCCAGAAACGACAGTTATTTATTTGAGGATTTGTAAATGACGGGCTCAGCCTAGCAGCAATTGCAGGATTCACATCTTTAACATGCCTATAGTCATATTAGATGGCTGTCAGGTTGAGCAATAACTACATTATCCATCATATGTTGTCTTCTTTCTGCCCCCACTTCCCTACTGCCTAACTACATTAAGAATGTACCGTATTTTTTGCTCTATAAGACTCACTTTTTCCCTCCTAAAAAGTAAGGGGGAATGTGTGTGTGTCTTATGGAGCGAATGCAGGCTGCACAGCTATCCCAGAAGCCAGAACAGCAAGTTTTCACTGCGCAGTGATCCCTCTTGCTGTTCTGGCTTCTGAAATTCAGAATATTTTTTTTCTTGTTTTCCTCCTCCAAAAACTAGGTGCGTCTTGTGGTTTGGTGCGTCTTATAGAGCGAAAAATACGGGAATTTGTTTAAGGCAGGAGTCTGTCCTTTACGTACTTTCATGTACATCAGTAGTAAAGGTAAAGGTAAAGGTACCCCTGCCCGTACGGGCCAATCGTGACCAACTCTAGGGTTGCGCGCTTATCTCGCTCAAGAGGCCGGGAGCCGGCGCTGTCTGAAGACACTTCCAGGTCACGTGGCCAGCGTGACGAAGCTGCAGCTGGCGAGCCAGCACCAGTGCCGCACACGGAAACGCCGTTTACCTTCCCGCTATAAAGCGGTACCTATTTATCTACTTGCACTTAGGGGTGCTTTCGAACTGCTAGGTGGGCAGGAGCTGGGACCGAAAGACGGGAGCTCACCCCGCCGCGGGGATTCGAACCGCCGACCATACGATCGGCAAGTCCTAGGCGCTGAGGTTTTACCCACAGCGCCACCCACGTCCCCTACATCAGTAGTGCCATGGCTTAATTACGCTCCATTTGTACCAAATGTTGTTCCTTGTGTGGGGAATATTTGTTTGTTTATTGCGTTTTTAGCCTACCTTTCCCCATCCCAGGAACTCAACTGTGATATACATGGTTTTCCTCTTTCTCATTTCATCTTCACAACAACGTTGGCCCTCTAAGTAGAACTTGGTTCTTGAGGGCTGCTGGAATGTAGAACCTAGGAAGCTGCCTTATACTGACCTTCCTACCTCAGTATTTCCTAAACTGAAAGGCAGCAGCTCTCCAGCATTCCAGGCAAGGGTCTCTTCTAGCCCGACATGGAGATGTCAGGAACCGAACCTGGGACCTTCTGTCAGCAAAGCAGTCGCTCTGCCACTGAGCTATGGACCGCTCACTGTAATGACCATTGTTCTTGTGAGCCGTGTCTGTTACATCCTCTATCTTTGGCTACGTTACCTTGTTCAGCTGTGTCTGCAGGTCAATTTCCAGGTTCTGCAGAGTGCGGTTCAGGTCAGAGATCTCCTTCCGGTTGTTCTGTAGTTCTTCCTGGCTGGGCGCATCTTCCATAGACTCACTGGCGACCTGTGCAACAACAAAAATAGCAACACATTTTGTTTGTGCTGTTGGAGACTCTGCTACTCTTGCACAGAAAGGGCCTGTCTACAACAACATGTATGTTTATGCATTGTCCGATGCTGACAAATTGTGGGAGGAAAGTATTAAGAACTATAAATACTACTTTTTGGGGGGGGAGGTTGGAATTAAAATTGTCAGACGATAATGTTATCCTAAACCACATACCAACATTATGTGGTTTGACAGTGGGTCAGTGCAAATGGATTCTTTGCGTCCTTACTTCTGTTAAAAGTCTGATATTGATACATTGGAAAGATAATACCACGGCCCCCTTTGAATGATGGATAGAAAGAAGATATGACTACTCTTGCAACATACAAACTGATTGCTTTTATAGGTAGATCGTGTATGGAAAAATATAATGATATTTGGAATGCATTTAGAAAAAAGCATAATGACTTCTTAATAAGTTTATACTTGTTAGGATAACAGCACTGTTTATATACCTATATATTGTATTGTACCACAGTTTCAAGTAGTTTTCTCTATTTTTGTTTTGTTTTGTGTTCAGTTTTTTCCACTTTTTTCCACTGCATCTCTCTACTGAAAATGTTCAATAAAATATAAATATTTTTAAAAGTCTTTTGTTTGTGCTGTTGCTATGAACAGACTCGCCTGAGCCTGCTTGGAGCAGCACACCCTTCTTACAGGTTCCTGTGAGCTCTCACTGAGAATCCTTCCTCTGACCTGCCTATATCAGGCGTGAAGAACCTCAACCCTGGGGGCCGAACGCAGCCCTGTTTCTGGCCCTCGGGACCCTCCCTTGGGGGGTCAGCTCTCACTGTCCCTGCTTTGCAGCCTACTTTGCAGGGCAAAGTGTTTTGCCCTGGCTGGCATGTGTCCTTCAGCTCTAATAATGCTTCTTGTTTGCCGGGATGGAAGGGTTTGTGAGTGGGTGTAGAAAGTCACCTGCTGCACAAAGGTAGAATGGAGATTTGTTGCCCCACCCACTTCCGCCTCTGGCCCTGCCCACCATTTGCATGTGCCCCCAGAAGGGATCAGATCCTGCCCTAGGGTTTCACCATCCTTCCCCTGGAAGATTGCTGTGTGACCTCCCCCATCCCAGGAAATGCTGTCCTCCCCCCCCCCCCAGAATAACTCTTCTTGAGATGGCATCAATTAGGCGCAGAGGCTGGCATGTCCTCACTTGCCAGCATGTGCCCAGGTAGGGAGGAAATCAGCTTTGTGGCTGGTCCTTTGAGGTTTGGGTGCTAGCAAAGCCATCCATGCAGCAGTGAACGGCATTACCTCATATTGGGAGGTGGCGTTTCTTAACTATTCACACCTAAGCAGGCACTTTGCCTGCCTGGAAGTCAGCTTATTCATAATCGCAGGGACAATGGGTATGGAAGAACTCCCTGGGGCACTGTCGATTCCTGGAATAGGATTAAGCCAGCATGCCCTCGTAGCACCCTGAAGCCAGCTCCTAATTTGTGGGTGGCCAAGGTATCAAATTGTAGCCCTAGTATCCCCAAAGGTGTGCCACCCATCAGGCCGTGCCATGACACCCACCGGGCTCTTGCCCTTATGTAACTCTGTGGTGCGATGCCTCTATTGACTTGCATATGGAGAGGGAAGCTGTCCCACTCCAAGAATGGCTGGTGGTGAGAAGTTCACCCTTTCCAAGGGCTCTGTTGTTCAAACAGAGCTTCCCCAGCCATTTTTACAGGTGCAGGCACCCCTCCCATTCAAGTCAGTGCAGAAATTGTTCCACTGCTGAGTTACAGAATCATAAAACTATTGAGTTGGGAGAGACCCAAGGGTCTTCTAGCCCAGAATTTTGGGGAGTTGTGTGTGCTTTTCTCTCTGTGTGTGTGTCTGTTGTTTTCTTGTTCTCTCTATACATTTCCCCTTGGTGTGAAGACACACAAAAGATACATACGTGTACAGAAAAGGACATTGAATGCCCCCCCCACCAAATGGCAACCATTTTGTGGTCATGCCTAGCTCACAACACTTAAAAATGCACATATGGGCCCAGGGTAGTTCAACAGGGCTTTCTCCATCTCGCTCATGTCAAAGATTACCTGCTGCTGGAACCAGGCATCAAGGCTTTGGCGGTTCTTTTCAATAATGGCTTCATAATCCGCTCTTATCCCTGCCAGGATCCTGGCCAGATCTTCTTGTGGAGCAGAATTCACCTTCACATTCACCTTGAAGTCCTTGGAAGCGCCGTGTGCTTGCATGTCCTGCACATGAAGGGTTAAAGATGGAGGTTAATGTAAAGGACATCATCAGAAGCGAGAGGAGCCCATGGGATGGCCACATTCCAATCTGTCCTTCCTCTTCTCTTTGGGTGAGAGGTGAGAATTATTTTTAGGATGACGTCCTTCCCACTTGCTGTTTGCAAATCTCATATCTGAACTTTGTCTCTCTTCCAAGCAGTTTCACCTTCTCTGAAAGTCTCTAAAGAATGTGATTGCCGAATAAAATAGGGCACCCTCCTGCTAGATGAGACCAAAGCCTAATCAGATCCTATTTCTTATAGTGGCCAACCTGATGCCTCAAGAAAGCCCACCAGCCGTGCATGAAGGCAACAGCCCTTTCCTGTTGCTCTCCCTTTGGAGACAGCAACTGCTACAGGTGTGCCTCCAGTTCATTGAAATGAATACATGTCAGCCCTGAGCAGGCCTACCTGCAGCAAACTTGGAAAATTACAAGGTGATGAAATGAGATGCTGCCAGTTGCAAATCAGGTTCTTGTGGCAAAAATGCAAAACGTACAAGGGAAGCCCCTTGGATTAGCAGAAGTTGTCAAAACAACTGGCAAGGAGGAAACACTGTATGTTGTCTGCTGGAGCTGGAAAGAGCAAAAGAAGGGGACATGGACAGGATCTAAGGCCAACAGAAATGGAATTGGCCCAAACCTGCCTTTCAAAGAGTCTGCCATTATCGCACCCAAACACAGAGAATCATAAAATTGTAGAGCTGGATGGGACCACTACCGTCATCTTGTCCAACTCCCTGCATTGCAGGAATCTTCTGCCCAATGATAGGGCTGGAACCCACAACCCTGAGATGAGTCTCATGCTCTTTGGGGTATTCCTGGGTCTCTTAGAGGGTTTTTGAGGAAGAGAGAGGGATGGGTCTTTATGGATCTATCAGGCGTTTATGGATTTTTCCATGTGCATCCAACCCAACATTATGAGGGAGGGCTTTGTAAACTCTAAAAGATATTCCAGTGGTCCACGAGCAGAATTGCTGCTCCAACCCCTCCCGCTCTCCATGAATTTGCACAGTCTTCTACTTGTATCCACACCCAACATGTTGGGGTGCAGTTCAAAGGAAGGGGGAAACAGTAACAAAGGCGAGCTCTCAAAACTGGAGTGATGGGCCTGTATCCTTCCCGGTGGTCCCATTGCCAACAATGCACTGTCCCCTGTATGTGGCCTAAGAGAGGCGCAGCCGCTTCCAGGACGGATGATCATGTACAGTTAATTGAGACAAAGTTTAGAGGAGTTGCTGTTGTTGGTTGGCAAATAAACAGCAGAGATGACAAAGGAGAAGCAGGTGAGGTGGAGCTCAGGTGGTTCAGCACAGCTTACACCTGTATCTCTGGCTCCAATGCCCATCCATTAAAAAGTAATTAAGAAAACCCAGAATCTTAGCCCGGGGAGAGATCTCAGCAATTGTCTCTAGCCCAGGGAGACCAGTGCTGGTAGAACAGGATCCCTAAACCTCATTAGAAGCAGATGAGATTTCCCCATATTTGTATTTTCAACAGGAGCTGACTTAGCTGTGCTCCAAGGGAAGAGAAAATTGGGTCAGGGCCTGAGTGTGAGAAAGCTCCCTTGTTATCTTGATTCTCCCCTCCTAGCTATCATAAAAAAACTCCACCTGTATCTCATTCCCACTTATTCCAGAGACGGGGAACTGGTGGTTCATCAGAGGTTCCTGAACTCCAATTCCCATCAGTCCTAGACAGCATGGCCAGTGCTCAGGAGAGCTGGGAATTGTAGTTCCAAAACATCTGGAGAGCCACAGCTTCCCTAGGCTTGCTTTATTTCTTCCGCAGAAAATTTACACTGATGTAATTTAATTTGTTATAGGTGCGTGCATGTGCTTGTTCCTGGAGAATCTGTACAATTGGTGATTTTAGGTGTTTGCTTGCTGGTTATTTGTTTCTTTTCAGAACTGACATCCCGCCCTTTAACAGAGGTCTCCCGGCAACTTCAGATCAAAATATCAAAACAATGGAAACACATGCCAACTTGTTGACTGTTTCTTCCTCTTAAAGCTAGCTCATCACAGACAATTGCTTCCCTGTCGGTCTTAATATTTAACCAGCAAAGAAGTGCAGAAGTAAGGCACAGAGGTTGCCCCGCAGATCAAAATTCCTGTGACTCGGCAGCCCACTTTTTTTGCATAAAAACAAATTAAGCAATGTGGAGGACAGACTGCAGGACTTGGTTCCCAAGAGAGAGAATTTAAATATTTTTGGCTAAGTATTGAAGGGAGGGGATGACATGGAGGTTTTGGGCTCAGCCGATGTCCAGACTGGGCAAGTCCAGGAGATCCTATCTAAGTTTATGGTCAAGCACTAAGCCCCTTTGTGTGCATAAGTGAATCAACTATAGCGAAGTCTTTCATTAAATATAGTTTCCTGTTTCACCCCAAACTGGAAACTGTGATTCACAACTTCAGAACCAGCTAAGATAATAAGACATTTTTAAACTCTGGTTTAATATCCAAAGCTACTGGTTGCTCCTATCTTGCCTTATTAATCCGATATATGACAATCAAATTTGCCTAGTAACTGGAGATGCCTGAGATGGTCCAAGGGTCTTGTATCAATCATGTGCTCTACCACTGGGAAAGTGTTTGTGCAAGAAAATCTGGAGGGCTTCTTTAAAATAGGAGACAGAATATAGATAGCAAGTATATGATCTTCTGATAGGTGGACTTCTGTTTTTAAAAGAAATCCAGGGCTGGGGCGTACTGTAGAAAAACTGAGTCCTGAAGAACAGTTAAATTGTCCTTTAAAAATCTTGGTTCTTTACTTAAACATACTGTACTTTTCCGTGTATAAGATGAGGTTTTTTTCCTGATAAAATAATATAAAAAATGGGGGGTTGTCTTATACAGGGTTGTGCAGAGGTGGGACGTGGGATTGGTTGCTGCCACGAGCAGGGAAATCTCCCCCCCCCATTTTCTTAAATTTTAGTCCCCCAAAATAGGGGGCGTCTTATAAACGGGGGCGTGTTATACACGGAAAAATACTTGGTTTTTTTTGGGGGGGGAGGGGGATAGAATTCTTCTTCAAAACCTGAAACTGTTCTTTTCATCTAATATCAATAGTTTTACGCACACAAAAATGTATCTGTACTTTGCCAAGTCTTGCTGCAAAAGCTATAAAGGTTCTGTGTAATTACCACAGGAGCAGCTGAATGAAAACACATAATTACTCTGTAAACAACGTAATTATTAAACAAGCTAAACTGGTATGGTAAAGTTCCCTTCGTTGCAATATCGTTCTGTGGTTTACATAGTGACAGTGCCCTTGGGAAGCTAAGGGGAGGATGCTAAAACCAGCCAGTGTTCAGAGCACATGAAAACTGTGATGCTTTGTGCTGATTGCTTGGTTGCAGCGGACAATTGCAATACATTTTTGAAAAGGGGTTTCTGAACTAATGACACCAGCCAATGGAACACTAATGCATGTTGGTTAATTATGTTCTGCATTTATATAACTGTGTCCCCTTTGATAGTTAACTCTACAGAACTACCACTAGGAACTCTTTAAGGTTGCAATAGCTGTGTTTTACCTATGGTAGCAAAAATTAGATATTACTACCTACAAGGAATGATAAATCTATTTCAGTTTCTCATTCCCCACCCCCAATCTTTAGTTCAGTTTGTCCCGCTTTTGCAAACATTTTTATTTCAAAAATTTACATGAAAATATGTATGCATTTCTGTATTCTGTTCTCTTGACACCTTTTCACAAGCAATATCCCAGCATTCAAGGGACATTGAAGCTGGCTGGCAGGGATGGAACGATCTGTCAATTTTGTGTTTCTTGTTTTCCTCATTTTTTGTCAACCTTAAATTCAGTTCTCCATGTTTCTGCAGTAATTTGAAATTTATTTATTTATTTAAAAAATACTAATGAAGATTCGTCAGTATTTTATTGCAAATTTCTCCAAATAAAAACTTTTTTTGTCCGCAGCTTTGACTAAAGTACTTTTTTTTGGTGAGGGGGCGGGGCAAGCAACTTCTCTTAATGCATTTTTCTATGTTCACTTTCATTATTCATTTTTGCAAATGCTCTTTTGGTTGGAGAACTACATTGCAAAATTCACGAAGGCTGCGTTTCGCTTCTTATACTCTTCCAGAAAGTGTGACTGTAACAAATTCAGCTTTAAATGTAAACTGAAGTGAATTTCTCTCTGATCTGTACTGGTTAAGGGAATCTTTCTGATATATGCAACATCCTTTGTGCTGTCGTAATCTCAGCAATGGACCATGGGATAGCTGTGCCAATCTATATATGTGTGTGTTCTACTGAAGAGGGTTAAGGTAGGATAAAGCAGTTTGAGAGGGCTTCTGGACTTGGCTAGAGATGCTTTCACCCAGTGTAAGCTGTTGTGCCCATGATATCAATTCCTGGCTGTTGTGCCCATGATAACCATTCCTGGAAAGGACAGATCTGGCTGTGGTAAAATGTACCTCAGTCACATAATGTCTACATTACTGAAATGTGCTTTATGTGGGGCTGCCTTTGAAAGAGTGTTCGGAAACTTCAGCTTCTTCAAAGTACAGCAGCTAGGCTATAAACTGGAACTGGATATTGGAAGTATGTTGCACTATTGCTGAAACAGCCTCACTGGTTCTCAGTTGGCTTCCAGGCCCAATTGAAAGTATTGGTTATCGCCTTTAAACCTATATACTGTTTTGGGACAGTTGACTGAGAGAACGTATTTCTAAAGGCTGCAGTCAAAGATTGGATTCCCTGCCCCGAGAAGACCACCTCACTTCTGCCCTAATTATATTTTTGGAAGGAATTCGGTTGTTAGCGATGTTAGTGAATTTGGGTGGGCAGGTATTTTTTCTGCTGTTCTTGCCATTTTATGGTGGAATGGTCCTTTACTGCTTAAGTATATCTTGACTGAATTTTTACTGTATTTTGGATGGGATATCAATATTTTAAAGTGAGAAATGCATGCTCAAAAGTTAAAATGGAAATAAAGTATGTGAGCTTTGTGCAAAACAAGCTCCACTCACACTACCCAACAGATAGTGCTAATGTAGCCCACAATCTCCTATTTGAATTCAATATAATTATGATATGGCTCATCCAAAACTCAGCTTTCAAGTGGAGAATGAGTCAAAGAGGATTTGATTCAGGGATTAGTTTTCTTCAAAAGCAATAAGAGTGCAATGAAATCTATGAAAGTCATCTTATGAGCCTTATTTTAGCAGATTTGGAAATTTCCCCTACCTCCTCGTGTTCCTTCTTCTTGAGGATGTGATCTTCACGGAGAGCTTCAATCTCCATTTCCAGGTCTGTTATGATGATTGTCATGTTGTCGAGTTCCTTGCGAATGTTCTCAACGTCATCCTGCACACTTTGCCGCAGGGCCTTTTCTGCCTCATATCTTAGCCAAGGAGAGCAAAGGAAAACAGTTGAGGGGACTGGAGACACATGAGGACTGAGCATACAGCTTTGAGGACTCCAGCTAGCCTACCTATTGGATGCCCTTTTCCGACTTCCATGCTCGTACAATAAAAATATTGATTTGGAAAGGCACAATGGACCTTTCCATATAGTCTTCCACATTCACAAAGTTCAGTGAAGCTGGATGCACCCATTACATAGATAACAGAGCAGCTCTTGAGTTTTCTATTGGTATTTGACAAAGATGGGCTCAAAGACTTGGTTCCTAAAACCAATTTTCGCTACGGGCCAAGTTACACATGGTATTAATCAAGCCATGTACCCTGAGGGCAGGGTTTGTTATGCAGAAACAGTCTGCACAGGAGCTCCAATTTGGCCTGGAACACTGGAACACATGGAAGTTGGACTAAATGACTATTTGGGCCCCTTCCAACTCTGCAGTTCTGTGATTCAGCCCTTTGCTGCCCATTACAGTTATGATCTAGACACACACACCTCACCAGGTCTGCAATTCGCACGGGAGGTGGGGAGGAAGCTTCCACTGGAGCAAATGGGATCTCCCCCCACCGTACAAATTGCAGACTGGGGCAGAGGGCCGCTAGATCAGAACTGCAACAAAAGGTGAAGCCTACAGCTTCCTGTGTCCCATTCCAAACTGAGTGCACACACTTCCTGGCACTGGCTATTTCTGCAAGCGAAAAAATTGCCATTGCCCTTCAGTTTCTCAAATTTGTTTTTCCCCACAGTCCCACTCAGATACTAGAAATGAGTGATTCTGGAAGGGTGGGGGAAACAGCTTAAAGGAGCAGAGGAAGGTGAAGTGGAAATAGGCAGCTTCCACTTCCCTTCCATGCACACTCACCAACCTTATCTTTTTAGGTAAATCAGCAAATACATATTGAGTAAATACATGTCAGGTTTGATCCTGAATATACCCTCTTAAGAACATAAGATGAGCTTGCTGGATCAGGCCAAGGGTCCATATAGTCATAGGATCCCCTGAGGGATAGCTCAGTTGGTAGAGCACGAGACTCTTAATCTCAGGGTTGCTGGTTCCAGCCCCACGTTGGGCAAAATACTGCTGCATTGCAGGGAGTCGGACTAAATGATTCTCACAGTCCTTTCCAACTCTACCATTTTATGATATAATAATAATAATAATAATAATAATAATAATAATAATATATTTATACCCCGCCCGTCTGGCTGGGCTTCCCCAGCCACTCTGGGCGGCTTCCAACAAAATATTAAAATACAGTAATGCATCAAACATTAAAAGCTTCCCTAAACAGGGCTGCCTTCAGATGTCTTCTAAAAGTCTGGTAGTTGTTGTTCTGTTTGACATCTGGTGGGAGTGCGTTCCATAGGGTGGGTGCCACTACTGAGAAGATGAGCCTGCTGGATCAGGTCTGTTTTCACAGTGGCTAACCAGATGCCCATAGGAAGCCCAAAAGAAGGACCTGAGAGGAGGAGGAGCAGCAGCATCTCCCCACCTGTGATTCCTAGCGACTGCCTCCGATAGTGGAGGCTGAAGATAGCCATTGGGGCTAGTAAACATTGATAGCACCAATCTCGTTTCAAGAGGCAGGGGAAATGGAAAGGAAACAAGCTGCGGCGCCTACATAATTCCTGAGGTTTCCTCAGCTATCCAGAAAAGGAAATACACCTTCCTTGAGCTTTCAGCCTCAGCCAGGTATGTTATGTGGTGGCAGCCACAAATGAGTAAGAAGCAGTGGGGGGAAGGTAAGACCCCTTTCAACCCTACGCTCCATTCAAGATTGGCCTGCTAGCCAGCCTAGTTGCTGGCCAAGGACCTAGTAAGTAGGGCACCATAAATGGCATGACTCCAGTGATGATGATTTCAACCATGCTTAACCTGTGGTGCATCTAACATTACTGTTATTATTTATTACATTTATTAAATTGCTTGGGGAATAGGTTGGCTTTATTGCACCCAAACGACCAGGTTGTGAAGAATCAAGGGCCAAATTCTATGTCCTTTGCCCATCTCTGTTTCCATGAATAGGCGAGGAGTTAAAGGAATAACTTACTTGAGCCTGAAGTCCTCAGTGGCCATTTTAGCATTGTCAATCTGTAGCACGATGCTTGCATTGGCAACCCGTTTAGTCTCAATCTGTAAATGAGAAAGAAAGAATTCATCTCATTGCAAATGTGGAATGAAAAGCTCAGTATCGGGGGGGGGTTGGGGTTGGCAGTTGTTGTGATTGGTTGGTAGGGATGAACAGATGGATGGATTTCTCAATTTGGGTTTCTCTCTGTGTCTCATTTTTCCAACCTAAAGTGCAGTTCATCACATTTATGCTTCAGTTTCCTTTTTAAATAAATGTCCTCACAAAAACTGGTCAGTATTTCAGTATATTTGTTTACTATATAATGTGCAAATATTTTTTTTTTGCAAGCAATGTTCTCTGACCTAATGGCTTTTCATGAGCTGAACCTATCACCTGCAAACATCTGAAATGTTCTAACTTTGTTAAGCTTCATATTTTAAATGCAACTTTTCCAAAGCAAATTCACATTCACATTGTTATTCTGAAATATGTAAATCAAATGTCAAAAAGGGAAACGTTTGCACCTGCCAGTATCTCTTGATCATTTTGGTTTTGGCCATCTTCAGTTCTGAATTCCCAGCTCCCAAATACTAATGGTTGTTACTTACCTACCAGATGCTATTGGACACTATATCTAATGCATGTGAGTTACCCAGCGCAACCTGATGTTAACGACGATTGTTTGCCGACCATTAAATGCCATCAAATTGTCAGGTACAAGCTATTTTCAAAGAGTTTCCGGAGGATCCCAGAAGTCTTTGTTAGCTTATCAGATGCTCAACAACAACAGCAGCAGCAGCTGAAAGGCAGTTTGCAAACCACAACTAATCTTCTTCTGTGATGCTCAACCACTGATGAATGCTTTAGGTATGTTAAATGACACACACCACCTGTTCACAGGAGATGAGGAGGAAGGCCAACAGTGCCTTCTGTGAACTGAGTGTGTGCCCTACAACAGGGTTTAGAGTCTTCTGCACAGCTGAGGGATTCTATGATAGTGTCAGGCATCAGAGGACCCAACCCCATGGTAGGTTGCCAGGAACGGATAAGACAAGGAAAGTTCTTACCTATGGCTTTTTATTCAATATTCACAGAGAGAGGCTTAGAAAGGTAGCCTCTTGGAATAATGGCGTTGCCCTGAGTAAATCTCCCTTCCCCTTCTTTCCCACTTCCTCATTCATCATCCCTTCTACGGGTGGCTCTGAGGGTCCCTTATTTCTGAGCCCTTTGCTCTCCTGCTTTTAAGGCTCACCAGGTTCTGGGAGATGGTGGGTCTGGAATTTTTTTTAGTGACAATGTGTCAGCCAGCTGCTCCAGCTGTGCCGCCGCCTCCTCTCCCATAATTTCCCAACTTTCCCCCTCGTCTTCCTCTGAGCTGTGATCTCCCTCAAACCCCTGTTGTAATTCTGAACTGTCTGCTTCTTCTCTGGAAGGGTCAGGCTGGGGAGGCAGTCTCCACCATTCCTCCTCTGCCCAGTCCCTGACAGATAGACTCGTGATACCTGGGTGTCATGACCTGTAACCCAGGTGGCTGTCGTGGACCAGGAAGCATGTCAGAACCCACAGCACGCAAAACTATGCTCGCCCCGTCTACCACAGAACGTGTTTCTGATGCACAACTGACTTCAGCCTGATAAGTGCTGAGTCTGCATAAACACATTCTCAGACAGTCCCAGCCACAAAGTATCTGTGCCATTTGTACTGGAAATGTATTGGAAATATAGGCATCTCTCTCTCTTTAATGCAATTGTTTTGCACACTTAATGCAAATGCATTTGTTCATTTAATCCCAGATTGAAGACTTCAGAAATAACTTTCCGTTTTCTCACCTCCAAAGGGAAAAGGATGTGAAGTAGTTTTAAAACTAATTTTCTTTTCTCTCTGCAGCCCCCTCCCTCACCCATGAATAGAAGATGCATTTCTTTTTGCTAGCAAGCAGGGCCTCTCATTTTCTTATCAGCTCAGCAAGACATGCCAAGAGCTCACTGACCTTTGCAGACTAGGAACTTCAAAGCCCCAGAACAGTAACTCACACTAATTTGGACAACTTCATGTAAGCAGATAGCAGAAAAACAACATTTTGTATGAGACAAATGAATAGCAAATTTCTAAACTTTGCTCACTGTTGCCATGGTATCACTAGTGGATAGGAGTGTGCTTTTTGTAAACCAATTACAAGTGAGCGTGAGGGGTCCACAAGCGGTCCATGCGTTCTGGTATCCAATCATATTGCTGAAACTATATGACCTTATCATGTAAAGAGAATGTTATAAAAGTGTCTTGAATTTTGTGTCCTGGGGCCTGAATTTGGAGAATTCCTCTGAATCGTTTTATTCTTACTGCAGTCTGCAATAAAATCTGAATTCTTTCCACAATGTTGCCACTATTTGGCTAAAAAGGACTGGCATATTTCTAGGACCACCCCCCTTTGTAAGGTAACACTCTTATGGATCAAGGTTCAATGACCTGACTTGGCCCCCCCTCCATTGAGAGCGAGGAGCTCTAGCAAGTGACAACATGAGCCTGAGGCTCCCTTGAAGCCTAGAGTTGAAGAGCAGAGGAAATGAACCCCCATTCGAGTGGAAGCCTTGGGCCCATTTAGGCTCTGTGCTTGCAGGACACATAAAACCCCTCCACTACTGTGTTGGCACTGAGAATATTCAGTGCTTTTCTTCTCCTGTCCAACTCTTTGAACTAGGAGTGTCCTTCAGGCACAGAGACAGAGCAAGCCGTTGTGCTTCTGGATCTCCCAGCTCAGACCCGGAAGAGGGAGGTCCCATCACTTTGCCTTGGAACCAAACTGGTACTCTAAGTTTCAGCTGCACTCGTAAGCCAGCAGCCTCTGTCTCCTCTTCATTTTTGAACTGTGAGCTTCAGCAATTGTTTTTGGGCCCCTGCACTTCATAGCTTCAACCTCAGAGCTGGAGTGAGGAGCAAGATACATCATGCTCATTACATCATGCCCCATTACATCATGCTCTGTGTTTCAGAGTTGTAGCATGAAGTCAGAGAAAAGACCTCCATCCCTTCAGCCAGCAAGGCAAGCCAGGGATTGTTGACTGCTGTAACAGATATGACACAACAGGCGACAGTGCTCAAAGTCTGTAAGGAAGTTTGGAAACCACTGAATATTCCTGTACATAAGGAATATCTTTACTCCCGGTTCATGTATTGTTTTGGTAAGTGCAAATTATATCACTGAAATGTGAACCAGACCAAATTTCTTCCGTGTCCCTAGCTGCTGTGTCATTCTCTGCAAAACACATCTTTTTGGGGGGATGTAGTTTTACCATTTTACCGTTGGAACTTGAGATACCCTTAATCTGTCTCTAAAGCATCACTAAGACAGCCTCTCTAGCCTTTTCTTGAAAGACCTGAGTCGTATCACAGAGCCAGGGGGATCCATGCCATGAATGTGTTTGTTAAGCGATGACAGGGAACATTCCTGGGCAAATAGACTACTCCTCTGGGGTTGCCAGAAGAAGCAATGCAGAAGGCCGCAAAGTTAGTTCACAAATGCAATTAACACTTTTTCACTCCAAGTTCTGACGCTTGTTGTTGTTGAACTGTAGAACAGGAAAAAGGCGGTTGCGGAAATCTTGGAATCAATGACCTATATTTTCAGCATTCCTTGTTCTTCCTCTCCTTCCCAAAGTGCATGCAAGAAAGAATGCCGTAAGCACAGAGCCTACACAGCAAACACCTCCAGATGATTTCAGCAAGAGGGCAAAGCCATATATTACAGGAGAACACACACATACATACAGGGATTTTAGCCAATCAGTTTGTACCTTGAGTGTAAACAAAACTCATGCAGAGCCACACAAAAAGAAAACTTAGATGGTGGTGTGATAAGGTGCTGTTGAGACTACATCTTGCAAAACATCCTGGCTTTAGCTGAACTTATTCATGGTGCTTCAAAGAGAGCAGAGGGCATCCTGAAGAGCATATTGGGAGGAAAAGTCCTTAACAGCAGGGCAAAATGTATTGACAACATAGAAACCATAATTTCTAGAATTGTATCCTGAACCAGTGAGGTTCCTTGCTCCCCCATGTGCCTATGTTTTCAGAATGAACTGTTTCCCCTCTGCTTGCCCATTAATCCTAACACAGGAAGGATATGGAGCAAAGTCTGGGAGGGTGGTAGACTAATGCCAACCTTCTAGTTGGCTCACAGTTCTCTTGACTATGGAAGCAGACCCCAACACACTAGAAAAATCCACATTTACTGTATATGTGTGGGTGCCAAGATCTAATATGAACCTTTATCTTGGGCCAAGAAAATTATTTCTCCACTGGGTAGCAATCCCAGTTCAAGCCAATAGAAGCTAGGGGAGAGTTTACTGGCAGAGCAAGGCAGCTTGGACCTGAAGTGAGGAAAAACGAGCAAGGGAGATTGCATTAGGAAGGTCCTCATTTGTTGGCTGTAGTCTTTGTTCTGCCCTCAGCATGCTTCAGTAACCCTCTAAACCAAGTCTGAGGAAAGCCATTCGGGGGCTGAGAAGATCGGTGGCTGAAGAGTGGTTGGCCAAGTTCAGATTGGCCAAGTTCAGGCTTCTTGCTTTAGATGGGGGAGTCAACATCGTAGCCCTCCAGATAATGCTGGGCCACAACTCCCATCAGCCTCAGCCAGCATGACCAATAACAGTTAAGGATGATGGGAGTTGTAGTTCAACAACCTCTGAAGGACACCACATTGGCTACCTCTAGCTATAAAAAATGCCAGCTCTAATCCCACATGAGCCAGCACAGAGGCTGTCACCATGCAGAAAGTGTTAGTTAGCATACAGCAGTACAGTTAGGCAGTTTTATTTTTAATTGTTATTTTTAATTGTTATTTTTGTTTTATGAATCACTTCCCATGAACCACCTGGGCTGTGATCCTATGAGGGTCTGTCTTTCAGGTGCTCGTGTGTTTTACTTCAAAATGTGGTAAGATAGGCCTTCCTGCTCATTCTGCTGAGAGGGACCCTGCTGGATGCCATTTTGCAGAGCTCTCTGTGGCAGCCTCTCCCAAAGATTATGGGAGGTACAAATTACCCTCATTCAGAACCGGAACGCTCTTCAAGAGCTAAAGCACACCGTTGTGAAAAGCCTGCCTTCTTGCCTTATATAGCAACATGGAGTTAAAAGTCATTAATAGGATTAGTCACAGGGATTATTGCCTAGTTAAATGGGCATTATTATGAGCCCCAATTAACAACCCACTTAGGCACGAAAACATGTGAGCACGAAGGCAGCTTCAGTTGACGCTTAATGTAGAAATCTTGGTGAGAACCAGAAATTCTCTTTAATTATCGGGAAATTACATATTTGCTGAGAGGGTGGGCTGTTTGTAAGATTAGAGTGGAAGTGTGTATTTTCCTGCACAGCCGGCCTCATGTGTAGTCAGAGACACTATAGCAGCTCCGTCCTCTTAAGATTGACCCAAAACAATTTGCTGCCTTAGGTAAGAGGCAAAATGTTGGGCTCGCCTATTCCATGTATGGAACTGGACCAGACTGGCTGTTGCATCTTACTTCTGCGCAGGTGATGGGCCAGCATCTTTCACTAAAATTAAGGCTGGGAAAGGGGGTGCAGGGCAGTCCCTATGGCACACAGAACTGTGACCTCCAATACCCCATCCCCACTACCCAGTCTCCATATCTGCCACCTGAGGCAGCTGCCTTACTTTGCTTACTGGTAGGGCCGGCCCAGCATCCTCCTACATTACAGGAAGTCAGGGCAGTCAGACCTGCTGAAGGAACCTTCCAAAATGAGGTTGTTTATGGGGATGGGTATATCTCTTGCTACCCAGCTTGCTATGAGCTGCAAAGTACTTGCACCACTGTGTCTCCGTAAATGCGCTGAAAACAATGCGGTGGGTGACATACAGCACCCAAAATCCCTGCCTGCCAAGTTTACAGTATATAGGTCAAAGCAAAAGGTCCAATTCTGGTTTTATTTATTTTAAAAAACATTTCAACTACAATAGTTGCTGAGTGGTGTACAAAGGTACAATGTAAAATGATCAGTTAAAACTATAAAATCAAACCTCTATTATAATGCCTACTGGAATAACAACAACAACAACAACAACAACAACAACAACAACAACAACAACAACAACTTCAACAGCCACCAGAAGTTCAGTAGGGAAGGGGCCTGCCTGACTTACACCGGAAGGAAGCTCCACAAAATTGGGCCCTCAATACAGAATGCATAGTTCCTTATGGATATGAGCCATGCATCCCAGACATGGGGGGCCACCAACAGTGACTCCCCCGAAAGCCTCCAGGATTGGGCAGGGATGTAAGGGATTAGGCAGTCCTTGAAGTATCCTGGACCAAAATAGTTAAGGAACTTGTAGCTTAATGCAAGAACCTTGAACACAGCCTGGTAGCATATGGGAAACCAGTGCAAACTTCTGAGCACCAGAGTTGCATGAGAGACTGTCCCCATCAGCAGTCTGGCTGCAGCATTTTGCATGAGCTGGAGGATCCCTACCAGGCTCAAGGGTAACCCCACAGTGAGCACACTGCAGTAATTGGGACTTGAGCTTATTGCGGCTGATGATACGTTGCCCAACTGGCAGTATGAAATGGCACAGTCGGGATAGGGCTATATCTTTAACCCTGGAAAGCTCAGGTATACTATGGGAGACAACATATGCCTTGCAACCTTTCTGAGCTTTCGGCAGCAATTCACCCAGTTCACGCCTCCAGCTGTTTACTACTGACTTTTTCCTCCATACGTATCTTCAAAAGTCCAAGCAGTGAAACGAGAAGTGGCTCTGAAACAAATATAGGTGGCGAGAGGAGACACAGACAAAAAAGTTCTGCAGAGTTGCTATATCCCAGGTGCATTCCCTTTGTGTAATGACCTTCAGGCTGCAGATGGGAGCTCCACTGAGAGAATGTCACCCCCAGGCCACATCCACACCATATATTTAAAACACTCCGATACCACTTTAAATAGTCATGGCTTCCCCCCAAAGAATTCTGGGAGCTGTAGTTCATTAACGGTGCTGAGGGTTGCTATGAAGCCCCTATTCCCCTCACTGAGCTACAACGGCCAGAATGGTTTTGACAATCTAACCCTTTTCTCAGGGAACTCTGGGAATTCTTACTCTGTGAGGTGAATAGAGGGTCTCCGCACAACTCTGAGCACCCTTAACAAACAACAGCTCCCAGAATTCTTTGGGGGAAGCCAAGACTGTTTAAAGTGGTGCTTTAAATGTATGGGGTCGTCCAAGATGCCTATGCAAAGAAAGCTTGCATGTCAAGGAGAGTTGGGTGGAAGTTCTCACTCGCACACCACCTCATTTGTTATGTTTATTTTTATAAATGAAATTCAGTTATGAGACCCCCTGCTTCCGGTTTGAAGTGGTATAGTCCAGACTCAGGGCTATCTCCAGCTACTGTTTCTGAGAGTTAGGCCAAGGTTACTGCAAGGGGATGAATGAGGAGAGAACTGTAAAGCAGCAAACATCTTTACAAATGGGAATAACGAGCAAATTAACTTTCTTCAGCAGTGCTCTTTACTTTGGCTTTTGACACTTGAGGGGTATATTTCTAGGGCCCACCTCATTTATGTGATTCTAAGTTGTTTTAAACTGGTTTTTAATACAGTGGTACCTCGGGTTACATATGCTTCAGATTACATACGCTTCAGGGTACAGACTCCGCTAACCCAGAAATAGTACCTCGGGTTAAGAACTTTGCTACAGGATGAGAACAGAAATCGTGCTCTGGCGGCATGGCAGCAGCAGGAGACCCCATTAGCTAAAGTGGTGCTCCAGGTTAAGGACAGTTTCAGGTTAAGTACGGACCTCCAGAACGAATTAAGTACTTCACCTGAGGTACCACTGTATTGTGTTTTAATGTTGTAACCTACCCTGGAACCTTAGGGTGAAGAATGGTTAACTAATCAATGACAACAACAACAACAACAACAACAACAACAACAACAACAACAACAACGCTTGCTAACAGTGGGGAATAGGCTGTAACTCTGCAGCAGAGCATCTGCTTTGCATGCAAAAGATCCCGGTTCGATCCCTGGTACAGCTGGAAAAGATTCCTTGTCTGAAAGACTGGAGGGTTGCTACCAGTCAGTGTAGACAATACTAAGCTATAGGGACCAATGGTCCAAGTCGGTATAACACAGATTGCTATGTAAACAAATGCTGCCCAGTCTCAGCTGCTCGCTGCTCAAGATATCCCTCTAAGTCATACTCAGAGCAGGCACATTCATCTGAATGGGTCTACTTGTGATGTCAGTGGGATATCATCCAATGCCTTGCACTCACTGGGTGACACGTCCCCTGGATTCCCATCCATATCTTATTGGAGCATGTCATCCTTTTCAGCTTGTTCAAGGTCTAACCCACGATTTAGAAGGGTGTCTAGGCTTCACTCCTAAAACTAGCATCCCGGCATATTCTAACAGGGACATTGTGCTCTTGCAGGAGATGTAGGTTAACTAAAAATTATGCTTTATAATATATACATGAGATGCATGTATATAGAAATAGCTGGCATCATTTCAGTCGCGGTGTATCTGAGAAGCAAGAGCGAAGTGCAACATTCTGTCTAGAATTCAAATCGTGTTCTGTGCACATTGGAAACACAGTGAGTAGTTTGAGTCTGAAATGTTAACCCTAACCTTAACCTCCCCACTCCACCCCAAATCAAATTTACCTTCTTTAATATAATAAAAACTTATAGGGTAACACAATTCTTAATTTAAAATCCAAAGATTAGTATTAAGCATTAACACGCCAAATTCAACAAATTGTGCTGCCAAGCCCATAAATTCCACATCATCCACAACTGCAATGTGATAAAAAATATAGAAATATGAACATTTCCCCCCTGAGCAAAACGGTAGTTAGGAGAATTTGCTTGAGAATGTGTGTGCTTGAAAATATATATATTTCAGGGTTGCCTCCCCTCCCTCTTCACCCTTTCCTACCCTTGGAATCCACACCTTTCCTTGAGGACAGCTCTTAAGCAAACACCCAACAGAAGCAACCATTTCAGATATTTATATTGCTGAGCTGAACGAGTACTTGAATTCCCCCATGGAGGAATGTAAGCCAGTCTGCGCCTCCTCAGACTTACCTTCTCGTGCATGTCTGAGATGTTTTCTTCGTAATCCTTGAAGTCGTGCTTGGTGCCCTGAGACTTCTTCTTGTGCCAGTCCCGGATGCAGCCCTCCAGCTGAGTGTTGGCCTCTTCCAAAGAACGCACCTTCTCCAGGTAGGAGGCCAAGCGGTCGTTCAGGTCCTGCATCATCTGCTTCTCGTTCCTTCCCATGAAGATGTCCCCGTGGCTCCCGCCGAAGCCCCCCCAGCCTGCCCCGGCATCAGAGGCCAGCCAGGTGGGTGCTCCAAAGGACATGGGGACAGGTAGACAGCCATTTCCTCCGTGCAGAGTGCCAGCTCTGTAGGGATCTCCGATGTGTGAGAAGCTGCATCCTGAAGCACCCCTGAGAGATCCAGAAGAGAAGTGGTAGAAGCCTTGGCCGGAGTTCATTCTGACATCTACTAGGAACCGAAATAAACACGCAAACACTCCCTCTCTTTCCTGGCAGCGTCTGAGAAGTGCCTCAGCCCTCGCTAAGTGCTTTTAAGCCTTTCCTTGTGGGAGTTCCCTCATGTTAAACAACTATGCCAACAAGGATTGTGTCATCATCACAAAACATGCGTTTCCTCTTGGTCAATTCCAAAACCCTGATTAACCGGCAAATGTGATTGTCATTCTCTGGAACGCCGGTGACATACCAAAGGTGCTTCTCTTTTCTTCCCCCGTCCCTTCCCTCCTCCTCCTCCTCTCTTCCCTTTTATTTTGCTTTTTGCATGATATCAGTGAGGTGTGGCCACCCAAGGGAGGGGTGGAGCCGAACTGTGAGAGCCCCAGCCTCTGCTTCAGGTTTCTTTCAATCACATGGCTCGGTTTGTTTTGTTCAGCTGTTTGCAGCAGCAAGAAAAACTGCCTGAATTACACATCCAAAAACACCGAAGGCCAGAAAAGGGGTTAGGCTCTGGGGCTCTCTGTGTGCCATTTCTGAACCAACTTTTATCGTGGTTTTGGGGGCGTTTTTTAAATCAACTTTAAAAATCAAATTTAAAAATCAACTTGCGACTTCCCTGAGCACACGGACTGTTTTATAAAACCTCTTAAAAAATGGAAGGTTCAACAAATCTCTTAGGAACTTAAGAAAAAGTTATTGAGACCCGTTCAGGGACTCTAGGTCAACCACAGCCTCTCTAGGGATGGACAGTTCCACCCATTTTGGCCTCTCTTGATGTTTCTCATTTTCCAATCTTAAGGTCAGTCTTCTGCATTCCCCTATTACAATTTATTCTTTTTAAATAAATTGTTGCTATGTAGGTGCACATTTCCCTAATATACCCAATCTTATGTGTGATGGGATGTTGAGCTGCTTGTGCGTAAAGTTACTAATCCCTCAGTGTTTGGCTAAGTCCACAAACCACTGTCTGTAACGGAGCCCCTAAACATGGCTCCGTCAGTCGCTGGCAGAATCCGACAGTGGGCGTTTACAGAATTTCTTCCAGCATAAAAGCTCCTTTAACGGAAACACGTCGTCTGGACTCTCTACGCGACAATTTCCGGCGCGGAGTGGGTGTCCCTATAGGAGCTCCTGAAACCTCCTCGCTGTTCTCGCTGGAATTGTCTCTGAGTCCTCCTTCCGACTCACTATCCCTTGGAACTGCCTCTCTCCCCCTGCTGGTTCCCTCCTCAGCTGACAAGTCTCTGCCAGCCTCTGTGAGTCTCTTCCTCTCCAGTTCTCCCGATGGCAGTTCCCTGACATTATGCTTTCCCCCGCTTTTTATATGCATTTTCCCCAATATGCATTTTTTTTGTAGATTGCCTCGGTTCCGCTGCTGAGTCTGTTCTCCTAACGTTTTGCCAAAATCAGGAGCATTCACTGCACAGTGGAGCTGGCCTCAGCACTAGCATTGCTGCTGCTTGCCTCAATGGTGTGGCTGTGGGGACACATCACCAGGAGCGCTAGAGTGTTTCAGCTGGTGCCCCCATGTGGTCCTGACCTCACTGCTGCCCTGCCTCATCCCTGCAGCATCCAGGTGAGCAGCAGAGAGATGGGTGTCAGAAGAGCGGTTCCACAGATCCACCATACCACACCAGCTGCTGCCAGCCAATATCTGTTTCCTTGCAGTCTCCACCAACTGGCTCATGTGAGGAGCAGAGAAGTCGTCTGCGCCATCTTGGACATGGATGGTTCCCTTTGCCTATATATATATATATATATCCTGCACAAATGAGAGAAGCCCCCGTCTCCCCCTCCCTCCCTCTCTCACATGCCCTCTGTGCATGCCTGAGGTTACTGTTTCTCATTTTTCTTGTCTTCCATTCAGTTCCCTACACTTCTGCAGTCATTTGATATTTTTTTTAAAAAAATATTATCATGAAAAGTCATCATCATTTCGGTGTGAATTTCTCCGAATAAATGCATCTTTGTATGCTATTTCGAGTAATGTACACATTTTTGCAAGCCGTTCTTGCTAACATAGGCATTTGCAATGTCATATTCACTAACATGGCACGCTTCCTCTTCCACCCATTTTTGTAAGCATTATTTAAATGGAGAACTGCATCATAGCGTTCAGAAAAGTGCAACTTTTGAAGGATGGTTGTGTTTTGGTTCTCATTATTCTGAAAAGTGCAAATTTGATAGATTCACTTTTAAATGTAAGCTGAATTGAGTTTCTCTGCCACCCCTTGTTGCAGTGACCACAAATGATGGATGGCTAGTGAGCCAACATGTTGTTGAAAGTCAGTGTAGTTTTGCATACTCACAACACAGCACCCAGGGCCAAATTAAGACCTTTAGAGGACCTAATTGTTGAAAAGATAATGGTGTCCTGCATATGTAATTCAAAATGTATGTGTAATGAAAAGAACAGAAAAATGGAGTGTCAGGAAGTCAATCAAAGTTCTGGTCCCCCATGAGGACTACTTTGATATGTGTTGGTTTTTTAAAAAAAATTCAAATGTCAAATTACTTTCAAAGAAATTTTCTCTCTTGACATCCCTGCTTTGTCAGATCAATTCATTGGACAGCTCATTTATTCCTGAAGCTCAGGCTTATCCTTTTGTGAGTCGAGGAACTGAACCCGCGTGGTGGTAAATAAGAGACAAGGACGCAAGAATTTAGGTTAAGAATGAGGCGCTGAGGCTGCCATGGTCGCTTGAATGAGACTAAGCCCCTCCCCCAGACCAGCCCTATTGGCTGGCCAGCCAAGAGAGTGGCGTGGCAGCCGGGAGATGACGCAGGGGGCCGAACATGCCCCCCTGCTGCCGTGGGAACGGTTCCCACTCACAATACCTCCCCTCTGTGAGGAGAGGCTTTCCTGGAACCTTTAAAAAGCATCCTTTGAAACACAAAACAACATAAGAAGAGTTCTGCAGGATCTAATCAGAGGCCTATTGGGAAGTTCCATGAGCAGGACAATGGGGGAGGGGCAGCAGCACTCTTCCCCCATGTTCCCCAGCAACAGGGAGACCACTAAACAGTTGCACTAGTGCAATGACTTTTAGCTGTGCATCCTCTTCTCTCCCTGCGTGCCCTCTAAATGTGCTCTGGGTTTCCCCCCAACCCTCTGGAGCAGATTTAGGCAGGTAGTAGGAAAAAAGAGAGGTCAGGGAAGCTACACCGTGCAGTTACAAGTTGCTGTGCTAATGTAAATATTTAGCTGAATACTGCCCATTACATATAGCCATCATGATAAGTAATCACTAATAGTTTTATGAATATGTCGAATCCTCTTCGTAAAGCCACCCAACTTGGTGGCCATCAATATTAATTTAATTGATGTTTGATTCTAGAGTATTGTATCTTTGTAAGCCACGTAGAGACTATTGTAGTTAAGCGGTTTGTAAATTGTATAAATAAATCTCATGTGGTTATGGTTGCCATATTTCAAAAAGGGGAATCTGGACAGAAAAGTTATTGAGCTTTTTTTTTGCAAAATCACAAATAAATTGGGCTTGGGGGGGGGGAATTGACTAAAACAACACTGCCAACATCAGTTGCCATACATATGGATTTAGCCAATTTCTGCCCAGACACTGCTTTCAGATACAGTATTCCAGATATGTCAAAGAAATTCCGGACGTATGGCAACCCTACATGTGATACTGGATTCCAGAGTTTATGCACAGTGTCTTTCTGTCCTGTATTTTCCAACATTCGCCTTATTTAGCTCTAGCATTATGAGAAAAATTATCTCCTCCTACTTTGCTCACACCATACACAATTTTATATCATGTCATACCTTACTTACATTTTTTTTCTAAACTGAAAAACTAAGGTACCTTATCTTTTTTTTTTCACATACAGGAGTTGCAATAGTCCCCGATTTTGCAGAGCTTTGTCTGAGTTGTGATGAGCTACCATGGCTAGGATTAAATATCGATTACATTTTGAGTATTTGATTTTTATATGGCAGTGTCCTAAGCTGGAACCTACCTTATGAGCTTCGGATGGAATTATAAAACCAGATGAGCTCCCTGGCCCCTGAACATTTTGGGAGAAAGCTCATAAATACTGAATTCATTCTAAGACAAGTTTGGGGGAGTTTGTCTATCACAGGGATTGGGGCAGCGGCTTCGGTTGTGAACCTATCTAATTCACACTTCAGTGGCAGACTTTGGCCGGTGCAGCTGAACTGGTCATGCTACCCTAAAACTGCCTCTGCACATTTTCTGAAACAAGACCCCAAATGAAACGCAGCCGTCCTTCAAAATGTACACTTTCTTGAATTTTGAGTTATCCAGTCAAATGATGTGCACAAAAATGCATATATTCATGAAAACAATGTGCAACAATGCATTGTATTAGAGGAAATCGCTTGGCAAAAGCAGACACACTTGTACATACAAATGTGTATATTAGAAGAAATTCACACTAAAATGCTGAAGAATTTCCATGAGGGTTGAATGGAAGGGGAATCGCATACTGATGTTGAAATGTGGAGAACTAGAAAAATGGGAAACCAAGAGAAACTATTATTACTTTTTACTTATTATTTACTTATTATTACTTTTTAAAAACAAGGACTGTGTTTTCACATGGATAGTATTAGGAATCACGACATCAAATGCTCTGATATGAGGTCAACTAGTGGGAATGCAAAGGGCAGCTGTAGCACCTGCAGATATTTTTCTTTGATGCCGAATTATCTCACCCTCCATTTCTGGAGTTTGTTCTGTGATGGTTCTTCTTCCTGTGCTTTCAGACACAAGACCCCTGTAATTTCACCTTCCCTCGCCCCCAGTTCCTACACAGTCAAGGTATTAATGACATGATGGAGTTGCTAAGAACAGTTAGGAAGAAAATCCCAGTGTGGTTTCTAATTATAAAGTGGCAGAGAGAATGGCAAAGCTCTGCAAAGCCTTGTCCAAACAAATTCTGACTTGTCCTCTGCCTACAACCGTTTTCTGTTATGGTTAAAAGATTGCAAAAGCTGCCAAGCGACACCTTCCTTTCAGTGTCTGCGGATCCCATGTTTTTCTCATGCTCCCTCCAAGCAGTCAGCCCTGTTGCCTTTAAGAAATCTGTCTCCTGCGCAGTGTCTTCATACTGTGGTAGGATTTCCTAGGCGGTGAGTGATTTTCAATGGACGAATTGCAGCACAAATCCGTTGTTGGCTTCAGCAGAGCTGTGCAACTTGCCTTTAACACCTGTGTTCTGGCAGTGCGGGTGTGGGCAGGACCTACAGGAGAGAGTGCAGAGACTGACCTAAAGCATTCACCCGCTGCTGATGCAAGGCATCACTTGGCTGGTTGCCCCCTTTTGTTGCCTAGATGTCAGGAACTGGCTGGACAAAGAGGAGTGGCGAGATGCATCTATTAAGCCTCATAGGAGGAATGTTCAGAGCACAGGGGATGGGGGTGGGACACTGAGGACAAGTCAGAGGATGAAGCAGAGGACGAATGGTTGGCCACCGAAAAAGCAACAGGCATGAGTGAGAGGGAAGAGCCAAGGGCAGAAAGTAGTCCAGACTCAGCCCATGAGGCTTCCCAGGAGCTCGCCTGTCCTATTATGTTAAGCCCTTAGCTCCAAGGACATGAAGAGCTATGCATGTGGCTGAACAATGAGCAACAGTTGCCTCCCGCCATAGTTTACATCTACGTAGGCAGTCTCCGGAGGAGGAGAGGTCTTATGGGGAAGTGGGAAGCAGGAACCATCAGTCCTGTGCAACTGTGGTCCTGCCTCGAGACTTCTCTGTGTTGTTTGCTGTTTTCTTGAATAAAGAATTAAACGTCCAGCTCATCTCTGCGTTTGAGTGCTGACCTGCGTCTGAACCAGCCCTGGCACTAAAGAACGCCAGAAGAAGAACTCAAACACCCAGCTCAGTTTATGCCCAAGACTTTCATGCTTAAATGAGAGCGGCACATCAGCGAGGCACAGTTGCAAGGTACATCAGGTGTGCCAAGAAGATTAGATACATGGCTAGGCACAAGCTAAGATGTTGAGTCAACAAGCGACATGCTTCCCGCACCTTCCTTTTGAAGGATGGGGCAGGCACAGCATTTAGGGCAGCAAATGGCCAGAGTCCCAAGACTGGGCAAGCAAACAGGCACTGCTCTGGGTGGGTTGAGCTTGCGAGGTTTGTTTGTGCCTGCACTGGCTTCTCTGTGTCCTAGGAGATGGAGGCAGAGTTGATGGCAGCTCAGCATCCAGTTTACTCTCAGTAGCCCTGTTCTCTGAAGCAGGCTCATCACTGACATGGAAGGAGATGCTGGGAATGGTTCTATGACAGGCAGGGTCTGGTTAGGGGTGTCTGGTGTCCCTGGAGCAGAGCACTCCTCTGCTAGCCTGCTCAGATCCTTCCTGGGTTCCAGTTCACCATTCTCCATGCCATCAGCCCCTTCCAAGGCTTCTCCTACCCCTCTAGGACCCTCTCCCAAGGCCGTCCTGCTCCAGTTCTCTGAGCTCCTCCCATTCTTCCTTGGGAACAGGCCACCAGTCCATGACATCTCCATGGGACTCATGACAGGAAAGCAGGAGATATTATACCCGCTCAAGGACACATTCTTCAGAGGCCAAGGCACTCAAGGGGGGTGCAGAGCAAGGCTATTGCAGAGCAGGACTTGAGAAGAAGCTGTGTCCTGGGGAGTGCCCCGTGGGCCAGGTGGAGTAGCATTTGACCCCTGGGTTATGAGGTTCCCCACCCCAGACCTACCTGATTAGCCTTCAGGTGTCAGGCAACCTTCTTCTTATTCTTCCAAGCCTTTTTAGGGAGTTCTCTGTCTGCTGTCTTAATTCACGTTTTGTTCAGCTTGTTGTTCTGCTATTGTGTTTCTCACTTTTTATTCAAATGCTTAAGTAAACCACCCAGGAACCTTTTGTGAAGAAGGGCGGGCTATACATTCCATAAGTCAATAATATACCCTGCTTTTGAAACTCAGAGAATGCCTGCCCATCCACTATCAGGGATTTCATAAAGGATTTGATAACAGAGACATGGTAGCTAGTTGATTGATCTCTATCGTTGCCCTTCTCTGTCATCTGCAGGCACCTCTATGATTGGCTGTTTTGTTTTCCTCCTGCTACTGTATTAAGTGCATAGAAACTCCATTTGCCTAGCAATTAGGAGTGGAAGAAAATAAAAGGAAGACTGCTTTACCCCACTGAGATAGGAAGGTTGGAGTGAGATTGCCTGTGGCACTTAGGGTACTACAGAGCAAGGGCTCAGCCAAACTCAGCTTCATTCTTTGGCACCGTTTTCTGGGTGTTTCTTCCAAGGTCTCCAAGGGCTGGTTTGCCTGCAGTAAAACCTCTCGCATGCTAGAATGGCAGAGACCAGCAGTACTGCAATTCCCGCAGCACCGAAATAATAGCTGCTTGTTGGCAGCTAGTGATAAGGCAGAGGATTTAAACCGGGTGAGCAGGATTGTGGGATGCTTACGTGTCCTTGGTTCCATGAACAGACCCTTTGTTTGAAAATGCTGGCAGCTCAGAAGGAACCCAACCATCTTCTGTTTTCCAAGCACGATGCATTTAATGCCAACTCAAAATAGGAAAAGGGGGTGGGGGTGGTGAATCCAGCCACAGACACAGGGCAACCCAGCTTATGCAGGCATTTGCCTGAAGTTGATTCAGACAAAGGGCACCATGGTTTGAGTTTTAGTGGTCAAGGCAGAAAAGGGTTGCTCACTGCGCTTTCTCCTACCACAGGGTGAGTCCAGTTTCACAGCTGAAATGATAGACATGCAAGCCAGCTATCTGAACACAGGCTCAGCCACCAGCCCTGCTTCTTTGTTCTTCCTCTACGCAACCTGTTTGCCCTTTTTAATTTTTAAAAGTGCCATGTGAAGTTACTTGTGTTTGTAAATGTATCAGTTGCATAAATTTGTGTGTTTTTATGGCTTTTTTAAATAAAGAAAAGTTAAAAACTGCTCCAGCATTGTGGGAAGGAAGGGTTTCTTGGTGACATTACAGAGACAGCCAATCAGCACTGTGCACAGCCAGCTGTGGCTGCTACAGCCTTGGGAAAGTGGCTTTTCTGGAGCTGAAACACGAAGAGTAATAGGTGTGTATGGATCTGGGGTGAGGGTCCTTTGGCCACAAGGCCAAATGCCTCCCACCAACTCTCCCTATCTGGCCCTCAGGAGTATTCCCCAGTCATACCCCTCAACTGATCCTGTTTTGTACCTCCATGAGTGTTTTTGTCGGGTTGGAAAGTGTTCTTGAGCTTGGGTAATGTCTCTTCCTTGCCTGGATGGAGGATAGATAAGTGAGAGTACGTGTAGAAACTCCACCTGCTTTTGCATCTGGCTCTGTCTGCCACCAGCATGCTGTCCTTTGAATGTTGTCCAGAAGGGAATGCAAACCTTGGGTGGAAAAAGCTTTCGATTGACTGGAGTGAGAGCTCTTCTGAATCCGCCCCTTCCTCTTTGGTCTCTTGTGTTGGTCCAGGAAACTGGCGCTGGAATCCATAGACTGTGGTTGCTGCAGAGGCGTTGCACATCGAACTGCAAAGCAGTGGTGCTGTGATCCACACAGCATCACTCTAGTTCTAAAATTGTGGGGTAAGCAGAGCAGACCCCGGGGATATCACTGAAAAGACTTGTGTGCCACAAATAAGCTGTGCATGCAGAGCAGTACAGATTTAAGTTACTATAAGATGCAAGAGTGTTGAGCAGAGCCAGTCACATGACTGCAACGACTTCGGAGAGCAGATTCACCTGACCCTGCCAGATAATGTGAAATGTTTTGAGTGTAGAGCAGCAATCAGCAGCCTGAGATGCAATCCTTCTCATTCAGATGCAAAGCCAGGCTTGTCAGAACAGTGAGTATTGCTTCTAAGCTGTGGAAGTGAAAAGAAGAGTTGATGATTGGGGCCCTAGGCTGATCTCCATCCAAGCATAAAATAAGTGCTTTGACAGGGGAACAGCAGATCTCCTTTTAACTGCAAAAAAGGTGACAGTGGGGTGTGGGGGAAGGAAGAGGAAAAGATGTCTCCATCATGAGTTTGGCTGAACTGCGGAAAGGAATTTTTCAGTACTGCTCACAGAATTTTCTTTTCGTGCATCCTCTGAACCACTTGAGAATTTCAGCCCATGCATGGAAGAATTTTTGCAGAAATGGCTCATTTTAATACTATTTTAGTATGATTTTCTTCTTGCAGAAGGAAGCAACAGGCTTGGCCTCTGATCTTTTCAGTCTTCTCTTAGCTCATTGCATCCGTCATCTGCCACCAGTATGAACCAACACTGTAGATTCATTCAGTATGAACAAACCTGAAATTTCTCAAAAGGGAATTTTCTGAAATAGTTGGTGAGACTTAATTTGCGCCCTCCACCCCCCCCAAAAAAAACTACTGGAAAATTCTTTCCCCAAGAATATTTGGCAACCTCTTCCACCATTTTTCCATTTGCAAATAGGGAGGCTATTTCTACCCAATCTTGTTTCCAGCATCTCTTTCAAGGTGGAGTAGCATTAGGGCTTGGAAATAAAGCAAACAGATTACAAAAAAAATCCTATGGGAAGGTAAAAACAAAGACAAAAACCCCAACAACACCCTTGTCTTCAATGCATTGTTTTCTGGGCAGATTACAAATACTTAATTTCTATGGGGAGAGAATAAAAAATGCTTGTGTTTTATACATAGTTTTATGGGCAAAACAACAACAGCCACCTACAATCACACTAGCAAAATTCAGAAATAGTCTCTCTCTCTCTCTCTCTCTCTCTCACACACACACACACACACACACACATACACACACGTTGCTGTGTGGAGTGCTGTTCTTCAAGGTTCTAGCCAGCCATGCTGAGCTCCATGATACTCAACTTCATTCCTCCTGTTTTTCTATTCCCCCTCCT
This sequence comes from Podarcis filfolensis, assembly GCF_964270895.1. Lineage (NCBI taxonomy): Eukaryota > Metazoa > Chordata > Lepidosauria > Squamata > Lacertidae > Podarcis > Podarcis filfolensis. Next base: position 29,002,802 of record NC_139615.1, read on the forward strand.
CCCACCAACAGCCATTAATCATTCTGTGCTCACTGAGCGTGCTCTGTCCTTATTGGAATGCTTTGGGTCCCTCTCCCTTTGGGCTTTCATTCTCCCTAAATATTGTTTTGTCTTCTGCAAGCCCTGGAGTCCCCCCAAGCCTGCTGCTACCTCCCGCTTTTGAGTGGCTGGGTGATACTATTTTGCCTACATAAGAATCCCTCCTCAGAGAATGGGTTGGCTGCTAGTACAGTGTTTGTGAACGTGGCTCCAGAGAACAACTGCAGGAAACAAACAGGTTTTTCTTGGTGCCTTGGGGCCACTTGACATATTACTGATCCGGAGTGATTGAGACATGCAGAGAGAGATAACAGGTTGAGGGTGGAACAGCACATTATGATAATTTCGGGACAGATGCCAAAATCTAGCAGCCTTGAGTCAAGTTCTGTATCTTTATTACTTGTAATAAAATGTACCTGGTCTTCCTGACATCATGACCTCTCATGTCATTGACTGTGATAACATGTGGTTCCACGCTTATTTTGGGACTGTATGGCTTCTAGCAACTGGCCTGCAGAAGCATTCTGCTTCCAATGGTGGAGGGAGAACCAAGCCACCGTAACTAGGAGCCATGTTCCCATCAGACAGATAAATTGGCCTAACTGATGGAGGATCATATGGGGCAAAATTTGCTTGCGTTATAAGAGCCTTTTCCAAGGAAGTAGGATCCTCCTTACAGAGGGTCCTGGTTGCGCACGGGCCCCGGGAATGACCCCGCAGGGTTAAATTGTTAGGGGCGTAGCTAGCCCTGCCCCCCTCAGTCCAGGGATCATGCCAGGCTGTTTTGGCCAATTGCACGAGGTGGCGTAATCCCTGGGCTCAATATAGGCTGCAGCGCAATGCAATTTGGGGCACTTGCTTCGCACTGCCAGACACCCGCCCTCCATCCCTTTTATGTTAGGCTGTGTCGCGTTGGCCTTGCTTTGGATTGGGTCACCTGTTTTGGAACAGGGGCTGGGTAGGAATTTTTCCATTTGGCAGATTGGCTTTGGCCACTTGGTTTTTGCCTACCCCCTCAGCAATCATCACAACTTGTAACCATTTGGCGTTAGGCATTGGCTTTTGGAATGAGGGGGAGGGGAGGTGCGGCCATCACATGCCACTCCAGGAATAGGGTGTTCCGGTAAAGGAACCTGGGGGTCCTGGTTCTCATCCGAAGTCCGCTTGAGGGGCTAGGGCAATGCCAGGACCACAGGAACCCCCGGGGTGAGCATCAGTCGGTCTTCATCGATGTTGCTCCCTCGTTTGGTGTTTACCCTTTCAGACTACCAGCCAGAGAGGCGGAGTCAGTTATAGTCTGTTGCTAATGCCTAAGCCAACACTGCTCATCCTTTTGTAATTAATAAAGTTGTGGTCAAAATTTGCCCAATAACTTAAACTAAAATATGTGTCTGTGTGAAGTTCTTTTGGGGGGAGGTCTTGGGGCCTCGAAGCGCAATTATTATACTGCATCAGAAGGAGTTTATATGGTGACATTCGCTCTGTTTCCATTTTGCTGAAACTAATGTCATTAATTACAAGCAATGACCGTTTTAGGCGTCCAATTATCATGTGTCTGTGCACATGCGCACTGCGTTAGCCCCAGAAGTGGCCGGAGAAAGGGGCATAATGGGGGTGGGATGAGGGTGGAGAAGGCTTATGTGCACTCTCCTGACACACAAAGTGGCCGTTGCCTGTACGTAATTAATTTCAGTGCATTTCAGTGGGAGGGAAATGCCAAGAACAATGCATAAAATGACGGAATTGTTTATACAGTATATCATTTGCAGGCTAAAACAACAATAGCAAATATTGCTCATAGTCTACCAATCGTACTTGCTTGTGTGGTTCTTGTTCTTGGCCTCGAGCAAACACGCAGATTGTGGCAACTTCTGCTCCCATTACCGTTTCCAAAGAATTCTGCAGCATCCCTACTCATCGCCCTCACCCTTAGCGTTGGAACAGCCGAGTAGGAAATGTTTCTTAAGAGGCCTTCTTGACCTTTCCAATCACAACGACTGTGACAATTGACACTTAATAAGGTCCTTGCCTTTCGGAAGCCTCCCTTCCTGTTTATAGTCTCACGCTATCCCTTGGGCAGTTGTAGCAATTGCTTTCATGGGTGGTTATCAAAAAGGAAGAAACAAACAAAAGAATTTTAATGGGTTGCTTTTCCAGTTTCTTTTAATGAACTTGAGAGCAAAGTGAGTCAGTGTAGTGAAGTGGTTAGAGGACTGGGCTTAGGACAGACAGACCCAGGTTCCAAACCTTGTTTAGCCACAAGGCAATTCTTGGTGACTTTGGTCATGCCACTAACTCCTATCCTAACCAACCTCACAGGATTGTTGTGAAGATAAAGCATTTGTCACTCTGAGCTCGCTTGGGAAAGATGATTTACAACAACACATTTCTGGACCACATGTGAAATGCAGTTTTCATTTCCAGTCATACATAATCATTTACTGACCTTGGCAACTTATATGAGTTTTATAAAGCTAGAGGCAGGTACAGTGTTTGTGGAATGCATACTACTTGTAAAAGTTCATTGATTTTTACATCATTAGCCAAGGAACTTTTCAATTTAGGGTTGGTGGCCGGGGCCACAATTCATATCTAATTTGTAACATTTGGCAAGAATTTGTAAGGTTCAGAGCAGATTCTTTTTGTTTGTTTGTTTGTTTATTTATTGTGAATTTATTCCTTTAACCATTAATGTCTATAGTATCTGCATTTTTGTACTTTTTATCATTCTGCATATAAATATTCAACATTCAAGAAATAACTGGTTTTTTTAAAAAAATATCCAGTTTTCTTCACTTTCTTCCTAAAATGAAGCTGTTCATTGCTTCAGTTCTGCCCTGCTCCAAAAATAGGGACATCCCGTTTCCATTAGAGCTTTCAGAAATGTCATGATGAGTTTGTTTGACAAGAAGTGCGTTAAGATTTCCAAAATGGGAACTTGATTTCCCCCTTCCTTTTTTAAAAAAATAATAATAATCCAATATGGTTAAGAATAAAGCATTTTTACTCATTCTATAAAGGTAGGGAGACAGAAGCTGATGGTATTAATCTGAATCAGTTGCCCTTCGTACCCCAAGAGAACAACTTGATAACTCTTGAAGAGGGAAGAGGCATGTGTTTCATGATAAGGTGTTGTCTCTGTACAAGATAAACACAGATAAGCTTAAGGGAGGCTTTGAATCCTTCCCAGCAAGTCCAAACAACCTGCACAGTATATGAATGGAGATAATTCCATAATTACCTTAGAAAAAGAATGAAGTCATGAGAACATCTTATGGGCAGGTGACAGCCAAGGCAGGGGGTGGGGTGGGGGAGAGGCTGTTATGTGCTTGCCAGTAGGCACGGATATGAAGCAATTAGTAAAACAAAAAAAACAAAGGGGGGGGGGAACCCTACAGATCGACTTATTAGGTCCTGGTTTGCACTAACACAGATCCATGGCTTAGATCAGGGACTTATTTAGGGAGTGAGAAGAGCCTAACAGGATCAAGCCAAAGGTCCGTTCAATCTAGAATCCTGTCCTCATAAGTGGCCAAACAGATACCTATGGGAAGCTCACAAACAGCAGCTGAGCTCAGCACCCATCCGAGCTTCTGTTTATCTTGAGAGTAGGTGGGAAATGGCCTTCTTTGTGGTGGCACCTTTAATTGCAGAATGTCCTGAGAACTGTATAGGATGAAGACCCTTTTATTATTCAGTCTTTCAATTCAATTTGATCTGTTTTGCCCTTTTACTGTGTATTTTTTTATGCTGTTCATTTAGATTTTGCTGCTTTTAGCATATTTTAGTGTACATTAATCTTGGTTTATTGTGTGTTCCATGTTTCGTAACCTGCCTTGGGAATTTTTTGATCAAAGGGCAAGGTATAAAAATCAGGGATCGAGAAGCCTACTGTGCCCCGCCCCCCAGATGTTGTGGGACTCCCATAAGCCCCAGCCAGTAGGGCCCATAATCTGGGATGGTGAAAAGTAGAGTCCAGAAACATTTTGGGTTGGGGTGGGGGGCGGTACAGATTCCCTGTCCCTTGTAGAAATCCTCACAATAAATAAAATAACTGTTAAGTTGTGGGTGAAAATATCAGACAACACAGCAATTCTTCAAACAGCTCTTGCTTATTCACAGGCCAGGACAGAACTGAACTGAAGGGTTCAGTCAGCCTGCTTATATAGAGCTCCAGTACAATGTAACTGTAACAATTTTCTAAAACTATCCAATCACTGAACGTCACTTTCGATCCCTTATTTGCATAACTATCTACAGTATCCCCCTGCTGGCCCAGGGTGAGAACTTCAGTACATAACAATAACAACCATATAATAAATAGGATAGCCAGAAGAGGATGTTCTGTCTCAAAAATAGAAAATCATCAACACAAATTCTCTTTCACTTCAGCACACCAGGTGTTTCCACACTTATTTGCAATCAAGGAAAAGGCTTACCAGGAATTATTCTCTGCCTTTGACTCCAATACAGTTCGATGCATTTCCAGCCTCTCTCAATGTTATCCACACACCGCACCCTGCATAGCTCCTGTAACTGCTTTGCTTGTACCTCTGCCTTGGAATTTGAGAGAGTTTACGATATTTAGCTTGCACAATCCTGTCAGACACAATTAAATGACAGGGAGCCTTAGACTTCTTTTCCATTCAGGTTTAATGATTAATTAGTAGAAACAATGCAGCAAATGCTAGGTTACAGGGTTGTTGTTTTTTTCAGACGGAACTCACCGGAACCAAGTTCTGGCACCTCTCAGGTGGGTGCCATTGCCATTATAAGAGAACAAGGGAGGCGTTCGTGGTGAGTACTGGCACCTCTTTTTCTAGATAAATAGCAATGCTAGGTTAGCCTTAAAAACCTCCTCCCCTGGTACAGACTAAGCCATTCTTTGAGGTTTTCTGAGGGGATCCTTGTAGTCATTTCATGACCAGAAGATTGCCCCTTGGTGACCCATGTGGAAAAAGGTCCTCTCAGCAATAGAGTAGTACCCACCTTTTGGGATGCTCTCCCTCAGGTAATTCATGAGGTGGCAGCACATGTTTTAAACATGTTAAAACACATGTTTAAGACTTTTGTGTTTACCTAAGAGTTCCTGGACAGTGGACCTCAATTTTTATGTTTGTACACTGCTAATTTTGAACTGTGATGCACACCTGTGTGGATTTTTTTTTTGTCACCCTCCCCCCCACATTGAAATTATTAAAAGAGGGTAAAATTAGATAATTACAGTTGCAAGTGTTATTTTCTGGTTTATTTACTTAACATAGTGAGCATAAGCACTTAAAACTCCCCCCCCAACTTTGTTCTCACACCCCACCTCTCCCCCTATGCGTTCCAGGGTTTGGGTCCTGAGTTGAGGGAGCTTTTGCTTCTCTCCTTCCCTACCCCCCTCCGCTTGTTTGCTCACCTGCCTCCTTCCCATCCTCCTTCCCGCCCTCTCCCTGCCTGCCTCCTCCAGCAGCCCAGCAGCCCAGGAGCGTGGAGCAACGGTGCACCACCCGCCCGTGACTCCCAAGCCTCCCCCGAGCTGTCAAAACGAAGGGGGAAGGGGGGAAGGCCGCTGGCAAAGCGGCGCAGCTCCCCCTTCCCCCGACGGCTCAGGGTAGGCTTGGGAGTCGCGGGTGGGCAGCGCACCGAATGTCGCCCCCCTCAACGATGACACCCAGGGCAGTCTGCCCCCACCGTACCCCCTTCCTATGCCTCTGCCCTCCCAAATTTGCTCCAGAGGGTTGAGAGAAACCCCAGAGAAGTTATTTTTTTGGGGTGGTGGTGGCTGGGATTATGCAGGGGAGGAGCAATTTTATTGGGTGAGTGAAAGTCATCCTACTTGTGCAATGACCTTGTGAGATACAACCCTCTGCCTTCTTTCCCCCCCCCAAAAAATGTATTCTTTGGAACTTTTAGAGACTTTTATTTTATTTCTCAAGATCTTTTGTGTAACATTCGTGTACATATTTGCAGCCTCTGACCCCTCTCCCATGACTACTCTCCTCCACTCTCTGGCCGCCATTCCTCTACAGCTGATAGCCGTGTTGGCCTGCTCTGCCTCTGTAGTTGAAGGCAGCTGTCAGGTGTGCATGCAGGAGTCAGGCCCTGTGACCAATAGGACTTTGCAGGACTAGGGCCTTCCTAAGTTTGTTCTGAAGAGGCCGATTGGTAACTCACAGCACCTGGTGGCAAGAGCTGGGAAAGTATATAAAGTCAGCATTTCCCTTCGGCTCTTTGCCACAGCAACATGCTTCCTGCCTTGCTCTGTTTGGCTTCTTGCTTCTTGATCCTTGAACCTCGGCTTCTTGACTCCCTGCTTCTTGATCCTCGGACCCCTGACTTTGTAACTCCTTGCTTCCTGACCCTCGGACCCTTGGCTTCTAGACTCCCAGCTCTCTGACCCCCGGACTCTTGGCTTCCTGGCTCCTGGCTTCTGGACCCCCGTTCCTGCTCCCACCCCGCCATCTTGCCCCCGGTCCTGACGTCCCCTGCCGGGACTTCAATCACCCATGAACCAGACCGTGACAGCAGTAATGCTTCTGAATACCACTTGCTGGAAACTACAGCGAGGGGAGAGTGCTGGAGACCTGCTTTGGGGCTTCTCATGGGCATGTGATTGGCCTCCGTGAGAACAGGATACTGGACTAGTTGGGCCATTGGCCAGATCCTGCAGGCTCCACTTATGTTCTTAGGTTAAGGGAATGTGACCCACCCCTCCGTTCCAGTAGCTGAAGGCCTCCGGTGAAAAGAGGTGAAACCACACATTGTGTGTCAAATGAAAACAAACCACCCTGAAAGTTGCCTGCACAAAACAACCACCACCAACAACCACCATTGTGTAAGAAGGTTGGTTGCTTCTCCTGGCTGCTGGTGTTACACAAATGGGCCGTGCCGTTGTGCAATTTCTATTCATGCGGCTAAAGGTAAGCATCGCTCCTAACGTTTCCAGCTCTCGTCCAAATATGTAAAGGGCTTAACTGTATACAGAGTTGTTCAGGAGCACCGGAGAGCCAGTGAGTGATGCCATTGTCCTACCTGCCACGGGTTTGAAAAGCACCCAGCGAACTGTGGAACTGTTTTGTCTTAATGGCTTCTCCTCCACCTCCGCCCTTCGGCAAAAGGAGAAGCCAGCTAAACACAAACAGTTTGAAGGGTGGCTGTCAACATCTCAGGTCCGCCTTGGCCATCAGACAAATGCATGTTGCTGATAAAGGCAGTGGCACCTCACGGAGGTGGTGCCTATGAATGGTTATTAGCCACAAAGGCTAAGTTCTCACTTCTACCAACCTTACTGTACGCTTGTGAAACATGGACCACTTATAAACTCCACCTCCAACTCCTTGAAAGATTCCATCAACAGTGCCTCTGAAAAATTTTACACATCACCTGGGAAGACCAGAGAACTAATGCTAGTGTACTGGAAGAAGCAAAGATCACCTGTGTTGAAGCAATGATTCTTCAACATCAACTTCGTTGGACTGGTCATGTCATGCGGATGCCTGATTATAATCTTCCAAAGCAACTACTCTATTCCGAACTTAAAAATGGAAAGCGTAATGCTGGTGATCAACAAAAGAGGTTCAAAAGCTCTTTCAGTGTAAATCTAAAAAAATGTAGTATAAACACTGACAACTGGGAAACACTGGCCTGCAAGTGGTCCAGTTGGGGAACAGCCTTTACCAAAGGTGCCATGGGTTTTGAAGACTCTCAAACTCAGGACGAAAGGGAGAAATGTGCTAATTGCATGTTTGGCAAACCCTCACCACGATCAATTTCCTCCTGGAAACCTTTGTCCCCACTATGGAAGGATGTGTGGATCAAGAATTGGCCTCCACAGTCACTTACGGACTCAATTTAAAACCATGTTTATGGAAGGCAATCTTACTCGGCTATGAGTGATCGCCAAAGAATTAGCCACAAAGGCTATGTTCTCACTTCTCAGCTAAAGAAGAGTATGAATGATTTGAATGCAGGTTGTTTGGAATCACAAGTAGGCTGTTGTACTTAGGTCTTGCTTGTTGGTTTCCCACAGGCATCTGGTTGGCCAACATGAGAAAAGGATTTTGGACTAGATGGGCCACCAGGCTGATCCAGCGGAGCTCTTTGTTATGTTCTCATCCAGCAGCAATGCCACACAAGAGAGACCTCTTAGCACAAAGTGTGGCCCATCCCCTGGCACTGAAGACAAAAGGGCATCCTATTGATGCCAAGCTCTGGATTAGATTGCAAGCTATGCTGGTCATTGACTGTAATAAAGTGATTGATTGATTGATTGATTGATTGATTGATTGCAGCCTGCGGTTAATTCTCACCATGTCTGCACTGGTGCAAATCCAGGAATTCTCGCTAGAGATATATATTTTCATTTCATTTTCATTTATTCTATTTCTATGCTGCTTTTCACTTGCATGAGTCACATACAATGAATAACAACCTAGTAGAACATTGCAATTACAGCACAAACCATATAAAATAATTAACAAATCATCCGTAAAAACAACCACCTCTATAAAACACTGTTAACAAAACAACTTTTAAAACAGGCTAAACAGTACAGCCACAAGGAAAGTCATATTCTAAAAATTCACAAAGCATTACAGCACTCCTGATCCCCCAAATATATTAACATCATTAACAAACTAACAACCAAAAGCAAAGTAAGCACCCATAGTCTCCCACTCAGTTCATTAAAATACACATAAACTTGTGTGTGTGTGTGTGTGTGCTTATTAGAATGTCTGGTGAATTTCCTGGGTTGCCAATTACACATTGCCAAATAAAGAGGCACATTTTCCCCCAACTGCAATGAAATTAAGGGGGAAAGGCTTAAGGGAACATTGTCTGCAATGCAACAGTTTGGTTTCTTTCATCACTAGGCATGGCTTTGACTTCTGTTTCAGGATGTGGCCTCATTCAGGTTTGCTCTACTTCCTGCTAGAGACCTGTTCCTTTCCAGATTCTTGTCAACTTTGTGGAACCAGTCATCCTTGCTGGTGTGGTCCAGTTTCTCAATTTCCTGGAATGTCTCAGAATCCAAATCAGACACCTCCTCTATCCTGTTTATCTACACCAGCTGGAAGCTGTTCTGACGCTTTGTAGTTGCTGGTCCAGCAAAGCTTTTCCCTGTGTGCATGAAACATCCAGGGGTTCTCTGAACTGGCTTTTGAGGGATATTTAAGTTGTTCAGGCTTCCTTCGCTTGTTCTGTTAGTCCCTAGTTAACACTGGTATCTGCTAGAATTGTTGCTATTCTGTCCAGCTTGGCTCAGACACTTAAACATGAACTTTCCTCCCACGAGAATAACTTTGTCCCTCTGCCCTTTAGGCAGCTTTGGGAAGTTCAGAGCAAATGGATAACATTTCACAATGCTTATATCCCACAGGATTGCATTTAAAACCCCTAAGCAATTTACAAGAAATTTTAAGAAGATCAGTACACAGTTAAGAACAATTGGAACATCTGGAAATAATTAAAATTTACAGTATAAAGGAGATTTTAGCACTTCAACATCTATGTGCCTGGATAGGTTTGCCTAAACAAAAATGTTTTAAGCAGGTGCTGGAAAAGATTGCAGAAAAGATGCCCGACTGATGTGAACAGTTCCCAAGTGTAAGTGCCACCTCACTAAAAGATGGATTTATTGTGACACAGCTGGTGTGGCACCTGTGCAGTGCCAGTTCTGCACGTGGAAGAGGCTGAGGTTCCCCATCTCCAGTGCCGGATTTACCTATAAGCTAAACAAGCTAAAGCTTAGGGCCCCACTCTCTTGGGGGCCCCCAAAAAAATCAAAGGAAAAAATGTGGATGTACATTTCCAAAACATAAGATAAAAAACAAATAAAATAAAACCTACATACAGCAACAGTGTTTTGTGTTGTGTAAGCTCCTATGATGTAAATAATGGGCCCCGCCTGCTAGCCTGCTCCCTAAAATATCACTGGTTTGCTCATTTCTATATATAGGGTGCCTACATTCTGCATGGACTGGTTGCGTGTCAACATGTGCAAATGGCTTTAGATACCTATTTGGTCCATAAATTACCATATAGCATAAATTCAACACAAAAAACAGTGACAATTTGTTGTTGACAAAGGACAGCTGGACATATAAAGGGCCCCATTACCTTCAGTAGCTTAGGGCCTCAACCAACCTAAATCCAGCCCTGCCCATCTCCGAGTTATTCTGTGCCGACTTTCCTCCATGCTGCCGTGAGCATAGCAGCCATGAGCGACTGATTCTGCTCTCCCTTGGATCATGTCCAGACTTCCTGTTTATTTATAATTCATTCTGTTTCGTTTGCACAAAGCTTGGGACTGAAGTTAGGCAATGTTGGCTGGGTTCTGATTTGTTCTGATTCGTTGGGGAGACATTGCATAATGTTGTGCCCATCCAATTTTACTCTGCCTGTTCCCAGGAATTTCCCTTCCACTTTCCTAACAGCAAAAAGGCAAGTTCTGGGGAGGTTCTTGTCACGTAAGAACACCAAATCAACTATAGCAATGACAATCTGAATTTGCCTGCAGCAGATAGAATCACCCACAAAAAGGATAACAGTCCAAAGATTGGCTTTCATCACATGACACATTGCAAGTGCGACTCCTGCATATTTATAGGCACTCAGTTTACTTTGGACATGAAAAAACCTAGAGAAATCCTTTGTGAATTCTTAGAGGATGACTTTTCTTTTGGTTGTACTGTTTAGTCTATTTTTTCAAGTAGTGTTTTTATAGAAGGTGGTTGCTTTTACTCATGCACACCCTTTTGCATGCAATTTCCCCAAACACAATACAGTTTGTACGCTGTGTTCACTATTATTTCATTCCCCCCTTGCATATTCCCCCCTAATAAATGCATTTTTAAAAAATACTGTTTGCTTAGCAAACTGCATTGCAAAATTCAGAGAACTGCAAATTTTGAAGGACATCTGTCTTCTGGTTCTCATCTTGTTCTGGAAAGTGCAGAGTTGATAGATTCACCTATAAATAGGAGCCAAATCAAATTCCCCCCATCCCTAGTGACCAGATGGAAAAGGGGGGAAGCCTGTGGCGATTTCGTCAAGGAACCCATGACCGCTTGTTAAATCAAAGCTGCTTTAAAAACCTTGAATTCCAGCCTTGGGCAAGAGAATCCCTAGGTCGGATTTCTCATTCAGTTGTCACAATTAGCAGTGGGGTATCCTGTCGTCCCGCCCCAGCTACCCATTCATGGACCTGACAGCCGTGTCTTCCAGGTGATGGAACAAACTACATGGTTCTCCTACCACCTAGCACAAGCTGCATAGCCCTTTTGCTCCCCCTTGTGGTTACATGTCAGTACTGGATGCTGACTGGGGGAATTTATTCGTGGAATCCTTATTTTCCTTTGCTACCCCCTCATTCCAAGATATAGTTTCTTTCTGTGGCCATGTGCATCGGATTACAAAGCAACATACAAATCAAACGTGGGTGGGAGGCGATTTGGCTGCAATCGCGCCCATCATTTTACTGATGCACCCATGGAAAGCTTTGGTTTGGGGACCTTTCGGAGGCAAAGGAAATGGGAACTGCATTCATAGAGTCATAGAACTGTAGAGTTGGAAGGGACCACGAGGGTCATCTAGTCCAACCCCCTGCAATGCAGGAATCTTTTTGCCCAACATGGGACTCGAACTCATGGTCCTGAGTCTCGTGTTCAACTGACTGAGCTCTCTCTCTCTCTCTCTCTCTCTCTCTCTCTCTCTGTGTGTGTGTGTGTGTGTGTGTGTGAAACAGCATGAGAAATAATGAGAGAGAGGGAGGGAGGAAAGTCAGGTTAGGAAGAAAGATTATATATCATATTTATTTATAATAAAATTTATATCCCAGCAAAACAGACAGAAAGGAGAAGTGATATATAGCAGGGATGGGGAATCTGTGGTCCTTCAAGTGTTGCTAATCTTCAGCACCCCTCATCCCCGACCATTGGTCATGCATGCCAGGGCTGCTGGGCATTGAGAATCCTGCAATTTCTACAGGGCCACAAGTTCCACATCCCTGATTTTCAGGTATAGATGGAGAGGTATTGCAACATAATCCCATGCATGCCTACTCTGATATCAGCTGCCTGTATTCAGCGAGGCTCACTCCATACTTCCCTTGGAGCAAATGCATTGAAGGCATGCATAGGCTTACTGCAGAGGAGATGGGAATTGGATTGCACGGTTAGTTGTATGTTTCAACATTTTGGTTTTAGAAGAAGAAGAAGAGTTTGGATTTGATATCCCGCCTTTCACTCCCTTTAAGGAGTCTCAAAGCGGCTAACATTCTCCTTTCCCTTCCTCCCCCACAACAAACACTCTGTGAGGTGAGTGGGGCTGAGAGACTTCAAAGAAGTGTGACTGGCCCCAGGTCACCCAGCAGCTGCATGTGGAGGAGCGGAGATGCGAACCCGGTTCACCAGATTACAAGTCCATGGCTCTTAACCACTACACCACACTGGCTCTTTTATGGTTTTATGCCAACCTACTCGGTATATTTAAAGTCATAGATTAGCCATAACATTGTGAAGACCACAGTGCGCTGATGAGATATGAATTAAAGTAAACACCACTGAGGTTTTTAGGTTATAGGGCATATGAAGTCTCGTGAGGCACATTTAAGATTTCTAAGAATGATCTTGCCTGGTTGTATCAATGATCCATCTATTCCAAGGCACTCGGTTATATATCATTATTTTGTGTGTTCCAGGCAGAGGTCTTGGTTCAAGTTCAAGCATTGAATCAGACCCTCCTGAAGTTGTAAGTGTACCTATTATCCTGTAGCCAAAAGTAGTATGACTTTTAATGAGACTTCAGGACACTGGGTGGATCTACACACAGGGAAATAATTGCTATAAATAAGTCAGAAATTAAATAGTTATAACGAAAGGGGGGGACCCAATGCTATGTAAAATTGCAAAGATTTTCTTTTGCTCTCCAGCGCCATCTGGTGTTGCATGTTTATAACACATTCAAAGCCTTTTTAAAAAAAAACTAATGTAGCTGAGTCCACTGATTCCAGTAGAACTGCAGGGACTCCGGATTTTTCTTTAAAGTTTGGTAAGACCACAACACATATGAGTGCTGCTGTGTCTGCATTGTGACAGGAACGGTAGCTTCATGGATCTGATTATGTGTACTCTAGTCCGCAAATGCACATGCTAGGAGCAAGCCCCACTGGATGCAGTAGGACTTGCTTCTAATTAGGTTAGGATTCTGCTGCCTGGCCTTAAGAAGGCTCTCTGCTGTAGAAACCGTAGGTGTTCACTTTTCACTTTTAACACTGGGGAGGAATTATGATGCTGCGATGAAGCTGCAGTGCCTGCTACCCCACCAACATTGCAAACAATAATTGAGGTGGTGGTAGTCACCCTTTCTCCACACCCCTGGGCTGCTATTCCTCTTCCCAATGCCTTCTCAAAGAGGGGTTGTTTTTGTGAGTGGATGGGAAAGAGATCAGTCATCTTCTTCAGTACGTGAATTCTGCAGAAATCCTGGAATGAAAGGGCCCAACTAAAAGACAACCTAACTCTAGATTTTTTAAAAAAATGAATTACTATCCTGGGAATTTGGAAAGCTAAAAAGCCATCCATGTTGTAGCACTTGCTGGTTTTCTTTCTCCTAGTTTGTAACTGGAGCAGCGCACCTGATTGCTTCAGTTGAAGAACCCAGTGAGCTTCAGGAAAATCTCTTCTGACACCCCCAGGTGGCAGCAACACCTAAGGTTAAATACTCTTCATTGCAAGAGGTTAAAACGGATGAGTGTAATAACTGCTTTGCCTTGAATGACCCAAACAAGCCATGATCAATCTCCTACCTACCCAGAGACACGCTAGGATTTTCATTAAGGTTGGAAATACCCTCAAATAGCTATCTATTTCTTTTGAGAGACAATTCATATGTTCCAGGTCCTGGAAACACCTTAGTTCACAATCTTCATCAAAATGCTATTATATAGCCCCTCATCTAATCTTAATTAAGTAGTCCACGTGTGTGTGTGTGTGTGTGTGTGTGTGTGTGTGTGTGTATAATGGGATATTCTGTAGAAATGGTAAATCCAAATTAAATGGGAAGATGAGATGGGACGGCATTTTGATAAGGACAACTTTGTGTGGATTCTGCATGAAACATGCATTCATGAACAGCACCAAGGCGACAATGAACTCTGGAAGCATCCCTTGTTCAGCCAACCCAGGACTGACCCAAGACATTTTGCTGTCTGGAACAGGAAATGGTGCTTCCCCAGAGGCAGAAAATCCCACAAGCAACTCCCTTCCTCCCAGCAAATAAAAGAATTACAATAATTATTTCACAATCAGTGTGCTGCCTTTCATGACTCCTAATATTAATGGCCTGAGACAGCCACCTCATCCTATCTCAGAGTGGTCCTGTTAGGCCTTTTATCTGGCCCTCAGAACTCTCTCTAGGCCACCCACCCACCACAGGGTACACCCTTCATTGGCCCTCCTTCAAATCCAAGAGTTTTCGCTTTGCTGAAATGTGTCATTGAACTCTGACAATGCCTCGTGTTTGTCTGGATAGAGGACAGAGGGGTGTTAGAATGTGTGTACTAACTATCCTACTGAACAAAGGTAAAATGTACCTTTGTTGTTCCATCGGCTTTTGCCTCTGGTCCCTTCCATCCCTGAAAAGTGTCACCACTTCTGCCCCTGGAGAACCTAATCTCCTTCTGGAAACTCTTGGTCCTGTGTCATAAACAAACATCTGCTTAGAAAAACATACAGCGGTTGCCACATTTTTTGTATGCCAGAAAACAAACGTTTATTAAGAAGTCACCCGAGGATCTTCCGTGCATCCCGGAAAGCATGAAAGCAGCAGGGAAGGGAGGAACCATGCTACCAGAGCCACCTTGTAGGCAGAACGTGCCTAACTTTTAAAGCAAGGTTCCTAGAGGAGTTTTCTAAGCATAGGATAGGAGTACATAAATTCCCCTTCCCCTCTAGGTTCAGGTCCTCGTCTGTTCCATGTTGCCTTTGGATTTGGTCCCCAGGCACTGAGATTTCACATGCGGCAGATCTTAGTGTTGATCCGTGGGCCTGGTGGTCCTGGTGGGCATGGGCCACAAGGGGGTGGGCACATTGGACCACGTGGGCCACAGGGAGGAGGGCCACAGGGTGGAGGGCCACATGAGACAAACTTTGGCCCACAGGGGTTGACACATGAGGGAGCCAGGTTAGGCTCCACCACGGGCACACATGGCTTGCAGGTTGGTGGGCAGGCGGGGGCACAGACTGGCTCTGGCACACAAACTGGCCGGCAGACAGATGACCGAATGGCGGTCGTGCACTCTGGATCACAGGGGCGATTGGGCAGCCTGGAAAAGAAGAACACATCCATGGTTAGACAAGACGAGTGTTGTTTCCAAATAGCTGCTCTTAGGACCACAGCATAGATAAGTTGTTAAAACCGTGTTTATGGAAGACAATCTTACTCGGCTATGAGTGATCGCCAAAGAAGAAGTTTCAGGTACAAGTTCCAGGCTGTATGGTGCTTGTGGATCCACTCAACTTGTCTATCCTCTGCTGGGAGGGGGGGAATAGCTCAGTAGTGTTTACACTGATTAACAGAAGTCCTCTAGGATTTCTGACTGGGGTCTCTCTGAGGCCCACCTGGAAATGCCAGGTGTTGCAGCTGGGACTGCATTCATTGTTCCATCCACTTTTGTCTCTGGCATGTGGTCCTTGGAAGGTGGACCAGAAGGGAAGGTGGCCTTTGGGGTAAGAAGGCTCTCTCTCTCTCTCTCCCCCACCCCACTATTGGATCACAGCTGAGTTGAGGTTAACATGCCTAAAGCCAAATCAATCCAGAAGAGGCCATTCTGGCATCGACTACTGCCCTCATCTTACGTACTTGCAGTCTTCTCCTTCCAACATGTTGCGGTAGGTGGTGATCTCACAGTCCAGGCGGGCTTTCTCGTCCAGGAGGGTCTTGTACTCGCAGTTCTGGCGCTCAATGTCACAGCGGATTTCGGCCAGCTGGGCCTCCACGTTGCTGATCAGGCACTGGAGCTGGGAGAGCTGGGTGCAGTAGCGGGATTCTGTTTCTTGCAAAGTGCCCTCCAGAGCCCCTTTCTGAGAAACGGAGAAGAAGGCAAGAGAGAGAGAGTGAGAGAAATTCATCAGGGCATGTTCTGCGCACACAGCAAAACGAACTCAATGGTGCCATAATGCAAGGGTAGCCAACCCGATATCCTCCAAATATTGTTGGACTACAACTCCCATCATCCCTGGCCCTTGGCCTTGCTGGCTGGGGTAGATGGGAGTTGGAGTCCAATAACATCTGGAGGGCACTGGCAGGGACTGGCAAAATGCTGATGAGTGTGCACTGGGGGAAGGGAGTCTGGAGTCTGACTCGAGAGAGGGGGGCAGTGATTTGTGGGGACCTCTACCAGCCAGGATGCAAGAGTCAGAGGAAGGGGAAGCTTCAGAGCTGGAGGGTAGAGGAGAGTATGGGTTGGAAGAAGAGAGGGGAAAGGCATGACAGACAGGAGTACGATTCACAAGATAGTGTGAACATGCAAATAGTACTGCTGAACAATGTACCCGACATGGAGCATTCTGGATTCCTACTCACCATGCTCTGCTGAGCCTGTAAGTCAATCTCCAGGGCTTGAACACAACGTCTTGTCTCAATGATTTCTGTCTGGCAGCACTGCAGCTGTTCTCCACTGGAGAGCACTTCCCTGTTGAGCTCTTCCATCTGGTGAATATTTTAAAAAGTCCAGAAATTAGAAGGTCACGGGGGTTCTGTCATGAAAGATGGTCAGTGAGACACCTGATTGGGATGGAATTGGCCACTGAGGAGGAGGACCTACCTGTGTACAGTACCAGTCCTCAACTTCCCGGCGATTCTTTTCAAGATCAGCCTCATACTGGCACCGCATCTCATCCAGGACCTTGTTGAGGTTGCAAGATGGGGCAGCATCCACCTCCACATTGATGCGGTCACCGAGCTGGGAGCGAAGGGCACAGGACTCCTGCAGGAGAGAACAAAGAGGGGAATATATCTGGAGCCATTTATCATCATTTGCATATCACTTATTCAAAGGCACTGCTGAATATAATTTGGTTGGCTCTTTGATGGTAGACTGGTATTGCAAACTGGTTCCCTGTTTGGGACTTGGACCCTGATGGAATTTTGATTTGGGGAGATTCAGTGGAATGGGTGCACAGATGGCCATAGTTTGACTAGATAGAAATTTACTCTAGTGGTTGGTGACCCTTAGGGATTTTGCCCTTTACCCATTGTGTATTGGTTGGTTGCATAAGTTGTCCAAAACTCTGCATGTATTTATCCTGGAATGCCCTTATCTCTGTTGGTGGTCTAGATTGTGAAGACCAATCTCAAGGTGGACTAGGTGGATAGATGTCCCTGGTTTTTGATGTGAACTGGTCTAGACCAGGGGTAGCCAATGTGGTACCTTCTGGATGTTGCTGGACTACAACTCTCATTATCCCTGCCCACTGGCCATGCTTACTGGGTCTGATGGGAGTTGTAGTCCAACAACATCCAGAGGACCTCATGTTGACTACCCATGGACTAGAAGATGATCCCAGTGCACTTCCAGCTCCAAAGATCTATGCTCCTTCACCCGTGGTTCAGCACCTGTTCTGGTTTTGGTAGAAGAGATGTTTGGGACATACCTCCTCGTGGTTTTTCTTCAGGCACATCATCTCCTCAGTCAAGGACTCGAGCTGAGCTTCCAGGTCAGCCCTGCATAGGGTGAGGTCATCCAGCACTCTCCGAAGGCCATTGATGTCAGCCTCATCCCGCTGACGCAGACTTAGCTCATAATCATACCTTCAGGGGGAGGAAAGACAGATTATCACAGCATAGCTGAGAGGGCAGAATGTTAAACCTGGACCAAGGACTGCTGAGTACCAATCCAAGCTCCAGTGGGCAGCAGTTCTCACTCTCTTCTGCTACTCTAAGGTCATCCAGAGCACAGCAAGCCACTGGGATTGTTTCTGCTCAGCAGCGCCTGTGTGGCGACAATCCCCACTGGGAGTGGGACTTGCAGTAAACACCGAAAGCAAGTCCTACTTTCAGCAGGAATCTTTGCAGCCCCAGCTTGGGACCAAGCCCTAGCTTCAATGATTCTTCCTTTCCAGTCCCAACTTAAATTAAAGTCAATCTGTAAAGGAGAAAAAGAAGAATGATGAGCACACAAATGTGCTCTCGATTCCTCCTCTGAAGTTTGACACCTGGTGATTGATGGGTTGGCTGCCCTATCCAGCTGACAAAGGTGGCCCTTGGAGGGTGGGCCAGATCTGGATCCAGTTTCCCATCTCTGCTTTGAGTAGGTGCCATACACCTCAAGGAGACTTACCTCTAAGCAGACATGGATAACTGTCCTACGCTTTTGTATTCTCAGTGGCAGGGTGATCTACAAATGTGTGTCTGTGGGTCCATGCCTTTTCTGGTGCATGTTTATGGGGCTGCTAAAATGTGAGCGATTTTGTATGCGTCTTTTCTGAAATCAAGGAGTGTGATACTATGTGTGCATTCTGTGTGTTTTTGTGGGGGACAGGACAGTTGGACAATTACTCTTAGGGCCTTAAACCTGTTGTAAACCAATAGATGAGTTGGAGCTTACATTGTTGATTTCAGGCTTACGTTGATATGTTCCTGGTACAAAAATGTACAGCCAGTTGTCAGAGGACTTCCAAATGGAATTTTCATCTGAATTCCACTGAATTCCTTTAATGTGGAAGCTTGCCTTCTTAGCGCTGCTGGCTATTCCTTAGCAAAACAGTCCTCATTTTAGAACTGCCTGGGTCTTTGTAGAAGAGACATCAACACTTCCCAATAATAATTTAGCTTGAAAGTGGTGATCTGGCAGCCCTTAGTACTATCAGCAGTCACTGTTTTCAGCCTGGTTTCCCTACAAAACTGCTATCGGTGAGCCTCTGTTTTCTTTCTGGGAATCATAGTAACACAAGCTGGTTTGAATGATACCATGGGGTGGTGGTGGGGTGGGGAGTATGACAACATACAGGGTGAGAGTGGTTGGCTAGCTTTGACCCCCCCACACCAAAAAAAAATCTTACTTGGTGCAATAGTCATCAGAAGCCATTTTGAGATTGTCAATATCCAGGCAGAGTCTTGCATTGTCAGCCTTAGTACAGCAAATCTGGAAAGAAACCCCCCAGAGATATTTCATTTTAATCCAGCCAGATGGATTAGGTGGGAGCAGATGGAGAGCATCACAGAATGATAGCTCCTGCTGGATCAGGCCAAAGGCTCATTGAGCCCAGCATCCTGTAGCTGAAGTGACCAACCAGATATCTATAGAAAGCCCACAAGCAGAACCTGAATGCAACAATGCCCTCTCCACTTGTGGCTCCCAGCCACAGGCATTCAGAGGTCTCCTGCCTCCAACAACAGAGGGAGAACATGTTAGGCACTGAGAGCCTTCTTCTCCATGAATTTGTGCAATCCTGTTTTAAAGACACCCAGGTTGATGGGCATCACTACAGCATGAGAACAAATTCCATATTGCATTGCGTGACTTTCTTTTGCCTTAAGGCAGGTATAGGCAAACTCGGACCTCCAGATGTTTTGAGACTACAATTCCCATCATCCCTGACCACTGGTCCTGCTAGCTAGGGATGATGGGAGTTGTAGTCCCAAAACATCTGGAGGGCCGAGTTTGCCTATGCCTGCCTTAAGGGCATAGGAGCAGACACCTGAAGGGGGCAAGAAATGAGTCTTCATTTCGCTTCATTTCCTTCCTTTCCTTTCCTGGGAAATGATATATAATGAATTGAAAAGGGTGTTCAAAATAACGTTTGTAAAAAAACAACCCAGAAGCTTTTCTTTGGGGAATTATAGGGACAGAACTACCTAAACTGTACAGAAACTTATTTATCTATGCAACTACAGTGGCAAGAATGTTACTTGCCCCAAAATGGAAAGAAGCAGAAGTCCCAGCAAAGGAAGAATGCATAGAAAAACTTACGGAATATGCAGAAATGGCCAAACCTACCAGAAGAATAAGAAATCAAGATAACAAAGTATTTATAAAAGAATGGAAATGGTTTATTGAATTACAGCCAAATTGTAAACAGATAAGAACGTTGGCAGGATTATGGCAATAACCTGCAGTTTTATAAGAGTATATATTTAAAGTAGATGAGTAAATGAGCAAATTAAGTTAATTTGGATATGCAGAAGACATTGGGGGGAAATTAAGGAACTGCAGAAAGAGGCGGGAAGGAAGTCAAGTTTTGAAATGTTAAAATGATTGTAAAATTAGTGAAATGTATAAAACTGAAAATATAAATAAAATGTTAAAAAATGAGTCTTCAGCTACCCCTTTAAAGCTTGCATCAAAGGGCAGATCTGAAGCAAGGACAGAATGACTCTCACTCTTTCCTTGTAATGATGATGATGATGATGATGATGATGATGATAATAATAATAATAATAATAATAATAATAATAATAATAATAGATTTATAGCCCAGCCACTCTGGGCGGCTCCCAACAGAATATTAAAAACACGATAAAACATCAGTCATTAAAAACTTCCCTAAAGCCTTCAGATGTCTTCTAAAAGTCAGATAGCTGTTTATTTCTTTGACATCTGACGGGAGGGCGTTCCACAGGGCGGGCGCCACTACCGAGAAGGCCCTCTGCCTGGTTCCCTGTAGCTTCACTTTTTGCAGTGAGGGAGCTGCCAGAAGGCCCTCAGAGCTGGCTGAATTATGGGGGTGGAGATGCTCTTTCAGTTATACTGGGCTGAGGCCATTTAGGGCTTTAAAGGTCAGCGCCAACACTTTGAATTGCGCTGGGAGCCAATGGAGGTCTTTCAGGACTGATGTTATGTGATCTCGGCGGCCACTCCCAGTCACCAGTCTTATTGCCGCACTCTAAAACCACTCTAAAACCAAATAAATCCAGAAGACTCCATAAATAACCAAAGTTTCCATGGAACTGGACGACCGTGGAAGACACTCCCTCCACACACACACATGAGCCATTCCTTACCTGTTGCTGGAGCTCGTCAATGTTGCAGTAAAAAGGTTTGAAGTCGGTGCACACGTAAGCATTTTCGCACTCGTACCAGTCTCGGATCTTGCACTCCAGGTCAGCGTTCTCTTGTTCCAGGCAGCGCACCCTTTCCAGATAGTTCCCCAGGCGGCTGTTCAGGAACTCCATGGTTTCCTTCTCATTGCAGTTGAGGATCCCTTCGTTGTGGCCGACAGGGTAGCAGTTCAGAGGGCGGGCAGGAGGAGGGATGCAGGGTGGAGGGACACAAGAGGAGCCCATGCTAGGAGGTGGAAGGCGAGTAGATGACATGTGGCCCCCACTTCGGCAGCTGTTGTGGAGAGACGAGGCTGTATGGCCTGGAGGGGGCAGGCAGACGCTGGATCGCCGAGGAGGAAGGCAAGGCCCGGGCCGGCAGTTGACTGAGGCAGCGCTGTTTGGGTGGCAGTTTGCTGTGACCCGGCAAGGGCCTCTGAGAGACCCGCAAGTGCGAGTGGAAGTGGTGGCAGCCATGGTTGAAAGGAGCAGCTAGATGGAGGAAATGAGTGAAGAGACCCACGAAACCCAAGTCTGACAGATGATCTCCTTCCTAGAGCTTTTTTATACCATGAGCACTGGGGTGTTAGCTCCTTTACGAGGCTTTCTCCTCGTTAATATTTGTGGCGATTCCTGCCCGGCTTCTCATTAGCCTGCTCATTACTTGCTTGAAAAGCATTTCTTGGCTTATAAATTTGCCCTTCCGCCTCACACTTCACTTGCAGAGTCAGGACTCTGCTTGATGGCTGAGTCCCTGGAATGACAGTTTTTATGGGATGTCATCAAAGCGGTCTGTCAGCATCAAACACCAACCTTCAGTCCCTGGGCGTTGGTCATTTGAGCAGAATTATGGGCTTGGTGTTTCGCAGTGGGATTGCCCCTTTCCCTCCTTCTGCCCTACTTTGACCAACCGAAAAGCCAAGTCAGGATCTCTGGTAGACAGCAATCATGAACCTGAGACCTTCTGGAAATTCTACTCCAGATATCTCCTGCTCTGCCCTCATAACTGGTGAAAGGACACCCAGGTAGCTTCTTCTGCCAGATGTGCACAGTCTTTACAGCAGAAGAGATTTCTGGATCCTATACTGAGTCCGCTAGCCTTATCTGCTCTCCTAGTCTGCTTCCTGCCTTATTGAACAGGAAGTTCAGCTGTGGAACAGATCTGCCGGGAATGCAGTAATTGCATCCCACACTGCGGATCGTGCATTCAGCAAGGGGTTGACATGGAGGACCTCCAAGGTCTCTTTTGGCTCTCTGTATCTGTGAGTTGAGATGCCTGCTTCTTGGGAGAAAAGCAATAACAAACCTAGACAGCATCTTAAAAAGCAGAGTCATCACCTTGCCAACAAAGGTCCATATGGTTAAAGCTATGGTTTTCCCAGTAGTGATGTATGGAAGTGAGAGCTGGACCATCAAGAAGGCTGATCGCCGAAGAAGTGATGCTTTTGAATTATGGTGCTGGAGGAGACTCTTGAGAGTCCCATGGACTGCAAGAAGATCAAACGCATCCATTCTTAAGGAAATGAGCCCTGAGTGCTCACTGGAAGGACAGATCGTGAAGCTGAGGCTCCAATACTTTGGCCACCTCATGAGAAGAGAAGACTCCCTGGAAAAGACCCTGATGTTGGGAAAGATGGAGGGCACAAGGAGAAGGGGACAACAGAGGACGAGATGGTTGGACAGTGTTCTCGAAGCTACCAGCATGAGTTTTACTAAACTGCGGGAGGCAGTGGAAGACAGAAGTGCCTGGCATGCTCTGGTCCATGGGGTCATGAAGAGTTGGACACGACTAAATGACTAAACGACAACAACAGCACCTGTGATTTGACTTTTCTCTGGGTCAGAATGCATGGTTTGTAGACAACGGCAGGACTAGCTGTTGCGGTGAGAAGACTGCAATTGAAGCCAACATTTTACATGCAACTCTGGCCACTTTCCCCTGAATATTGGAAGTACTTTGCATTCCATTAAGTACATAATGCAAATGAATGAACTAATGAAATAAAAAAAGTCTTTTAAGTGCAGATTGCTATCCCAGTCTGTATATATACTGGGTACTGGATTTGAAAGTTAGGTTTTTAGGTTTTTCTCATATATATATGCATAATAGCATCTTTTGTGGGCTTTTACATATGGCATTGTTTGTTATTCTCGATGTTTTTGCTGTAAAATCACTTGTAGATATTTTATGGGCAGCAATTCATCAATAGAATCAAATGAACACTTAAATAAATATTCTTTTGCTTATTAATTTCTCTCCACTGTTATTCAGGAAGAAGAAAAACAGCAACAGGCTGTGGACCAGGTAGACTGTTTCCTCCAGTTTTGCTTCAGGGGAATTATTCTCTGCTTGTAAAAGTTGAGCTTTGGCCTTTTTTCACCTGCTCTTTCCTACTTTAAGGGGACACTAGTCTTGCTCATGATGTATTTATTGACCCTGCCAACGTCCCCCTCAAAACGTTTTAGTGCAAACTCAGTGAGAGTGCTTCCAGACTGTCACTATTTGGTGGGTGGGATTCAGCAGCCTAGGGGCAAATCCATATTGTGCGATTGAAGTGGTTTGGGCATTCTTATAAAAGAAATCAAACTTTTTACAGTAAGGAAAGTGATGGATTTATGTGGGATAACAATTGCATGTTGCAGCATCATACAACTTCAGAACAAACAAACAATTGATATTGTATAATCTCCCTGCAAACTTTGTGCCAACAAATCAGGGTGAATGCTCAGCATCTGGAAGTGACCCAAGTCTCTAATTAAAGATCTCTAGGTAGTTTGCAAGCAGAAGTGTGGAAAGGGGCAATTACAGTGTGACAGTAAAGTAAAATGTGGGGTGAGAAACATCAAAGTAAAATCTTGCTGAACATATTTTTTTTTTTACTATTGAGTCAAGATTCCAAGAGAGGACAGCAGATCAAGCAAGACGGAGTATCAGCAGAATGGAGACCAAGAGCTCTGTATGACAGTAGCCCTTAGTGCTCCAGTTTGCAGATATAATTCTATCCAACTATAACGAAAGAGAAATTCTGTGCATAAGGTGTGTGTTTTCACTCCCATTTCCTGCTAGAATAGCCAATGTATGACTTAGAACAACAGACGTTCTGCTGGAGAAGAAATTTGGCTGGATCTACACACAGGGAAAAACACACACTATAAATAAGTATATATAGATTTTATTGCATTAGCCGTGTGGCCATAGCACGATATACATAGAAATAACAGCATAACATAAAATGGGGGTGGGGAGGTAAAGGTAGATATCGTCCTGGGCAAATACTTAAAGGGGGGGGGAAGGAGATAACAGAAACAACAGGGGATTTAAAACATCGAATGACCGATAGTTCAAGAATAAAAAGACAAAAAACTGCTGAGGCTGGAGGAGGATCATTAAAGGGGTCCTTCAGCTCCTCAGATTTGTCCTAGCTCCATTGTCCTTGTACTATAAAGCTACTTGGAACTTCATCCGATTGTGCAGAGTATCGACTACAGCTGTGGTGTTGAAAAAGAAGTTAGTGCAGCTTTCCTCTTCATCACACTGAGCAGGAAGTTAGCTGTCATCTCGGTGATCCAACAATCAGAATCTTGCAAAAAGAGGGACACTATCCAGGGCTGGATTGGGAGATGAAGCTTGTTCATGAGAGGAGTTAAAAACCGAGATCTTTCATCTGTCCAGTTGGGACAGAAGAGCATTACATGTTCCATAGTCTCCAGGGCCGAGTCATTACAGTTGCATGTTCTGTTTGCGATGGGGACTCTGGAATAACGACCCGACAGAACTGCTGTAGGAAAACAGTTGAGACGGGCGCAGGTAAAGGCCCTTCGCTTAGCCTCCGAAGAAATTGTGAAGCAGTATAGAGGGATTCCTTCAGGGGGAGGAATAGCTAGGGCTAGGCCTGAACACGGCCCTCTTGCATCGGCAGCTGTGTTAGAGAAGTCAAGTAGCTGTAACTTCTTTTTAATTGAAGGTAGGGCCGCCGGACTGATACACTCTAATTTAAGAACAGTTTTGCAATTCAGATTAAAAAGAGAGCGGAGTTTGAGGTTGATTGTAGTTTTCCAAGGGGAATTATGAATATCTCTTAGGATCAGATTGGAAAAACCACCTCTAATTCGAGCATCCGATGCTAGTAGGTGGGAGCTATAGGAAATGGCTCGACACCATGCTCGTTTTACAATTGAGGGCTGGGCGAACTCAAGTCGTAGGGCTGCACCTGAGACGCATCTCGGGACACTGGAAAGAGATCTCAGAAACATATGAAGTGGGCGATCCAAGTTACCTGATATTGCTGTAGTCCATACTTCACAGCCATATAATAGTTTAGGAACAACTTTGGCATTAAATATTTGAATTGCTGCTGGAAGGTGTTTGCCGCCCTTCTGGTGGTAAAATCGGACAATGGCATTGGAGGTCGTGGTTGCGGCGAAAAAGGCAGATTGTAGATGGGTAGTCCAGGAGAGATTATAAGTGAATATTAAGCCTAGATATTTAAAGGCTTTTACCTTTTCTAAGTAGCCACCTGTGATCTTAAGCGGCTCCAGCTTGAGTTTGCGAGAACGAGTGAAGTGAAGGACTTTCGATTTTTTATAATTAATATTAAGAGCTTCCGCCTTACAATAGGCGATAAATGCATTAACTGCATTTGCCAAGTCCGCAGCTGTTCTGGATAAGATGACAGCATCATCTGCATAGAAAAGGGAAGCAACGGGGTGACCTGCTAAGTGAGGTGGATACTTAGTTGCTAGCTTCAAAGGGGAAATTGCATCATGAAGATAGAGATTAAACAGTAAAGGGGCCAAGAGACAACCTTGTCGGACGCCCTTGGCCGTTGGGAATGGGGTGGTAAGGGAGCCGTTGGGACCACTTCGGACGCAAGCTGTGGTGTTTGAATAAAGGGAAATAATTAGGGAGAGGAGGTGTGGATCAATTCCCAGACGGGCAAGTTTGGACCATAATCTCTGCCTAGGAATGGAATCAAAGGCGGCCTCCAGGTCCATGAAAGCGGCAAATAAGTGGCCTTGCCTTGGTGCAGTGTATTTACTGGCAAGGTGATAAAGAGTTAGACAGTGGTCCATGGTTGATGCTGACTTTCGGAAGCCAATCTGTTCTAGCGGTAGAATGTTCCTCTCCTGGACCCATGAAAGAAGTTCTTCCAGTAAAACAGCGGCAAATATTTTTCCCGGAATAGATAATAAACTAATGGGGCGATAGTTCCTAGGGATGTTTGGCTGGCCGCCTTTGAAGATCGGAACTATTATAGCTTCTCTCCAGGAGTCGGGGATGTCTAGGGCGGAGGAGATAGCGGTGAATACAGGAGTCAGCTGTTCGCTCCACCAAATAGGATCAGTCAGGAAAAGGTCCAACGGGACCATGTCTGGGCCGGGGGCCTTATTCCTTCGCATGGTCATTATGATGTTGAAGATGCGAGTTGAGGTAAAGTTTATTGAAGAAGTGGGACTAAGAGAACTGGAACAGAAGTCCGACGGGGGGTGAAGGAGATCTACGAGATGATTTGGAGAGGCGAAACTGGTTGAATAATAGGCAATCCATTCGTCAGCGGAAATCTGGGTAGCTGAATTGAGTGGTGCCGAAGGTCTAACTAAGCGCCAAAAGGAGCGGGAGTCATGCCTCTCTACAGCCGAACGAAGAGTGGACCAAGCCTCTAGGATGTGCTGCTGTTTCTTGCAATGAATCATGTTTCTGTATGTCCTTTTAATATCTATGAGCTTTACACGGGTTTGGGGGTCGTTGGAAAATTTGATGATTCTGACCATTTTCCTAATTCGCCTTCTGAGGGCTTTACATTCCTTGTCAAACCAAGGTGATTCAGAGAAGAGGCGTTGGTGGATAGGCGAGGTGGTGGTTGTGAAAGTTGTTGAGAAAGCATCAATTAATTTCCGATATTGGTCAGCGGGCAGAATTGGGTCAGAAAGAACAGCAGACATATCAAATGATTTTTGTATGTCCAGGGCTAGAGAGGAACTGAGGCTTGTCCATTTCTTTGTTTTGTATACTGGGTGACTTTGTGCCGTAGAACTATAGTTTGAGGGGGCTGAAAATGGCTCTATTAGGTTTAACAATAGAGTCAATGGGAGGTGGTCACCACCAAAATATTCAGCCACTTCCATTTTTGTAGAAATTGAGAATAGCTCCGGCGACAATAAAATATAGTCGACCACACTGGTTCCCCGGGAAGTGATGCACGTTAACTGCTGCGAGGACAAGGGAGTGATGTTACCATTCGCAATGCAAAGATCATTTTCCATGGCCAATTGGGCCATCAGCCTCCCCGACGCATTTGTCACAGGATCAAGAGAGCATCTGTTTCCCCAGGGGGGCTGCAGGGGATTGTCCAAGAGTGCTGCGGGAGATAATATATCATCGTCGTTAGGACCTATTCTTGCATTAAAGTCACCTAAGAGGATTTGGGGAAGTCCTGGGTTAGTTATTTGGAGGTCATGGAGCCAAGACGAAAGTTCAGACCACCTTTCATTGCGGTCGAAATCATTGATTACTGGGGGCAGATATACTGTAGTTATCAACCATGGGCTTTTGGTCTTTGGAAGATGGATCTTTATAGTGAGAAAGTAAGGGGAAGATTTAATTTCCTCGCAAATAGTGAGGGATAAGTTGGTTGAAATAAGACAGGCGAGGCCAACTTGGGGGCGACCCCTGTTGGTTAGTTTACGAGCACAGGAGCTAAAGGAGCAATAATTAGGGAAAGCGATACTTTGTTGGGACCAGGTCTCTTGAAGGCACACAATATCAAAAGAAGAGATGAAGTTTATTGCCTCAGGATCCATTCGCTTTGTCGCCCAGCCGTTAACATTCCAGGAGACAATTTTGAGGCTCTGGGAAGGATTGGATGCGTCTTTAAAGGAAGGAACTGCTTTTTCTTGATTTGTGGGTGAGGATTGAGTCTGTTTATACCTAATGATGTCGAATTTCCGCGGAGATAGAGAGCCGGCTGGTGTTTGCCTCTGGTCTGATCTTTGTCAATTATTTCCCAAGGTGCTTTTAGGGATTACTCTTATATGAACCGGCCCATTACTCTCCATACATGGCAAACTAGCCAAGTGTTCTATAGTTTCGGCTGTTAAGTGTTGAATACTGACATTAGAGGTCACCGGGCCTTTGAAGTGTGTTATCTCTTTCCGTAAGTATTCTTCCGGTACCTGATTATGGCCTAATTCTGCCTCGTCTAGGTACCTCAGCTTGTCCCAAGAGCCTGGTGAGTTCACCTTGGGGATGGTTCTCCTTGTTGGAGGTGGTGTAGTGTTCTCTTCAGTGTGCTGGGCTTCCTTGATTGGAGGTAGGTTAATCTCAGCCATTGTCTGAAGGTAACGTGGCCGACAGGCCGCTGGGTTTTGTTCTTGTATAGGGTTCAAATTATAGGAAGTCTGGTCCTTATTGTGGGCGTCCACATTAATTTCCTTATTTATATCTCTCCCAGCCAGCTTAACTCTTAGCAAATCTAGTCTTTCTAATATTTCAGTTTGTATTGGAGATGGAAAATGGCAAAATTGCCTAATTAAGGTATTTTCTTCCACGGAGAAAAGGTCCTCATCTTCATTCTCTTGAAATCGCAGATCTTGCAGGTGAGCATCTTTCCTTTTTAGTTTTTGAGGCTCTTGTTTCTGGAGACCAGGCCAGGTTCTGGGAGGTTGTTTCTCCTTACTATGGTTTGCAAGTTTAGTTTCCAGAAGGGGATTCGGTGGAGCCTTGTTTTCAAAAAATCTGAGAATTTTTATCTGGGCCTTTAAGAATATATATCTTGATCTGTAGATAAACCTGGCCAGGTTCTGATCTCTAAATGTAATCATTGCTCTCATTGAGCAACCATCATGATGCAAATAATCTACAGAAGTAATGTCATAAGGCTTTACTGCTCCTGGCAATATATCATTCAGAATGTTCAAGGAGCTCATTCTTCGATCTTTCCCTGAAAGGAAGCCCTTTGATTTTGGGAAGTTTGTAAATACCAATTTTTGGGGATTTAAAGTCAAGTTCCAACATCTAGCCTGGGTAAAGGCTTGCCCATCTTGTATAATGTTGTCATTGCGATTGGGCATTGCATCGTCCCCATTTCTCTGTTTGCTAAGCGGTTTGCTGCCTTCATTGTTAGGGACCACTTCTCTCCCAGATTCTAGCTCACTGAGTGAACTGTTACCAGAGCTGTGGGACGTTGCTTCCATCCTCCCATTTAGTTCTGAACTATGGCTCGGAGATGCCATCTTGGCCATTAGCTGTGGCGATGACTTCTTTTTCCCCTTCCTGCCTTTCTCTTTTTTATCTCGTGCAGCAGATTTGTTTGAGTCCGATGGGAGTAGATTAAATAATTTCTGCCATTGTTTATGTCGGCTTATCTTTACTTTCCTTGTTGCTTTAATATTCTTAGTTTTCTTTTCCCTGGCTTTTGGTCTATTTTTTTGCAATTTCTTGGTTGTTACTGCTTGTCTCATCTTCACAGGTTCATCTGGGTTGTGCACAAGCTCATCTGGTTTATGCACTTGGGGTGCATCAGTTGCTGTTGTCTCTTTTGGTTGGGGAATAAAATTTTCCACAAGGGTCAGCAATAACCCATTTGTTATTGACAAGTAATTTTTTATGTTGAAAAGGTCTATATTTATATCTTGGAGGTGGGCCTGAAAATGGCCATCACTCGGTTCAGTTTGAGTATATTTAGAAGTGGGCGCCTGGTCTTGGTGGCGTGTTGTTAATTCTGCCAGGGGCCGCTGATTACAGGTGACAGAAATATTTTCCTCAAGTTTCTCCGCTAGAGCTAGCTCTTGCGCCAAGCTTCTTGGGGAATTTGTATTTCCAGAGTTTTGTTGAAGCTCTTTGAGGTAATGCGACCGTTCGAGATAAGTAGGGGGGGGAGGAGTGACTTCGTCAATAATTAGTTCAATTTGTTCGCTCAAGCATTCCTCTCTCTTAGGGAAATAGTTTATAATTTTACTTTGTCTCTTTCCGGGTCCCGGGGGGCTAAGTGGCATATCTGGCAAGATACCCAACTCCTTACATATCTTTCTGGTGAGAACCATGTTGGGTAGTTGTCTTCCAATTAGAAAGCCAGTTGTCCCCAAGTGTTTCTACCTAATTTGTAGGACCGATGGATGAATGTGGGAATATCTGCAGCTTTCTCCTGCTTGCCTCATCAGCAAGCACTGATTCTCAATATGTTTCTTTGGTGGAGCAGGAAAAGGGAGGAAGGGAGGAAGGTTTGAGAGGTCTTCCGTCAGCTTCCAGTGTCCTTTTGCTGATAGAAGCTGATAGAAGCTGGGGGTTAATTGATATAAGGTGAAGGATGGTAATTATTTTCCAAGCCGAGCCTCTTTATCAGCCTGCTTTGCTGAAGACGGTCTTACTCGCACAGGCGGGACTCGAAGGGGACTTGCTTCAACCCTTTTTCGGAGTTTCAGATCACCCACCTTGAGTTTTCCTTTCCAGTGACGGGGGATCCCTTCACGGCAGGGGAGTCAGGCCAGACCTCTTCCCTTCCCCACTCATTCGTTTCAGGAGATTACTCAGCTCCACAGCACCAGATGCACAGCGGGGGGTGCGGCAAGGCAGCAAGGCTAAAGCTCGAGTCAGGAGGTAAAACAATAAAGCAATAAAAGCCCAGAGGGGTTTTAAAAACTACTTAAAACTGCTTGAAACCTATTCTAAAACAATAAAACAATAAAAGCCAGAGGGGGTTAAAGAAAAAACTACTTAAAAACTACTTAAAACTACTTAAAACTTAATCTAAAAGCGGACGAAGTTAACTAAGCTACTACCTTCGTCGCCATCTTGGCAATCTCCAATCTGCTATAAATTAAATCATTTTGT
Source organism: Podarcis filfolensis (assembly GCF_964270895.1). Lineage (NCBI taxonomy): Eukaryota > Metazoa > Chordata > Lepidosauria > Squamata > Lacertidae > Podarcis > Podarcis filfolensis. The sequence continues at coordinate 29,033,697 of NC_139615.1, forward strand.
GCCCAGAAATTGCAGCACATAATTTTTAAATGCAGGGGGCTGTCAGAGCTTCGTTCTCATCAAAAGCCACATGCACTGAACTGATATTCCCCATGCCTACTCCACACATCTGTACAGGCTAGTTAAATTTATTTAATGGTAAGGAAAAGAAACGCGAGCACATGTTGCGATGCATTCCCCCATTCATTAATGCTTCACATACCACAGATCTGGAAGTAGGGGGTGCAGAAGACAAAAGCCAGAGCGGGGATGATACACGGAAACGTTATAAATAGCAATTGTTCAGTACAGCACGGGTGAAAACAGCAGGGGACTGAGGTTGGTGTGTGCACTGGCTTCCTGTATCGGTTGTCATCTGTGAGTCAGGAAGACGGGCTCTTCTCAAACAGGGATCCTTCCTGGCATCTCTACCACCAGCTGCTGCAGAAAACTGCCTTGGTGTGTTAAGACTTGATCCAGGCTAAGTTAGACCACATTCACACCATACATTCTTTGACAATACCACTTTAAAGAGCCATGGCTTTCCTCAAAGAACTCTGGGAGATGTAGTTTGTTAAGGGCATTCAGAGTTGTTAGGAGGTCCCTGTTCCCCTCACAGAATCCTTACAATTTGCAGAGTTTCCTGGGATGAGGGACTGATTGTTAAACCATTCTTGGAACTGTAGCTCCTCCTAACCACTCTTAGCATCCTTAACAGACTACATATCCCAGAATTCTTTGGGGGAAGCCATGACTGTTCAAAGTGGTATAATGATGTTTTAAAAGTACAGTGTTAATGTGGCCTTAGTTGCATTTATGAATCAACAGGAATGAAGTTGTGACTATCTGGTCCCATTGACTTACAGCGCAAGTCTGTTCAGGTCTACTCAAAAGTAAATCCCATTACGTTTAAATCGAGATAGTACCAATCTGTCAATTTTGGTTTCTCTCAGTTTCCAAGGTTTCACCAGTCTTAAATTTCTACCTCAGTTTGCAATTTAAAAGCAAAACAAAAACTCCACGACACATTTTCTCAGAATGGATACATTTGTACACATTTCTGCAAAGTGATTTCCCTTAAAATAACACATTTTGCATGCCATTTTCAACAATATATGCAGTTTTATGGACACTACCCCAGTATATATACATTTTCTGTATATGCTACCTGACTGAAAAACTGCATTGCAAAATTCAAAGAAGTGCAACTTTGAAGGGTGGCTGTGTTTTTGGTCCTTGTACTGTTTCAGAAAGCGCAAATTAGGTCAGTTGTCTCTAAATGAGAATCAAATTTAATTTCTCCCCTACCTGTACTGTTGATGAGGCTTCCTCCCTGATAAGTTAGGACTGCCGCATTAGTTTGGACACAGCCCATTATGAGTAGGCTGTCTTCTCCACATGTTAAGCTTGGCTCCACCCCCAATTTCTTATTGGACCCTGGGTCAATTATAAGAAGTTCTTTGTCATGCCTTGGTCTACAAAAGAGCAAGAGGCCGCTTGAAACTCACACTAATTTCTCTGTGTTACAGCTCCCCCCAGAGCCTCTCTTTCTTTCTGGTGACTGGGAGCGGCTGCCGAGACCACATAACACCGGTCTTGAAAGACCTACATTGGCTCCCAGTATGTTTCTGAGCACAATTCAAAGTGTTGGTGCTGACCTTTAAAGCCCTAAATGGCCTCAGCCCAGTATACCTGAAGGAGCGTCTCCACCCCCATCGTTCAACCTGGACACTGAGGTCCAACTCTGAGGGTCTTCTGGCAGTTCCCTCACTGCGAAAAGCAAAGTTACAAGGAACCAGGCAGAGGGCCTTCTCAGTAGTGGCACCCGCCCTGTGGAACACCCTCCCATCAGATGTCAAAGAAATAAACAACTATATGACATTTAGAAGACATCTGAAGGCAGCCCTGTTTAGGGAAGTTTTTAATGACTGATGTTTTAATGTATTTTTAATCTTTTGTTGGAAGCTGCCCAGAGTGGCTGGGGAAACCCAGCTAGATGGGAGAGGTATAAATAATAAATTATTATTATGTCTCACTGTCACTGTTTTGCTCAGCCCTTCTCATTCCCGAACCTTGAATTATCTTTTGTGGGCAGATTCTTAGGAAAGGATCTCTGCTCATTTGGTCTCAGATGAACCATTCAGCAGTCTTCTGTACTAGGTGGCTTTCTCAGCAAGGCTTGGTGCACTCAAGCCACCCAAATGCCTGTCCTCGGTCTTGCTACATCTCAATACATCCCACTGCCAGATCTAGACAAGACTGTCTGCAATCAGTTGTGGAGTAACTAGGAATGGCTTTCATAAGGCAGAGCAGGTGTGACCTGGGAGTGTGTCTCTGTCATGGATGAGATCTGTCCCTGGCTTGATTCTCCATAATTTGGACAATTGGTATTAATCAAGAGACGCCCTGGGCATATCCATGGGCTGCAATCAATCAGCTGCTGAAAGGACTCAGATTGGATCTTTGAAGGTATCTGAATGTGGGGGTTTTTGAAACTTGAGAATCCTTACAACAGTTGGGAAAGAGGGGGGAGGCTTTTGATTTATGCTCAACAAGGAATTTAACAAGGTTTTACTACGCCCTCCCCCCTTGACCGAGGCTGAATGGACTTTATTTAAAATTATCCCTGGACTGGACCAGGAGTGCTGTTGGTGCAGTGAAAAAAGAATGAATGGCTGCCGGACAGATCTAGTAAAGAGGCTGAAATTGAGAAAAGATCTTGTTTTTAACTGTGTGCTGAGGAAAAACTCCAGAGCAGAATTTTAATGGCAGAGACTGGATATGCACTCTGTGAGTTGTTTATGGCCGCAGCTCGTACACTAGTTCGTAAACAGCGGAAGGAATGGAATGCAACCTTGTACCATCCAGATAAACACTGCAAATAACTGAACAATGGAAGATAGTAATTAACTCTAACAGCACACCAGGTCTGGAACATCAATGTATATGAAGGACTACACACGTGAAACAGATTACTTATTTTTAAGATGTAACGGAGGTGCTGTTTGTAAGCTGAAAAACGTGGCCAGTTGGAAGAATGTTTAACGGCTAGTGAAGGTTGTCAGCTGAACTCTAAATAAGAAATGATGCGGCAATGTGAGGAAATGAAGATGATCATATGTTCGGAACAGGAGTGGGAAACTTGATTTTGCATTAAATTAAATTAATTTGGTTTGGTTTGTAATGATTTGGAAAATTAATAAAAAATAATTTGGGAAAGGAATGTCTTTCACAGCCTTCCCTTTGGTTTCATCCGTACATTTATAGACTGGGAAATTGCTGGACAGCATTTTGCATATAGACAATGTGTTCTTGCATTAGTACTTAGAATTTCATGGATACAAATGTTAACAGAAGTAGTTCATCGTTTGGGGGCTGCAGAAAACCAGGCAGAGGGCCATCTCGGTAGTGGCCCCTGCCCTGTGGAACGCCCTCCCATCAGATGTCAAAGAAATAAACAACTATCTGACATTTAGAAGACATCTGAAGGCAGCCCTGTTTGGGGAAGTTTTTAATGTCTGACATTTTAATGTATTTTTAATCTTTTGTTGGAAGCCTCCCAGAGTGGCTGGGGAAACCCAGCCAGATGGGCGGGGTATAAATATTATTATTGTTATTTTGTTTGGTGCTTGAATGTCCCTAGTTAGTGGAAGTATATCAGTGAGCATCACATTCCAATGGATGAGAGCAACTCAGGATTGTTAAATTCATTTATTTTAGTGTTGTGGAAGATGTAGGACTGTGCCTGAGCAAGTTTTTCTTTTAGGGGAAGAGCCTGAAGAACTGCTTCAGATGGAGGTGGCAAGAGGTGAAGTACTGGGGCTTCTTGGCAGATTAAAAGTAACAAGTCATCAGGCATCCACCTGAGAATTTCCAGCCATGGTACTATGATAGTCTCAGATAGGCATTTCATTTCTCTTCTAGCCTATACAGTGGTACCTCGGGTTACATACGCTTCAGGTTACAGACTCCGCTAACCCAGGAATAGTACCTCGGGTTAAGAATTTTGCTTCAGGATGAGAACAGAAATCGCGCAGCAGCAGCGCGGCGGCAGCGGGAGACCCCATTAGCTAAAGTGGTACCTCAGGTTAAGAACAGTTTCAGGTTAAGAACGGACCTCCAGAACAAATTAAATTCTTAACCCGAGGTACCACTGTAGCTACAAGGCCAGAAGGATAATGTCATGCCCCTTGCCTCAGGGGCCCAGTATTGGCTTTGGGAAGACTCTGGTTCAGATGATAGATAGGCATGGTCAAGATCACACTATTAAGTTTTTGTCCTTGATGCTATAACTGGCACACATCCTTTTGTCAGATAAAGTAAAATAACCAACACGTGTAGCTTCTAAGCAAGAAATGATAGAGGCTAGCACAAATGAAAGACAATGTAAGCCAACATTTCTCCATGCGATAGGAGGAAGACAAACAAAGGTTTATTGAAAATGCTGATATTTCATCCCAGTGGCTGAATCACTGTTGAAGTGAAGCGACTCTTTGATTTGAAAAGTTAACATAGGCACCAAAGTACTGAGGCACAATCAAGAAAGCAGAATATTAGGCCTGATAATATGTGCAGTGGCATAACAGAATGAAGATTTCTCCCTTCTGCCTGGACGGATTGGCTTTGTTTTTTGATGTATTGTTGTCTTAGAGGGTGAGGTGCTGGACTTGTTCCCGAGATGATATGATCTTCCCATCTTTAATCTCCTCTGTGATGGTGCGAATCTTTTTGGTGATCTGGGGGACCGGAGCACAGACTGGAGGGGGACATTCTGGCACACACGGAGCCCTAGGGAGCCTGAGGTTGCCAAGAGATTAGGGGTGAAAATGGGAAGGTGAAATTTGGCACAACATGCTTAATCCCATCAAGCTGCCCTTTGTCCTCCCACCCCTTAAAATTTTCCCCATCTTTTCCCAAATAGGAGCAACGGTGGTGCCCCTTAATTTCTGAGTCCACACACAGAATAAACAGGAAGACACTGCTTCCTGTTGCTGCTGAGTTAACTAAGGTCACAACTTTATTGAGTAGAGGAGATCTACATGTAGTCTGTCAGACTACAATTTGCATTCCGGGTCTTCTTGGACTACAGCTCCCATGAACCCTGGTCCCTGACCATCTTGCCTGGGTCTTGGAATCCAACCACATTTCTAGGGCTCGCATAATGCTTTAAGTCCCAGGTGTTGATGAAGGCAAAATGGCAGCCAGGATGCCAGCACCATTGCTGTCACCGCCACTTGCAACAATGGCAATAACAACCACAAAAAGTTGCCAAATTTCTCCAGCAGATTCTCCACCTGGTCAGCATTTTTTATCTTCCGCAATGCATTAGCCTTGTGGCATTCTGGGGCATTGGGTGGGTAGGTGTGTGGAAGGTAGCCACCATGAAAATGGTGGACAATAGATGGAGAAAATTCTGGAAAGTGGTCTTCTTTTTCTGAGGTTCTAAGAAAAAAACCAACTCCTCAAGAAGTCCTGAGAAATTAGAATGCCTCAGATCTTTTTCCCAAGTGGGAACCCCACATTCAGTTTGAAATGACACTTTAGTTGACATCTTCAGGTGGCAATTTTGATTGATGATCCAGCGTCGAGGGCCTTCTGGAGGTTCCCTCACTGTGAGGAGCCAAGATACAGGGAACCAGGCAAAGGGTCTTCTCGGTAGTGGCACCCACCCTGTGGAACACCCTCCCACCAGATGTCAAAGAGAACAACAACTACCAGACTTTTAGAAGACATCTGAAGGCAGCCCTGTTTAGGGAAGCTTTTAATATTTGATGCATTACTGTATTTTAATCTTTTGTTGGAAGCCGCCCAGAGTGGCTGGGGAAGCCCAGCCAGATGGGCGTAGTATAAATAAATTATTATTATTATTAGTAGTAGTAGCAGTAGTAGTAGTAGTAGTTTTCTATTTGTGGGAAACTTGTTATTTGTTTGTTGGAACAGTCCATCCTGCCACCTGAAATTGTACAGTCCACACACAGATTTACCACCTCAGAGAGAACTTCATAACTTTTAGACCTCACTTTGTCTAATGCTTGATAATAACTAACTAGCTAACAAACCAATTAACTAGCTAGCTAACTAATTTATTTATTTATACATACATACATCACCCATCTGGCTGAATTGCCCCAGCTGCTCTGGGCGGCTTCCAAGACACATAAAAACATAATAAAACATCAAACATTAATAATAACAATGCAAAAAAGCCACAATAACTTTAAAATAAACTACTTATATCAAAATAAAGTGATACTCAATAATTCATTAGAATCTAATAGTAAACAGTAGAAAGAACAACAAGCCTAAAATGGAGTTGTACAAACGCAATGCCCGTTTGAGTTATACATACTTGCAATCTTCTCCTTCCAGCAGACGTCGGTATGTTGTGATCTCTGCTTCTAGGCGTGTCTTGACATCCAGGAGAATCTTGTACTCGTGGCTTTGGCGCTCCATGTCGCACCGGAGGTCTCCTAGCTGACCTTCTATGTTGCTGATCAGGCACTGGAGCTGGGCCAGCTGGGTGCTATAGCGGGCCTCCGTTTCTTGCAGGGTGCACTCCAGAGCATTTTTCTGAGAGGGGAATAAGAGAGATAATTTTGAATGGAGAGCAGGGGGATTTCTCTTCTTTATGCACAGTCAACTGATCTCATGTTTCTAGGCCTCCCCAGGTAATAAGTTTCAAAGAATCATAGGCCTTGAAGAGGCTACGATCCAGTGATGGAAGAAATAAACAAAATGAATATATCCTCTCTGACCTTCCTCAACATTCCCACAAAATTCATGTCAGGTTATTTTTCAAGAAAACTATTTATGCAGACAAGGTATGGAAAGTTCCTCCTGGAGGTAGCAGATGGTCATCTGGACCACACAAGGCAAGATCCTCTCACAGCCCCCCCCAAAAAAATTATCCTCTTGACACACCATGTTATGTTGGGCATCCAGGTCAATCTCAAGGGCTTGGACAGTGTGCCTCAGCTCAATGATCTCTGACTGGCAGGTCTGCAGCTCTTCACCACTGGAGATCACCTGCTGGTTCAGCTCCTCCATCTAAAACAAGCAGGAAGGTAAAAAGAAGAAGTCAGAGAGGGCAGGCACCTCCATTTTAAGGTCAACCACTGGTCCTACATTACCACTTAGAGACGACTTCTCAGGATACCCACCTTAGAAGTGAACCACGTCTCAACGTCTCTGCGGTTTTTTTCAGCCAAGCTCTCATACTGACTCCGTATCTCATCCAGGATTTTGTTCAGGTCGCATGATGGGGCAGCATCCACCTCCACATTAACTCTGGCCCCGAGCTTTGAGCGCAGTCCATTTGCTTCCTGGAGGATGATAAGGCCCATGTTGCATAATGCACATTTCTGGGTGGTCATTGTTTGATATGGACCTCTATAGCAAAGAGTGAGTGAGGGTCATTGTACCTCCGCAGAGGGTTTGATTTAAAGCAGCACATGAGAGAGGCTGACTCCTCTTTATGCATGCTGTTTTCCTCCTTCTACAGCACCTGCCACACTACTTTTCTCTATCCATTCTAACTAACATGCAGCTGGGAATCCTGATTTGCGTTGGGTGGAAGGAGAAGCTGTAAACACCTGGAAGTGTTCAGTTCCCCCGGCCAACTGCCTCTCCTCCTCCTCCCATTGCCTACTAGAGGAATTGTGATCAGAGTACCCAGACCCATGTTTGCCACAAGTAGGGTGGCCCGGTGAAAAAGAGGATCTCCTGCCCCATTAATGATGGGGTAGAAGAGGGAATTTCAGCAGGTGTAGCTTGTTGGACTCTGGAAAATCAGAAGAGGAAAAACTCAGGGATTCCATAAACATGGAGCAGGTGAGGGCAGCTTAATCTCTCAATGTGCCCTCAGTGCTTCATTTTTGGTCATCTGCTGTTATTATAGAGATATTATCAGTTGATCCTCAGCAACAGGGGTAGCCAGTTTGTTGCCTTCCAGATATTTTGGGTCGTTGCTCCCATGATCCCTGACTATTGGCTAAACGGGATGGGTAATGTAGTACAAGAACACCCAGATAGTGCCATGTTGGCCACCCTTCTCAATACCATGATGGCACGCCTATGAAAGGAGACCCTCTTTTGCATGTGGAATGCGACTGTGTCTACAACAACACAAGGTGGCATTTTGTCACTTTTTCCCCAGCGAAAGTTTGCTACTACCTCCTCATGGTTCTTCCTGAGACAAATGAGTTCCTCCTTAAGGGATTCAAGCTGAGCTTCCAGGTCAGACCGGCATAAAGTCAATTCATCCAGGATTCGGCGCAGCCCATTGATGTCAGCCTCAACACTTTGGCGAAGAGCCAGCTCTGTCTCGTACCTTTGGAACAGTAAATGTCAAAAACAACAAGCACAAGGTTCTTTTCTATTTCAGCATGGAATGAGGAAGCAAGGGGTCACCATTTGTGGGGAAGGTATGAGGGGCCTTTCCCAGGTTTATCATTTATTTATTTTATTTGACTCGAGCATAGACCACATTTTAAAAAATGAAATTACAGGAGAAGATGTGGGCTTTCTATTATTTTCAATCATAAGAGTCTTCTATAGTTCCAATATTTAATATTTATACATTTACCTATTTATATTTTGGTGGAATCGCTGCAAATGAGTTATGATTACTTAGTATGCTTTTACTTTATTGGGATGCTTTTCTCCAGCTTTTAAACATTTATATTAACTTTGTAAATGCATAAGTTATATTCTTATTAGGAAGTAGTATAATAGGGTGATATTTCATTAAACCGTAACATCTACAATACAGTAAGACTGGTATCAAAACACCAGAGGCCCAAGAAAATTTGAAGTCACCTCTCTGCCACAAGTTCTTGCTCTGAATAAGATGAACTTACTTGGTCCTGAAGTCGTCAGCAGCTAGGCGAGCATTGTCAATTTCCAAGACCAGCCTGGCATTGTCCGTCTTGGCGCACAAGATCTGGAGAACAAATTGCGGAGCTGTGAATTGTTTTTAAAGTTGCGAAGAAAGCAGGGGGCTACAAAGTTAGGGAGAGAAAATCAGAGTGTCTTCTCCAAAAGGGCTGGGACTGGAACATTATTAAAACTAGCAATAGACAAGTGGAGTTCTTACAAATGCTGTTTTTTAAAAAAACTACCAACCCCTCCCCACACCCCAGATTTGGCCAACCAAAAGGAACAGGTGGCTGGGGCAGGTTATAATGTTTGAGGCTTTTTAGCTTAGATAAACAGTAAGGTGGGAGCATGACAGAGGTGCATAACATGGCATAAAGGACGTGGATAGGATGATGCTTTTCTCAGCATCTTATAATCCTAGAGCTCCAGGCCATTAAATGGATGGTGTAAGAAATAGAACAGACGAAACAAAGGACCTTTTCCTGCACAGACAGGGCATAGCTGAACCAAGCAACTTGCTACCACAAGATGTAAGAATGGGGGTGCCAATTTGGATGGCTTTAAAAGGGGGATTAGGGACGCAGGTGGCGCTGTGGGTTAGGCCACAGAGCCTGGGACTTGCCGATCAGAAGGTCGGCGGGTCAAATCCCCGCGATGGGGTGAGCTCCCGTTGCTCGGTCCCTGCTCCTCCCACCTAGTAGTTCGAAAGCACGTCAAAGTGCAAGTAGATAATAGGTACCGCTCCGGCAGGAAGGTAAACGGCATTTCCATGTGCTGCTCTGGTTTGTCAGAAGCGGCTTAGTCATGCTGGCCGCATGACCCGGAAGCTGTATGCTGGCTCCCTCAGCCAATAAAGCGAGATGAGCGCCGCAACCCCAGAGTCGGTCATGACTGGACCTAATGCTCAGGGGTCCTTTACCTAAAAGGGGATTAGACAACATTGTGGAGAATAAGGCTGTCCCTAGTTAATACAGGTGGTGCAATGGGTCAGTGCATCTGGCTGCTAACCAAAAGGTTAGTGGTTCGAGCCCACCCAGGGATGGCTGTGGGGAGGATTTCAGCACTGCATGCAAAATATTCACGACGACCGTTACCTGGTGCTGGAGTTCCTCAATGATCTTGTAATAAGATTGAAAGTCGATGCAGACGTAGGGGACTTGGCATTCATACCACTCCCGGATCTTGCATTCCAGGTTGGCGTTTTCCTGCTCCAGGCAGCGCACTCTCTCCAGGTAACTGGCCAGGCGGTCGTTCAAGCACTGCATCAGCTCCTTTTCATTGCAACTCAGGATCCCTTCATCATGCCAGCCGTAGCTTCCAAGAAACCCCGGCCCAGGTGAGCAAATGCTCCCAGCTCCCAGCTTCATGGAAGAGGTGGAGATGCTCCTGCTGCCAAAAGCCAGGCTTGGTGCTCTGCATGAGCCGGTGGAATGGACGGAAGACATCCGAGTGAGACCCCCGCCCTTGACGGACCCAGAAGAGATGGTCTGAGCATAGTACTTGGAAGCCATAGCACCAGCTGGGAAGCCAAAACCAGGGTCACTTGAGCAGATCTGCGCAGCTTAGATAGCCTCAAATTTTCAAGGAAGTGAAGCTGTCCTTCCCCACTAGTGGGCTTTTATACTCCACATCTTGGGTGTTGCCAAGCCAGTTTCTCTTGGGAAAGTTTGTGCCAGCTTTCCTCTCTGCATCTCACAGCCTGTGGTTTAACTGCCCATCAGGAGGCATCTTCCCCATAAAAAACCCCAAACAGCTTAGATAAGTCAGGACTCATCATTAGCAATTCCTCACCATTTACAATGTTCATTTTATAGCATCATCAAAGAGATCTTTCATCACCATTAAGCAGCAGTCGTCGTTAATGGAGCGTGGGGATCCCAGGTAGCAACTGCTGCGAGAGAAGTTACACTTTTGGGTGTCTTTCTGGATTCTTACAACAGCTCAGTTGTAAGCATGTCTACTAAAAATAATAATAAAATGTCCCATTCAACTCAGTGACTTACTTCCTAATGAATGCAGCCTGAAAAATTAGAGACTCTCCCAACAGCTGCTCCCCGCAATAAGACCACAACGGGTACCTTTCCATCAACCCCGCCCTCCCCTGTTCATAGAATGATGAGGACTGGTATTGTGGAGGTATGGCAACATGGAAACACTCATCATTGAGAAGTGATCCACAATGCACCATCACAATGATCCACAATAGATCACAACAGGAACATCTACTTGTGTTGTAAGACATTCAGAGATTCGACAATTAAATGGTGTACAACGTTTAAAAATAAATGAAATAAACTGATAGTCTGAAGACTTGTGGACTTGAACAGTTGCTGCCTTGAAAACCAGGCATAGGCAAACTCAGGCCCTCCAGATGTTTGGGACTACAATTCCCATCATCCCTGACCACTGGTCCTGTTAGCTAGGGATGATGGGAATTGTAGTCCCAAACATCTGGAGGGCCGAAGTTTGTCTATGCTCGTTTAAGACCATAAGAAAACAAGAAGAATCCCGTTGGATCAGCCAAAGGACCATCTTGTCCACATCCTGTTCTTATAATAGTCAACCAGATGCTTATGCAAGACCTAGGTGCAGCAACGCTCTCCCCACCTGTGAATCACATCAACCAGCATTCAGAGGCACACACCCTCCAACAGTGGTGGGAGAACATAGCCGCCATGACTAGTAGCCATTGCTAACTTTGTCCTCCATGAGATGGTCTAATCCAAGTTGGTGGCCATCACTCCATTTTGCAGGAGCAAATCCCACAGTTTAACTGCGCTGGGTGGAGAAGCATTTTCTTTGGGTCTGCCCTGAATCTTCCAACATTCAGCTTCACTGTATGTCTCCAAGTTCTGGGAGAAAAAAGGCTGTCTATCCAATTTCTCCACACTACACACAATCTTATACACTACTCTCCTGCCTTCACTCACTTGGCTTTATCTACACTAAAAAAGCCCTGAATCTTGTAACCTTTCATTCAATTTGTCTCACATTTAAGGGTGAATATGCCTAATCCAGGGGTCAGCAACCTTTTCCAGCCATGGGCCGGTCCACTGTCCCTCAGACCACGTGGTGGGCTGGACTATAATTTGAAGGGGGGCAAATTAATGAATTCCTATGCCCCACAAATAACCCAGAGATAAATTTTAAATAAAAGCACACATTCTACTCATGTAAAAACACGCTGATTCCCGGACCGTCCATGGGCCAGATTGAGAAGGTGATTGGGCTGCACCCGGGCCTTAGGTTGCCTACCCCTGGCCTAATCCATGCCTTCCAGAACAAGATGCAAACCAAAATGCAAGCATCCTTTGATATCTGCACTTCACCGAATTTTGCAATGCCACATACCGGTAATGTGTACAAAAATGCACACACTACTGCACAAGTGTGCACATACGAAGATGCAAAGATACATTATTTTAGGGGAAACTGCTTTGCAACAAGGTGCATGTTGAGGAAAGGTGCATACAAAAATGTGTATATGATGAGAAATTCACACTATAACGTGGATGAATTTTCATTAAGATTCTTTTTATAAAATTTCAAACTGATGCAGAAATGTGGCGAAAAGAGCTTAAGATTGGAAAAATCAGCAATGAAGAGAAACCAAACTGGACATCTTTACCCATCCCTACTTGCAAGTCTAATAAATACACCAAGGGTGTGGGAAAAGGCAGACAATTGATGCTGGCAAAACTGGCCTTTGTAGAAACGTTTTATATGCTTCTCCTGTTAAAGATTTCAGAAGTGTCTTAAATCTTTATAAGCTTCTCTCTTGAACTGCAGAGGTGCACCTGTCTGACAGGTGGGGTGTTTATACACCTTTTAATAGCTTAACAGTATAAGTCTATCACTGTCTACTCGGGAGTAAGTCTCATTGGTTTCCGTGTGGGGCTTACTCCCAGATAAGTGAGCTTAGAATGGTGTCCTAAAGCATAATATATCACTTTATTTTACAACATTACTCATCAAAAATTTACAATAAGAAGATAAAAAGGTTGAATGTTAAAATTAAAGTTTTATTTAATTTTGTTTTGTTTTTGAAAATCAATAAAAAGGTTTTTTTTAAAAAAAAAATTACATTAGCCAAGCAAGCAATCTTTATATAAGAGAATGAAGGGGTGCAGGTCTATATTCACCTAACTTCTATTCAGAGTAAACTAATTGAAATTAGTGACTCTGAGTTAGTAATGATAATTAATTTCAGTGGGTCTTTTCTGAGTAGGGCTAGCATTGGATGCAACCCGCAAATCTCACATTTTAAAAAAGGGGTGTACAAAAATTAATGGAAGAACGGAAATTAATGCTCTAGCAAATGAACATGTTTAGATTCCTGTCTCCCAGCCAGCTGTCAGATTATGTTCTTTACAAACAGATCAGTCTATTTATCAGCCACCATAAATCTTTTCAGTCCCATTTTCACATTAATTTTTTAAAAAAGAAAATGCTTTAAAATTGTACTTAAATTTTGCTTATATACTTATTTGCACCCCCCCCGAAATACATTTATGTGTATTTCATCCAATGATACACAATCTTGTGGAATTTTATGCCTTTTTGAGCTGAAAACAGCACCAGAAAATATGGAGAATTGCAAAAAACCAAATGAAAACTACCTTCCAGTCTGCACATTGGTCCAAGGCCTACAGATCATGTCACTTCGAATCTGAATCCACAAAGAGAGAATTCCTCAAGCAGCTCTTGTTCTTTGTCTCCTTCATGTTCATAGTTCTCACTTTGTCCACTGGCTTTATTCCCTTCTGTGCCTCAAGCTGTAATTGATCTTCTGAACTATATACCTTATTGATGCACTTCGCTTTACAAACCAGGAGAGCTCAACACCATATTCAACATGAGATCTTTTTAATGCACCTTTGTTGCTCAGCAGTTCGGCCGCCTTTTGTGACTGCATCATATTGAGCAGCTTGGAGCATTTTAATCAACATTCAATCCAAATGCAAGCCCAAATTTGTGAAGTTTTTTCTTTCACAAAAAAGGAAAAAAAGATCTGTTCTTAGTGAAGAATCTGGACACATCACCTAGTCCCCAAACTAGGGACCCACTGAGCATTTCTATGGGTTGATTACGAAAAGGTCAAACAGCAGTCTTAAGAAATAGAAACCCATGTTTTCCTCTAATTGCATCCATAGAATGGTTTATCACCAGTTTGGCTGTATTCCAAATATCCACGTCATCTGCATCTGTAAGAACAGCATCATCCAGCAATAATTTTGTTGTTGCCTTGATTATTGCAACCATTCACAACACAACATCTTCGAGTGACAACCCACTAGTTTACTTGAGAAATAGGGTACCACATTTTCATACAAAGAAAGGGAACTATATCCTGGTTCAGGGAAGCAACAGGAATTCACCCATAATTTGCCATCCATTGTGTTTAGGTTCTGCCAGCACACTTTGCTCTTCAACTCCATTGTTGTTGTTCCCCAAAAGAGGTCTCAATTTTCCTCTACCGACATCAGCTCTGTGTTTTCATTGCCAGTCGTCTTCCTCTTAAGACACCTTGAGAGAATATGCTCCTTTCCCCCTCGACTCTCTTGCCCTCGACTTTCATTTGTTGTCCCTCCTGCTATTAAGTGTCATTTGAATTGGTGGCTGTATAATTTAGATCAGTAAAGTGATTTTTTATGACATTCCCTATAAAGGGCGATATGCATTGGGTCGTGTGTGCTGACTCAGGAGTAGCAGCTGAGCTGATGTGGATAATTTTTACAAGTGATAATGATGAGCCTCTGAAAGCCCCTTGTTTTGTCTTACCTGTCTGCTGGAATGCAGACTGGATAACATACTATTATTTTTTATTAGCTTGCCAACACTCATATTTAATACCTTAGAATGCGCCGAGCTTCCATGAACAGGCGCTAACATACCTGAATCATTAAGATTTTGTAATAATGTCCTTATAAAAGATTGGATGCAACCCCTTCTTTCAGTTCATATCTGGAGCTTGTCATTTTCATTTGTTTTATCTGAGCAGTCAGCTGCTGTTAACTCCTTGAATTGGGACTTACCTGGGTTGTGTCTAAAAGTGAAGCATTGCCATCATCGCTCCACACTCAAAACCTAGTTTTGCATATTTGTTATCCTTTGCTTATTTGTTATACGGTTGGTTTCATGGTGACTCTTCCATCAGCAATGATTCCAAGGCAGCATAAATCAGCCAGCGAAACAAATATTATGCATGCCCACATTTGAGAGACAGTGCGCTGTAGTGGTTAGTGTCAGACTAGGACCAGGGTTTGGAATGATGTTGTCCTTCAGCTTCAGCGTCCAACACTGCCACCTAAGGGCTGCTGTAGAATTGCACCAATCGTTTATTATAATAAGGAGCAGGTACAGTGGTACCTTGGAAGCCGAACGGAATGTTCGGAAACCAAGGCGCGGCTTCCGATTGGCTGCAGGAAGCTCCTGCAGCCAATCGGAAGCTGCAGAAGCTGCGGCGGATGTTTGGGTTCCAAAAGAACGTTTGCAAACCGGAACACTCAATTCCAGGTTTGTGGCATTTGGTAGCCGAAACGTTCAAGTGCCAAGGCATTCGGCTTCCAAGGTACGACTGTATTTCGTAGACAGCTTTTATGTTGCTCTGGCTTTTCAACTAGTCTGGATAATAATAATAATAATAATAATAATAATAATAATAATAATAATAATATCATCAGCCATGTGGCACAGCCATTGCTGTGATTCAGAATTACACAGAGGCATGGCAATGAAAAAGCTGCTGACCTGTGCAAAGTTCTCTGACACACCCCATTGTTCAAACTGACTTTCCCATTTTACAGACCTTGTTTTCCTCCAATATTTTTATGCGCTGTTTTCTTTGCTTTTAATAAAACAAATAAGAGCACCCCTCACCTGCTTTACAGGGGGAGTTGTCTTTTATAAACTGGATTCTAGGATCTCAGCCAAGAAGTAGAGTTGGCTTACTTCCACCGCCCCCTCTTTGAGACAGCGGTGGGGAATGTGCACCCCTAAGCCGCATTTCACGCCATGGTACGAGCCCCATAGAGACAGGAGGAGAGTTGGGCAGGGGACCCAACATGGATAGAGCAATTGAAAGGGGTTGAGGCACTTAAAGTTTTAATTTCAGACCATTGGCAATGGTGAAAACATGGAGTGGATAGAGCAATGGATGGGAAGAACCCTCTGGAAATGATCAATTCATGCCTCTGGGGCAAGATGAATCTGTCCCTTCCCCCAGCATCTCATGGGGCAAGGAGGAAATGGCAGAGGGAAGAGAGAAGGGATTGGCAGAAAGAGGGGGAGAAGAGATGGCAGGCCACTCACTTTTGGCTCCACCCATCTCTAGAAATTTTTCCCTGGAGGGAATGTGGCCTTTACAGTATAAAACATCCCCCTGCTTCAATAAACCATCTATTAAATCTGATTTAATCAGGGGGTTATAATCACTATATTAAAAAACCTCAAATGGTTATTACAAGAGATCATAGGTTGATGAAGGGGACATCAAAGTCAGTTCAGCTGTAGGAAATATGCAGTTTGTGTTCCATGAATGCAAGGTGTTGAATTTCTCGGGGTTCAAATTTCAGTATGAAAGGGGGAGTTGGGTGGGACCCAGTGTGCTGTAGTAGCTAGAGTGCTGGACTTGGATCTAGGAGGCTGAGAGTTCAAATCCCCACTGGCCCTTGAAGCTCACTGGGCGATCTTGGGTCAATTTCACTGCCTCTTAGCCTAACCTGCCTCACAGTGTTGTTGTAAGGTTTAATTGAGGGAGAACCATGTACACCACCATGATCTCCTTGGAGGAAAAGGTGGGATATAAATGCAATAAAATAATAAGTAACTTCCCCTCCATCCTTTTTTGGGTGTGTGTTTGTGGACGGTGTCAACAGAGGCGGCTGGCCCAAATTGCAAAACCCAGTTGCTTCATGGAGCTACCAGTAAACAACCCGACACGTGATTATTTGCAAAAAGAGCTTGAGGCGACCTCTTTATTGAGAGCGTTACAAAAACGTGCATCTGTCGTGATGATGACGAGGAAGGCAAAGCTGGTGAGGGGATGCCGTTAAGAAAGTGGCCAAGCCGAGGCACACTTGAGTAAAGCAAGGAGGGGTGCATGCATTTCTCGCAGTGAGCTGTGGGCGTCTTGCGGGCAGGTTTCTCCCCATAGGTGAGCACAGCTTTCGGAACCGGAGCGTCGTTCCTCAGGAGATTCAGAAGTTGCTGGTGGAGTGCTTTTTGCTGGTTGTGATGGTGGTGCTGCTGCCATAGCCGCCGCTGCCACCACCGCTGCCGCTGCCGCCACCGCTGCTGCTACTGTGGTAGCTGATGCTGGTGCTACCTCCACCGTGGGATCCTGAGAGAAAGAGTGGAAGAACGTATTAATGAAGGACATCGTGAGACCCCTGTGTTTCATACAACCTCAAATCCTCACTGGTTTCTAATTCCATAAACAGCGTGCCATGGTGACCATTTTAAGTCAGACAGTAATCTTCCTTCTCTGGTTGTCTACCCTATGCATGTCTACTTGGAAGTAAAGCCCACTACGTTCAATAGAACTAACTCCCAGGTAAGTATGTACAGGATTGCAGGTTTTTCTTATATCCCCCACAACCCCAAAATCTTCAAACCAAGAGGAAATGTCTGGATCCCTGTGAGGAGGGACTGGCTGTGAAACTACTCTGCAAATGGGGAATAGGGCGTCTCCTAACCACTCTCAGGACAAACTACAGCTCCCAGAATTCTTGGGATCGGGAGCCATGATGCGTTAAAGTGGTGTCATAGTGCTTTAAATGTATAGTGTGAATGTGGTTTAGATGACCTCCTAGATCTTCTTCAGTTTTTTGCTTCCAAGATTGTGTATACCAGCATTCCTCAACCTTGTGCCTTCTAGATGCTGTTGGACTCCAACTCCCACCAGTCCAAGCCAGCATGACCAATGATTGGGAATGATGGGAGTTGGAGTCTAGTGATGCCCAGAGGGCCACAGATTCCCCATCCCTGTTAGAATAACTCGAATGACTCTGACAGTGTAGTTAGGGGCCGAGAGAATGGGTGGGTGAAGGAGTACGGACTGCTGGTTTTTTGCTTGTGTAACCTAGAACTCTCAGTCTCAAGAAATGAGAGTTTTACCCAGTTGCAAGTGCCTAACAAAGTTTTAAGGGGAAATGATGTGCATCTGTGTGCTTGAAAGGTCTCTAGGTACTGTATAGAGAAGCTTTTTGGAGAAACAAGCCTTACAACTTTGAGACAAACTGCATAGCATGCCAATGCAAGATTTCCTTCTAAGGCAAAATGCAGCTTGGGTGGAAGGCAATTTTTGCTGTGACTGCAGAACTGGGGTGGAAAATTCATTCCCCATTCCTCTGTCAGTGTCCTGACATACATATTTGATAGCAGCGCCCATGCTTAACATGTTGTGCAGTTTTGCTCCAGGACTGGGGTGGGGAAATTGTGGCTCTCCAAAGGTTGTTGGACTTCAGCACACATCAGCCTCAACCAGGAGGGTCAATGGCAAAGGATGATGGGAGTTGTAGTCCAGCAACATCTGGCGGGTCACTGGTTCCTCATCTCTGCCTTAGACCAAACCAATGCTGCACACATGGACTGATAATAAATCCTCCACTATCTCAGCCAGAGATATTTCCCATCCCAAACCTTGAGATCCTTTCACTCAAGGGTAGACACCCTTCAGATGTTGCTGGACCACAACTCCTACCATCCTTGACCATAGGCTGGGACTGATGGGAGTTGTAGTCCAACAACATCTTGAGGGCACTATTTTGGCTGCTCCTGCTTTAACTGAAGGCTGAACATTTGAACCTGTGATCTTCTATATACAATGCATATATCTGACTATGGTTCTGCAGCTCCCTCTTGGGGCGTGTAGTAGCATTAGCCTTCCAGAAACATTTGCCAGCATTGCAAGTCATCTTTTGCAGCAAAAGAACCCACCCGGGCTCACTTCACAAATATATTTTATATGGCAGTGGGAATCCTTACCTTCCTTTGACCATCCTGTCATCCTGTAAAGAAGGAGGAAAAGAAAGGGCAATTAGTAGATGATTACGAGCAACAGTAGTTGCTCTGGGGAATCTCTGTCCCCAGATGTGTCAGAAACAGCAGGACAAAAGATGCTTTGAGATATAGTAGGGCACCTTCTGATATGGCTGACCATTGGGATTGCTGACCCCATGGAATAATGGATTTATTATAATGTGGGTAGTTAACAGAGAATGCAAAATGAATTGTAATGCACAATATTGCCCTTTCCCCAAATTATGAAACTATTCCCTGGGAAAGAAGACATCAGCAAGGTCACAGCAGAGACATCAGGACAGGAAGAGCTGAAAATACCCAATCTCAGTGTTGAGATATCACAGGACATCACATCCCCAAAGTAAATCTAAAGTCAGACAAAGCTGAAAACTTTTTATGGTCATTGTTTTCAGTGAGGTAAAATAAGGTTTATCCTTAACCCTCCCACTGGACAGAGAAGTGATGGAGCAATAGACAAATTCGCAGAGGAGTGGGCTATTGACAGCTGCTATCCATGGTCTGCCTCCATGGTTGGAGACTGTCATGCTTCTGAGCACCACTTGCTGGAAGCCACAGGAGAGAAGAGGGTTCTTATGCTTGGCTCTTGCTCGCAGGGTTCCCACAGGCATCTGATTGGCCACAGTGCAAACAAGTTGCTGGATTAGATGGGCCATTTGCCTGCTCCACCAGGGCTTGAGTTCTTATGATGCAATGGGTGTCACTTCTAGTATCGCTATTGATAGAAATAGGCAACCTACACCTTTAGAATAACAGACATGGGGCAGGCCCCACTGTCCACGGAGTAAGCAGCAGAAACAGAAAACAGGTCAGAAAAGCAGGCGCGCCATTTTTCAATGTCTTAGGGATGACCTAGAATTTGCACACCTCTTCCCATTCTAAAAATGAAATTGACATCAATCTCAGCACTGGTGTTTCTAAGAGGCGGGCCAATAAAATCAGGGCCATTTTTATGCATCGCCTGGCCTTTGGCTTGGAGCCAATTTGATTCCCTCCCCCTCTTTCTTTCTTTTTTCTTTTCCTTTCTCCTCCTGCAATGAGGCTACATTTTAATATTTTAATGTTTCAATATTTTAATGTTGTATTTTAATTTTGTTTTTAAGTTGTATTCATTCAACTTGTTTTTATTATTGCTTGTTAGCCGCCCTGAGCCCGGCCTTGGCTGGGGAGGGCAGGGTCTAAATAAAAATTATCATTATTATTATTATTAAAAAGAAATCTGATTTGTCACTAACTGGATACTCCAAAAGTTGCCACTGGCTCTCTAAGAGAACATCTATAAGATACACTTGATTTCAAGCATTTCTTTCTCATAATCATGCTTTACATTTGTACGGGGGAGGGACACCTTAAACACTGTTTTAGATGCACACCTAAAAACATCACATATGATGAAGCCTTTGGGAGATCTCTCCCCTTTAGTGGCTTATTCTGATTGCCCAGTTACGTACTTGGAGTCCTGGCCCTCCAACAGGTTGCGGTAGGTGGCGATCTCCTGTTCCAACCGTGTCTTGATGTCCATGAGCATCTTGTATTCTTGGTTCTGGCGCTCCATGTCGTTCCTCAACTCGGCCAAATGCTCTTCCACACCAGAGATCTGGTTCTGGATTTGGGCCAGCTGAGCGCAATACCGTCCTTCTGTCTCTGCCAAGCTGGTTTCCAAGCCAGCTTTCTAATGAGGGAGAAAAAGCAGAAGATCCAGAAATCTACAAACACTGCAAACCGCAAACCTCTGTCAGAATGCTGATGACCAACGCTCTATCTGTCGGTGTTTCTAGATCTCGTGAAAGTTTGAGTATCGCCGATTACCGATACTTGCAGGAAATAATGGTGAAGGTAGCTCTCACTACCTACTTCCGTTGGGAATGTCTGTGCCATTAAGATGTCTGGTTAGCCATGTTGGATAGACAAAATATGCCAACTAGCTATGCCATTGGAGTGACCCCAGCGTGGCAGTTCGTAGGCCCTTTATCTGTCAATCAACTTCATTCAAGGAAGTTGCCACATACCATGCTAAGCTGTGACTGCAACTCAATCTCCAGGCTCTGTATTGTGCGCCTCAGTTCCGAAACCTCGCTCTTGCCGCTCTGTATCTGCTCTGTATGGGTGGCGACTTCGCGGTTCAGTTCGTCAGTCTGAAAGAAGGAGGGTGAAAAAGTTTCATGCTGGAAATCTTCACAATGAAATGAAAAGAAATCATGCTATAAGTAATACAGACGCCACTCAGAGCATACCCACACTGCAGACGGACAGTGCAAACCTATGAATGTCACACTGTTGAATGGGACTTCATCCCAGTTAAGGAGGTATAGTAGGGATGAGGAACCAGTGGCCCTCTAAATGTTGATGGAATCCAACTCCCATCACCCCCAGCCAACATGGCCAATGGTCAGAGATGATGGGAGTGGTAGTTCAGCAACATCTGGGTCTGCAGACTGGAACTGTGTTAATACACATTCTCCTTTTTTTAGAGGGGGCCCTGGAAAGCAACTCTCAGAAGGATTTTTAGCAGGGTCCTCATTAAACTACAATTCCTAAGATTCTTTGGAGGGGCTCAAGACCCTTAAAGTGATATGTTGAACTAGGCAATATGCTTTCAGTAAAGCGACCCCCAGTCCCTAGGAGAGAAGACCCTACCTTGGAGAAGAACCAGGCTTCCGCATCTCTGCGATTCTTGTCCGCCAGTTGTTCGTACTGCTCTCTCATCTCGGCCAAAGCTTTGGTGAGGTCGATTCCGGGCGCGGCGTCCATCTCGACGTTGACGGTTCCCGTCAGTTGAGTGTTGTACTCTTTCATTAGCTTGGTAGGGCAAGAAGGGAGAGGACATAGGTGAGGATTCCCCCAGTAGGCAACGTGTTGCACCTTTCAGCATTCTGCAATAAGTTGTGATGTGTGGAATGGGCTTCATGCGATCAAAGGCAAATGGCAACATGGCAACATGCAACAGGGCTGCGCACATTTCTGCTAAGCTTGGTACCCAACCCTTGTTTCTATTGGTCAAGAAGGCCTTGCTTTCTTGCTTCCTGAACGGGTAAAGTAATTGTAGCCCTTTGTATTTGATGCTCAGGGAAGGAGTAACCTGCCATGTGTGCAAGAGAGAAGGTGGGTGAGGTATTGTAAGCTTGCTGCAATCCCTCCCTCTGATCCACGACATTGATACTGCACCCCATGAGGCATTCTGGCACCATTTTGAAAGAGGCACTCTGTGCTCTCTTGCCAGTAGCTTTGTCAGGAATGGTCAGCTCATATGGTAAGTTTCATAATTTTTTTGGGGGGGTGCCATTGGTGAGCCCCTGCTTTGTCACTTGTGGTCTCCTCTTTATGAACTTCTGTAGGGATTATTGTCTTATGGAATTCATCCAACTTTTGTGTACAGTGCTCACATTGAAAGGCAGACCCAACACCTCTTAATGGATGCCCCCAAACTGAATTGTAAAGTTGGCTGAAGTTTCCCTGCCCCTTTCTTTTTCCTTCACTCACCTCCTCATGGTTCTTGTTGAGGTAAGCCAGATCTTCCTTCAACCCTTCGATCTGCATCTCCAGATCAGATTTGGACAGAGTCAGCTCATCCAGGACTCTGCGCAGACCATTGATGTCAGCCTCAACGCTCTGGCGGAGGTGCAGCTCATTCTCATATCTGCCGGTTTCAAAAAAGAAAAAGGAAAAAGTCAGCAATGGGTGATAAACATTCTCCAACAAAGTCTGCCACCTGTATTGCTTGAGATGTATTTCTTGAGGTCTTCCTCCGTCCCTCCCCTTCTGGTTTTCTTTCAGCTGATATTTTAAATACATCCTCCACCAAACTTTCTGTCCCTCACTTCCTTTCCTTTTTCCTTCATTCCTCTCTCACTTCCATTCCCCCACTGAGAGACCTCGAATAGCAGAAAAACAGAATAGAGAAGAAACTTACTTCAGCCTGAAGTCATCAGCAGCCAGCCTGGCATTGTCAATCTCCAAGACAATCCTTGAATTGTCAACTGTGGCATGATGGATCTATACCAAAGGGACAGAGAAGAGAGGAGGGCCCATGAATGCCAGCAAACATTTTTCATTATCTGAGGATGCAATGGTTGTTCAAGTGGAGAATTGTCAGGGACTTAATTTGTGGGCGATCTGTAGAGGTCATGACATCAACATTAGTGATTGTGAATATGCATCTAGAGGGCAGTAGATATTCTAGACTGACATTAGTCAACATGGTGCCCTTCAGATGTTGTTGGACTCCAACTTCCATCAGCCCCGGTCAGCTTGGCCAATGGTCAAGCATGATGGGAGTTGTAATCCACCCACATCTGGAGATCACCAGCTTGGGGAAGGCTGTTCTAGATTAATTAATTTGAAATTAATTCATACAAACTTCTTCAGCAGCCTAGGATTTTTCTGAGGAGAAACTAGTTAACCTAATTTCTTTCCTGGCTTGTCTTAGCATCCTCCCATCTGGCATGGTGTGATCTGTTCCTTCTTTTTTTCTACATTATGTTTTTTCCCCTCAGAGAATTATAGTCTGGGACCCAACTGAGGCTCTGTTCCAACCTTTGCAATAAAGGATGTTCTACCCAAACAGTTGTCTTCCATCTTTTTCTTGGCAAACATCCAAGGGCAGTTTTATGTATTTAAGTAGAAAATGAGCCATCCAAATTAAAGTAGCAGACCCATTCCTGTACAGGTGAGCCCTTGACTGAATAAGTTTAGGTGCAGTTAATCTATAATGCAGTATAATTGACTGGCAGACTTCTTAATTTTTCATTAAAAATAAAATTATTATGACTTCCAGTCATATATCTAAGAGTATGGAGAATGTGCAGCCCTTAGAATAGGATTCTAGCTTCTGGCATGGGGGGTAATGACTCCCCAAGGACTCTTTGAAATAGTCTAGGATGACATGGAATTCTACATTAAATGATGCAAGAGCAGCGTTTAGAAGCTGTTCCTCCTGAAATGTAGTCGTATGAAATGCAAACTTTTTTCAAAAAATGGACTTATATATTGCTATAAAAGGTACACTGCCACATCTTTCATAAATGCAAAGTTAATTATGGCTGTGATCCAGTGGATCTGGTCCATTGGATCTGGACCTGGAAGAACTGAGTTCAGACTCTGCTCAAGCCAGTCTGGACTTCAAGATCTAACAAAAGTATCCCGTGCCCCTTGAAATCAATAGGGACTCCAGATGTTGTAGATTATAACTTTCACCACCCATGACCATTGGCCATGGTGGCTGTAGCTGATAGAAGCAGACCACAACATCTGGAGGGCACCACATTAGCTGTTCCCAGGCTGGGCATTTAATGTGCAATTAAGTTCCACTGACTTCAGTGGGACAATGTCTGTTTTGCTGGATTTGATGCCCTCGGTATATTAATCTTAGCTCATCTAAAGGGAAACAAAACGATCTGCTCCACGGGATTGTTGGTGAGGATGAATGAGGTAGGAATAAGAAATGAGTGCACAGTGAAGCCCTATAGGCAAGGTGCCCTGCCCTCTTCTAATATTGGAGAGGGTTGTTTTGGTCCTAATGGAGTTTCATAGGAAAATGATGGAGGACAGCAGAGACACCATTTCTCAGCGATAAGAAGTGGCGGGTGACACAGTCAAGAGCATCAGTATTTGATATATGCGTGGGAAGGTTTCCAGTGTGGGGCATGTGTGAATAGATACCATAAAAGCAAATATCAGTGGTCTTAGTTGGGGGTGAGGATTCTGTGGTCCCTCAGTTGCTGTTTCCATTGGGCCATGCTGGCTGGGAGTGATGGAGAATGGAGTCCCACAACATTTGTACAAAAGTGAATGACAGAAGGGAGACCTTCCTTCCAATGACATCCTAAAGCAGGAATAGCTCACCTAAAACAGGGATAGCTCAGCTCCTGCTCTTGAATTACAGCTTCCACCATCCCTGACCATGCTGACTGGGGTTGATGGAAGCTGGAGCCCAGCAACATCTCAACCGCCACAAGTTCCCCATCCCAGGACTAAATAGAGCCCCCTGGTTTTCCAATCATGGGCCATTCCTTTAGTTTATTACTAATAAAGACCTAGTGAAGTGAATAATTCAAGCAAGTTATTAGTTTATTAGCTGCAAGGAGCAATGGTGGGCACAGACTAGAAATTTAGGGTCAGTTGCTCGCTTGTGCATGCTCATCCACTGATGACTGCAACATCCCATGTTTACTTGCATGTGTGAGTGAGGCATCACAGAGCAAATGTGTCAGAGTCTTCATT
Source organism: Podarcis filfolensis (assembly GCF_964270895.1). Lineage (NCBI taxonomy): Eukaryota > Metazoa > Chordata > Lepidosauria > Squamata > Lacertidae > Podarcis > Podarcis filfolensis. The sequence continues at coordinate 29,058,813 of NC_139615.1, forward strand.
TCCCCTTAAATGCAATGTTTCTCAGTGGGAGCCATTCATCAAGTGATTGGTTTGTCACTTAGCAATAAGGCACCAAGCTGCACTCAAACAAGTGCCAAACAGCCATACATTTCTATAACCCAGTCCCTCGGATTTTGTGGGGCAGTAGCTGAGTGCCTTGGGACCTGTACACAGTTCCTTTCCTTCATTGCTATGTAACCACAACCACCCTCTGCACTATTCAGAATCAAAGATAAAAGACTTGCAGGTCTGAGGGCTTAAGCCAACCCAAGGCATGGCATGAAACACACCCAGAGCCTAGGATGCAGATAGGGTGATGGGTAAATCCCAGGTTACAACAGTAAATTCATGGAATAGATTGGCCAGTGCCATAACAGTCTCTACTCCTGCACTTTTAACATTAGTCTCATAGTCAGAAATTAAGGTGGTGAAGCTTTTCCTAACATAGAAGTCGAGTTTTCTCCATGACTTATCTTCTGGTTCAATACCAAAGTTAGAAACTTCAGTAGTTTATTGCAGCAAAGCTATGCACATCAGAGTGAATGACTAGTCGCTGTTTGCTTTTCTGTCTCACAAAAAGCCTAATTGAATTAGTCTGGGCTTGGTCCTAAACACTTTTAATCATGTCTTGCTATTTTTGTGATGTCCCTTAACTTCATTTTTTTCAAAAGAGTTACATTTATCAGTTATTATTATTGATTTAGCATAATAAAAACAATTACTTCCACAATCCAAATCAGGAATTGTGCCATAGATTCCTGCCAAATGATGGGTTGTAAGCATCACAGGAATGATGATGATATCTGATACATCGTGATTAAATTTGCCATTTTCCACAGCAACAAAGTATTAGAAGATGGAAGCTTCAGAAAGCCATCTCTCATCCCTGGCATATCCTCCTCGTGAGGCTGTGGACTCTCCTTCCTTGGAGGTTTTTAAGCAGAGGTTGGGCGGGGCTCTGTCATGGATGCTTTAGCTGAGATTCCTGCACTGCACGGGGTTAAACTAGAGGACCCTCAGTGTCCCTTCCAACTCTACAATTCTATGAATGATCTTACCTTGTCACGGAGGTCCTCAATGATCTTGAAATAGTGGCTGTAGTCCCTGGATGGGCTGGTGGGAGCCTGCTTCATGTGCCATTCTCGGATCTTCACCTCCAGCTCTGTGTTGGCTTCCTCCAGAGCACGCACCTTGTCCAGGTAGTTGGCCAGGCGGTCGTTCAGGTTCTGCATGGTAATCTTCTCATTCCCACTCAGAAGGCCTCCATCGCCGCCGCCGCCGCCACCCCCGGCCAAAAAGTCCCCAAAGCCATAGCCACCTCCACCTCCAGCACCAAAGCAACTTCCATAGCCTCCTCCAGCACCAAAGCCACCGCCGTAGCCAAGACCACCACCAGAAACCAAGGCACTGCCATAGCCTCCTCCTAAACCTCCTCCTACCCCACATCCATAACCACCTCCTACTCCGGAAGAGACAAGCCTAACGGAGGAGGAAGACACACGGCCGCCGCCTCCACCATGGATGCTGGACGAGCCAAAGCGTCCGGAGGAGATGCGGCTGGAGCCCCCGCCAGCACCCAGGCCACCACCATAGGAGGAAGAGGAGCTCTGATAGAAAGACATCGTGGCAGCAATGAATGGAAGTTCAGCTGTGAGACTGTTACTCGGCTTGGCTGAGCATGGAAAAAGCTGGCCTTGGCAGTGTCAGCTGGCTCCCTTTTATACTCCTCACGGGGCGTGTTCTGTCCCACAGCAGAATACACCCTGCTGAAACCACACCCTCAAAGGTGAGGCTCCATGAAGATGATGTGCTGTCTTTGAAATGCAGCCACTTGTCCCTTGGTGGGCTGCCCCCCCCTCTGTGTGTGTGTGTGTGTGTGTGTGTGTGTGTGTGTGTGTGGCGGCTTCTTAAAAACCCAGTTAAACAAAAGAGATTTCATTCAGGGTGCATCACTGTTATTTTTAGCCAGTGCCAAGTGTGCAGATCACATTTCCCTTCTTCTTTTTTTATACATTTAACCGGGGGGAGGGGGGGCAGCACTATCTGCAGCCAAGCCTGGCCTCATCTCATATCGGGATTAATTTATTATAATCAAGCATAATAGCCACAGATGCACTCAGCTTCTTCTTCCAGGTATGCCTTTCACTTAACCCCCTTTTCCCTCCCCAGAATGCTTAACAAGCAATTCACGATTCATTTACTTTGCTTCCTTCCCGTCTTAATTGCTGTCAGGATTGTGGAATCATAGAGTTGGAAGGGACCCCAAGGGACCCCAACCCCCTGCAATGCAGGAATCTCAGCTGAAGCATCCATGACAGATGATCATCCATGCTCTGCTTAAAAACCTCCAAGGAAGGAGAGTCCTCCCAAAGGAGACCTTTCCACTGTCAAACAGCTCCTACCACCAGAAAGTTCTTCCTGATGTTCAGTCGGAATCTCCTTTCTTGCAACTTGAAGCCATTGGTTCATATCCTACCCTCCAGAGCAGGAGAAGACAAGCTTGTTCCCTCTTCCACGTGACAGCCCTTGAGATATTTGAAGATGGCCCTCACATCTCCTCTCAGTCTCCTTTTTTCAAGGCTAAATTTCAACCTTTCCCCATAAGCCTTGGTTTCCAGACCCTTCGTTATCTTGGTTGCCCTCCTCTGCACACATTCCAGCTTGTCAACCTCCTTCTTAAACTGTGATGCTGAGATCTGGACACAGGACTTTGGAGATAACACCCTCTGCTCTGGAAATGCAAAACATAGTCTTCCAGGAATGCCCCATGGTAATGACTGGAGGTGGTGCAACAGCCCATCATTTCTCTTCTAGGTAATCTTGTGTCTGAGAAGCTCCAAGAAGATAGTTTGCCCTGAATTAGTTTGCTTGCCTCTTCCTTCTTCAGGGTTTGACAAACAAATTCAAATGTTTTGCCTGAGACAGATGAAAATTGCAAATGGGAAATGACAGAGGGCACATTTTTAAAGGCACTGAATAAATTATTATTATTATTAATATTATTATTACTTGAAGGGACAGAGGATTTTTTAAGAGAGAGAGAAAGAGAAGAGCCACAAAGGAGGTCACTTTTGTTTATGAAAAGCTTGTGATGTGGTTGTTTGGCTGTTTATTGAAAAATCATTCTGCTTTCATCGCAGGGAGGTTATTCCACATTGCATCATGCCATTGTCACACTTTACACTGTATTTTCCCATCACTTTCCTTATTGCAAAGTCTGCTCTTTTGGGTTGCTCAAGAGCACCAAATCAACTTTAATTGTGGAACTTGAATTTTCTGGAATGTGATTAGATCCCACCCAAAAACAGCAACTGGCTGGAATCACCCCAGTGTTCCTTACCCTTTTACAAAAATGCACTTACAAGATAAATTGTGCTTAAAAATGCATATATTTGTGAAAATAACATACGGATGTGCATTTTATTAGGGTAAACTGCTTTGAACCAGACAAAATTGCGTACAAAAAATGTGCACAGTAGAAGAAATAAACACTAAAATGCTGGTGGATTTTCATGGGGCTTTGAATTCCTGCCCCCTGCAAACTGATGTGGGAATGTGGTGAAATAAAGACTGAAAAAAATAAGAAACTGCAAGAAGTTGAAATTAACTGTTTAGCCCATCCCTATCCTTGAGTAAACATGCATGTGATAGAGCTGAAACATTACCTTGCAAAGTGCAATTAAAAAGCAACTTAAAGCATGTGCAGAGTATTCTCGCTTCATATCCGAATGATTTATTTGTCCATTTATTTTACAACATTTGTATCCCACCATTCCTCCAAGGCTCTCGAGGCAAGCATATATCATCTCTCCCAACCCCACAATTTCACCTCACGGGAACCCTGTAAGGCTGAGAGTGACCCAAGGTCTGACTGACCCAAGGTCACCCAGTGGACTCCATGGCCAGGGGAGGATTGGAACCCAGGCCTTTTCAGTCTAACCACTACATTACTCTGGTTCTCACAACCAGTTGCCCACTTTTAGGATTCTTCAAATTTGGGTGTGCAGATGTGCCTTGAGCCTTGGTGTTTGTTTGTTTTTTTTAAAAAAATCAAGTGTTCTCTTGTTGCAAAAGGATTGTATCCTGAGTAATAGCAATTAAAAAAAATACTATTGTATTTGAGAGAGTGGGTGACAAAAATGAGGGATTTTTCATATTAGTCAAAGGTTGTTCTTGCTGACGGGGCGAAATCTCTTGCCACAAACGGTCGCTTAGGCTGAACCCTTTCATGGGCAGCTGCAGTCCCAGCCCAATAAGAAAAGATGGAATGTCTGTTTGTATCCTGGGAGTCGAAACTTCTGCCGAGACGCTCCTGTTGACCCACACCTTAAGAATCTGCACAGGCTGGCACTGCTTTCTCGGTGCAGAAGAAAAAGCGGCTCCAAATGTCTCTGGAACAAGATGCTGAACCTCCAGGTTTGGAAAACATGTCTCAGAAGGCACTTGGCTTCCTGCCATGATTTATCAGCAGACATGCCAGGGAAATGATTGATAGTCGCTAGCATCTTGCCAGATCTATATATCACGAAAGATTCGGTATTTTAACAAGCAAGTTTCGACAAACCCTTGCTAATCGTGGAAAAATTTTTTTTCCAGCAAGCTCACGTAATGTGACTGGGATTAAAAACTCAACTCAAGCTGATTGTTATCCATTGTATGGAAAATGATGGTCGGGTGTTTTTTTGCCAGCCCACCTTGAAATGAGACACACACAGAGCAACGGGAGGGAGGGGTTGTAGGTGGTGGGCAAATTGATTGGGTGGTGGGCAAATGTCTGAAAACACTCTGCTTCCAGAGGCTCAGATTTCATAGAATTGTAGAACTGTAGAGTTGGAAGGGACCACAAGAGTAATCTAGTCCACCCCCCTGCAATGCAGGAATCTTTTTGGCAAGCATGAGATTAAGTGCCCCGTGCTCTAGATTTAGGGAAGGGTTATAGATCAGTGAGAGTGAGAGCTGGACCATAAAGAAGGCTGATCGCCAAAGAATTGATGCTTTTGAATTATGGTGCTGGAGGAGACTCTTGAGAGTCCCATGGACTGCAAGAAGATCAAACCTATCCATTCTTAAGGAAATCAGCCCTGAGTGCTCACTGGAAGGACAGATCGTGAAGCTGAGGCTCCAATACTTTGGCCACCTCATGAGAAGAGAAGACTCCCTGGAAAAGACGCTGACGTTGGGAAAGATGGAGGGCACAAGGAGAAGGGGACGACAGAGGACGAGATGGTTGGACAGTGTTCTCGAAGCTACCAGCATGAGTCTGACCAAACTGCGGGAGGCAGTGGAAGACAGGAGTGCCTGGCGTGCTCTGGTCCATGGGGTAACGAAGAGTTGGACACAACTAAACGACTAAACAACAACAACACCTGGTCACCTGGTTTGCTTGCAACCCCTCCTCCCCAAGTTCAATCCCTAATGTCTCCGAGTAAGGCTGGGAAGGACTCCAACTTGAAGTCCTGTAAAGCAGTTGTCAGTCAGAGTCAGCAACACTGAGGTAGATGGAGCAGTTGTCTAATTTGGTATAAGGCTGTTTCCTGTGCTCCTGTAGATCATCATCGTCATCGTCATCGTCATCGTCATCATCATAATTTATACCACACCCATCTGGCTGCATTTCCCCAGCCACTTTGGGAGGCTCCCAGTCGAATATTAAAAACGCAATACAGCATTAAACATAAAAAACTTCCCTAAACAGGGCTGCCTTCAGATGTCTTTTAAAAGTAGGATAGATGCTTATTTCCTTGACATCTGATGGGAGGACATTCCAGAGGGCAGTCGCCACTACCGAGAAGGCCCTCTGCCCAACTCCTTGTAACCTCACATCTCGCAGTGAGGGAACCGCCAGAAGGCCCTCGGCGCTGGATCTCAATGTCCGGGCTGAACAATGGGGGTGGAGATAGGTATGTCTTTGATGGAGCACCAAGAAAGCTTCATCAGTGTAGTTATTTAGAGCCAAACTAAAAATGAAGCTAGGTGCAATTTTTGCATTTACTATATGGGAATTTTTTTTAAAATGCAAAAAGCATGGCTGGTAGGGAGCTGATCATGATTGGGATTGCAGTAGGTTAGTGGGTGGGTTTAGGCCTTTCCTTGCTTGCTGTGATCTCGAATAAAATCTTTCCTCTGAAACTGCTGCTTGCTTTGTGGGAAATTCCCCCACTGATGTCAGTGGGGGATTTCCTTCCAACGCTAAAACTAGTTTCAGGGGAAAGCTTTTTCTCAGAGCCCCAGCACAAGAAGAAACCGTCAGAACCCCCATCGGTGCCTGCTCTTACCACATTAATGATTGGTTCCCCTTCCCTAGCTGGTGCATTTGCACTTTGAAAAGATCTGAGCATTCATTGCAAAGATGCGCTCGACATCTTGATTAGCTAAGTCCTTGCGACGGCATCTTAGGCAATAACATGATGCAGAATATCCTTGCAAAAAACCGCCAGTGGAGGGGAGGGGGCCTGGAAAACCTACAGACAAGCCTGCCTAGTGGGCATATCCCTGAGATGTCTTCAAGAGGCATTCCCGGAAAGCATCAGCAAAGTTGGCAACCTTCATGATCCCTAAGCAGTTTAACCATCCCTCTCCTGTGATGGTTTTCTGAGTGTCTTCAGGTCATGCTCCATTTAGCCCTGAACGCTGTACAATCACATCTTTGTTCAAATCACAGAGGACCGGGATGTGTCTCAGGTCGATGCTTTCCGGCTTGTCATTCATTTGGCAGACAGGGTGTGCCGCAGCATGTTCCCATAGATTTGCTCTGGAAACAGTGCCATTGTCATGGTTTCCTCAAAAGGACGGCACCGACTAAGCTGATCTCGACGTCTCTCACGAAGCCATAAAGTATCGTTCATGATTTTGTTCAGGGTACTTTAAGCTGTTGCCCACCCAGCCTTCTCTTCAGCAGAGCTGTATTGAAACCGCAGCTGTGACGGGCAGAGTTTCGCAAAGGCCGAAGCGGGTGAGGCTCAGGAGGGATTGGCTAGTGCCACAGTCGAGCCCTGGAATTGGTGGTGCTCTCGGGACAGGACTTTGGGGGCAGGCATCCGTGTCTAGTTTCACCCTCACAACCAGAAGTGCCTTCAACACAATGAGCAGGAGGGACTTCAAATGTAGCAAAACAGGCTTACCTCATTTTGAAGGAAGTGAAGTATATATATATATATAATATATATGTGTGTGTGTGTGTGTGCCTGGGATCTTTTTTCACTGCCAGGGTTCAGGTGAAAGAGAAAGGAAAGGAAAGCTTCTACCCAATTGCCTCCATAATGGATTTGGACATTTTGATCTCTCTCAGAGAAAACTCTTCTCCTTTCACACCTCCAGTTCTTTCCTGGTTCGTTTAATTAATCTATTACATTTATATCCTGCTTTTCCTGCAAAGAGCTCAAGGTGGGGCTCAAGGTTCCCACCCCTCCTCCATTTTACCTTCATGACAACCCTGTGAAGTAGATCAGCTCATTGCTATTTTTCTAGAAAAAGAGGTGCCGGAATTCACCGCGAATGCTTCCCTTGTTCTCTTACAATGGCTATGGTGCCCACCTGAGAGGTGCCGGAACTGAGTTCCGGTGAGTTCCAGCTGAAAAAGAAAAAGCCCTGGATCAGCCTGGCAGCAGGTTGCTGGGCCCAAGGTCACCCATCATGCTTTTCAGTGGAAATTCGAACCCAGCTCTCCCAGTGGCATTAGTCCAACACTCTAACCACCCTATGCCCAGACTATCCAAGTCCAGGATCTCATCATGCTAAGCCTGAGAAGAGCTGTGGGTGGGAAATGAGACTCAGATGGAATAAGGAGCATCAAAAACTTGGCCAGATGTGTATTGCAAACTAGGGAATTGCAACAAAATGTTGCAGGGTGCAGCGCTCCTTGTTCAGGATTGCAACCACCCACTCCATTCTCCCTCCAGGGTTTCTGTCGCCTTCTACCCTCAGCCCTCTGTAGCACCAATGTTAGATAGCCAGTGTGGTGCAGTGGTCAGAGTGCTGCTCTGGCACCTGGGAGACCAGGGTTCAAATCTTTACTCGGCCACGAAGCACTCCGTGGGTGACCTTGGGCTAGCCACTGCCTCTCAGCCTAATCTAACTTACAAGGTTGTTGTGGGGAGTAAAATGGAGATGGGGAGAAGTGTGAGCTCCTTGGAGAGAAATGCAGGGTAAAAAGGTAAAGGGACCCCTGACCATTAGGTCCAGTCATGACCGACTCTGGGGTTGCAGCGCTCATCTCGCTTTACTGGCCGAGGGAGCCGGCGTACAGCTTCTGGGTCATGTGGCCAGCATGACTAAGCCGCTTCTGGCGAGCCAGAGCAGCGCACGGAAACACCATTTACCTTCCCGCCGGAGCGGTACCTATTTATCTACTTGCACTTTGGCGTGCTTTCGAACTGCTAGGTGGGCAGGAGCAGGGACCGAGCAACGGGAGCTCACCCCGTCGCGGGGATTCGAACCGCCGACCTTCTGATTGGCAAGTCCTAGGCTCTGTGGTTTAACCCACAGCACCACCCATGTCCTGTAATAATAGCAATATACAGGAGAGGGTATGTTTGTGTTGCATTAAAAGACAGACCATTCTAGAAGCCCCAAAAGTTCAACAACATTGCTGTTTATTTTTACCACCACCCCAAAAAAAATCCTGGGTCTCATTTCTTCTTTTTGGGGTGTGGGGGTGCCATCTCAATCAGTAAGTTTTCCAGAGAAGTTTATCTGTTGGTATTTCGGTACTCATGGGGACATGGGCCATTCGACAAATATGTTTTTATGTTCTCAGGGAATGCATGTTCCTCTGTCTCCATTTCGCCTCAAGCCTTCCTATTTTGCTGATGCCCACCCCAGTGACAGATACAAAGTTGTGCGGGCAGTAATTTATTTTTTAAAAAAGAAAGAAATGCAGAACTTCAGACCTCGTACCCAGTTCTCTCTCCCACTACCACCATGCCATCCACAAGACTTGTGAGAATCCCCTTTGGATTCTATACTGACAGGGGGGGAAACACACATTCCTCTGGCATCCTTCTGGAACAGACGCAAGTGGCAAGACCTCTGCTAGGTGTGCTGCTTCCATTTATTTTAATCTCCCTGAAAGGAATGTTCAGATAAATACTCGGCTCAATGAGGAGCTGGATCAAGTTGATAACTGCCTGTTGGAAAGAAAATCAGAAACTTTTAATAAGTGAAAAAACCTCTTTGAGCTTGATACTCTCTCTCTGTGTGTGTATATATATATACGTGTCCCTGGCAACACAGCCAACCCCAAACAAAGGAGCATTGTTCAAGAGAAAAGCTTGCTCTTTCCTTCTGCATTCCTCATCGGCAATACACCCATCCCTCTTGATCCTGAGTGCTCCTCGGCTGTGTCTGGGCAACGCGTTCAAATATCCTTCTAGGCTTAGGTTGCAATCCCCGGCTCAGACACCACCTCCCGTTTGGAATTCCACCGCGGAAACCCCAACTGCTTTCACGAACGTATCCAAGCTTTTGTTGAATCATGTTCAGTCATTGCATTTTTCAATAATCCCTTAAACAATGGGCTGAACCTCAGGACCATTTTTTACATGTTGGGAAAGTCATTACAAATGTGATTGATTCAGGTGTGTATACCCCCCTCCCTTCGCCCCATTAAATGAATTTGTGCACCGAGGAAACTGTTCCTGTGAATAATAGTTCTGCCTATGACTAGCTTGTGATTCACCGGGTCCTGGGAGAAAGAAAGAAAAACACTCAAACTGTTCTTTGCGATCTAGACATTCTCTTTTTTTCTATCTGGACATGGAACCATTATTCACGGGACAATGCTTAACATGCGTAGATTTTTAAAGCAGATGTAGGCAGGCTGAACTGGTCTTACAAATGGTTCAAAATTTCTTCAGACTGTGGATTAATTTGCCCTGTGGAAAAGAAACTTCTTCCAAGGAAATGAGGAACCGAGATCTAGCCCCATGTTGAATTCTTAGGCTAAGGCTCCATTTGCACTATACATTCAAAGCAGGATCATACCACTTTATGCAGTCATTGCTTCCCCCCAAAGAATTCTGGGAGCTGTAGTTTGTTAAGGGTGCTGAGAGACCCCTATTCCTCTCTCAGATACAATTCCCAGAGTTCCATGGGAAGAGGGATTGACTGTTGAATCACGCTGGGAGATCTCCATGCCTACCTCCAGTGAATTAAGCTATTATGGGGTTGGAAATACTTAGACATTGGCTCATTTTATAGCACGGATGCCACAATTAGTGAAAAACAAGGAGCAACGGTTCACCATTAATAGATGCACAGGTAAGTTCACAGCCTTAGTTACTGTTTGTGTGTCTGTCTGTGGAGCAAAGTCGCCAGGAAGTCGGTGCCTAATCTTTTGATCCTAGCAAATATTGGGATTTGTGATAATTTATATTGAGTTCTCAGACTGTGAGAACCAGACACCTGATTGCTTCATACGCACACAGATTTCAGTTCCTCACAGCAAGGTTCCCCCACAAATATCAAGATATGGAACAGTGAACCATTATTTCTTTGCCTTCCAAAGCATCTAGCTGCCTCCCTTGAGGATTCCCCACTTGGTACGAGGGAGGATTAAAACTCACAGAATAGGCTTTGTGAATTCAACCAGCAGTTCTATGGCCAGGCCCCCATGGGAATTGTCTGTGCTTGCTAAACTTTCTGACACACTCTATTATCATAGCTGCATTACAACATATACAGCTAGTGCTTGTGTATTACACCGAATTTTGCATTGGGATTTGAAGAGGCTTGTTTTCAATTAAGAGAAAAGAACTTAGCTAGGGATTGTCGGGGCAGTGATATGATTCAGTTCACATTTGAAGGTGAATCTGCCTAATTCAGCAAGTAAACCAAAAGGCAGTCATTCTCTCACATTTGCACTTCTATGAATTCTGCAATGCGCTTCTCCAGCCAAGTAGTGTCTACAAAAATGTATATACCGTGTGCACAAAATGCATGGATTAAATTACGTTTTACTCAGAACAGACCTGTTCAAATTATTGGACCCAACTTAGTCAAGTTCATTCATTTCAGTGGGTCTGTTCTGAATAAAACTGCATTGAACAAACTCCATACATTTTTGAAAGTAACATACAAGACGCATTATATTAGGGGAAATGGCTTGCAAAAATGTATGAATTAAGTAAAATTGCATTCAAAGCCATGCCTATTAGGAGAAATTTGCACTGAAATGCAGACACTTTTTCAAGAAAACTATAAACAAAATCGCAAAGTGACATGGAAATTCGGAGAACTGAACTTGGTTAGAAAAAGTAGAAACGTAGAGAAACCAAAATGGACTGATTTGCTCATCCCTAAACTCAGCTGCGGAGTTCAAGGACGGCCAATAGGAAACCTCACGGCTGCATGTGAATCATGGCTATCCTGAAGGTCCTTAGTCTCTAAGTGTGCTGAAGTCAGGGGAGGCTGGTGATGCTCACATCCCAATGGAAGATCCTATTCCTGTCTGTGGAGACAGGATTTAATATTTTGGCTGAATCTTGTTCAAGTGTGAGAGGGAAAGTCTTGGAAAATATAGCACGCACCTGGCATATTCGTTGTTTCATCCTAAAGCCTTCATGTAAGATCACGTCCCGATCTCCCACACACCCTGTGCTCCAACCCTGAGTTCCCCGATGTCGCTGGACTACAGTCCCCATGATCCCCAGTCAGTTCAGCCAGTGGTCAAGGATCAAGGGCGTTGTAGTCCAACAACATCTGGGGACCCACGTTTGAAGAAGGCAGCTTCCCAGCGCTGCGGCTGCAAAGGGGCTGCAGTCTGCACGCTGCGCATGTCAGGGATGCTCCCTAAACAAAGCCCAGCCCAAATCACATGGACCGTTGGGTTCCAGCAGTTAATAAGTGTTAACATTCCTTTGCCTGTAGGGTGTATCAGAAGAACGCTTCAGTCCAACTGCCGGAACAGCAAGTCACTTCCAACAGTCCCAACCCAGCGGTAATTAATTGCTCAGGAAAGCAGATATGACCATTCGAGAGGAGAACAAGAAATGCCAGGCTTGGGCACAGGCCCATAGTCGCATAACCCTCCTTTTTGTGTTCACAGTACTCAGCTATGGATAAGGAAACAACAGAGGCGCCAGCTTGTGAGGCCGATTGAAGGTGTGTGACGTTGCATGAAACGCTGCATGCACAAGACGTCCCAACTCTTTTGAAACCATCCAAGTTGTTGGAATGTAGACTCTTGAATGCAGGACCAGTCGGTAAAGAGGGAGAAGCTGCTTTACTATTTCGCAACCAGTTCTTTACATTTTTTAAAAAGTCCCCACAGGGGCCGGGCTAGTGTCCCAGGGGGGAGGGCTAGCATCCCGGGGGGCGTGGTGAGCGTCCCAGGGGGTGTGCCGCCCGCTGTGAGCATCCCGGGGGTGGGGTGGCAATGTCACCCCCCTCAGGGATAATACCCAGGGCGGCCCACACCCACCACACGCATCTTGCTCCACCTCTGGCCCCCACACTGTTTTTCTTCCTGCAGTGTAAATCTGTATCTCACACTCACATATACAAGTGGTGACCATTTTGCATGTGGTCAACTGATGTGTGACCACCAACATGTGGGTTCTTTTGGACCTGGAAGAGAGCAGAATGGTGGCAGAACAAGGCATTATGGGATGTAATGGTGGTGGAGTGCAACGGGGAGGGGTAATGGGGCAGGCTTATGGGCATTCTGCCATAGCTGTCAACGTTCCCTTTTTTTGCGGGAAATTCCCTTATTCCAGCACCATTTCCCACTGCTTCCCGCATTGTTAGATATCCCGTAGACTGTCCCCGGGACAGGTGAGACTGCTGATCCCTTATTTTCGAGGCTGCTGGTCCCTTATTTTCAAATCTGAAAGTTGACAGCTACACATTCTGCCGACATGTTCAGGAGCTAGGAACAGAAGCCCCGCACAAAATGGTCACCACCTGTACAGACACGAGCTAGAAAGGAAGTGGGCCAGTTTGAGGGACAAACGGCAGGAAGGAAAAGTCAAGCTAGTCCTTCACAGGACATTCTACATTCCTGTAGCTTCCTTTTCTTGAAGCAGGAAGGGGTGGGGAGAATCCCAGTTGTGGAAGAAGAATCACACAGATACATATAACATGTAGTTTGGGTGGAAACACAACATGCATGTAACCACTTGGGAAGCCAGGCATGTTTATTGTCATGTCACTTGATGAAGATGATTCTACCGCAGCTCTGACTCCCCAGATTTCAGAATGGATGGATTATGGACATCTAGTAAAAGTTGCCTCTACAAATGAGACCAGTCATCTTCCAAGCAGTTACATATACACCATGGTTACCAGCTGGTTATTCATAATCTGCATTCCTCCTATGATTCTACAGTCAAGGTGGTTGAAGAGAGTGCAAGGCCAGTGCAAGTAATTTTGTTGCCTGAGGCAAAGAACCAGAGCATGTACATGTTCTTTGCCTGAGGCAAAGAACCCATTCCATGTACAGAATCCAAATGGAAGTGTACTCAATTTTGACAACATTGGCAAGGGGACAACATCCTCCCATGCCTGCCTAAAGTCTAGCAGGCTAGCTTAGATTGTGCAACGTCAGGGTAGTTTGGGGGATTGAGGGAAATAGTTGAAGAGGAAAACTGCTGCCATCCACTGGCACCTGCCACCTGAGGCAGCTGTCTCACTCCGTCTAATGGTTGGGCCGACCATGAAAGTGTTAAAAAGTCTTTCCAGTGTGTGTTTATGTACTACATGGGGATTCTAATGTATTTGATGATTGTGATAATGGAATTGGAGTGGTGGAGGATTATTCCAGATCAGTTAATTGTGATATCTTTTTTTGTGGCATCAATTTTTTCCATATGGCAGGAAAAGGGGTTAGATTTTGGTGAGGGAAATTACCTCCTCACCGGCTTTGATAAAATATATTCAACTATTCATCTAAATTCTTGCACTAGCACTATAGGATTTCCCCCCACTCTCATTCCCTGTACCACCCCCAAATCTGCTCTGAAGGGTTGGGAGAAACCCAGAATAAACTTGGCAGGGCACAGAGGGATGAGAAAGAATGTTTAGTTGTAAATGGAGAAATTGTTATACTGACAGAACGTTCACCTTAATGCTATATTCAGTACAACCCTTTGTCATATGCTCATCAGAGCATGCAGTGATTAACAGGCAGTCAATTTCTCTCTTAGCAATGAGTCTCAGTTTCAGTTTGCAGAAGCCCAAAAGGAACTTTATTAGGCAGAAGAAACACCATACAGAAAGGTTAAAAACAGGAAGAGCTAATGCAGAGAATCTAGCCATTGTGTGGCCCTCAGCCCAGTGGCGTAGCGTGGGTTGTCAGCACCCGGGGCAAGGCAAGTAATTTGCGCCCCCTAACCCGTGGATTTGCGCCCCCTAACCCGTGGATTTGCGCCCCCAACCCATGGATTTGCCCTAACCCCAGATGTTGCGCCCGGTGCGGCCCGCCCCCCCTGCACCCCCCACGCTACGCCACTGCCTCAGCCATCCAGAATAGGCGCTCATGAAGTTTGCTGCTAAGTGATTTTGAAACGATGATTTTCATCTGCCACAAATGGCAGCTGCCCATCCTGTTTCTGGAAAGGAGAGTGCTCTTCACTTCTTATCATCTGCTTTGCCTGTAGCAAGACAAGGTGGGGGAAAGAGTTAATGGACCCAAGTTACACATTTTGAAACCAGCTGTAGCACTCCAAGTCTACACCAACCATGGAAGGGAGGCTCAGTCACAGCTTCTGCTCTGACTCCAGCCTTGGCCCTGCAAGATTATCATCAGAAATGGAATTTCATTTGCCTCCTTAAAGAGGACCCTGAACTGTCTTAGCCTTGGCCTCCCACTTGCAGCCAACATGATCTCACAAGAGTTTGCTAACTTCTTGTGAGACTTCAGGGGCCTCCTGTAGAAGGGGTTGCCATGGCAATGGAACTGGAACTGACTCCATCACACCACTTGTGGCTCTGAGGGATGGCACTGTGCCTTAATAGGGCTACTCCATGTTTTCCTGCTACTTCCTGTGAACAATGGCAGGTGGATGGGATAAGGAAGCAGCCAGGCCATGATCCCAAACACCAGGCCAACTGGAATATCACTTCCTTATCTCCTTGGTCTTCTTGGTCTTATCCCAACGGAGTATTTAATATTTCAGTGCATATCGGCAACACAGCCTCTGTTCAAAGCAGCGTTCTCTAACCTACTGAACTACAATACCCATAATCCCTGACTACTGGCTAAGATATCTGGGGATGATGGGAGTTGCAGTCCAAAACCATCTGGGCACACGAGGTTGAGAATCGTCGTTTGAAGGACTTACTAAGTGAATTTATTATCTGAATTACAGCAGAGGAAGGGAAACTGTTTCAGACCAAAGGAGAAAAGCAAGGGCCATTCTGGGCCTCCATGCCTGCATTGCAGAGAAGCCAGGCAATGAAGAAGAAGTCAGGGGTTGCTTGGTGAGGGGTGAGGCTGAGGGAGGAGTGAGGAGACAGTGGAGCTATAGGCAGAATGGAAACAAGAATAATTTGGGTGAAACTGTGGTAAAGGCCATTCTCGTTTGGATTTAGCAGCCAAACCAAGCAAAAGCCCACATAATCTAAGGACTGATGCAAAACTTGTAGCTAAAAAGATTGAAGTAAGGAACAATAAAGGATTAGCAAAAATTTGAATTATAAAGGAGATGCAAGGGGATTCATTAAAACACAAGGATCTAGAAAAGGGGAGAGGGAAGTCAAAGGGATATGTGCTTTGCTTTGCTTTGTTTTCTCTTATTTGAAACTTGTAAAATTTGAAAAAATAGAAAAAAATAAAAATATATTTTAAAAAGCCGACATAATCTAGATTTCTGCATGGCACATGTAGAGAAGAAAAGGGGCACTATGCCAGAGATGTCAGTGGGCCAATTCATAGCCCACCTTTCTGTCACCATGAAATTCAACATGGTTTATGTGGGCTTGCTTGGACCTGTTTAGCTTCAGCAAAGTGGCCGCATTATCCTATGGCTTGTACTAAACACTCCCTCAACCCGCCATGAAGAAGGAAGCCTCACCATTAGTCCCTGAAACACTTCCGGAGAAACTGTGGAGGAAAAGAAGAAGGGGAAGCATTAACAATCAATGTCAGACTAAATGTACTTTGTGAAACAGTCCACCTTCCAACCTGGGGTTGTTATTCTAAGTTAAGAAGAATTTGCCACTTTAGCTAGTGGCTGCGTGGTTGCCTATCTCTTTCCCTCTGATCA
Source organism: Podarcis filfolensis (assembly GCF_964270895.1). Lineage (NCBI taxonomy): Eukaryota > Metazoa > Chordata > Lepidosauria > Squamata > Lacertidae > Podarcis > Podarcis filfolensis. The sequence goes on from NC_139615.1 coordinate 29,075,015, forward strand.
CCTCCTCTGAGCTGCTCACCTCCTCTTTGACAGGTGGAGGGGGACAATACTGTCATCTCTTGTTTTTTGCTTTACTTTTGGTATTGCAGTTGAACAGTATCTTAGAGGGCAGAATTTTGCAATGTAAAAAATACAGCCAGCAAAGTGGCTCCTCCTGCCATCCCCAGGGCTGTATGAACTTTTGGTCCAGACCATAACTTCCTGCAGTTGCTCTGAGTAGAAGAACCAGAGTAACAAAGCTTTGTGGGAAACATTTGCGTGATTCAGCATTCTTCCTACTTTGACCCGAAGAACAGGTATGCAGCTGCTGGAAAACTGCATACCAAAGAACAAATGGTAGGGGCAATGTGAAGCAATGGGTGGAATGGACCATTAGGTTGGACGTGGGGTATACAAGATTAATTCCTTACTTATGCATCAAGTATACTATGGGTCAGGGAAACCATGACAGTTAAAGTTGGTATGATACTAAATGCATAGTGCAGATGGAACCAGTGCCACCAGATTCCACCCCGTATGGATTAATCTCCATGTCTAGAGCTTTGTTTGACACAAAACCAGTTTTTCGGTTTTACAACATGGGAAGCCAGCCTCGAGCTTGAAAGGTTTATAGGAACAGAAGCGTGAGATTAGCTCCGCAGCCTACATAGCTCCATCATTCTTCCTCCCAATAATGGCCACCCAGGTGTCACAGGGAAAATGTGAAGAAATATTTATCTCCCGTTTAATGCAATTTTGTATTTAATGCATGAGCCTGGTCACCATAGGTGACCAAGAATTCCATGCAGGTGAGTGATTAAACCAGATTCTATCCTTCCCCTGTGCTCAGCATGGAAACCATGTGGGATCCCCAGCACAAGGGAGTGGAGCTCTTTCCCAGTCAATACCAACCCCCAGTAGCCTAGTATTTATTGGCTGATTGAGTGGCAGGCTAGTAACTGTTGTGGGTTATTAAAGGCTGGGTTAATACCCAGAATCTGGCAACCAGAGACATCTGCTCTCTTTGAGCACTAGGTCATAAGAGACCTGTCAAGTGACCTACTGGAGATCTTGGCCATCCAAGAGCTGGCGGTAGGTCGCAATCTCTTGCTCCAGCCGGGACTTGATGTCCATCAGGGTCTTATAGTCACTGTTCTGACGCTCCATGTCCGATCGGACCTCAACCAGTTGCGCTTCGATGTTGCCGATCACCCCCTGGATCTGGCACAGCTGAGCCCCATAGCGAGCCTCCGTATCGGCCAAGGTGCCTTCCAGGGCAGCTTTCTGAGAAGAGAAGTGATGTCGGTGAGAAAGTGTGTGTGGGTGTGCCAGAGACTGTCACCAAGATATGGGTGTGAATTTTAAAGAAGTGTTGTAAGCACAATGGGAAACTGGGCTGCAGTTCAGAGAACAGGCGTCTGCAGCAAAATGGAAATATTTGTTTGGAAGTCAATACTGAAACCCTGGGATTTGCCAATGCCCTTGTCAGAACACCTTTCAGAAGCACTGCACAGTATTTACACAGCTATGCTGGCATTAGTTGGCCAGAACTCACCTGGTGTCGTGTTTTAATATATGCTAAGTATTTATTGCTGCATTTCAACCAACTGCTGACTGCCATGAGGACTTCAAAATATGGCAGGCTACAAATGTAAATTAACACTATCATTTGCACTGTGCAACAGTTCTGAGATTAGCAGCAGCTTGCAGTTTCAGGGGGGGAAAGAAGCCCGTATTTGTAGAGAGACAATTAGGAATTGGGTAAGTAATTTTATCCCAGTGTTTTCAACTTTTCCCTTCTCAGATAATAGGGGGAATGTGTGCTTGTGTGCAAGTGAGCATGCACATTCATTGTGTTCCAGAGCAGGGTTTCCCAAACTTGAGTTTCCAGCTGTTTTTGGACTACAACTCCCGCCATCCCTAGCTAGCAAGACCAGTGGTCAGGGAAGATGGGAATTGTAGTCCGAGAACAGCTTGGAGACACTGTTCTAGAGTTTCCATGTCCTTAAAGCATAAGAAGAGCCTTCTGGACCAGGTCAATGGCCCACCTAGTCCAGCATCCTGTCATCGCAGTAGACAACCTGATGCCTGTGGGATTCCTGCAAGGAGGACATGAGCACAACTGCCCACCTGTGATTCCCATCAACTGGTATTCAGAGGCCTACTGCCTACTGTGGTGGAGGTTGACTCTTTCACACACACCCTACAAAAGGCAACCTGTGACTACTTATTTCAGTACCCAAGCAGTAGAAATAACCCATCACCACTCCATTTACCATGCTGAGCTGAGACTGGAGCTCAATTTCCAGGCCTTGGAGGGTCCTCCTCAAGTCTGTGATCTCAGTCTTGCTGCTCTGAAGTTGCTCAGTGTTGACTGCAACTTCTCGATTCAGTTCTTCAGTCTGTTTGTTTGTTTAAGGAGAGAAATAGAGAAGACTATGTCAATATTCACATTGAATTTATTTACACCGCATTCGTTTTATTACAGGCCCTTCTGATATCCTTTCTATTGTCCATTCATGGTGATTTGTGCTTACAGTGGTAAGGGGACCATTCTACATCAGCCCACTTTTAATACTCTTTGCACCTGCAAACGTTTTGGGGTGAATGTCCCCATTGCTTCCTGCTGAAATCCTGCAACTTTTCATAACACAAATGTCCTGCAGTGGAGGGAGTGTCTCCTGGTTTTGTAACACTATAACTGAAGAGCGCCCCTCCAGACGGCAATAATGCGGTAGCATTGGGGAAGCATTGCAGAACAACCAGTAAGGCGGAAAGATGGTCCAGTATACATCCAACATTAATGCACTATGGCATGTTGCAGAATACACCTGCGAAAATATTTCACCAATCTAGAGGAGCTCTACATTTACATTTTATTGCACTGTATTCAGCAGTACAATTTTATGGGCAAGGTGAGTTCACAGCAGCCCAGTTTTCTTCCACGAAATTGTTTCTTTTGGTTTGTTTTTTAAAGACCTTCCCTTTCTTTCCTTCTCTCCCAGGCTTTTCCATCTCACCTTGGTGGTGAACCAAGCCTCAGCGTCCCTCCTGTTCTTCTCAGCCAGCTTCTCGTACTGGTCTCTCATATCAGTCAGAGCCTTGGTGAGGTCAATGCCAGGAGCAGAGTCAACTTCAACGCTCACTTGGCCTCCCACTTGCCCAGACATAGAACTCATTTCCTGTAAAAAGAGACCAAGACATAGGCATTAATTGCAGGTGTGTCAGCAGAGCAACAATGCCTAACAGCTATCCTTTTATCTAGGGTTAGGCACGCTATCCCACATTCCCTTTGGGCTAACACAGGGATTATCTGAGGTTGTCTGGAAAAACAGAGAGAGTGTGTCATAAAATCATAGAACTGTACAGCTGGAAGTGGCCCCGAGGGTCAACTACTCCAGCCCCATGCAGTGCAGGAATCACAGCTAAATAATCCCTGACCAATAGCCACCCAACCTCTGTTTAAGCATCTCCCATGAAGGAGAGTCCACAACCTTCTGAGTTAGTCTCAGCTTGTTGGGCGGACTGTCAAAGGGGTATCAGGAAAAACTATGGGTGGTGTTCAAATAAGTCCAACTCAGAGTAGACCCATTTAAGTTAATGACCCCAAGTTAGTGCCTTCACTGGGTCTACTCTGAGTAGGACTAGTGTTGAAGACTACCCTTTATCCACTGTCCTTCCCTGAAACCAAAAGTTGCATCTTCCTGCTCCTCAGTCACACTTCTCTTTCCCTTGAAGACGTTGAAGTGGGAGCAGCACCGCAGGCATGCTTTAAGATGAGAGGTTTCCTATGCCCACCCACCCCTCATTCCCCAGCAGGCTGTCCTGCAGTGTGTCAAGGGCCAGGTCAACAGAGAGAGAAGGAGAGACCATGCCTACGTCTTCTTGTCTCGCCATGCAGTTCCGCTGCTGTCCCCTCCACCACCATGGAAGGGTGTGTGTGTGCTTTGGCATCTGGTGGAGGCTGGTTTTGGGGGGTGGCAGAGGGTGACAGAGGTTGGTAGAAAGCCAAGAATTCTTCTCCGCCTTATATGTGGTCCTCTGTGCATGATGTCTCACCATACATTAAATCTGAGACCTCAGTAATGAGGAATAGACTGTGGTACTGTGAGCCCGCTGCATCTGGAAGACTACAACCTCCCCATCCCTCTCTATTTCAGAGTCATCCTTCTTATCCTCCTAACATCTGGCAATCTGAAACGGCTTCTGCAGCAGGTCCTTCTCAGTTATGGCTCCCTGATTTTGGAACTCCCTCCATTGCAGATATGTCTGCCCGCTAGCGCCTTTTCATCACCTAATGAAGATGGATCTGTTCCACTTGGCCTTTGATGATTAATGAGATGGGTTTGCCCATCGCTGGATGTTGATGTTCTGTGCTGCTGTGGGTTATATATGGTGACTATGGCAATGGTGGCTTTATTGTTTCAGTGGTGGTCTTCTAATACTCTACTTTATTGGAAACTCTTACTGCCCTGGGAACTTTTAGAAGTGTGGTATATACTTATTATTAGCAACAGAAACAGAAACAATAAACTAATAATAAAAAACAAATTGTCATTTTGTTACATTATTATTATGCTACCATGCTTCAAAATGCTGAATGCTGCCTTTCTTTACCTCCTCGTGGTTCTTCTTAAGGTAAGCCAGTTCCTCCTTCAGATTTTCAATCTGCATCTCCAGATCAGTTCTAGCCAAGGTCAGCTCATCCAGGACTCTGCGCAGCCCATTGATGTCAGCCTCAACACTCATGCGCAGGGCTTGCTCAGACTCAAACCTTTTAAAACAAATCAATGCCAGCAAATGACGATCAATTGCTAAAATTGTCTGAGCTGGCTTAATCTAATCACTGTGAAATGTAGAGTGCCAAGAAAACTAGTCTTCCCCCACATAAAGGTAAAGGTAAAGGGACCCCTGAAAGTTAAGTCCAGTCGCGAACGACTCTGGGGTTGCGGTGCTCATCTTGCTTTACAGGCCAAGGGAGCCGGCGTTTGTCCACAGACAGTTTTTCTGGGTCATGTGGCCAACATGACTAAGCTGCTTCTGGTGCAACAGAACACTGATACCAGAGCAGTGCACGGAAACACCGTTTACCTTCCCGCTGCAGCAGTACCTATTTATCTACTTGCACTGGTGTGCTTTCAAACTGCTGGGTTGGCAGGAGCTGGGACCGAGCAACAGCAGGTCACCCCACTGCGGGGATTTGAACTGCCGACCTTTTGATCGGCAAGCCCAGAGGCTCAGTGGTTTAGACTACAGCGTCCCCCGCATACTCTGGCATAATTGCTCAATATTTCACCATAGCTCTGAGCAGCATGGCTATGCCCTAATACTAAGGTCATTGATCTGCAGTTAACCCATTTCTATTTCTCTGCCTATGAAAAGTTGTCTCACTTGGTTTTGAAGTCATCAGCCGCCAGCCTGGCATTATCAATCTGCAGGATAACCTTGTTGTTGTCAATTGTGGCTTCAAGGATCTGCAAGAGAAGAGGAAACCCGTATTGGGTTATTTGCTTTCATATGTATTGTAAGTTTTCTCTTTTTTTAAAAAAAATATGTTTGGTGGCCATTGACACACATTGATTGATTTGCTTGCAATGATGTGTGAAAGGTGTGGCTCAGCCAGTGTGGTGTAGCGGTTAAGAGCGGTAGTCTCGTAATCTGGGGAACCGGGTTCGTGTCTCCGCTCCTCCACATGAAGCTGCTGGGTGACCTTGGGCCAGTCACACTTCTTTGAAGTCTCTCAGCCCCACTCACCTCACAGAGTGTTTGTTGTGGGGGAGGAAGGGAAAGGAGAATGTTAGCCGCTTTGAGACTCCTTCGGGTAGTGATAAAGCGGGATATCAAATCCAAACTCTTCTTGTTCTTCTTCAGCACATTGTGGAGGGTAAATGGTCTTCTGAATGTGCATCATCATTGCTTGTTTTATTTTTATTTTTATTAAATTTCTATACCGCTTTATATTTTTAATAAAAATCTCAAAGCGGTTTACAGCATATTAAAATCAATAATCAATAAAACATTAGCCGGGCGATGTTCCTCCAGCCTCATGAGGAGCCTCTTCAGTAGGGCTGGTGAGTCTGTTATTACATCCTGAAAAAAGCTGGAACATTCAGGGCTGGCCCTACCATGAGACAAAGTGATGCAGCTATGTCAGAGGCCGAATGATGAGGAACAGGGAATGAACTGAGCTTTATGTGCCTCCAATGGTGGCTGGCACCCATTGGGGCTTGTATTGCAGAAGGCTGGGAGATCAACAGTAGGTGCAGCCAGAGCCAATGACAGACAGAGCCACTCCCTGATTGTTGTAAGAAGGCAGGCAAGTGGGAGCTAGTTGAGGGCAGACTGAGGTTGGAGGGGCAGCTCCCCATTTGCCTGTATGAACCAGCTTCCACTATGGGGCACATTGTCTGGCCTTCTCCCCTGAAGACAGCCTGTTGCCTCCTGGGGCAGTGCAAGAGGCTGTCCTGTTGCCAGCATCCAAGCACGATACAAAACCACCAGTCTGGTTGTCTTTAGCAAGTGGAATGTGGCAGGTACCATCTTCCCTTTTGCACCAGGCAAAAAAATGTCTTAGGTCAGCCCTGGATTCACTTGTTCACCCAGGTCCATAGCATCACGTTATACTGATTTTTCCATAACATAATGACATGACTCAGCCTACGTGACCACTTGGAACAGGCATGTGACTCCTGTGGCCTTCCAGATGGGGTCAGACCCATCCATCCCAGCCAGAATGGCCTGTGGTCAGGGATGCTGGGAGCTGTCATCAACAACATCTGGAGGACCATAGGTTCCTCATCCCTCTTGTAGAATAATACCAGCTCCACCAGATCTGTGACTGGCCCAGCATTGTTTTCTATCCTTTGATTATGTTGTGACAGATCCCCAGCTCATAGGCTGAATAATTCACAGTGACATCTGTAAACTGTCAATGGACAGATATCCTTACTCATCCCTCACCCACATTCCACCAGAATCTATCCTAAGCTCTGCCCATAGCCTGCTGGCTTTGACCCAGCTGTATAGCTGACGTGCTAAGTTCCTTGCTGGCTCTAGTTTATTTCAGGCCCTGCTCAGGGACCTGAAGGGTAAAAATGAAAAGTGACAAGCCTCCTTGGGAGGCGATGGTCATGAACTCTCAAGGCTGGTGCAGATTTCCTTACAATAACTGTTTGCTTTTGTGCTTCTCTGTGTGTGCCTTGAGGGCGTGTGTGCTTCATTCATAAACAAACTCCCATTGTGTGCTGATGACTCTGCTAGAGCAAAATAAACCTTGTCTTGTACATAAAGAGAGAAGATTACGGTGCACATAGCTTAGCCAACATCCACAGTTTTCTTGTCTGTTTTTCCCCCTTTTCGAAATAACAGTAGGTTCAACCACAGGTTCTCGAACAAAGCCACAGCAGTCCTGCGGTAACAAGGTTGACTTCAGAACCAAGAGGCCTCTGCTGAGGAACCAGTTCAGGTCTGTGTGAAACCTCTTGGTAAGTCAGGATGGTGATGCATGAAGGGATGAGTGAAAGAATCAGAAGCAGGAGTGGGGAGGAAACTCTTTCACCCCATCCGCCAGGGAGAGCACAGGATTTAAACTTCACGGAGACAAAGGCTTCACTATTAGGAAGAACTTTCCAGTTGCAAGAGAGGTTCAGAACTAGAAAAGTATTTATCTCTCATAGGCCATGTGCGAGACGGATGTGGTAAAAAAGCATTTACTCAATCTTCCTCAAACTCGGCCCTCCAGAAGTTTTCAGACTACAGTTCCCATCATCCCTGACCACTGGTTCTGCTAGCTAGGGATCATGGGAATTGTAGGCCAAAAACATCTGGAGGGCCGAGTTTGAGGAAGCCTGCATTTACTGCTAGGATGAAGAACCTGACACCCTCCTGATATTGTTGGACTACAACTCCCATCATTCCAAGCCAGCATGGCTGATGGTCACAGGTGACCAAAACACGTGGAGGACCATGAATTTTCCACCCACCACGACTGCTAGAAAAGCAATGCTGTACCACAAGAATTGTAGCTGATGGTATGTATCCATAACTGGTTCTGGCTCACCCAACACATTATCATTCCACGTGAGAGAGACTCAGGATGTGGTGAAAATACCTCTCAGTCTCCATTCCTGACCTTATGACATGGGAAGGGATAATGCCCAACCTCATATGGGAATGAAGGAGAGACAGAGTCTTAGGAGCATAAATCTAGGCAATTGCCACACTTCCAAATGTACATTCGGACTAAGCAACTAACAGGGCAAGTCTACGCATGTTTCTTCAGATGTAAATCCCATTCAGTAAGGCTTGCTCTCTAGTAAGTGTGTACAGGGTTGCAGTCTAAATCTTGCTTTACTACATGCATCACATATAGTGTCCCTGGTCCACTCTTGCAAACCCTGAAAATAAATTCCCATTCAGTTCAAAGATTGATTGTGAGCATTGGCTTCTAGAATTTGATATATGGTGGTTGCTCAGCCAAGTTCCATTAAGAGCTATCGAGGATCAGAATACTGCTGAACTGAGGGCAGTGCCAGCAACAGTTTCACGTAGCTGCAGTCCTAGAAAAGGTAGCCCAGCGTGACCAAACTCTGATAATGCCAGAGGGCATTAATAACTGAAGCCAGACATTGTTTGCTGCAGTCTTGGAGCCAGGAAACAAAACAGATAAGGAAACTGGCTGTATTCAAACAGTTTCCATTGCAATCAGACAGATAAAGAGATGGATTGCATTGCATTCTGGTGCTATGAATACACCAGAATGGGTAAAATGACTGAATTCGCAGCAATGCACAGAACAAAGCTGTTTGCAAATGCAACATCTTGCAGCCACATCTATCCAATAAGGGCTTTGTGGCAAAAAGAAAAGACCTTTGCAGGGCTAACCACTGCAGGGACAACCAGCACATGTATTCTCCGCAGAGGAAAGGGGGCTAAATGGAAATTATTGCTAATGAACAGCATGTGGAATTAATCCACTGTATCACTTCCTGGTTGAGACAGGTGCAGCTGCAGTATTTAAAGCCTGGCTTTGATTCTTGTCTCCTTCACCCAGTTGTGAAGATACTGCACCAGCCAGTCCTGTGCTGTTCACCTGGTAAGGGAGGCTACTGTGGTGCCCATCCTCAGTAGGGCAAAACTGAAGTGCAAGCATCTGAATGCAGCCTTTTCATTGTGCAAGCTCTTACCAAACATGCACAGTCATCCAAGCTCGGTTGCTATTGCACCCACTTTACAGATGGAAGTGCCAAGAGGTCGGGACTTCCTACTCAGACCTACCCAACTCAGCTATTTGCGTGGGTGGGTAGTGTTCTCCACCTCTGCCGTTTTCACAGCTAGGCCCTTGGTGCACTCCACGTCCCCTCCCACCGTGCGGCTTACAAATGTGAAGTCCTACCTTGTCTCTGAGGTCTTCGATGGTCTTATAGTAGTGGCTGTAGTCCCTGGATGGGCTGGTGGGAGACTGCTTCTGGTGCCACTCTCGGATCTTCACCTCCAGCTCTGTGTTGGCTTCCTCCAGAGCACGCACCTTGTCCAGGTAGTTGGCCAGGCGGTCGTTCAGGTTCTGCATAGTGACCTTCTCGTTTCCAGAAAGGAGGCCGTCGTTGCTGCCACCAAAGCCACCTCCAACACCTCCCCCAAAGCCCCCGCCAAAGCCCCCACCGTAGCCCCCACCAAGGCCCCCACCATAGCAAGCCCCAGCTCCTCCGCCATAGCCAAGCCCTAGGCCTCCTCCAGCCCCAGAGGAGACGAACCTAGCGGAAGACATGGAAATGCCCTGGCCGCCAGATCCACCATGGATGCTTGGAGCTCTGAAGGAAGACCCGCCATAGCCCCCGCCAGAGACGGATTGCCTGAAGCTGTAACTGGCCATTGAGAGGGGATTTCTGAAAGCTGCTCTTGGCAAGCGAGTTAACACAGTGTGTGATCTGGAGGCAGAAATGTGAGCGACGCTTCTCTACCTGCCTCCTTTTATGTCAGCCTCTGGGTTGGGGTGGGGGGGGAGAGGGTTGTCCACCCAACAAAGCTGATATGTGAGTCCTCTGGAACGGACCAGCCCTAAACACTCATTGGTCAGTCAGCACAAAGTGGGCTGTGTTTCTTTCCCAAGTGTTTGCAAAGAAACTGCATTTTCCTCCTCTCCCCTCCCCTTTTCCCCTTTGTCTTACCTTTCTGTGTCCCCCCCCCCATGCCAACAAAAGGTGTGATTCACGGTAGGTGGCTTTCGCTCAGGGGAAAGGCATTGGTAAAACCTAGATGATAGTTTACTTAAGCCGCAGCTAAACCCTTGAGCACACACACCTGTCCGCACACACACACACACACACCTGTACATAAACACACACACACACTCCTTTGTAGGAGCAGTTTGGGTGGGGGGTGGGTGGGGAGAACTTGTAGCTGCCAGTCACCCGGCAAAGTTGCTGGAGGTGAAATTGAGAGTGATGTGGTTGCTGAAAGGCTCTTGCATAGATGTAGCTCAGATAACAATCAGGTCCCTGTGAAAGGTGATCTGAGTATCTTCAAAGTGTCCCAGATTCAAGGCCTGCTGCAACAAGGGGTCCCCTGTGAAAGGAAAACAGAAGCCTGCCTCAAACGACTGTCCCTCTCAGTTTCTTCTGTCGTTTTAGCCAGGCGGTAAAAAGCCTTCTGACAAGAAAGGCCCTCTTTTCTTATTCGAATGAAGTGGATATTTCTGGAACGTTTTTGCATAAGTACAAAGCCACGGGCCTTTTTTTGTGTGTGGAATCATAGTTGGAAGGGACCCCGAGGGTCATCTAGTCCAACCCCCTGCAATGCTGGAATCTCAGTTAAAGCATCCATGACAGATGGCCATTTGGTCTCTGCTTAAAAACCTCCAAGGAAGGAGAGTCCACCACCTCCCAAGGGAGTCTGATTTACTGATAGACATCAGGGGTGAGGAGCCTTTGAAGTGTTATCAGAATCCATTTCCCAGCAGCCCCAGTCAGCGTGGCCAATGGTCAGGGATGTGGAAGGTGGAGCTATCTGGAAGAAACCAGGTCATGGAAGGCTGGACTAGATAAATGATTTATTTATTTTATTGACTTTTGTGTTATGAGCAGCAATAAAACAATAGATGCTAACATTTGAGGAGAGAGATGGTTCAGGATTGATCCAGTAGTACAGCTCAAGTTATAGCCTATCAGCCTAAAGTCTCTTTCCGGAGATAGTTGTGAGCCAAAGGATAAACTGTTGACCCAACTCTGTATAATAACTCAGTGGTGGAGTCCATGTTCTGCATGTAGAGGATCCCAGTTTCTTAATCCGTGCTTGAAGTTTCTCAAGTAGTGTACTAAGTCAGAATAGGCACCTCTTGAATAAATGAGCTAACGGCCCGATATATGTAGATTTTTTTATTTAAAAAACCTATTAAATTTTAAAGCACATAAAAAGAAAAGTAAATATTACAGCTATCAAAACAATATCATGCACTTCAAAGAAACAAACTAAGATTGGCAGCCAATAAAATACTACAAAAGGAAGATAAAAAGAGAAACAAGTACCTAAATAAAACAAAAAGTAGGTAATTATTTAAAACTAAGCAAAAACCAATGAATCAAGAGCTCTGCAGTGTATACCATATCCAAATGACATCCACTGGGCAGGTGAGTTTGTTATTCATGTCTCTCAGAATGGATGAGTTCAAAATAAATTACAAAGTTTAATCAAACAGTTTTTGCTGGTTTTAGAGGTAGCATATGAGACCCTACGTCAACCAAACCTTGTTGTATACAAGTAACGGGGAATGTCCATGCTATTCAACCTTAGTAAATATTATAAAACCAGACCACACTACAGTAATGTTATCTCCCTTAGTCTGGCCTTGTACAATCCTCAGCTTATTTGTTATTTTTTCTAGTAATGCCATGTAAAGGTAAAGGTAAAAGTACCCCTGCCCGTACGGGCCAGTCTTGAGAGACTCTAGGGTTGTGCGCTCATCTCACTCTAGAGGCCGGGAGCCAGTGCTGTCCGCAGACACTTCCGGGTCACGTGGCCAGCGTGATGAAGCTGCTCTGGCGAACCGGCACCAGAGCAGCACACGGAAACGCCGTTTACCTTCCCGCTATAAAGCGGTACCTATTTATCTACTTGCATTTAAGGGTGCTTTCGAACTGCTAGGTGGGCAGGAGCTGGGACCGAACGACAGGAGCTCACCCCGCTGTGGGGATTCGAACCGCCAACCATGCGATCGGCAAGTCCTAGGCGCTGAGGTTTTACCCACAGCGCCACCCGCGTCCCTAATGCCATGTATCCCATACCAATTTGACAGCGTTGCTCCGGAGAGATCTTCCCAATGCCTAAAAGCTCTTTCAGATTGTAAGCTCTTTCCTGTGTAGATCTGAGCTGTCTACTGTAAAATATCCAATAAAGCCAACTGTAATGTGTTATCTCAATCTGTTGCTTTGTTATTTTTATTCTCGCATGTAGATATTGAGCTCCACGTAAGCGTACCTATGCTATGCCAATCACAGCAATTGCACTTGCATTCATATAAACATAAAAATGGGAGCTAAAAACACATTTTAAAAAAGAACCCAGGAAACTCTAGCTTATCCCTCAGAGAGCTACAGTCCCCAGAATCCTTGACAAATAACCATCCCCAGATTTCTTTGTGGGAAGCCATGTGCTTTTAATGTGCTTTTAATGGTATGGTGTGGATGCGAGCGATATCAACATTCATGTGAATGAAGTATCAGAGCAGAGCTTCCCTCCATTCCTTCTCCCCTAGACCACAGTGTAGGAGAACTGAACTAAGAGTTACACAAAGAAGGAAGGAGATCCTGTGATCTTCAACTAGATCAACATGAATCAGATCTCACTTGGGAGTAGCGTGTTTTCCACTTTTCCACAATTCCAAAAGTGGCCAGACTTCTCTTTTGGCCTTTGGGGCTCTCCCTAGGACACCCCATCCCCCCTATGCCCTGTTTTGAACCCTCCTTGAATATTTTTGCCTGGCTGGAATATGCCCTTCAACTTCCATAATGCTTCTTGCTTGCCTGAATGGAAGATAGAGTTGTGTTGGCACACACAGAATCTGCCCAATTTTTTGCCTCTGGCCCATAGCTGTTTCCCTTTTTTTAAGGGAAATTCCTTTATTCCGAATAGGATTCCTCACAAGAAGAGGGAAAAGTTGACAGCTATGCTCTGGCCCTGCCCACCCTGGCATGTGGCCCCTGGAAGTTTGCTCAGAAGGCAATGTGCCCCCGACAGGCTGAAAATGGATCCCCACTCCTGTTCTAGTACAACTCATGGAAGATTCATGAATTATCCTTGAAAGCACAGGCAGTGTTTTCGCACGTAGCAGTCGCTATTTGGCAATGGCTGATGTCCCGTATGTGGGTTCTCAGGGGTTTGGCCAGCCCTAGAGCAGGTTGAGGTAAGCTTGCTTTTCTTGCTCGTTGACATATAGCACAGTGTGTGTATATCCACCTCTTACCAGTTTGTGGGCTAAAACCGCACACACGATGGTGTTGCTTGTCAGATAGGGAGGTTTCTCCCCCATATCACCACATCCTGTCTGTAACCGAGTCAAGAAAAACCTGTCCAGCAAGTCACCCTTCTTTGTTTCTTTTCTTTTCATAAGTTACTCTTCTGATGTTTCTCAATAAGGTGAAAAGTTAACGTTGGGATGTTTGAACAATGGTGACAGGCCTCAGGACAGAAAGCTAGCCATTGTGATCAGCACGACACCCCAATCTCTGATTCCAGGGGTTCTGGGCACTCACCCACGGTTCGTGTTTCCTTTTGGTACGGAGGCACAACAGAGACTGCAGTATCTTTAGGATATATATTTTATTTACACATATATACAACCTGAGCATACGATGGAGGGGTTCACAGCATTAACACCCCAAAAGGGTCTTGTTTCTCCCCTAGCCGCAGCCTTGGATTCAGGCAGACATTAAACATTGCATAGGTGCCAACTCCCTGAGGCCCTGGGAGCCCAAGCGCCTCATGAAGGGGCCTTGCACCCAGAAATTTTGGCACCCATTGCCCCAGGCACCCACAGTTGTGGGGCCAAGCTGGCATTCCTGAAACATTTTATTCTCTGGTTTTTCAACCAGCTTCTAGCTCACCTAAATCCCTTCCTAACCTCTCTAAACTTGGCTTTATCTGCTGAGGGAGGAGGAGCCCATCCATTTGCCATCTGTCAGGGGCTGGACTGAGGAGGAATGGTGGGGGCCACCCACTTCTCCTGAACCTTCCCGAGAACAGGAGGACAGTATAGATTTAGAACAGTGGTTCGCAGAAGGGCATAGTTCAGAGGCTGCAGAGGGGAAAAGCTGGGAAATATTGGGAGAGGAACAACAGGAAGAAGAAGCATCAGGGGAGAGACAGCTGACAGACTCAGTGTTCTTGGAAAGCATTCCTGACCCCCCCCCCCAGGACCAGGCAAGCTTTGAGAGTAGTAGAACAGAAAGCTCAGAGGCAGAAAGCTCAGATCAGATAATGCAGTGGTGACGTAGAATAGAAGAGACGGAGGGGGTGGGACCTTACATTATCTTAGAGAGACTGCATTCCTTCGCCTCTCTCTGTGCATAGTGAATAAATTACTTGGTAAGAAATCTTCTTGTTTCTCTGCTTCTGGGCTGCCACCGTGGGAAGGATCGTATTCCCTTAAGCCTGACACCATCTCACACCGAATGCCCTTGTTCCTTTCTTTTCTTAATGGCCTATGGAAACAAGCCTGGCTTAATTAGCGTTTAACACTTGCTGGGTCCAGGGATTAGAAGTCTGGTACTCAGCTTAGCACCCGAAGCCTTGATTACATTCTAACACTTACCGGGTCCATGGATTAGAGAGGTCTGTCACCCACAAACTCGTAACAGTACAGAAGCTTATCGGACAGGAAACTGAATCTTACTTCTATGCTAGCAGTGAGATAGTGCCAGGGGCAGCTCATTATATTTTTCTCATTATAAGCGAAACACTCCACCACTGCCCCTCTCACAGCTGCCTGGCTGCCACCCTGCAGCTCCTGGCCCCTTCCCTGCCCCCACCATTGCACCCATGCTGTCATGAGCCCTGCTGCCACAACTGTACCCTCAAACAGGCTCTGGTGTTTATTGATACAATACTTTTATTTTAGCTCTACTTGTTTTGGAGCAAAATACTCCTTCTTGAGGAGCCTGAAGACCTTGCAAGTACTTTGCTCTGAAAATATTCCTTTAAGCTTTCCGCCCAGGTTGGTGCAGTGTGACACATGTATTCCTTGAACTTGGTTGTCAACCTGAACCCGTCATCAAAGGCCATGAATCAGGATGCTGGCTGTCCACCACCAAGTATTGAGCAGTACAAAAATCTAGAGTGAGGTTTGCTACAACTGAGGACCACATTCACAGTAAAAATAAAATCTCCCTGCTGCTCCTGTATATCAGGAGTGGGAGAACTTCAGGACTTGTCTCATCTACTCTGAAGTTGTTTTACTAGAGCTCCAGGAGGTGCCCACCAGAACCAGGGGCAAAAAGCAGTTAGGATGAAAAAACAGGGTGCCTCTGAACATTCGGAGCCCAGGAATTTGTTTCAGTACCAGGATGGAATAAGGCTGGTGCTCCTTTCAAGCACAAAAATCTGTTCCTGGATAGCTTTCTTCATTTCTTCAATGTAGGTTGATCTGCAATGTTCTGTTGATCTACTGCAGTCACTCAGAGTAGATCCTGATCTAACTTCTGCCTTCCTGTGTTCTTTATGTCTCTTGCGGCCATCAGACTCCAGCACTTAGTGAAAACAAGATATCTCTGGTGATACGTCATGTTTCTGCCTGATTCTCATCTCATCTGTGGTTCCGTTAATGTTGTTTATCACTATCAGCGTCATATACAAAAACAATCATTTCAAAGCTCTTTGGGTGTCTTCAATTTATCATCTGCAGAGTTCTCCTGAAATGAAAACATTAATTACATGGTCAGTGTCAACAGTAGGAAGCCATCATTTCATGTGTATTCCAAACAGAGAGGTTCTTTCCCAAGCTGCAAGGTTTAACTCTTGCCAGGCCTTCATTTCTAAAAGGAGAAGAACTGAAAATCACGCTAGCCTGAAACCCAAGTGCTCTGACACACAAGCCCACTTCCTGAATTTTGCACATGCTTAGTTGCACTCTTTATCAAGTCAAATGTCTGAGGGCCCATCCCCAGGAGACAACAGGATCAGCAAGCAGAAAGCAAA
Source organism: Podarcis filfolensis (assembly GCF_964270895.1). Lineage (NCBI taxonomy): Eukaryota > Metazoa > Chordata > Lepidosauria > Squamata > Lacertidae > Podarcis > Podarcis filfolensis. The sequence continues at coordinate 29,091,179 of NC_139615.1, forward strand.
AGAACAGACAGGGTACATTTGGACAGACACTAGGGAGGTCATGTGCCGTACTTTAAAGAGGACAGTTCTCTATTTGAAGGAGTCCCTTTTTGAAGGGCTGTCTGGTTGTCAGGAGCGAACCGGCAGTAAATCACACTGTGCAAGCTGGAGTTAACTCTGTATTAGCAAGAACACAATCTGCACAGACTTGTCAGAGTGTCAGGCCTGACGAGCACAGCAGCTCATCTCCGGCGCATGAAAGATCTCATGAGATTTCAGTGAGATTCCTGAGATCTCACCAGCAATTGGCAGTGGCATGATGGGAATTGTGGCAGCAGAGCTAGCGGCAGAGGCAACAGGACAGGCAGCATGGTAGTGTCAGGTGGCACTTTTCATTTCTCTTCAAATGCCAAAATAGGATGCACCACCTTTGATGTGAGCTAAGCAACAAGCACATTGCTCTGAGGTGCTGAGGGCCAGCAGTGAATCCTCCTTGTGTCTTGGCTCCCTTTTCTTACACTGCATCTTTCCAGAGGCAACGGCGACCCTTGTTTTGCAGGCATCTTGAGGCAGAGCCCCAGGTTCTCCTTGCATCCTTGCAGCTGCTCCTCTCAAATCTGCAATGACTGATTGATTGATTGATTGATTGATTGATTGATTGAATCTTTATTCGCGTCAGCCATAGCAATAAAACAACAATACGATATACAGAGAATAGAAATAAAAAGTCAGTTATATAAAATACATTTTAGGGTTTTGAATCAATAGTCAAAGGGTGGATCTTATTCTGATTGCCCCAGCTAAAAACCTTGCAGCCTTTGCTGTCATCTGCTCATCTTGATCTGACAAGAGAAAGGACACTGTGGCAGTGGTTGGGCAATAAAAGAGGGGTGGTAACCTCATTCCTCAAGCCTTTATAAAGAGTGCAAGCCAGAAGGGCATGCGCCACCAATTCAGTACTGCCATCTCCACAGGGACATAAGAGTTCTTCATGTGGAATCTGTTGGAATCGTCCCTCCAGTACAGCCGAGGGCAATACATTCAATCTTGCGAGTGTAAAAGCATCTGCAGTGATTGCTTGTTTGCATTTATTTTCACTCCTCAGCCTCCACACCCACTCATTAGGAGGAAATGAGTTGTTAAGAAAAGAATCGAAGTGATCAAAGGTACAAGTGGGCCAGGCTTTCTCCCAGATTTTCTCAAGTAGCAACCAGCATACCGGCTTCCAAAACGAAAAGCAAGGGATTGCAGTTCAGAAGGCGCACATCTGCTTTGTTTGCAAAAGGTTCAATCCCTTGCATTGCTAGTTTAAGAAAAGGGGCAGATAGCAGGGTGTGGAGAAAGATCCTTCCCTGCCTGAGAATTTGCAGAACAACTGCTTCTGAATGCCAGCTTCTGGAAACCACTGGAGAGCAGACGGCTCTTGTACTCAGGTTCTGCTGGTGGGCTTTCTATGGTTCGCCACTGTGAGAACAGGATGCTGGACTAGATAGCATAAAGGCTCTTCTTATGTTCTATGTTGTTGTTTAGTCGTTTAGTCGTGTCCGACTCTTCGTGACCCCATGGACCAGAGCACGCCAGGCACTCCTGTCTTCCACTGCCTCCCGCAGTTTAGTCAAACTCATGCTGGTAGCTTCGAGAACACTGTCCAACCATCTCGTCCTCTGTCGTCCCCTTCTCATTGTGCCCTCCATCTTTCCCAACATCAGGGTCTTTTCCAGAGGGTCTTCTCTTCTCATGAGGTGGCCAAAGTATTGGAGTCTCAGCTTCAGGATCTGTCCTTCCAGTGAGCACTCAGGGCTGATTTCCTTAAGAATGGAGAGGTTTGATCTTCTTGCGGTCCATGGGACTACTAGGAAGACAATGAACAGGACACGAGCACCACAGAACTCTCCCAGCTTAACTCAATGGCAGCTGGTACTCAGAGGCATAATGATAGCCTCTTCCTCTATTATTTTGTCTAATCTTCTTTTCAAGTCATCCAAGTGGGTGGCCGTCACCACCTATAGTACGAGCGACTTCCATAGTTTTCTGGAAGAAGCGCTTCCAGACCGAAGGTTTTATTTCATCCAGGCTCCCGTTTCCCACAGCAACCAACCAGATACCTCAAAGAAGTCCACAGCAAGGCATGAAGGCTATAGCTATTCCTTCACAGCAACTGGAGTTTGGAGGCATGCTGATCCTCTGATCCTGGGCATGCCATGTAGCCACCATGGTCAGCAGACTTTTTCTTTTCTTTTTCTTCTTTTGCTTTTCACAAATGCTTTATTGAAATTAAAAGACCAACAAAAATTCATCCAGAAATAACAATAAAAAATCTTACATCAAATCACATTAACTTCTTCTTACATCTGTAACGACATCCCATCACCCCATCATGCATCTACCACCTATTTATTCAAGCACACTTTCCATTTTCATTTATTAATTTTCATTAATGACTTATTCTTCTATGCATTTCTACTGTACCACAGAGGTCATTCAAGGGCTGCCATTGACATTATATTATTACGATGTTCATTAAGATATTTTTTGTACATGTCCCATCCTTTAATAAATGCTTGTTCAGTGTGTCCTCTCAATTTCCCTATCATTTTTGCCAGCTCAGCGTATTCTAACAGTTTACTTTGCCACTCCAGTTTCGGGACTGTGTCCCCTTTCCAGTATGTAGCGATTAATATTCTTGCAGCTACCGTGGTGTACAAGAATATTTTCCTTGCATTTTTAGGGATGTCTGAACCTAGCATACCCAAAAGGAAAACTTCCGGCTTTTTAAATAAAATAGATCTTAAACATCTTTTTGACCTCATTATAAATTACCTCCCAGAAATCCTTTACTTTCTTACAGTTCCACCACATATGTAGCATTGTGCCTTCCGCTTCCCCACATCTCAAATGTTTACTTGAGGTATTTTTGTACATTTTAGATAGTTTTAATGGTGTTAAATGATCAGCAGACATTTATCATCTTTATCCACTATGAAACGTTCTCTTGCGGATCTGCAAGGAACTGATTCTGTTTGCTTTGTGGTGGGCTTGTCTGGACTAGAGAATCGGGCTCTTACAGCATAAATCAGCTAGAAGGAGTGAGGAGAATATTATTACTTAGCCAAAAATGCCCACAGAGTCTTTGCTCCCCGTGCCTCTTCCTCTTGCATCACTACCTGTGATAATAGCTTTGCTGGAGCACTCTAACGATGGCTGCAGATTACCAGGTGGAAAATAGTAGGTTCCTTTCTGCAAAACCAGCACTCTGTCTGCTGCTAGGCTGACTGGCATGCGGAAGTGGGAAGAGGTGCTCCAACAATGTGCTAGTCAAGGCAACTCAGTGTTTGGCAAACACCTTTTGGGTGATAACTATCCTTGGGGGTTCTTCTGATGCCTATCGCAGCATATCCCATCATTAATCATACACCTGCAAATCTCTGCGGTGTTAGCTTGCGCCGGATACATGCTGGAGGTGCCAACAGATCAGCAAAGGCAAGAAGGCGCGGGCGTCTTAAAGGACAGGTCCCAACACACCAGCTCCTCGCAGCCTGGGAAAGACAGGCCTTGTGCAAAGTTGCATGAGCTGTTCATCAAGAAGGGATGGTGGGGTGGAGGTGGGGCAACCCTCAATTGGATTAGGCCGCTAATCCCCAGTCTTTTCAGAGGCAGGGCCCACCTGTAACCACAGCCTGCAACATGGAACCTGCATTTTAAAACATTTCCTTATTGTTCTTGAAGAGAGAGAGAGAGAAATATAACCCTTTCCTTGAAGTGATGTGAATCACCTTGGCTCAGATAGGGTTGCCATATTCCCAGCAGTGAAAATCCAGACGTATGGCAGCTACCCTAGCTCAGAGCATTATTCAGTTGTGGGCCGTGACAACCCACCAGTTGTAAGGCAGTAATTTAGAATCATAGAATTGTAGAGTTGGAAGGGGCCCAGAGTATCCTCCAGTCCAACTCCCTGCAAAGGAGGAATATGCAGCTGTCCCATACAGGGACCGAACTTGCAACTTTGGCATTGTCAGCACCACACTCTAACCAACTGAGCTATCCAGTCACACCTTAGGGGCCAGATGCAAATGGTGGGCTAATCTCAGACCCTCCAAGTGTCCCTATTTTTCCAGGGGCAGTCGTGGATTTACAGAAGCCACCCCAGTTTCTGATTTGATCCCAGAATGTCCCACTTTTCCTTGGGACGTTCCTATTTTCTTTGGAGAAATGTTGGAGGGTATGGAGTTATGCGACCCCCTCAAACCAAAGAGATAAGTGACTATACAACCTTTAGAAGACATCTGAAGGCAGCCCTGTACAGTGGTACCTCTGGTTACATACGCTTCAGGTTACAGACTCCGCTAACCCAGAAATAGTACCTCAGGTTAAGAACTTTGCTTCAGGATGAAAACAGAAATTGTGCTCTGGCGGCGCGGCGGCAGCAGGAGGCCCCATTAGCTAAAGTGGTGCTTCAGATTAAGAACAGTTTCAGGTTAAGAACGGACCTCCAGAACGAATTAAGTACTTAACCTGAGGTACCACTGTACAGGGAAGTTTTTAAATGTTTTATTATGTTTTTATATATGTTGGAAGCTGGTATAAATGTAGTTGTTGTTGTTGTTATCATGGAATAGGACATCCCTATTTTCATCAGAGAAATGTTGGAGGGTATGGCCACTCTACTTTTAGTTCAGGGGTGGGGAACCCCAGGCCTCCAGGCCCTCTGAACTCTCCCAGGCCACAACCCATCTCTCTCAAGCCCTACCCCTCACTGAGCTTGCTTGCTTCTTTGAGCATTTCTTGCCCTTGAAATACAATCATGTCTCTTGCTTGACTGGATGGAGGATGGGGAAAGGTGTAGACACCAGTCTCCTGTGCAAAAGTAAAACCCTGCCCACATTTGCCTGTGACTCTGTCCATCACTGGCATGTGGCCCTGGGAAAGCTGCCCAGGAAGGAATGTGGTCCTCGGACTGTAACGGGTTCCCCACGCCTGTTCTAGGTCTTGCTCTTATGCCCCATGCTGCTGAGACAATAAATTTACTTCCATGTAGGGAGTTCCTGTGTAGCAGCAGGAGCAGAGACATGCTTCCAGCCTCAGTCCCGAAATTGCACCCTGTTCCCTAGGGGCTGCCACTCTTGCTAGCTGTGCTCACCAACCCCACCTCTCCCTTTGCCCTTCCCCCACGTCTGACAAAAAAACTCCCTTTACAATTTGTCCCAAGCCCCTCCCCTCTCTTGTTAAGCCCCGCCTCCTTTTAAACTTCACCCCTGAACTCATGCGCACATCAGTTTGCTAAATTTAATTTTACCCTCACAATAACCAGGTGACTGGTCCTAAGTCACCCAGCAAGCATAATCATGAAGCGTTTCTGGTGACACAGCACATAAGTCGTTGACATGACGTGCATCTTTGTTCCCTGGCATGCTCGCTTTCCTCTTCATCACCAGCTAAGCTGTGGCTGTAATATAGGATGGGTATGTTGGTATGTATCTGTGCACCACACAGGCCACACCCAGGTGTGTAGTCAATGCAGTATAAAACCATCTAGTCTGCCCTTGCCCTCTGGGCAAAAGATATAGATGTAACCCAAGGAAGGGGGAGCACCCATGGAGGTATGGCAGCAACTGCAGAGCACAGTGGTCAGTTGGGTATGGAGGGCATAAGGAGGTGATCTTGTAGGTATTCTGATTCCAAGCTGTATAGGGCTTTATACACCAATACTTTGTGCCTCCTGAACCTGGCTGTTACATGGGACACAGGTGGCGCTGTGGTCTAAACCACTGAGCCTCTTGGGCTTGCCGATCAGAAGGTCGGTGGTTTGAATCCCGACGACGGGGTGAGCTCCTGTTGCTCTGTCCCAGCTCCTGCCAACCTAGCAGTTTCAAAGCACAACAATGCAAGTAAATAAATAGGTACTGCTGCGACAGGAAGGTTAACAGCATTTCCATGCGCTCTGGTTTCTGTCATGGTGTGACAGACCAGAAGCAGTTTAGTCATGCTGGCCACATGACCTAGAAAGCTTTCAGTGGACAAACACCGTCTCCCTTGGCCTGAAAGTGAGATGAGCGCCGCAACCCCATAGTCGCCTTTGACTGGACTTAACCGTCCAGAGGTCCTTTACCTTTATTACTTGACTAAAAATGGAAAATAGATTAAGCATGCAAAGTGTGGTGAGGCAGAAGGACAAAAGCTAGCATGCTTCGTAACCCAGCCGGATGGATGGGGTATAAATAATAAACTTACTATTCTGATTATTAGAGCTGGTGGGGGACAGGAGGACAGCCTGATTCCTGCAGCACCTGCATAGCTCCAGATCAGATATGTGCCCTGTAAAATCCCAAAAGGGATATGTTGAGACTAGCGATCATAATTAGGTGCCAAATTTTGAAAACAAGGGAACTATTCTGTCCCACACAGTCATGTTTGAACAAGCTCCTTGCAGAGGGGCACCGGTTGCCAAAGAAGTTTTTTCCCTGCCTGTCTCACGCTACAGGGAATCCAGTAACACCTTTGCATATTGCTGGGGACAGATATAGATCAGCTCTGAATCAATTAGCAGCCAAAGCTAGAAGTCAGGGAACTTGGGAAACAGCCTGTGGGGCATTTTCCTCTCTGGCTCTCTGTTATCAGCCCAAGGAGGCACCATGATAATTGCATCCTTGCAACATTTGTCTTTTTGTAACCACAGCTACACCGAGTCTACATCTGTAGGGTTCAAGCCCTCAAGGCCCCAAGAACCTATGGCCTAACTCAGGAAGCAGTTGAGCCCATCTGCCACCGCCAACTACTGGCAAAAGGAAGGAACTGCACCCACCAGAACATGCTCAGCCACAGTTCAAAGCAGGCGGGGGCTGGTGCAAAACCCTGCAAACTTTTGCCAAAGTTTGGCACCAGTTTGGAGTGAATCGGACAAGGTTGGGTTTTTGGTTACCCTTTGACCTCCTGGTTTGAGTGGCTATTGCTCCATTTGTGGGGTGCTGCAAAATGCAGTGTTTTTGCTGCAAAACACTGCAAAACCATTGCCAAAAATATTGCATTTGGGGGCATTAACTATGAACCCAGGTTTGCTTTATCAATTACTCCATTTGTGGAGTGCTGCAAAATGACTGCAAAGCTTTGGCACCAGTTTTGAGGGGGGTCCCAGATTTTGGAGTTCATCGTTAATGAAGCCCATCTTTTGCACACATTCCTTGTTTGGAGAACTGCATTGCAAAATTCAAAGAATCCAAATTTTGAAGGATGGCTGTGTTTTAGACTGGGCATTGTTTCTGGAAGTGCAAATCAGGTCCACCTTGAACAGTGAACGGAACTGAATTTCTCCCACATCCCATGTCTCACACTCTTGGAAAGTGAACAATTCGTAGAATGCAATCCCGCAATACTGTCAGAACCACCTATACAAAGTCAAGGATGGGGGGGGGAGCCCAAGGAGTGAGAAATGGGGAATCCGAGACCTTAACCCCACTTACCTTTAGGAAGCCAGTGGCAGTTAGAGGCAAGTGAAACACACAACAGTTGTTTAAAAAAACCACAGTCAGAAACCCCCAAACTATAAAAAAATGTAAAACATTAGACTTTAAAAATTTCCCGATACAGGGTTGCCTTCAGACATTTTCTGAAAGTCAGGTAGTTGATTATTTCCTTGACATCTGATGGGAGGGCATTCTACAGGGCGGGCACCACCACTGAGAAGGCCCTCTGCCTCGTTCCCTGTAACCTCACTTCTCACGGCGAGGGAAGCACCACAAGGCCCTCGGAGCTGGACCTCAGTGTCCGGGCTGAAGGATGCTTGTGCACCTTCCAGATGAATGAAAATAGCAAGAATCCATTCCAGAACATTCACAAAAGTCAGGGTTTTTTATTTTTTGTTTTTAGCAGAAGAAAAAGCTGGGATTTTGTGGTACATTATTCCTTAATGCTAGCCAAATAACAAAGGCATGCGAAGAATTCCACGGAAAACCCCAGGAACTATGCCATGATAAACAGTGCCATAAATAGCCACTTGTGGATCTTCTTAACATGGCAATATTATTCTTGTTTAACTGTTTCACAGCCCACTCGAGTGCATCTTTCCTTGGAACTAAGCCCCAGTGTTCCTGGGGCTTGCAACCTGAATTGATCATTGTTCTTCTCCTTAAAGCCTTTTCGAGGAAAGACAGGGTAACATTTCAAATAAATAAACAGGACTTCTGTCTTGGAAGCTTGCTCTCAAATCTGCTCTCTTTCCAATGGTATTTATGGCTTCATTTCGGCAATCCTCTCTCTCCCCGCCCCTCCCCCAGCCTCCTCCTGTGCCACTGAAATAAAAGGAGGTTTCGATGGGAATCTTTTGAGCGTGCAGATTGATGCGACTTGAGGAGGCTTGGAAAGCACTGCTTTCTGACGACAGCTGGTGCTATGCTTCACACCACTTGCAGTACATTCCAGGCAAAAGGTGTTCCCCGCAGCCAGCCAGCCTTACGTGCCCCTGAGCACTGGTTCCTGAATTATGAGCTTTTAGAAATAATTGCAGAGCAGTCAACACCTTAGCAGCGTCAGGCCAGAATAATTAAACACAGAGACATCCCTGCAGTTTATAGCCCAGGGATGAGGAAACTGAGGCCTGGGAGATGAATGTGGCCCTCCATCCTTTTCTATCCGGCCCTCAGAACTCTCCCCAGGCCACCCCCTCGCTGGTCCTGCTTTGCATCTCAAGTGGTGGGGTGGTTTTTTTGCCAGGCTGGAATGTGTTCTTGAACTCAGAGAATGCCTCCAGTTTGTCACAATGGTGGGCAGAGAGGAGCATGTGAGTGTGGGGAGAAACTAGCCTACTGCACAAAATGTACATATGTCGTCCCATCCACTTTTGGCTCTGTCCCCTCACACCACTGACACGTCGACTTCAGAAGGTTATCAAGAAGGAAATGTGCCCCAGGGACACGGGTGGCGCTGTGGGTTAAACCACAGAGTCTAGGGCTTGCCGATTAGAAGGTCGGTGGTTCGAATCCCCGCGACGGGGTGAGCTCCTGTTGCTTTGTCCCTGCTCCTGCCAACCTAGCAGTTCTAAAGCACGTCAAAGTGCAAGTAGATAAATAGGTACCACTCCAGCAGGAAGGTAAACGGTGTTTCCGTGCACTGCTCTGGTTCACCAGAAGTGGCTTAGTCATGCTGGCCACATGACCTGGCAGCTGTATGCCGGCTCCCTCAGCCAATAAAGCGAGATGAGCGCCGCAACCCCAGAGTCGGCCACGACTGGACCTAACGGTCAGGGGTCCCTTTACCCTTTACCTTTACCCTCGCAGTACCCCAATATCTGTCCTGTTCACTTCTTACCATTCAAGGAAAGTGTGACACAGCCCATCCACTGTAGTATGAAGAAATTCAGCCTAACTGCGTTCTTGCCAAAGACTGTTTTTCACATTATTATTTTCAGAAATAATCTGTCACGGAAAGAAGACAAAGCAAAGCCAAAGTTGTCTTGGACTTTTGTCTTCTCTTCCAGGGTTCTTCGGTTGCTATTTACTACCTTGTCATGCACCTGGTCGTACATTTTAACCCTTGAAAGCATTCGTACGGCACTCTTGTTCACATGTTGCCGTGTGGCACAGCTTTGAGGAAGCCATTGGTAGCATATTGCTTGGAGTGACTCTGGTATTGTTTTTTAAAGAAAACTATGTGAGAAGCAGGGACGCGGGTGGCACTATGGGTTAAACCACAGAGCCTAGGACTTGCCGATCAGAAGGTCGGGGGTTCGAATCCCCGTGATGGGGTGAGCTCCCGTTGCTCGGTCCCTGCTCCTGCCAACCTAGCAGTTCGAAAGCATGTCAAAGTGCAAGTAGATAAATAGGTACCGCTCTGGCGGGAAGGTAAACGGCATTTCCGTGCGCTGCTCTGGTTCACCACTTAGTCATGCTGGCCACATCACCTGGAAGCTGTACGCCGGTTCCCTTGGGCAATAAAGCGAGATGAGCGCAGTAACCCCAGAGTCGGTCACGACTGGACCTAATGGTCAGGGGTCCCTTTACCGTTATGTGAGAAGCAGCCTCTAGAAGTGAACTTTAGTTGTCAGCATAGCATTGTGTTTAATTCCAGCAGAATAGTAAAACAACTGGAAAGGGGAATCCTTAGTCTATTTGGGGAACATTTATTACAAAGGAATTCGTACCAACCTCCAAAGCCACGCCCAATGAGGAGTCATTTGTCTCCCAAAGCTTATGTGTTAACTACAAATTTCCTTGCACTGACTCGCCAAAGGGCCGCCTGCAGCTGGAAGTTCTGGGCTTCTCTGCCTTGCCTTTCTGATAAAATGTTGCATTGATGCCTGTGCCAAACCACCCCATTGCTAAATTTACCCAATTTCCCTCCTTCTGGCGCCGCCATCTGCAAAACTATTTCACTAATCCTAGAAGTCTCTGGCACCAAATACACTGCACACATATTAACAATCTTGGTCTATTGCCTAGATTTCAAACAACATTATATTTGCCATTTGTTTTGTTTAATCCTCCAGTCTTTTAAATATCTATTGAGCTGGATGGGGAAGGGGTTTTTATCGGACAAAAGAGCAGGTGTTACAAGCAGGAGCTGCAACAAAATGTTGCAGTGCCAGGTGCTCCTAGTGTTCCATTCCGTTAGACTAGACCTCCTTCATGACACTCCATTCAATTTCCCTTCACACCCACTTTACCACCCTGCCCTCTCTTCCATGGCCACGAAACACACTCAGGCGACATCCGCCCCATACATTTAAAGCAGTACGCATGACTTCATGCAGTTATGGCTTCCCCCAAAGAATTCTGGGAGCTGTAGTTCACTAAATGTGCTGAGAGCTGTTAGGAGACCCCTGTTCCCCTCACAGAGCAACAATTCCCAGAGTTCCCTGGGAAGAGGGATTGAGTGTTCAAACACTCAGGGAATTGTAGCTCAGGGAGAGGAATAAAGGATCCCCTAACAACAGCCACCCTGTGAAATTCACAGGTCTCTAAATCTTGCAGCGCAGTTCTCCAGCCAAGGAACATGTGCAAAATTGCATATACTAGGGCAAAGTGTGCATAAAATGGCGTATTTTTTTGAAAAAAAAATAGCATACACAGCAAATGTGCATTAAAACTGCTCTGCGATATGTGTGTATTGGAGAAAACAGCAAACAAGCATGGGTATCTTAGAAGAATTTGACCTCAGATGCTGATGAATTTTCTTGAGGACATTTTTAAATATCTCAAACTGATGTGGAAATGTGGAGATCGGAAAAACGAGACACTGAGTGAAACCAAAAAATTGACAGGTTCACCCACTCTCCCCTGTAAACCACCTAAAGTACAATCATGGTGGCAGACAAATGCAAAGTGGTCTTTCCATCCGTCTCCCCAACCCACTAGTCCAGCAGTTCTCAACCTGTGGGTCCCCAGATGTTGTTGGACTACAACTCCCATCATCCCTAGCTAGCAAGCAGGTTGTAGTCCAACAACATCTGGGGACCCAGGATGAGAACCACTGTGCTAGTCCCTCTTAATGGGTGGATGATCTAACCATCTCTAATTGGTTGCTGGGTCAGCAAGAGGCTGGCCATCACATGCTCTAGCCCAGGGTTTGTTTGGTTTTCTTTGGTTATGGTATTGTACTTCCACTGGCCATGCCATGGGACCCAACCATTGGAAGCTACCCATTGGCCCATCTAGATCAATATTGCCTACACTGACCAGAAGTGCCTGTCCAGGGTTTCAAGCAGGGAATACTTCCAGCCCTAACTGGGAGATGCCAGGGATTGAACCTGGGACCTTTCATCTGCAAGGCAGAAGCTCTACAACTGAGCCACCACCCCTCCCTGTAACAGTACTGCTCTTATTAGTGGGAGTGGTTTCAGCCCTGCAGAACAGGTTAGCAGAACTCTTTCCCCTATTTTCTCCTGCCCATTCCCCATCTTTGACCTTTACATCTCTAGGAAGAAAAAAAAATAGCTTCTATTTTACTATTAGTGACCAAACAGTCATATTAATTTTATTTTACCTTCTTCCTGCTTCTCAGTGCCCAACAGAACCCCCACACCTCTCCAGTGTATTAAGAAAATCCTTATTCAAACGTCTGAATAGTTCTGGACTCACCTGTCAGAGGGACAGGGAAATCAGGGGTGGGGATGGAGAGAGGAAGTGTGGTGGGTGCAAGGGAGAGCAAAGAAACTTTGGGAAATGTAAATGTCAGGGAACTCAATGCCCAGAAGAAGGGGGACTTCTTTAAACTTCTAATGTTTGATCTTGGGTGTTTGGTTGCATTGTAGCATTGGGTGTGATTTATGATATTCAGAGTACAAAAGAGAATCTAACAAAATTCTGCAGCTTGCTTTTTTTATTTTAGGAAAGCAATAATTTGTGACTGCGGGACGCGGGTGGCGCTGTGGGTTAAACCACAGAGCCTAGGACTTGCCGATCAGAAGGTCGGCGGTTCAAATATCCCCAGACGGGGTGAGCTCCTGTTGCTCGGTCCCTGCTCCTGCCGACCTAGCAGTTCAAAAGCACATGAAAAAGTGCAAGTAGATAAATAGGTACCGCTCCGGCGGGAAGGTAAACGGCGTTTCCGTGCACTGCTCTGGTTCGCCAGAAGCGGCTTAGTCATGCTGGCCACATGACCCAGAAGCTGTACACCGGCTCCCTCGGCCAATAAAGCGAGATGAGCGCCGCAACCCCAGAGTCAGTCATGACTGGACCTAATAGTCAGGGGTCCCTTTACCTTTACCTAATTTGTGACTGCATAATGCTCTGTATGAGATGCTGAGATGGTTCTTTGCCTAAACAGCAGGGAAAATCATGCTGACGAGTTTTCTGGTAGACTGCTAGGTGGAGATTTCTCCAGATCAGACATTTGTGGGTAAAATTCATGGCCCTTACAGCTAGGGATGGGAGAGAAAACAGATTAGGCAACCTCAGCTAATTCACCTTTTGTGAAAGAATGCATGAACCAAACCTCAGCCATTCTTTGAAATTTGCACTTTTCCGAATTTTGCAACACAGTTCTCCAGCCCTGGGATGTGAGCAAAGAGAGGCATATACTAGGTAAAGTGTGTGTAACGATGTATACATTATTGCAAATAACAGGAAAAAATGCATTCTATCAAGGAAAATTGCTTTGCAAAAAAAATGTGTAAACTGGGGGCAGGGATTGAGCCAAAATGCAAACAAAGTTTCATGAGCGCTTTTAAACTTGCAAACTGGTGTGGAAATGTGGAGAAATGAAGTTAAGGATTTAAAATGAGAGAGAGATAAATGGAGGGAGGTGGGGGTTGACAGATCTGCCCATCCCTGCTGGAAACCAATTCCTGGGGTTAAGTTCTCTCATTCCTGAAACTATTTCCTTCGATAGCAGTTTGCCAGCAGAACTTCATTAAATTCCGTGCTGCGAAGGAGGAGCAGCCTAGCCTTGGACTGAACTCTGTTTGAACCTCAGGATGGGCTCTTTGCTAGAGCTCATTGTGTTCCCAGCCTGCCCAGTACTCACCAGTAGGTGATGGGTGATCGCATTCCACATGAGTGGCTTCATCAACTTCTCTGCATACCTCCCTGGCACAAGCTTAAGTTATTAATTCCCTGATTTAAGAGAAAACAAACATGCCTCTGGACTTAAGCTGCAGGCTGTTGCTCTTAGAGATGGAATCAATCACACGACGGCAGAGCAAAAGTTTCTCCCTCCCCACCCGGAGAAGAATCACAACCCCATCTGTGCACAGCCCTTATGACTCACAGTCCTTTAGGTCAGTGCCAACCCAAGTCGTTTTGCAACTTAAGGAGAAGGGCAAGGTGGCCACTAAATCTGCTCTGTATATTTAAAGCACTACCACTTTAAATATTCATGGCCTCCCCTGAAGAATCTTGGGAACTGTAGTTTTAAAAGGGTACTGGGAGTTGTAAGGAAACCTCTATCATCCTTACAGAGCTACAGAGTTCCCCACGAAGAGGGATTGAATATTAAACCATTCTGTGAAAGGAATGTTGTTGTTTAGTCGTTTAGTCGTGCCCAACTCTTCGTGACCCCGTGGACCAGAGCACACCAGGCACTCCTGTCTTCCACTGCCTCCCACAGTTTGGTCAAACTCATGCTGGTAACTTCGAGAACACCATCCAACCATCTCGTCCTCTGTCGTCCCCTTCTCCTTGTGCCCTCCATCTTTCCCAACATCAGGGTCTTTTCCATGGAGTCTTCTCTTCTCATGAGGTGGCCAAAGGATTGGAGCCACAGCTTCAGGGTCTGTCCTTCCAGTGAGCACTCAGGGCTGATTTCCTTGAGAATGGATAGGTTTGATCTTCTTGCAGTCCATGGGACTCTCAAGAGTGAAAGGAATAGGGTTCTCCTAACTACTCTCCGCATCCATAGCAAGCTACGGCTCCCAGAACCCTTTTTCTAAAAGTTTTTATTTATACTTTTCAAGTTTATACATCTCATTAGTTTTACCATCGATTTAACATTTCAAAGCCTGACTTCCTTCCCCCTCTTTCTGCGGTTCCTTAAATTTATTTTTTAATATCTTCTGCATATCCAGATTCATTTAATTTGCTCATTTCATTATCTACTTTCAGTATATACTCTTATGAAACTGCAGGTTATTTCAGCAATCTTGCTAATGTTTTTATCCGTTTGCAATTTATCTGTAAATATTCAGTAAACTATTTCCATTCTTCTGTTAAAAAGTTTGTTATCTTGGTTTCTTATTCTTCCGGTAAGTTTCGCCATTTCTGCCTATTCCATAAGTTTTTGTATCCATTCTTCCTTTGCTGGCACTTCTGCTTCTTTCCACTTTGCTGCTGTGCTAGCATACATAAATAAATTTCTATACAATTTAGGTAGTTCTGTCCCTTTAATTCCTCCCAGAATTCTTTGGGGGAAAGCCATGACTATTTAAAATGGCATCATAGTGTTTTAAAATGTAAGGTGTGGATGTGGCCCTGGATGAAAACCATTCCCCCAAACAATGGGCCATAAGAGGCCAAACCCTTTTGAGGCTAGGACTCTCATCTCACTCCATGCTACAGATGCCAAGCCCAGGCAGTTTGAGGGTAGCACGACTGGTTTGGCCATGCTGGGCACCGCACTGCAGCGGTCGCTGAAATAATGCTGCAGAATGAACTACAAGCGGCAGGGGGCATCCAATGTTAGCGTTGCACAGAGCAGTGTTGAAATTTGATAGCCCAAAGTCTGCCACTGCCAGGCCTTACTCTTCTTCCCATAAGGCCCCTCATTCATTTGCCACCATTTGCCTAACTTGGAGACAACAGAGAGATGAAAGGTCATCATCACGGTGCTCATCTTTGGAAGCAGAGGAGGAGAGAATAATAATAATAATAATTTATAATAATTTGTTATTTCTACCTTGCCCATCTGGCTGGGTTTCCCCAGCCACTATGGGCAGCTTTCAACAGAACATTAAAAACAGAATACAGTGGTACCTCGGGTTAAGTACTTAATTCGTTCCGGAGGTCCGTTCTTAACCTGAAACTGTTCTTAACCTGAAGCACCACTTTAGCTAATGGGGCCTCCTGCTGCCACCATGCCACCGGAGCACGATTTCTGTTCTCATCCTGAAGCAAAGTTCTTAACCTGAAGCACTATTTCTGGGTTAGCGGAGTTTGTAACCTGAAGCGTATGTAACCTGAGGTACCACTGTAAAGCTTCAAACATTAAAAACTTCCCTAAACAGGGCTGCCTTCAGATGTCTTCTAAAAGTGGGATAGTTGTTTATTTCCTTGACATCTGATGGGAGGGTGTTCCACAGGGCGGGCGCCACTACTGAGAAGGCCTTCTGCCTGGCTCCCTGTAACCTCACTTCTTGCAGTGAGGGAACCACCAGAAGGCCCTCGGAGCTGGATCTCAGTGTCCAGGCTGAACGATGGGGGTGGAGATGCTCTTTCAGGTATACTGGGCCGAGGCCGTTTAGGGCTTTAAAGGTCAGCGCCAACACTTTGAATTGTGCTCAGAAATGTACTGGGAGCCAATGTAGGTCTTTCAAGACCGGTGATATATGGTCTCGGCAGCCACTCCCAGTCACCAGTCTAGCTGCCGCATTCTGGATTAGTTGCTGTTTCCGGGTCACCTTCAAAGGTAGCCCCACGTAGAGCACATTGCAATAGTCCAGACAGGAGATAACGAGATCATTCACCACTCTGGTGAGACAGTCTGCACACAGGTATGTTCTCAGCCTGTGTACCAGATGGAGCTGATGGACAGTTGCCCTGGACACAGAATTGACCTGTGCCTCCATAGATAGCTGTGGGTCCAAAATAACTCCTAGGCTGCACCCTGCTACTTCAGGGGCACAGTTGCCCCATTCAGGACCAGGGAGTCCCCACACCCGCCTGCCCCCTATCCCCCAAAAACAGTACTTCTGCCTTGTCAGGATTCAGCCTCAACCTGTTAGCCGCCATCCATCCTCCAACTGCCTCCAGGCACTCACGCAGAACCTTCACAACATTCACTGGTTCTGATTATAAAGAGAGGTAGAGCTGGGTATCATATGCATACTGATGAACAACCAGCCCAACCCCCCTGATGATCTCTCCCAGTGGCTGCATGTAGATGTTGAAAAGCATTGGGGAGAGGACGGAACCCTGAGGCACAGCACAAGTGAGAGCCCAGGGGTCTGAACACTCATCCTCCAACACTACTTTCTAGACACAGGCCAAGAGAGAAGAGGAAGTTGGAGAGATGGTCCTGGATCCAGAGTCAGATTCACACCGGTGTTGGCTCCAGGTTTTGGGGGAGTGGACCCCCTTTTCTTCCAACCCCCCTATTCCTCTCCAAGGCATTGCTGCCCTAGTCTTCTCCCTCTGTGCCTAGTCTGCCCAGGTGTTGCCAAGTCTCTTCACTCTTGCCACTCCATACAGGAGAAGAAGCAGGACTGGGCTTCTGTGAGTAAAGGGATGGGGGGCCTCAAATGTGGGCCAGTTTGGTCCTCCAAGCATCTCTATCCAACCCTCAAAACTCTCCCAGTGGCTGCACCCCGTCATTATTCTGACTCCACACATCCATTAAGAGCTTTTGCCTGACTGAGAAGTATTCTTGAACTGTGATAACTTGAATTTTGCTCACCTGGATGGAGGGATATACGTACATGGTGTGTACATGTGTATAAGGAAAAAAACTTCTGCCTTTTGCATGGCTGGAATGTTCCCTATTAGTTGTTGCATATGTTGCCCTGCCCACTATTTGCCTCTGGTCCCGCCCACCCGAGTTGCATACATTGCCCCTCCCATTATTTGCCTCTGGCCCTGCCCACCCGAGTTGCATGCATTGCCCCGCCCATTAATTCCCTCTAGCCCCGCCCAACTGTGGCATACAGCCCTTGGGAAGGTAGCCCATGAGATAATGCAGCCCTCAGAATTAAAACAGTTCCATACCTCTGCTCAAAAGGACAAGTGGTCCCTCTGTAGGTCTATGGATCTTGGTAGAAGCCCAGCAATGGCTGCGCTTGCACAACTGTTTGTTCCATGTTCATGCTGTTTCCCTGGCTGTTAATTTCCACATTATATTTGAACCTTCACAAAATGTAAATGCCACTTCTAGAAATATAGCGGAATACAGCGCATGTTTTGCACATATTTCCATATTATTTGCAAACGGGCTTTGTATGGAAGCAAACAACACAGAAATGAGTGCTAAAATTGCACCGTATTCCCCCTATATTTCTGAAAGCAGCTTTCACATCGTGTGAAAGCTCAAATATAATGCAGGAATTAACAGTTAGGGAAACGTTGGGGAAACAGAATAAACTGCCTCGTGAATGTAGTAAATTGAGTGCCTTCCTTTGTGGGCGCCCTTTGCGGGGCCGCGCTCAGCACCTAGGCCCACTCGGGACCCACCAGCTGGTTGGGCTGGCCCGCCTCCTTGTGCTAGTCATTGGAGGTTCCTGCCAAACCTCAGTTAGCCAATCAGCCCTGCAGGGAGGTGGGGCCAGACTGCTTAAATAGGAGGCGCTGTTCAGCAGGCGCTGCTACGGTCCTTTGATGGTTGCTGTTCAAGAGTCGGGAAGGAATTTCCCTGCATTGGCAGGTTTTGCCTTCCCCGTAGCAATTCGTCACAACTTTGGTGGTTTTAAGCCTCGGGCTAAAGGTTTTAAGCCTTTAGTCTATCTTCCCTAAATGGGGGCGTGGGGTGTGAAGTGGTGACTCACACACACACACACATACACACACACCCATGGTGGTGATTCCAGGGTCCCCTCTTAAAGGGGTTTGTATATGGGAGTCACTGGCCATACACTGAAAGGTTGTGGGGATATAGGGTGGGCTGCCAGTGCACACAAGTGTCTTGCTGTGCACCCTCCTATATCCCATTCACCCTGAGGAGCCCCAGTTCCCCCCAGCTTTGGGGCTGGGAGGGATACACACCCAATGCCTAAGCCAAGGTCTTCCTGCATCTGAAAGGTTTAATAAAGTTGTCGCCAATTTTAAATTCCATAACATGTAGGCACAAGCCCTTATTCCTTCTGGTGGGTTTCTCGGGGCTGGGCTTTCCCCCCCGGTTCCAGCCCTATCACATGCCGATGATATTTTGAACTCATTGACAAGCTGCCGCCACTTTGTTTCCAAAGCATTGAGAGATTATTGCTGCTTTCATTAGTATATGAAGTGATAAACTCAGGGTTGTAGCCAGCTTGATCATACTCAGAGGAGACACACTGAAATACAGTGGTACCTCGGGTTAAGTACTTAATTTGTTTCGGACGTCTGTTCTTAACCTGAAACTGTTCTTAACCTGAAGCACCACTTTAGCTAATGGGGCCTCCCGCTGCCGCTGTGTCACCACCACACGATTTCTGTTCTCATCCTGAAGCAAAGTTCTTAACCTGAGGTAATATTTCTGGGTTAGCAGAGTCTGTAACCTGAAGTGTATTTAACCTGAAGTGTATGTAACCCGAGGTACTACTGTACATGGGCTCAAGTTAGACATGGCTAACTGAAGTCCACTGACTTCCATGGGTCTGCTGTAAAGATGACTTAGTAGGGATGAGACCCACAGTGTACATGCTTATGTGAAACGAGCCAACCAGAAGCAGTGTGTTTGAATGCAGACGGGAATAAACAGAACATTCAAGCAAGACCAGCAGTGACAAAATGTTGCACACCAGTCCAGATTTTAGCCACTCCCATTGACCCGCCCCTCCTGTTTTCCATCGTGTCCAGGAACCAATCATCATTCTGTAGCCACTGTGTGTGTGTGTGTACACAAATGGCACGATGCAAGAGTGCATGCCATGCCACCTGGTGGAGAACTGCTTCATGCGCAGCTCTAAATCGTCACTGGGCACTTGTACATATGGAAGAGAAGTTTCGTGCCCGCCTCGTCCGCCTGACAACCAGCAGAAAGAAACTTCCTTCGCTACATGCCACGGGGTTTATGAAAGAGGCTTTACCTGCTAAGTCCTGAAGGTGTCACTCTTTATGTGTTTTTTGTATTATCTACCATAGGCTGCGGCTCCAGCTGAGCTGGATGAACTGTCCCACTATTATTTCTTCACTTACAGTATTTATATCCCACCTCAAGTACAGGGTTTGCATGCGCCTCATTTAATCCCCACAACAACCCTGTTAAGTAGGTCAAGTTGAGGGGTGGTGACTGGCCCAGGGTCACTCAATGAGCTTCATGGCTGAGTGGGGATTTGAACCCTGGTCTCCCAGGCCCTAGTCCAACACTCTTGCCTACCTTTCCTTTACATATCAGATACGTACCATCTTTATTGTCTTTTTGGTACCTGTTGACAACCAACCTCTCCCAGCAAGCCTTCCGAGCGGAGATTTTTATCCCACCCTTTATCTGTACAGTGGAACCTCGGGTTAAGAACTTAATTCATTCTGGAGGTCCATTCTTAACCCGAAACTGTTCTTAACCTGAAGCACCACTTTAGCTAATGGGGCCTCCTGCTGCCACCACACCATCGGAGCACATTTTCTGTTCTCATCCTGAAGCAAAGTTCTTAACCCGAGGTAATATTTCTGGGTTAGCGGAGTCTGTAACCTGAAGCATATGTAACCTGAAGCGTATGCAACCCGAGGTACCACTGTATAAGAAATGGACTATTTCAAATGTCACCATGTAAGCCTGGTATAATCGACCATTAGCTAAGATTGTGAGGTACATTTGGAGGCACACATCAAATGCTTGCTTGGCGCAATTAACAAGGAGACACAAAGTTGTTGTTTTTTCTGATTGCATCAAGCAGCAATGGAGCTTTATTAGACAACCCTCATCAATGACACAAGTCACGTATTGGCCACTAACAAGCTAAAGCAAGACACATCCTGCAAGGAAGACCTCTGAAGAACGGAACAAGCAAGCAGAAAGGGGCACAGGGGCAGGTGTGCGCTTCCTATAACAGCGGGACCAGTTGGTGGGTTTGAAGTTGGAGCGACGACAAAGGACAAATGGTTAGTCATAGGATTTCCTGCCGTGTACTGTTGGGAGAGAAAAGGGAAAAGGTGAGTCTTTAGGGGCACAGGAATGCATAAATGACAAAGACTGAGGTGTAAGTTACGTTCAACACCGGCATGTGAAACTTGCTTTCTTACTTCCTAAATGCAGCGTGGCACAGATTTGGCCTTTTGTTCTAATAGAATGAAAATGCCTGCGGTCACATCCACACCATCCATTTAAAGCACCCTTATGCCAAGCTTAACAGCCATTGCTTCCCCCAAAGAATCATGGGAACTGTAGTTTTTTAAGTGTGTCCTAACAACTTATAATAGATCAAAGTTCCTGGGATTGTTTGGGAGAAGCCTTGATCATTAAAAAGTGGTATAATCATGCTTGAGATGGATGATGTGGAAGTGACCTGTGAGACGAATATAGGGAATTATTTTGCCGCCCCTTCCCCCGATGTCTTCTGGACAAGATTATTCCCTCTAATCCAGTTTGGAGCATACTGAGAAATGGAGCATGCAAGGTCTAATTGTAGGGTAATTGAAGGTTCCCTCATGAGAACAGGCTACACAGCTCTAGATTAAATCCCAGTGTGGTTGCATCATCTCCCACAGCCTACCCTAACACAAGGATAAGGCACATTGCCTAGAAAGATGGTGGGCAAATTGCCCACAGATTCTGATGCATGATCATTGCCTCTGCCTCTCATTTGCTACACGTCTGGCGGGCAAGGGCTGCTTTGTGACCGCTTAATGCCTGCATGTGCAACACTCCCCAAGGTTGGCACATTTTTTCCTTATAAAGCTAAATGGACCTTATGGCATTTGGAGCAGCCCTTACTGGTTAAATATTCCAACTGCCTGATGCAACGAGGAAGGAAAGGGAAGGCATAGAGTATCAAAATCCCCCTTGTGAGGGTTTTTACCTGGTTTGCAGGGCTGTACAGGCATGGGGTAGCTCTGACCACCTCCTCCCATTTGTCCACCGCCACCGCCGCTTCCTCCGCCGATACAGGAACCGCCGCCACCACCGATACTTCCGCCGCCAATACTTCCGCCGCCAATACTTCCTCCACCGATACAGGTACCGCCGCCGCTTCCGCCGCCCATGCCTCCGCCGCCCATTCCTCCTCCACCGATGCTTCCTCCTCCAATACCGGAACTGCCGCCGCCGCCGCCAATGCTTCCGCCGCCAATGCCTCCTCCGCCAATTCTGCCGATGCTTCCCCTTCTACCACCTCCGTAGCCACCTCCGTATCCTCCTCCTCCTCCTCCTCCTCCTGATGAGCTACTGGGAAACAGAAACATAACCATAAAGAACACTGCAAACCACTTCACAAAGAAAAAATATATATAACGTGGACTATGCCTTGTAGACGGAATGTCGATGCTCATGCCAAATACCTTCATTTAGTCTAGGAGAAGTCTCTGTCTGAGTCCTTGGAGGCTATGCAGTCGGGATAGATAGGATTGGGCTTGATAAGGGATGGGGCCCTCCAAGTGTTCTTTGGCTCCCATTATGCCCAGCCCGCATGGCCAATGGTCAAAGATGGATGGGAGCAGGCAGTTCAATGACATCTGCGAGGCCACAGATGGGCTAGTGGTCCAATTTTCCATAAGGCAGTTTTATACTTTTAACTCGTCACACCTATCCACCCCTGATTTCCCTCCTTGGTACAGAATGTTCTAGGATAGTGTTTCTCATCCTGTGGGTCCCCAGCTGTTTTTGGACTACAAGTCCCATCATTCCTAGCCAGCATGATCAGTGGTCAGGGATGATGGGAGTTGTAGTCCAACAACATCTGGGGACCCATGGGGTTGAGAACCGCTGTTCTAGGATATTCTAAGAAGTCAGTGGCCCCTGGATGCTTTAGAACAGAGTTTCCCAAACTTGGGTCTCCAGCGCTTTTTGGACTGCAACTCCCATCATCCCTAGCTAGCAGGGCTAGTGGTCAGGGATGATGGGAATCGTAGTCCCAAAACAGCTGGGGACCCAAATTTGGGGAACACTGCTCTAGAAGGCCTCCGAGTCCCTTCTTGGCAATATTTTGCTGCAAGTGGGTTCACAGAGATACACGGTTCTTTTATTTATAG
The DNA here is from genome assembly GCF_964270895.1 of Podarcis filfolensis. NCBI lineage: Eukaryota > Metazoa > Chordata > Lepidosauria > Squamata > Lacertidae > Podarcis > Podarcis filfolensis. The sequence continues at coordinate 29,113,612 of NC_139615.1, forward strand.
TACTGGGATGTTTGCAATGAAGAAGTGATTCAGTGATTCTGGAGTGCTCTAGAGTCTGGAAGCATCCTTTGTAGATGGTCCCTCTTTCCCTCCCTTATTTGTTCCTGGCATGTAGGGCCTTCCCTCTTTGGGTCTCTATTGTTTGTGGGCAAGTTTTCGCAGCAGTGGACTAATATCCCCAATATAGCTTATAGTCAACATACATTTCTTGCTGTCCTTCCTCAAGTAGCCGGCGGTACTGGCAGATCTCCTGTTCCAGGCGAGTCTTGATGCCAAGGAGCAGCTGGTACTCCTGGCTCTGGCTCTCGATCTCGCATCGGATGCTGCCGAGCTCTGATTCGATTGGTTCAATCATGACCTGAATCTGTTGCAGCTGCATGTTGTACCGACGTTCTGTGTCGGCCAAGTTGCTTTGCAGAGACTGGATCTGATAAGAGGGAAAGAAAACAGTGAGATGACCTTCAGGAATGGTGCTCCATCTTACCCATTTTTCAGGTTCTGGCGATTCCCACCCTCGCCCCACTTTAGCAGTCATGAAGAACAAGTGATGGTGCAAATAGAGATGGAAGAGAAATTCAATCCAGGTCTCATTTAGAAACAAATCTATCAAATCTGCACTTTCTGAAACAAGATGTATCCTTCAAAATTCACACTCTTCCACATATTGCAATGCAGTACTCAATTAGTGTTTTTTTTTTAAAAAAAATGCATGTATTAGGGGCAAGTGTGCATAAAAATGAAGATATTCATCAAACTAACATACAAAAAAAACATTATATTTGGGGTAAATGCAAAAATGTGTATATACAAAAGTGTGCTCATTGGGGGAAAATTGCAATTGAAATGCTGGTGAATTTTCATGACGATATTTTTAAAGCACAGATTGCTGCACAAAATTACTGAAAAGCAGAGAAATAGGGAGAACCAATGCTGACAGGTCCTTCCACCCCTAGGTGCAAACCAAGAAATTGTCTGACCAAGCCATCCCAGCTCATTGGCAAGGAGAGCCTTCCTTGGAGTTGGGAAACCTCAACGTAACTTGGGGAGTATCTAGCCATAGTAGCATGGGGCAGCCAGGTGTCTTCTCAGGGCACCCTGTCGATGAACAGGCAAGGGCAAGCACAGATCAGCCAGCTGATTCACCTGTCGCTTGGAGCCAGGGTGTAATTGTCTGATCTGGCTATGTCGACTGTGGGAGAATTATTTCCCTAGCTTGCAGGGAACCGCACGGCTGTTAACTTATATAGCTAATATGTTTGCTCTTTTTGCATATCTCATTATGTAAGAAACAACTATACCTTGATGCAATACCATGTTTTTAGCAGATGTTAAGAAAGAAAACACCCAGATGTATCACTTTTGCCCATGTTACCACATACCATGCTGAGTTGGGACTGCAGCTCGATCTCCAGGGTCTGATATTCTCGTCTCAGTTCTGAGACTTGCTGGTTGCCGGTATTTATCTCCTGCCCACTTGAATTGACCTGCTGGCGAACCTCCTCCATCTAGTAGACAAAAAGGAAGATATTCTGACTGGCTGGACCATTTGCTTCTTACTGGGAGGCACACAGCAAACTTGGGAATGTCAATAAGATGAGAGGACAAGCCAAGGATTGTACTACACAGGTCTGCACATAATATTGGGCAATGTTGTCAACTATACTTTCCACCCCTGTGTCTAGAACATGGCTGATTCTCATGTCTCTGTGTCCTATCAACACCCCAAGTGCACTATCACCAGTAGGAATTGTGTGTCAGGCTTTTTCCATGACCCCTCTTGAGTAATTTATCTTCCTTCTCTTTTGGGTCATCTCCACCCCACCTCTTAGAAAACACCAAGCATTGGGCATCCTTCATGACAGCTATATGAGGCAGTATGCCATGGAAAGCCAGTTTCTGGTAGCAACAAACTTTCCCATTGGCCTTCGTCTCTTACTTAAAGGCTTCCCAGAGGTTGCTGGCTGTGGGAAATGGGATGTGAGGAACATCTAAACCTGCAGGACTCTCATTACCTTTTAAACCTGCTCCCCTTATTTCAGCTCACATTTTTCATACACTCTTCAGATCGCTTCCATTGGCCCTAGAGTGGTCTTCTTAACTATGACAAGAGCTGTGGACAGTTGGGGAGCAATCTACTAAACACACCCCAGCTACTAGCATCAACCCCCTTCCCCCCCTTAGATTAAGCCTGTCACCCAGGTTCCTCTCAGTATGGTGGATATAGTTCATCTGCTGTCATCTATCTTCTAATCACTGGAAAGAACACTTGCCTTGGATTCGTACCACTGTTCCACCTCTCTGCGGTTGTCTGCGATGATTCTTTCATATTCAGCCCTGAGCTGATCAAGACGTTGTTTCAGGTCCGCACCAGGGGCAGAGTCCACCTCAACGTTCACATCGCCACCACGCTGGTTTCTCAGGCCTCTCAGGGTCTGCAAGGGGAGGGGAAAGGAAAACACATCATGAAATGAAATCTGCATCTTCCCCCCCAAAATCCCCCACAATTCTTTTTTAAAATAATAATAATAATCATGAAATTCTGCTAATGTGTCTTGAGAATGGCTCTATGAAACATCAGATAGAGGAAGGGTGGGGAAAGAATTGGGCCACCTTCAGCCAAGGCATCAGCAAGTCCCTGAAGCTAGGACTTGAGGGGTGTCAGTAAGGGATTCAACCCAGTTACTGTTATTGTTTATTAAATCTGTATCCCTTCATCCCTAGATCTCAGGGCAGTTCACAACATTCAGTTGCTAACACTCAGCACTGGCCAACGAAAGGAACTGCAGGAAACCTTCCTGCATGGGGATCCTTAAATCAAGCTAAGCCAGGGTTGGTCAGTTGAATCTCCCTGCGAGCTGAAAAGTGGGCGTGGGGGACCACTGGCCTTCCAGAAATATTTCTGGACTACAATTCCCATCATCTCTGAGCGTTGGCTGTGGTGGGTGGGGCTGATGAGAGTTGGAGTCCAACAATATCTGTAGGGACACAGATATCAAGTATTTCTGGTACCATACAATGAATTCATCACATTTTGCACCCCAAACTAAATTGTTGGTTGCTACCTTTTACCCCCTGAAAAACCCTCATAGGAAGCTCAGAAGGTTGACTTTTTGTTCGTTGTTTGTTTGATCTCTGTATTACCTCCTCATGGTTCTTCTTGAGGCAGATCAGCTCCTCTCTCAGAGACTCAAACTGCATCTCCAGGTCAGACTTGGCAAGAGTCAGCTGATCCAAGAGGGGGCGCAGCCCATTGATATCAGCCTCCACGTTCTGATGGAGACCTAATTCAGTCTGGTACCTAATGCACAGGAAAGGGTGTAGGGTGGAGAACAGTGACTGGCAGGCTTCACAAACGTTACTTTTCTTATCACATGTCTCATAATTACATGCCTGGGTTAATTGCATGTCTATGGATTAAACATGATTTTTTTATTCCCATGCAGAAGGTCATGCAGAAGAAGATCTCAAGTCCAATGCCTGAGATGCTGGACAGCTGCTGCCAGTCGAAACAGGTTGCATTGTAAAAGATGGCCAAAGGTAAACAGCAGCTTCCAATGTTGCTACCTGGGTCTGAACTCCACCTGTTTGGTTAGATTTATGTTTTGATGATTTTGTAGGATGGATTGAAATCTGCTCTGGGCACATGGAAATCCAGGTTAATACATCCACTGAGGTACTGTCAAGCTTTTTTCAAAAAGAAAGCCCTCTGGGGTGGGACAGATAACGCTCATTGGCCATGGAATGCTGTTCAAATATTGGAGAAGGGAATGGAAAACCTGGGGTCTTGGAATAGAAGAAAAGGCGTTCTGTGACCTGTAATCATTTTGTCACAGGTTCCATTTCCCATTTGCACTATCATTAGCCACTTTAAGTTTCTTTGAAGAAAAAAGGGATATAGATTTCAGCTATGTCTGAGGAAAGTAGGTGAGAAGAGTTATACTCACTTCATTTTAAAATCTTCAGCAGTCATCCTGGTGTTATCAATATTCAGAAGGATTTTGTTGTAATCATCTGTTTCACCAATAAGCTGGAAAAAGAGGGGAATGTACATGTTTATGCTTAATTCCTTCAGTCTGTCGGAGATGACAATGTAATAAAACACCATGCTGATTGTGTTGTGTTGTGTTTTGTTTTGTTGTATCATTAGCATACTGCTCTTCATAAGAAAGCACAGACTGGTTTGCAAGTCAAGTCGCAAAATTCACAACAGCAATAATTAATAAAGGCGATATTAATTATAATCTCAAAGCCCATTTTATAAACTCCATGCAACAGCGAGACACCACAACATGTTCTATAGATTAGAGGTCTCAAAGGTCTCTGGAAGGCAATATCTCAAGGCCCAGCGTCCTGTCTACCTAGAACTGACTTAGATTGGCTTGTCTACTAGAACTGGGCCCAGTCTGCACTCTGCATTCAAAGCAATATTATACCTCTTCAAACTGTAGTACGTAAAGGGATTTGGAAATTGTTAGGAGACTCTTATTCCCCTCACAAGGCTCAATTTCCCAGAGTTCCTTGGGATGAAATATTGGCTGTTAAACCACTCAGGGAACTGTAGTTCTTTGAGGAGAATGGCGGGCCCCTTAACAGCCCTCAACGCCCTTGCAAACTTCAGTTCTTCATGGGGAGCCATGGCTGTTGAAGTGGTATGATACTGCTTTGAAGGTCTACTGCAGGTGGGGATGTAGTTTCTGGGCAGATCTTGATATGTTTGCTGTGCATTCATTTGAAATGATGAGAGGGGCAGTGGGTATAGACTGGGTATGCATTGTTGCTGAGAGTAATCGGTGAATACTCAAGCTTGCTTGAATTAGCAAAGGTTATAGTATAGGGTGGCCAGCATGGTGCCTTCCAGGTATGGTAGAACTCCAACTCCCTTCATCCCCAGCCACCACGGCCAATAGCCAGGGATGATTGGATGCATATTGAGAACACCATGTTGGCTGCCCATGATGCACATGGCTTTTTAGAACAGCAGGTGCCTCATCCCAGGCAGTAAGCGTGACCATGTCATTTACAAGGGTTTTAAGTTATACCTAGTCAGTAACTCTCATTTTGGTGACAGGATGAAGCATCTTTTAGAAAGAAATCCAAGGCCTTGTAGGTAAAAAAGTAAAGGACCCCTGGACGGTTACATCAATGAGGGTTGTGACGCTCATCTTGCTTTCAGGCCAAGAGAGCCGGCATTTGTCCACGGACAGTTTTCTGGGTCATGTGGCCAGCATGACTAGACTGCTTCTGGCACAACAGAACACCATAATGGAAACCAGAGCGCACGGAAATAACATTTACCTTCCCGCAACAGCGGTACCTGTTTATCTACTTGCACTGGAGTGCTTTCAAACTGCTAGGTTGGCAAGAGTTTAGACAAAGCAACAGGAACTCACTCCATTGCAGGGAGTCGAACCACCAACCTTCCAGCAATCCCAAGAGGCTCAGTGGTTTAGACCACAGCGCCACCCGCATCCCTAAAGCCTTGTAGTACTTGTTCAAAACAAAATAGCATACCTCATTGTAGAGCTGGTCAATTTGCTGGTAATATTGGCTGTAGTCCCTTGGTCCAGCTACGGTTCCATGCTTCTGGTACCACTCTCTGATCAAGACCTCAAGCTGATCATTTTCATCTTCCAGGCGTTTCACCTGATCTATGTAATTAGCCAGGCGGTCATTAAGGTGTTGCATGGTGGACTTTTCGTTGGTGTTGAAGAGGCCTCCCTCACCACCGCCAATACCAAAGCTGCCACTGCTGAATGGGTAGCTGCCTCCGCCATAGCCTCCACCGCCATAGCCCATGCCGCCATAGCTTCCACCACCATAGCTTCCACCGCCATAGCTTCCACCACCATAACTTCCACCACCATAACTTCCACCACCATAACTTCCGCCACCATAGCTTCCGCCGCCATAACCACCACCATAGCCACCACCATAGCTGCTGCCGGCATAGCTTATTCTCCCTCTGCTTATCCTTCCGCAGCTGCCACTGCTGAAACCTCCTCCTCCATAGCCACTTCTAGATCCTCCTCCGCCATAACTACCACCAGAAAACCCTCTGGAGGACCTGGAGGATGAGCTTGTGATTTTGATACTTCTACCGCCACCGCCGCTGCTGCCGCCGCTACCTCCACCACCAATGATTTTGCAGCTTCCGCCACCGCTGCCTCCACCGCCACCACCCTTAACACCGCAACTCATAGTGAAAGATATGGAGAATCTAAGCCCTACAAAAGCCCCAGTTCAGCTGCACAGCCTGCTTTGAGATTGAGACTGCAAATGATTCTTCCCAGCGGATCACTACTTATACTTCCCATTTGGGTGTTGCCACAATGGGTGTTCCTTGCCCCTCCCAGGGCATTTGCCAATCTCATTGTTTATGCCAAAAAAATTATCTGCCAAAGGGAGGAGTTTTTTAAGGCTATCTATGGCAATCAAGTGCATGCCTGGGGTTTTGTCACTCTCTGGCGATGTGTTGCTAGGATGGAGATGGAGATGCATCATCATCAGATTTTCCTTTCATCCTGCGCCTTGAAGCTGCAGTCTGCTCTGTTTCCAAACCATCAACCATTATAAACACATCAGTTGTGAAGAACATGCAGCCACAAGGTTTCTGTGTTGATCTGAAAAGAAAAAAAGTCTTGTTCTTCCTTAGCACTCAGAAGTAGGGATGCTCAAAGATTTCAGCCAGTCCGTTTTTGTTTGGGTTTTTGTGTGTGTGTGTGTGTTTAGCAAACTGAATTCAGTCTGCACTTCCTGGATCAATGCATGTATCAGAACACACTTACCCTTTGGTTTGCTCATTTCTCCAGATTTTGCATTCATGGTTCTCAGCTCCAAAGTGATGCAGGTTGTAAGTTAAAATACATTCCACAAAATTCAGATTTTTAAAGTAAAATGCAAACAAAAAAATGTGCATTGCGGGGGAGGGAAATGCAAAATAATATAATAATATTGATGCTGTTTTGAAGGAAAACCCACAGATTGAGAGAGAAGGATGACAGAACAGATTTACGAAAGAGCACAAGAGAAACTGACATGAACTGGAAACAGATTAATTGATCCCTCACTACTCAGCAGGGAACACAATGAAGAAATGCCAAATGGAAAGCTAATGGGAATTTAAAATTAGCCTTCTGCATTTTAAACTTTGAGAAGTATATACAGTGATACCTTGGTTTAAAGAACAGCTCTGTTTACGAACTATTTGGTTTATGAACTCCGCAAAACCGGAAGTAGTGTCCCGGTTTGTGAACTTTACCTCGGTCTAAGAACGGAATCCAAACTGTGGACGGGCACTGGTGGTGGGAGGCCTCATTAGGGAAAGCACACCTCGGTTTAAGAATGGTTTCGTTTTAAGTATGGACTTCCGGAATGGATTAAGTTCATAAACTGAGGTACCACTGTATGCATGTTTTGCCTCACCACCCTGCTCTTCAGAGTAGAATTAAATGTTGTGCCAAGACAATTGTTCCATCATTGCAAGCACAGGAACCAACTTGTGGGGGCTCAGGTCCCTTCTGCCCCCACAAAAAAATATTTGAGGGGACTGCCCCCCACCACCCAAGTTGATGGACATTGCTGCCTCCCCCACCCCATGCTTGGACAACAAGCCCTTTTCCCTATCCACACACGCACACTTTTTCTAAGCCTGCAAAACAGCATCCTTTTTCCTCCAAGTTTTTTCTGTTGGCATTTAATTTTCTTTCAAAGGCGAGAACTCAATCCTGAAAATACAGTTACCATTGCCCAGTTAATTACGTACCCACAATGTTGCATACCCACAAATGGTGGTTGGTTCAGACCAACCTCCCAAAGCCAACATGCCAATATTCAAAAATATACCAGTAAGCTTTTTCCCTCTCTAAATGTGGACCTACAAACAGTTGTGATTGAAGCAACTATCAGACAGGCTTACTGGGAGTTAACTTATTTGTGGGGGGGGAGGTGCAAGGGGAACAGTGTCGTGCCTCTTTTGTTCTTTGGGTTGTGCCGCTGTTTGTCAGATTTAAACAACTGATGAAAGGAGACTCATTTTCACCCTATGTGCCAACCACAGGGAGCACACCCAGAGTTTCCTCATCAATTAGCTCTTTACTAAGACAACCCATTTGGTAACTGAGCAGATTTCTAAACAACCCAGTGTATGATCTGCAAATACCATCTTCATAGATTTAACCAATACAGTTACTCTAAGCTGCATGGCCAAGCTTATTCTTAAACATAGTTTCCCTGCCTGTCTTTTTTTCATTTGTTTTGGCTAGCTAGCCAGTATGAAGGCAAACACTTCCTGTGCCTAAACCTCTTTGGTTCCAGCTCAGGAGGTGCCTAATCAAATATGGATCTCCTTGGGTGCTGGTGATGCAAGCACACTTTGAAGATGTTCCCTCTCTGCGATGATTATCTTGTCACTTGCTATGCTTAATCACTTTGGAAATACTTCCAACTCCTTGATGATCTGGTGAGCACTCATCTCCATTCCACAGTCCGGTGGTTTGGGTAGATATTATCACTAAATGCAAGGTGAATGTAGGGCAGACTAGATCCCAAACTGAAGTCCCACTTTAATAGTATACAGATACACACACATAAATTTGCTCTGCTTCTCAATTTGTCTCCTAAGGGCTGCTTCACATGTTACGTTGAGTGCATATAGCCTCAGTAGCGGGGCTGATCTTCTGGGAACTGTGCTACATCATAGCCCATGGAGAGCAACCTGGCTTTTCCTGTTTAGAACTTCTGGAGATACCCTCCAACAAGACAAGAACAATGGTGGCCTTAAACCACACCCTCACCCCTTGCCTTTCAGGAAAAGAGAATCCCAGCTGAGTTATGCTGTTCACCCCTTGTGTTGTTATCTCTGATACAGTTCATTTTGCCAAGCAGCTGGTGGGGGGTGGGCAGAAAACATTAACTTTGAGAAGTAATGTGTAGCCTGGCCTTGCATATGGAATGTTCAATAGTTTATGCTCTGCACCGTGAAGGAGTACTTTCTCAGGGAGGATAAAATTATTATTATTATTATTATTATTATTATTATTATTATTATTATTATTATTATTATTTATACTCTGCTCTCTCCAGCCAAGACTGGGCTCAGGGCGGCTAACACCAAATATAAAAACAGTTGATTAGAATACAGCTTAAAAAACAAGATTGAAATACAACATTAAAATGCAGCCTCATTTCAGTGGAACTCAATCAAAAACTTTTGGGGGGATAAAAAGTCAAGTCGTCACCAAGGCTAACTATCCAGACTACATGGGCCAGAAAAAAGCCAGGGAAGTCCCCAAATAGGAGTTCCAAAACAGAAGGAGAAAGGAAAAAAGAAAGAGATGGAGGTATTCAAATTGATTCCAAGCCAAAGGCCAAGTGGAACAACGCTATCTTACAGGCCCTGAGGAAAGAAATCAGATCCTGCAGGGCCCTGGTCTCATGAGACAGAGCATTCCAAGAGCGTTCCACAAAAGAAATGCTTCTTCATGGAGTGCATAGTTAAAATATGGAACTCACTTCCACAAGAGGCACTGATGGCCCCCAAATTAGATGGCTTTAAAAGAGGATTGGACATTTTCCAAACCCATGCGCAGATCTTTCTCATGCTCTAGTGGCAGCCTCAACAAGAGTACCTGACAGGCATCCAGAAAATTGATGGTGTCATATCCTATAGGGGTCCTCATTTTTGTTTTCATTCTCCTAATGTTGTGGCAGGCACTATACATGTGCAAGTAATGTCAGAAGTGATGGAGCAGAGGATTATACGGCAGGATTCAGCAATTCTTAAGGATGGTGGCGTTAATCATTTAACTGTCCAAGTGGAAAAAGAAGCCTATTTTCAGCCTATGTATGGCCTCAGTACAGAAATTTCAAGATGTCCTTGCGATGACAAAACAAATGGAATCCATGAAACGCTACAAAGATGGCGCTTACATCATGTTACCGGAAGCTGAATCTGTAGGGTTCACTGTCTGTATTTCATCAGGTGAATTTGCACATAAATGTACAGAAACAAATGCCATATATATTTGGATTTTTAGAAAATGTTACAGACCTTTAAAATAAGATCAAGAGATTTCAGAAGTGGTGGGACAAGTAGAACATATGCTGTATATGTGGAAATACTGGCAATGTAAAAAAATACTGTTATTTGGTGTCTATTAAAGAATTTTTGCTATAAAAAAAGAGAGGATTGGACAAATCCATGGAGGAAAAAGACTATCAATGGCTACTGAATACCAGTTGCTGGAGACCCTTTTTCTAATACCCAACAGTTATGTTTTCCTGTCTGTTCCAGCTCTTCCTAGGAAATGTTCTGTAGCCTTTGACAAATTACTTATTCTTTAAAAGCACTGCAATTAATTATAAGCTACCTTGGGCAAATTGAAATTTGATTGTAAAAAAATTAATTCATTCTCTTAGCCGGTCTTATAAATGAGCCTTCCCCCTTTGAGTTGCAGGATGTGTAGCAGCAACTGGGCGAGGTTCCCGTTTTGCCCAGGGACATTCCAGCCACCTTGTACCAACCTGCGCATTCGTGAGCAACCCGGAAAATTAATGGAAACCTGCGATAGAATCTGAGGGGTTGCAACATGTGATGCTCATTAAAGAATGGAGGAAAAAGCTGATGGAGCACATTAGAGCAGTGCATGGCAACAGGACACGGCGTGCAATGACGAGGAGTGGAGCATTGGCTTTCCCACAGCAGGGTCTGTTGATATTGAGATGGAGCTGACCTCTAGCAGCATTGTGGTCCTGGCATTCTTGTTGAAATACAGTGGTACCTCGGGTTACAGACGCTTCAGGTTACAGACTCCACTAACCAAGAAATAGCACCTCGGGTTAAGAACTTTGCTTCAGGATGAGAACAGAAATCGCACAGCGACTGCGGGAGGCCCCATTAGCTAAAGTGGTACCTCAGGTTAAGAACAGTTTCGGGTTAAGAATGGACCTCCAGAACAAATTAAGTTCTTAACCCGTGGTACAACTGTATGGAAATACTGGCTCAGTTTGCTTGCAAATAGCTTCAACAAGCCTCACTGTGCCAGACCAATGACTTCTTGAGCCCAATATCCAAGCTTTAGCTAGGACAGTATCACCTACCATGTGGTTTCTGACTGGCACTTGACACTCCAATGTATGTCGCAACTTCCAAGGTATTTGAGCTGCTTAAATATGGGGTAGAGGCACTATCGAAATCAATGAGCTCGGTGGCTTTCAAAGCGTTCTAGACATACTTAGGGCTCCTTGGAAGCTCATTAGGTAGACCTTGTTCCATAATGGGAGATGAACATCCTGAAAATATGCATTGACTCCTGGCAGCTATTCTACCCAGCCAAAAGGAAGTCTTGGGATGACTTCTAGAAGGCACACTTGGTTTATGAAGGACCCAATAGGTTCTGTCTGAACTGACTATGCTTCATTGAACACTGTTCTCTAATGCTGGGTCTCCAGATGGGGCTGGACTTCAGCTCCCAACATCTTCAGCCAGTGCTCAAGGCTGGTGGAAGCTGTGGTCCAAACAAGATCAGAGTAGCTCAGTTGGTTAAATCATGGTGATGATAATGCTAAGGTCGCAGGTTTGCTTCTCATATGGGACAGCTGCATATTCCTACATTGCAGGGACTAGATGATTCTCAGGGTTCCTTCCAACTCTACAGTTCTGTGATTCTAATTATGAAACATCTGGGGATGCAAAGGTGGGGGCCACTATCCAAGAACATGCTCCCCAAACATCTGCAACACATACAGATTTTTCAGTAAAGAAGCTGGTGTGGAAATGGTTCCCTGAAGACAGAAGCTCTGAAAAACAGAAAGAAAGGGCATGGGGGGTTTTGGGGACAGTACACTCACTTTTTTCTTAAGGCTGTTTTGGTTCAAGTATATTACCTTAACAGAGAATGGAAAGGAAAATATGGCAATGGCCATTCCTTTTAACAACAGCAGGCTATTGGGTGCATGGGTATAGCTATATACAACACATACCTACTAACATGCAATATGGCAATCATAAACTAGGACCTGCAGCCCTCCAGATGTGTGGACTGCCACTCCCACCATCCCTAATCATTGGCTATGCTGGCTGGGCTGAAGTCCAGCAACATCTGGAGGACCGACAAGTCCCCATTTGCGGTATGAATAAATAAAAACTTTAGAACTATAAAGAAGACCCAGTAGGCGCATCTCCTTCTTTTAAAGAAGAAAAGGGGGAGCACTTTCTACCTTCATCCTTCTCTCACCCACCCAACAAGCCTTCCAAAAATTATTAACCGCACTACACTTTGGGCTAGATCCAATCTAATTTAGTTTAATATGAATCCCACTGAAATCAATGGGTTGTGTAAGTCATGATGTAGATCTCATTTATTTAGATGAGAGCAAAGTGCAACACAGACTGGATTACAACCCATTGACTTGCCTATTGTGGCTTTCATGGTTAGTTCAACTACACAACCTAATTTTCATGAAACTTATTAAAGGTTATTGTTAGGTAATTCTCAGGGTGATGTTGTCCTGAAGACGTCTGCTGGGCTGTCTTAATTATGGCTGGCTCTTAACTGGTGAGTCAGCTGCCTTTTAAAATGGCAATTTATCCCACATTGCATTTAATATCTCAAGAGGTTTTCAGTAACGAAATGATATTATGCAAATTACTTCAGATGTATTGCTCAATCTGGTGTGTGTTTGTTTGTGTATAGTTGGACAGCCTTAGCAAAAGACAATTTAGGAAGTATAGTGAAAACAAATGTCAGTGTGCCTAATGTATATTTTGGCATTAAGCAGCATATAAATTACTATAAATAGATGGACGGGTGCCCTGAATATAAATAGATGAATGAATGCATGAGCAACCACCTTTTTAATATCTGTGCCCCATTGTGAGGCTGACATTTCTGGTATAGCCCTTGAACCTAATCCCAAAATTTTTGGTATCTGTTCAGGCTCCGTATCCCCCTCCCCCCGGTCTTAAGATTTTTATTAGCTTTTCATAACTTTAACCAATTATTTTCTGGTTTGTTTCACATTTCTCCTATGATTTGACTTCCCATCTTTCTTTCCATGCTGTTTTTATACCCATCCCTTTTACATACTGCATAATATCACTCTTCTTCTTCTTCTTCTTCTTCTTCTTCTTCTTCTTCTTCTTCTTCTTCTTCTTCTTCTTCAGATTTCACCATAAAAGCTCAACAACTTTGGACAAAACTTAAAAAGAAAAAAGAAAAGCTCAACAACTTTTGCGTCCGGTTTTTCACTTTTTGAAATATGGCCACCCTATCTAATACATATCACATATTTCATCTGATACATCTTCCTCTAGTTCATAGCCTATCCTTTTCTTTTTGCTGCTCAAATTTCAAATCCTGCCTGCGATTTCATTTGATTATGATATTTTTTCAAATAATCAGAAAAAGGCTTCCACTTTTCTGTAAACTGACTATCGTATTGATCTCTTATTTTCACCGTTAACTTTGCTCATTTCGAATACAGTCATACCTCAACTCCCAAACGCCTTGGGAGTCAAACATTTCAGCTCCGATCGAAAACCAGAAGGGAGATTGAAAACCTGCAGCCAATCAGAAGCCATGCTTTGGAAGTCAGACGTTTTGGAAGTTGGATGGACTCCCAGAACAGATTCTTTTCGACTTCTGAGGTACGACTGTAGTCCATATATTTTTGGATGAAATGGAGAGAGAGAGACAGTCATTTAAACTTGATCTCATTTTATTCCCTGCACTATGGAGATGAAAGAGTTTGCTGGAAAGAGGGGCTGGTTATGAATCTCCTCTGAAAATTGTCGCTCCGTGGTTTGAAAAGGGATCTATATAGTTCTCAGGATTTTTTTAAGGGGAAGCAACGACTCTTAAAATGGCAGTTATGGGTAGGTAGCCGTGTTGGTCTGCCGTAGTCGAAACAAAATAAAAAAATTCCTTCCAGTAGCATCTTAGACTTAGAGACCAACTAAGTTTGTTATAGGGACGCGGGTGGCGCTGTGGGTAAAACCTCAGCGCCTAGGACTTGCCGATCGCATGGTCGGCAGTTCGAATCCCCGTGGTGGGGTGAGCTCCCGTCGTTCGGTCCCAGCTCCTGCCCACCTAGCAGCTTGAAAGCACCCTTAAAGTGCAAGTAGATAAATAGGTACCGCTTTATAGCGGGAAGGTAAACTGTGTTTCCGTGTGCTGTACTGGTGCTGGCTCGCCAGAGCAGCTTCGTCACGCTGGCCACATGACCCAGAAGTGTCTGCGGACAGCACTGGCTCCCGGCCTCTAGAGTGAGATGAGCACACAACCCTAGAGTCTGTCAAGACTGGCCCGTACGGGCAGGGGTACCTTTACCTTTACCTTTACCTTTAAGTTTGTTATTGGTATGAGCTTTCGTGTGCATGCACACTTCTTCAGATGGGCATGCACATGAAAGCTCATACCAATAACAAACTTAGTTGGTCTCTAAGGTGCTACTGGAAGGAATTTTTTATTTTGATTCTTAAAGTGGTGTAAGGGTGCTTCAAACATATGGTGCTGATGTGGTCACAGTTGGAGCTGCAAGCAGAGAACAACACTTTGTTTACGATTTTATCTTGATCTGCTGATTGATTTAGGTGAGTATGGGCGTGGAACAGAGCACCTTGAGAAAGCTGTGTGACTCTCACAGCGCAGGTAACCTTGCCTGCGAAGATGCCTACTCAGCTCCCCGAGAGGGATTTTCAGGGTTCCTCCCAGGTGGGGTCATGTTCAGGCTCAAAGCAGAGGGTGCTCTTGAGCAATTGAGCCAAGTGAGTCATAGCAAGCTTATATTCCAAGATGGAATTGAGGGGTATGTGAGAGACCACAGACAATTATGCCTTCCTTCAAAACAAAGCAGATAGCTAAGTTCCTTCCTCTCCATTCAGCCTTGATCAACACTCCAGGGACTAAGGAACTCACCTGCTCCCCCAGCCGAACCAATCCATGCAGATCAGCTTTCCTCGGGCTTGCACTAGACGAAATAAATTTAAACCCTTCCGCCTACTTTGAGGCTGTGTCTTCTTTAATTTTTCTGCCTTTTGCCACTGTGCCCGAAATTAGTGGGGCAGAAGAATGTGCATAGGGGTCTGGGATCAGGTCCCCCACCTGGGCAGGGGGTTAGCCAATTCTAAACCAAAGGCATTCTCTGCCCCACACACAAAGGGCTACCTCTAGCAGAAGTATTTGGAGCAAAATGAAATTAAGATGAACCAACCACACTTGTTTCCCTGATCAGGCTAGGCGCCTTCTTCTTCCAGGTGTCTTCTGGGACAAATGTTTTATAGTTGTGCCCAACACAATAGCTGGTGTTACTAGGCTCCACATTTTATTGAGGCATAACATCTGTACAATACAAAAATTAAAACAGTTATTATAAATACAGCTCATAATAATAAGCAACACATAGCAATAAACAGTACAGGATGGTACACAGTTCATAATAAGCCTAATGAATGTGTACTAAATTGCAGTATCAAATTATGCACAATCTCATCCCAGCAATAAACGCTGCCACCTCAGGAAAATACAGAGTCTCTTAACCTCAGTCTTGTTGCGTACTTTACTTGAATTCTCCATCCATGCCTGGCCTGGCATGACCTGCCGTAATATTCTGTAGCAGTCCAACTCTTGTAAAGTAATAGCAGTAATAATAAGTTATAAAGTTAACCTGTGTTATAAATGATAGCAGTAAAAAAAATAAAATTATGTCCAGAAGACAGAAAATGAAGCCCTACAGGTACAACTGTTTGCGTTCAGAGTATTCATTTGCAAGTATGAAGCTCTGCATCCTCAAATGAAATAAGGTCATTACTCTTTTGTGAAAAAAGAAAATCAAGTTTCTAATCCTTCATGTAACAGCTTGAAAAGACGTGAGCAGCCTAAGGTTGCCATGTGTCCTCTTTTTCCGGACACATCCTCTTTTTCGGGGGTAAAATTTCTGTCCGAGTGGATTTTTTAAATTTGCCAAAATGTCTGAGACATAGACGTAACTGGTGGTTGAAGACTTGCTTTCCTCTTCTCTTCTCCTGCCCCCTCAGCAATATATCACAGCTTCTATAGCCTACATATAATAACAGTATTTAAAATGAGAGTCGTCATAGCGTTCTCTTTTTTGATCTTCAGAATATGGCAACCCTAGTAGTACCTGACATCTCAGGTGCTGAGAAATGGCTGGTCAGAGGGTGGGAATTCAATATCCCACCTTCCCTTGGATTATTTTCTTTACTCTGCACCAAGGTCCAGTTTCCCCTCCTTCCATTCCCCAGTCCAGCCTTCCAAATATTTTAGATTACATCTCCCATCAGCCGCAACCAACATGGCCAATAGTCAGCGATGATGGGAGCTATAGTCCCAAAACATTTCGAGGGCACCAGGTTGGGGAGGTCCTGGCTGAGTTCTTGCCAATGCTTTTAAAACCTTTAATTTTGGAGAGAGGGCGTTGACATTTACGCACATCCCTTAATACGCATTTGCTTATAGGATCGTTGTTTTGCACAGCTCTGTAAATCTTGCTTCCTTTGGTTACTCTGCCATGCCAAAGGACAAGAACATAAGAACAGCCCCGCTGGATCAAACTGTTGGTTCGTCTAGTTTTGGGGGGGGGCAGTGTGGCCCTCAAAGACTCACTGTGTGGCCCTTGGGACTCTCTTCAGGCCGTATCTCCTCTCTCGTCACACCCACTGCCCCAATTTCACACCCCTCACCAGCCCTGCTTTGCACCTTTCTCGAATGTGCCAATGACATCTAAAAATGCCTCCAGCTTGCCTGTATGGAGAGCAGAAAGAGGTGTGGATGCGTAGAATATAATATAAATATAAATTATCGAGGCGCGGAGGAAGGGTAAAAAATTGTGCTCAGGCACTACACCCTACGTGAAAGGATCAAAGGAGCGCTTTGCTAACTGCAGTTATAGTATAATAGATAATATTATGGGTGGCATGTAATCCTTTGAATATTCATGACAAATATCTGCAGTGCAGGTGGAAAATTGCTGTGTATGTGTGTATCAGTGTGTGTGTGTGAGAGAGAGAGAGAGAGAGAGAGAGGCCACAGATGTTGCAGATTCTTGCTCCAAAATTTCGCAGCATGTGGTGGAGGCTGTGTGTTCTCCCATCCTTTCAGAATATCTCCAGTGGCAGGACGGCAAGGGTCTTTTGCAAGCAACTTTGTCATCAGCTGGAAGCTTTATGCAAAGTAGGGGTGGTTTTAGTTCCCGATGTTTTTAACAAGTGTTGAAGACCTGAAGCAGGGAGACTGAAAGGATTAGCAACGTTTCATTTCAAAAGCATCATCCTCCTGGATGGAGCCAGGAAGTGGGTGGGGAGGGGCAGGGACATCCCAATGAATCAGGTAGAAGCTAAGATTTGGTGGGTCCTGTGCAAGCCAGGAAGAATCTCTAGGGTTCAAGGTGGAGATGGAAAGAATCTGAAGTTTGCTGGCTTTTCATATTCTAGCACTGGTTATCTAATTAAATGTGGTTTTATCAGTAATTGGTTGGCAACCTTTCTTTAGACTAGGGGAAGTCAACGTAATGCTCTCCAGATGTTGTTGAGTTGCTACTTCCATAAACCCCAACTAGCAAGATCTAGGGTCAGGGTTAGTAGGAGTCCAACATCTGGAGAGCATCAGCATATCCTCCAACATTTCTATATAGAAATATAGGGACGTCCTATTCCATTATTATTATTATTATTATTATTATTATTATTATTATTATTATTTCTGCTGCTGTTGTTGTTAATACCCCTACCACCAGACTTGGTAGCCCCGGCCACTCTGGGTGGCTTCCAACATATATGTATATAGATATACATTAAAAAAAACCTCTATACAGGGCTGCCTTCAGATGTCTTCTACAGGTTGTATAGTTACTTATCTCCTTGACTCAGGGGCTGCATAACTCTATACCCTCCAACATTTATCCAATAAAAATAGGAATATCCTATCCTACCATCCAACATTTCTCTGATGAAAATAGGGGTGTCCTAAGGAAAGGGATGTGGGTGGCGCTGTGGTCTAAACCACAGAGCCTAAGGCTTGCCGATCAGAAGGTTGGCGGTTCGAATCCCCGCGACAGGGTGAGCTCCCGTTGCTTGGTCCCTGCTCCTGCCAACCTAGCAGTTCGAAAGCACATCAAAGTGCAAGTAGATAAATAGGTACCGCTCCGGCAGGAAGGTAAACGGTGTTTCTGTGTGCTGCTCTGGTTCGCTAGAAGCAGCTTAGTCATGCTGGCCACATGACCCGGAAGCTGTATGCCAGCTCCCTCGGCCAATAAAGCGAGATGAGCACCACAACCCCAGAGTTGTCCGTGACTGGACCTAATGGTCAGGGGTCCCTTTACCTTTTTAAGGAGAAGCAGGGCATTTGGGATCAAATCAGAAACCAGGAAGGCTTCTGTAAATCCAGATCTGCCCCTGGAAAATAGGGACACTTGGAGGGTCTGCATCAGGTTTGCAACCTTTGTTCTAGATTGAAGGAGCTGGTGTAGATCTTGCCTTGAAGCGGTGGGAGGTGGGATTTGAACAAACAGAAGCAGATTTTCCCCCCCCCCCCATCCTAAGCATTGGCTCAGCAAAGAAACCTGTTCAGCCTCACAAGCACACTAGCTCAGCCTAGTTAGGTCAAAATCAGGCCTGTGATGGCCATAGGCAGGAGCTCTGGAATGTTGGAACCAGTCAGTCAGTTCACGTATGTGTTGTTTGCAACATAGCTTAGCCAGCTAATGTGGAATCCACACACACTGGCCAGGCATGTAGGTCTTCCCACTCCTTGCCCCGACTCAAGGCAGGGGCATGATCCGTGGTGCTGCTCAGTGACAGGAGTGTTGCAGAACTTGTTGCATTGAAGTTAAATGAAGTTTTTGGCCATGGTTAACCTTGTCATTGCAGGAGTAGAGAGAAATCACTAGAGAAGGACATACCTGGGCAAAAAAACCACACACCATCAAACCATGAAGCAAATGGCATCCTGAGTCGGCAGAGCAAAGCAGAGGCCGATGTTGATCGTGAAGGCAGATAAAGGTGGAGTCAAAGGGATGGGCAAGGGAAGGATTCAGCAGACAGGGTGTGTGTCATTAGTGTTAATAAGATAAACTTAATTGCAAAATGATGCGTCCTCATTCTCACTCTTTGTTCCTTTATTTCTGCATTCTGGAGCATCCTCCAGAGTTTCTGCTGTGGCTTCGTCTCAGCCTGACCATTCTCCAGTCATAGAGGTGTGTTTGGAGGAAAGAACTGGAGGTGTTCTCTGACACCGCCTTATAAAAGATCCTGACTGTTGGCTTTCAAGCCCACAACTGGAGGGAGAGAAGCAGGAAGGCAGCTGGAAAATGTGGCTTGAACACTGGGTTTAAATTCGAATTAATGTGTGGCGAGGAAAGGAGAGAGTGTATGAGCTCAAGACTCACAGTCACAACACACCTGGACGTAGGGTTGCAAGGTCAGGAACATCCCAGACCCTGAAATTTCAGGGCCCAAACTTGAGACCTAGGGGCAGTTCCTGAAGGTGTCATGGAGGTGGGCCCTGGAGATGGGGGTTAATTGGGAGAGGGGAGGGGAGGAAGCCAGCTCCCAACAGAGTGTCTGTGCTACAATTTGGAGCTAGCTAAGCTGAATCTTGCAAGTTGTATGCACAATCTTCTTAATTATTTTTAATTATTCTTAAAGGCACTCTCACCCACCTGGAGCGGGACAGGCAAACCTGGAGACTTCAGGTCAGAGCTGGAGGTTTGGCAACACTACCTAGAGTCTGTGGCAACTGGCCCTAAGAGGCATTTTCCTAGGGAGATTCTGGGATTTCCTTCTGATGAAACAGAGATGCTTTCAGTATAAAATGTCTGTGTTAGGCTCTGGGGGGAGGCTGTGGCTCAGTAGCAGAGCACATGCTTTGCATGCAGAAGGCATCGGGTTCAAACCCAGGTGTCTCCAGATGGGGCTGGGGAAGACGTTTGCCCGAATCCCTGGGGTGCTGCTGCCTGTCAGCATCAAGAGTGCCAAGCTAGATGGAGCAGTGACTTGACTTGGTATAAGACAGTTCCTTATGTTCCTAGGATATAGGTGATTTTAAGGTGATGTGGCATATTCGCAAGTGACATGACAAAATTATTTAGGGGACTCAAATCTCACTGGGGTAACCTCCCTGAACCCCTTTCAAAAAAATTGGATCGCATTGATACATGGACTAGATGATCCTCTGGGTCTCTTTCAACTCTACAATTCTCTGATTCTGTGTTTGGACACCTCCACCACAAGGCCACTCCAACATCCATCTTAGTTTACGGGGGGCAGCAGCAAGGAAGGTTTGTGGCAACTGCAGTCTTCAAGCATACATGGCCATGCCGACTGGTGCAAGGAAGCAAAGGGACCGCTGTGTGGAACGCTCATCACCTGCAACTTCATATAAGGACAACCCAGCAACGTGCTCCATCTCAAGTTTCTCCAGATATGCATGATGCCATTTTAATTTTGGGTGGGGCTATTGGCGGGGCTGCAAAAGAGATCAGGCTGCCAGTATCCATTGCACCATCAGAGGATTAAGCTACATGGCAATCACCAGCTTCATGACTCAGCAACTCCCACACTGCTTCACTCTAAAAAGGGGGGGGCAATGTTTCCTTGTTGCTGGTGGACCTTACAACTGGATCCTGGACACAATCCTTGGTCAATTAAAAAAGTATTGGAAAGGTTCGAAGGAATTATGTGCATGCTCTTCCTTTTGCTGCTGTGATGTAGGCAACCCTCCCCTATTCCTTAGGGCTAGTCTGTGCTCCTCACACATGACAATTATGGGTGGGGCCAGTGCCGGACTTAGGTATAAGCTAAACAAGCTATAGCTTAGGGCCCCACTCTCTTGGGGGCCCCAAAAAAATGTAAAGAAAAAAACTGGATGTACATTTCCAAAATATAAGATAAAAAACAAATAAAATAAAACCTATATACAGCAACAGTGTTTTGTGTTGTGTAGGCTCCTATGATGTAAGTAATGAACCCCACCTGCTAGCCTGCTCCCTAAAATATCACTGGTTTGCTCCTTTCTATATATATAGGGTGCCTACATTCTGCATGGACTGGATGCATGGCAACATGCGCAAATGGCTTTAGATACCTATTAGGTCCATAAATTACCATATCGCATATATTCAACACAAAAAACTGTGATAATTTGTTGTTGACAAAGGACAGCTGGACATATAAAGGGCCTCATTACCTTCAGTAGCTTAGGGCCTCATCAAACCTAAATCCGGCCCTGGGTGTGACATTTTTAAATGCTTCTGTAAGGGAGGCAGAATGCTCCTAAGCAGAGGACTAGCAGAGCAGGAAATGAGTACTGCTAAAATGGTTCTCCGTATTTTAGCACGAGAAGATATTCTGCCATCTGAAGATGCACAGCCTACAACTTCTTTCAAATCAAATCTAAATCCGGCCCAGGGTGGGGCCAAAGCTAGTGATGGGTGGGGCCAGAGCCCAAAGTGGGAGGAGTCACTCCTTTTCACTCTCTGCCACCCCCTCCCTCAAGCTCTCTCTTTCTGACAAGCCCTGCCAGTTCTGTCACCGTTCCTAAGGATATATCCACCTGATAGGTTTCTGCACCACTGATAGTGTCAGGGCCTGAGCGATCCCAGCTTCTGGTTGGTTGCCCAGGAGCCAAAGATCTGAAACCATTATTCTACCCCTCTACCCCTGTGTGCCTAGGCTTGTTTGTCACAAGGGGGGTGTGGGTGTGGGTGTGGGTGATATCAGCTTGGTGGCAACACCTCCACTCCCAGATGCTGCGAGACTTCGAGAAGGAGCACACTTCTGAAACTGCCTTTCCAACTCTGTACCTCATGGTTACAAAACAGCCAGGCAGCCAGAAGCAACATTTGTGAAACAGAATCACTTTGGAAACCCAGATTCCCGATTGCTTTATGCAGAAGTAAACTTTTATTAGAGGTGCAAGCACAGAGAAGATTGCAGAGAATGGGGAAAGCAGGTGTACATCAGAGGCAGGAAGGGAATCCATCATGTACACACCCTTTATGTCCTTGCCACCTACACAAGAGAGGTTAGACGATGCGGGACTCCAATTTGTTTATGAAAATCCAAATGTATATTCACCTAAATTTCCTGAACTTTCTTGATCACATATGCTGTGATGGCAGATATAGGTTGGGGCAAGTTAATCTACTTAAGGGTTTAGTTTCTTTCTTTTTAAGTGAAATTTCAAAAGTATAATAAATTTTTGAAATGTAAGAAGATTCTAATTCAAAACCTCTGCTTAATTCCGAAGGCGTGTGCCATTTCATTTCAGGTATGTTAAAGCGCACATTTTGTTATGCATATTGGCTTCCGTTGCAGCGCTATTTTGGACAATATTTGGACATAGCCTTGTATATGCCGATTTAACTGGTAGAACGTCCCTTTTCTTGCTTTGCAGCTCAGTCTAAAGATGGTACCCAACAAGGCTGCAGCAACTAAGTACATCTGGAAAATGTTATAGAATCATATAGTTTTGGAAGGGACGCCAAGGGTTGCAGGGGGAGGGGCATGCATTTGGGACCGGCCCCACTGACTTCATGCTATCAGCGGTATCAGTCAAATGGAAGAAGAATTGTTTCTTGCTCTTTGCTCTTGCTTCAATCCGTTCTTTTATTTGGAAGAGGGAGATGTCGTCATGCCTTAATACGTCGGTGAATAGTCTATTGAAAGAGAGAGGAACATGTTTCTGCATTTTAAAGGCTCAGTGGTCACCAATGAACCACTCAGGAACAAGACCGAGATAGAGTCAGAGAAACCATGCATAGCCCGAAACCTTAGCAGACTTTCTGGCCTTTCTGGCTTCTCCCATTTCTTCCATTGTTACTCCTCTTTCTAACATTCTGCCCCACTCAAGTAACTCTAGAAAACAAAGGATGGGAGATCAGGGCTCCCGAGGGTTGCGCAGAGCTTCCTGAAGCCTGGAGAGCGAGAGGGGTCGGTGAGCACCGACCCCTCTCGCTCTCCAGGCTTCAGCGAAAGCCTGTATTCGCCCCATAGGACGCACACACATTTCCCCTTCATTTTTGGATGGGAAAAAGTGCGTCCTATAGGGCGAAAAATACGGTATGTATACACACAGTTGTATACATCCTGTTACAGAAATGCATAGATTGAGAAAGGTTAAATCAATGTTTCCAAGACAAGAAAGACTGGTTACAGGAAGTTCAGAACCTTTAAACACCTATAAACAAAAACTTTTCTTTCTGCAAAGATTATGCAGGCATGAGATTTTTAGTTGATGGTGTCTGGTTTTTAATTTTTTTATTGTTTTTATTATATATAGTTACTATTGTAAACTGCTTTGATCATTTTTGGTTTTTTTTAATTTTTTTAATAAATAAACAATAAACATGGTATGGTTCTTCTTACCTTGCTCTTCGTAAGAGCCAGACTGGGATTGGGTGGATGAATGGCTGTGACATAATGAAGGCCTGCTTTGAGATGAGGGAGAAGATTGATAATGGCCACCACTTCCTCCTCCTCTTCCTCCAGAACTTCCTCCTTGTGAAATTCCACCAGGAGATTGCTGACCTCCACTTCCTCCTCCTCTAGAACTTCCTCCTTGTGAAATTCCACCAGGCGATTGTCCTCCTCCACTTCCTCCTCCTCTAGAACTTCCTCCTTGAGAAATTCCACCAGGAGATTGTCGTCCTCCACTAGAACTTCCTCCATATGACATTCCACCAGGAGATTGCTGGCCTCCACTTCCTCCTCCTCTAGAACTTCCTCCTTGAGAAATTCCACCAGGCGATTGTCCTCCTCCACTTCCTCCTCCTCTAGAACTTCCTCCTTGAGAAATTCCACCAGGAGATTGTCGTCCTCCACTAGAACTTCCTCCTTGAGAAATTCCACCAGGAGATTGCTGGCCTCCACTTCCTCCTCCTCTAGAACTTCCTCCTTGTGAAATTCCACCCGGTGATTGTCCTCCTCCACTTCCTCCTCCTCTAGAACTTCCTCCTTGAGAAATTCCACCAGGAGATTGCTGGCCTCCACTTCCTCCTCCTCTAGAACTTCCTCCTTGAGAAATTCCACCAGGCGATTGTCTTCCTCCACTAGAACTTCCTCCATATGACATTCCACCAGGAGATTGCTGGCCTCCACTTCCTCCTCCTCTAGAACTTCCTCCTTGAGAAATTCCACCAGGCGATTGTCTTCCTCCACTAGAGCTTCCTCCATATGACATTCCACCAGGAGATTGCTGGCCTCCACTTCCTCCTCCTCTAGAACTTCCTCCATATGACATTCCACCAGGAGATTGCTGGCCTCCACTTCCTCCTCCTCTAGAGCTTCCTCCATATGACATTCCCCCAGGAGATTGCTGGCCTCCACTTCCTCCTCCTCTAGAACTTCCTCCATATGACATTCCACCAGATGATCGTCCTCCTCCTGAACTTCCACCAGATGATCCACCTCCTCCTTGCCCTATATCAGCCCTTTGATAAATAAAAAGAGGTGTTATTTTAGATGGGGGAAGAGAGATATCAGCTGCATGATTTGACAGAAGCTACTCTTTTGTATTTATATCATTTTTTTTGCTCTATCATTGTGCCCCAGCCTGAATCAAATAACGTGGGTGATAAAGAGTACAGTGATATTTTGAGCAGATTGCCCAAGTTCATATTTGTTTGCCAAAATTTAAACACACTGGGATGGCTGCGACTAAGTAGGTCAACTTGCCTCTCCTTGATATCAATGTGAAAAGTTAGCCATGGCTTATTTTATTCAAAACTTAACTATGCTTCATCAGAAGATTCCAGGGTAGTCCACAAAAGTGGGGAAACAATTCACACAATATATATACAACTATAAACAAAACAGCAACAAACTTAAGCTTCATTGATTTCGGTGGGATCTAAGCAGAACAGTCTGGATCGAAATCAAATCTTCTAATTTAGAGTTCCCGCTACCCAACATCCCTCATTATGGATGCTGTTGAATGCAGAAGGTTTGTGGTGTGAGGGATGGGAAGTTTAAAAGTAAAATATTTGACAGGTTAATGATATTTAGCGCAGTTGCCTTCTATGACACCAAGAAAACGTACAATTTAACGTCTACCCCACAAAACAGAATCCCAAGGCTACCTGTAATTTATGGCATCAATTTATCTCACCAGGCACAAAAGTGCAGGAAAGTCTCTTATTTGAGGAAGAAGTGTATATTTAGATATTCAAAAGGATTTCAGGAAGCAGAAGAGCAAAAATTGTTCAAGTTTGCCAGCGACTAAAGATTCACTGGATCAAAATTTGGCATGGACCTGGGGTCAAAACTGGGATTGGGTAGAAATTATAGAGCAGGAGAAGTGCCCACCCTCCTCTCTGGCCCTGGAACCAGTAAAGGGCATGTCTACTGGAGCATGGCATTTTTAGCTGGATTTACCACTGAGTACCAACCAGTCTGGGATGCGGGTGGCGCTGTGGTCTAAACCACAGAGCCTAGGGCTTGCCGATCAGAAGGTCGGCGGTTCGAATCCCCGCAACAGGGTGAGCTCCCATTGTTCGGTCCCTGCTCCTACCAACCTAGCAGTTCAAAAGCACATCAAAGTGAAGTAGATAAATAGGTACTGCTCCGGCGGGAAGGTAAACGGTGTTTCTGTGCGCTGCTCTGGTTCACCAGAAGCGGCTTAGTCATGCTGGAAACATGACCCAGAAGCTGTACGCCGGCTCCCTCGGCCAATAAAGCGAGATGAGCGCTGCAACCCGAGAGTCGTCCATGACTGGACCTAACGATCAGGGGCCCCTTTACTTTTACCAACCAGTCTGGTCCAGTGAATAGGGTTGTAGAGTGGGGTCTGAAAATTTCAATTGTCAGTTGCTCTTCCTCAATCTATCATCCAGTTTCAAAGGTTTGTTGTGAAAGTGAATCAAGAGGTCATAAAGAGCCTTGCAGGAGAATAAGCGCTCAAGAGGTTTAATGCGTAAAAAATGCAAGTTTTGGGGAGAGATGTTCTCCAGGAGAAGCTTCTCAGGGGCCATTTCTCCCACAATCCTATAAATAGCAACGGGCGTATTATTTGACTCATTCCTGTGTGAATTCGACATACGCGAGGTGCTTTCCTTCCTCAAGCAGTTGACGGTACTGGTTGATCTCCCCCTCCAGATGGGTCTTGATGCCAAGGAGTGTCTGGTACTCCTGGCTTTGATTCTGGATCTCATACTTAATACTGGCCAGCTCATGTTCCAGGGGCTCAACAAGGCTCACGATCTGCTGCAGCTGCATGTTGTAGCGTCCTTCTGTGTCGTTCAGGTTGTTTTGCAGAGACTGGAGCTGCAAAGCAAATACAAAGCCTTCAAGAGCAGGGGCAAAACATAGGCCTAGCTTTGTTCATTCATTCCTGCATATCAGGTGTGGGGACCATTTGACCCTTCAGATGTTGCTGAACAACTTCCATCAGCCCTAGCAAGCATGGCCAATGGCCAGGGCTGATGGAAGATTTAGAACAGCAACATTGGGGGGGGGGCAAAGTGTCCCCACTCCTGTTCCACATTAGCTGTCAGGTCTAGTGTTATGTACTGAAGTTCTCACCCTGGGCCAGCAGGGGGATACTGTAGATATATTTTACTCAGGTCCACATATGCAAATAAGGCATCAAAAGTGACGTTCAGTGATTGGATAGTTACAGAAAGTTGTTACAGTTATGTTGTACTGGAGGTCTATATAAGCAGGCTGACTGAGCCCTTCAGTTCAGGTCTGTTCTGGCCTGTGAATAAACAAGAGCTGTTTGAAGAATCGCGGTGTCGTCTGATATGTTCACCCACGACTTAACATCTAGCATAGCCTTCTTTCTGGTATGGTGTGAAGCTGCATTGCACCAAAAAATCCCAACGGCTTCAAGCAACTGAGACTAGTTCTACAGAACGATGACACAGAATTGGAAGCTGTGACTCACTAAACTGATCTGCGACTGCAGCTCAATTTCCAGGGTTTGATATTGCTGACTGAGCTCCATCACTTCTTTGCTACCGGTCCCAATCTCCTGGTCGCTCGACTTTTCTTGCTGGCGAGATTCCTCCATCTGGAAAAAACAAACAGAGGGCCATGAATCTGGCCTTCCGAAAGTATATGCATTCCAAAACAAAGTGGGGGGAAATGAGGAGAATGTGTTGTGCAAAACAAAGGAATGGCAACTTTGGTCGATTTTCATAGTTGTTCCTATGCAGACACTTGAAATAATGGACAATTTGTTTATTTCCCCCTGCCCAAACTTAATAAATATCATTAATTTAAAAGATGGGAATATTTGTGTTTTTCACACTTCGGTGACAACAGTAATGATGTATTTTTTTTCAATAATATTTCTAAACATGCAATGCATATGTTACTAGCCTTGTCTCAAATCTTAATGCAGTGGTACCTTGAAAGTCGAACATAATCTGCTTCGGAAGTCCATTCGACTTCCAAAATGTTTGGAAACCAAGGTGCAGGGAAGTTTTTAACATTTGATGAATTATTGTATTTTAATCTTTGATTGGAAGCCACCCAGAGTGGCTGGGGAAACCCAGCTGGATGGGCGGGCTATAATCAATAAATTATTATTATTATTAGTAGTAGTAGTAGTAGTATTACGATTGACTTCAGGAAGCTCCTGCATCCAATTGGAAGCTGTGGAAGCCCCATCGGACATTCGGGTTCCAAAGAACGTTCGCAAACCAGAACACTCACTTCCAGATTTGCGGCATTCGGGAGCCAAAATGTTTGACTTGTAAGGCATTCAGGATTCAAGGTGTATAAGAAGCCTGCCAGGTCAGAACAGAGGCCCATCTAATTCAGGTTCCAATTTCCTACAGTGGCCAAACAGATCCCTATAGGAAGCCCACAAGTAAGCCATGTGCACAACGGCACTCTCCCCTCCTGTGGTTTCAGAGTCATATAGTATTCAGTGTCACATGACCTCCAACAGAGGAAATAGAACCTAGCCATCAGGGTTATTAGCATTCTCCTCTTGCTGATAGCCTCGTCCTCTGTGACTTTGTCAAATCCTCTTTCAAAGCCACCCAAACTGGTTTGGCATCCCTGCCTGCTGTGGGAGCCTGTTCCATAATTCAATTATGCACTGGGTTTTCAACGGGTGAAGTGAGGGCACTTGGGGAAAGCACTGGGAAGGTATTGTTTTATACTCTGAGTGCTAAAGGCATGTTTACACTCTAAAGCTACATTGATTTGATTCAGTTTTCTAAAGAACTTGGGAACTGTAGCTCAGCCAGGGCGCTGAACATCTTCTGATAATGATCCCTAGTGTCAGATGGCTGTTGCGGTTGCTCGAGAGTAACCAGGCAGGACTCCAACCTGTGTTTTACAGGCTTTATTTTGGTGCAAACTATTTACAGTGAAGAGCCCCACAGCTCATGTCTGGCTCAATCGCTAGCAGAATCTAGGAGTGGTCTTTTATTGGACCTCCCCCAACATAAGAGTTTCGTTACCCCCAACCTTCTCCTCCCCTCTTTGCGCCTTAGGCTACTGCGCAGGATGGGTGATGGCAAGGGCGTGTTTCCCTCCTGTCTGGCTTACTCAGGCGTGGTGTTAAGGCTCTTACTAGCATCCTCTGGTCCGTGCACCTCTTCCCCACTGGAGGTGGGGCTTTCCTCCTCCCCGGAAGAGGAACTGCTTCGCAAGATTTTCAGAGGCTCCCTGTAATGCAACTGTCCTTCTATTTCTCGTCTCTGAGCTGACGGCAGTTCCCTGTGACACCTAGCCTCCTGTGTACAATTTGATTTCTCAAGACTTCCAGGGCGGCAAGCTGGGAAATGACGATTGAATCAATTTATGACTGTGCTACAGATTCCAGTGTTTGCTCCCCACACAGCTACCTACAAGTAGGCAAGCAATTGGGTACCTTTTCCTTGTGTCAGACCCCTCATGATTTAAAATTCTTTCTTTCTTTTAGAGCTGGGGTAGGCTGCGAAGAAGCATCGTTTGACCCTGTTCCTTGCTCTCCCGGGGTTACTCACCTTAGCCTCATACCATTGTTCGACCTCTCTGCGGTTTTGCTGAATGATCTGTTCATATTCATGTCTCAGATCATCCAGTCTCTTTTTCAGATCCTCTCCAGGCTTGGAATCAACCTCAACAGTGACATCCCCACCGGACTGGTGTTGCATACTGTTCTTTACCTGCATGTCCAAAACAAATAAAACATTGAGACCCTCCCGGCACACACAGTGGGCGCACTTCCTTAGGCAAACTAATGTGTAAATGGCTTTTTGAGTCGCGGATGGCGGGTGCATTTGTACCCCACCCTTCAGCCAAAAAGACTTCCAGAGTGACTCACATACAGTCAGTTAAAGCAAGAGAGTCCCTGTCCACAGGCTTACAATAAATAAATAAAAGACACACGAGAAAATGGACAGGGAGGGAAGAGGGGGAAACAAAACTCAGGCACCAATTCTCAAACAGCTTTTCTTATAATGACCAGCTGGCACAGTTCTAAATATTAAAGAATATTTAGAAAACTATGGAATAAAAGGAAACAACTTGGCAGAATTAGACTGATTCCGGTATTGTATAAATATAAGTTCGTAGGGAGGTAAAAAGAAACTATATAAGAAATATGTAACTGTGCGGTATAAAGTAATGGATAGAGAAAGTACATTGAGATTAATTAGAAGTCAGTTTTAAATTTCTTCTCTATAAGTTTTATAATTGTGTTCAGTATCAGGAGTATATATGATGATAATTATATTAATTTTCTTATATCTTATAGTGTGGTGGTTTGTTTGATTTTTCTGTTATTTGATTGATTGATTGATTGATTGATTGATAGATTGATTGATTGTATGTTAGTTTACTTGTCTGTACATCTGTTTTCTCATAAATGTATTTATTTTAAATTAATAAAGATTAAAAAAAACAGTTCAGGGGCAAGAGGTATGTGATGCAGCTGGGCTGTTACAGCAGAGGTGATGGACTAAACTCTGCTTCCTATCTCTCCCACTGACATAGTCACATTCAAAGTGATGGAGCGTATCTCATTCAAAGCAATGGAGTGTGCTTAGACTGCATCCTTCTTTGAGCTCATGTTTGACTGGGCATTGAAATGTGCAGCAATTTCACGCCCACAATTCCCAATTCTGCCAAAGCTATGCACACACTATGTGCAAAATTGATGGGTTTCTGGGGAGCTGGGGGGGGATCCTTTGCGGGCAGGATCCTGAACCTTGCCTAGGAGTTAGCAGTTCTCTCCTCCATTTTAAAGTTCCCAAGAGTTACCACCAGGCCAGAGCCGCTGCGTCCTTTATTCCCATACCTAGTGGGAAATAAGCTGCTGGTATATTCTGGGATTTCACAAAAATATTGGAAGATCCCAGCACAGGGAGGAAGAAGATGTAAACTTCCTTTCTGAAATTTAACACATGTCTTCCAAAGGCCTTGGATTTCATTCCAGGCAAGAGGGGGGTGGCTGGCTCTTACTTCACTGTGGTTTTTCTTAAGATGGCTCAGTTCTTCCTGCAGGGATTCATACTCCATCTCCAGGTCTGACTTTTCCAAAGTCAGCTTATCCAAAAGCGGACGTAAACCTTGCAGATCAGCCTCTACGCTTTGGAGAAGACCAGCCTCTGTCTCATACCTAAGAAAGCCAAGGAAGTTAGTCTGTAAGGCAACAATGGCGCAATCTGCAGCGGTCCATTTTGTTTGCAACAAAACTATTTGGTTGCTGTTGTTTTAAACGTCTCTCAGGGACCAAACCTAAATTCCAGGGATGCCAACAGGATTTCCAGAGGCTGGTACACTGGATGTGGATTGAGCTACCTGCGTCTTCTTGCCCCCCCCCCAACCCCACTGCCATCAATTGACAGGAACTTCTGTTTCTGTACATGTAACCAGCTTAGCCTAGCCTACCTTACTGGGTTGTTGTAAAGAGGAAAAGGGAGAGGAAAAGCAAGGCAGGAATGCAAGATTCTTGTCTTAATTTACAAGGCCAGAAATGTTTAAGGTCCAGGATACCTCAAGGACTGCCTAATGCCTTACGTCTCTGCCCAATCACAGAGGTCTTTGGGAAAGTCACTTGAATGGCCGGGAGGGAAAGCAAGATAGAAATATATAACTGCATACAGCAAATACTCAAAGCAAAACACTCACACACATTTTGTCATCCTGATAAAGTATCATTGTGTTGAAGTATAGTCTATGGGAATTTTAATCTGCTGTAGCTGTAAAGATATTTAATGATTTTATGGTTTCATTTGCTGATATTGTTTATGGAACCAGAGCGGTTTAACCATCAATCCCTCTTCCCAGAGATTATACATACAGTGGTACCTCGGGTTAAGTACTTAATTCGTTCTGGAGGTCCATTCTTAACCTGAAACTGTTCTTAACCTGAAGCACCACTTTAGCTAATGGGGCCTCCCGCTGCCGCCGCGCCGCCGGAGCACGATTTCTGTTCTCATCCTGAAGCAAAGTTCTTAACCTGAAGCACTATTTCTGGGTTAGCGGAGTCTGTAACCTGAAGCATATGTAACCTGAAGCATATGTAACCTGAGGTACCACTATACATACATACAAACATACATACCCCGCCCATCTGGCTGTGTTTCCCCAGCCACCCTGGGCAGCTCCCAATAGAATATCAATATTATTAACAACAACAACAACAGTGATAAAAGATCAAACATTAAAAAATTCCCCGAACAGGGCTACCTTCAGATGTCTTCTAAAAGTCAGATAGCTGTTTATTTCCTTGACATCTGATGGGAGGGAATTCCACAGAGTGGGTGCCACTACTGAGAAGGCCCTCTGCCTGGTTCCCTGCAACCTCACTTCTCGTGGTGAGGGAACCGCCAGAAGGCCCTCGGAGCTGGACCTCAGTGTCCAGGGTGAACGATGGGGAGCTCTGGGAATAATAGCTTCATGCAGTGCTTTTTTTTCTATATATAAAAAACGTTTAGGGGTACTCTCATTTTCCTACTCATATGGAAATACTGCCCCTCAATGAGGCCAAACTTAGATTCACAAAATGTTAAGGGGTATGCATGCCTCTGTGTACCCCCAGGAAAAAAATCACTGGCTTTATGAGATGAATAGGGGTCTCCTAAGAGCTCACAGCACCCTTAATAAACTACAGTTCCCAGGATTCTTTGCAAGAAGCCACGGCTGTTTAAAGTGGTATAAGAGCATGGGTGTGGATGTGGCCTAATAGGAAGCATCTCTGTATGGTCTTACTTCATCTTGAAGTCATTAGCAGCCATCCTTGTGTTATCGATGTCCAGGAGCATCTTGTTACTCTCGGCCACCGCATCGACCAGCTGCAAGAAGGGGAAAGGGCACATTTGGTTGCTAAGGATTCGGGACTACCATATTTCCCACAGTGATACAAAAGGGAAGAAATACCTGACGCAAAACATCACTTAAAAAAAAAAAAATCATGTATGGAAAGCTGACATTCTGATTGACATTCTGATTATTGCAGTTAGTGCTTAACTAGATGTTATTTAAAACTTGTGGCTGCCATCGAGCCACAGCTCTTCCCCACATTCCCCACATTTAATTGAAGCAGTCGTGCTTTCCTCTAGGATACTACAAGCTGGTGGGACCTCAAGCAAGCCAATTCATTCTCCTTCTCATTCTGTAGGGTGGCATCCAACAAAGTAGATCTGCAGGCGTAAGAATTTCCACTTTTGCTATGGAGCTTCCCCTCCCTCTCCTCTCCCACGCGCCCCGCACCCTCCCCAAATCTGCTCCAGAGGAAAACTCCAGAACAGATTTAAGGATATACAGGGAGGGGAGAGGTAGAGGAAGTGCTTAGACAGCAGAGGCAATTTTTATCTCTTTTAGTATTTAAACTTTTGTATGTTTCAAAGTAGGGTTGTTATTTTTTCTTAATGTTTTATCTTTTGTAAACCACTCAGAGGTGTGTTCCCCCCAATCAAGCGGTGCATAAATTTTATGGAAAAATACATACAATAAAGTAAAATACTAGTTGCTGGAAACTGCAGAATGGGAGAATGTCATTGCACTCGTTGTTTTTCCACTGGCATCTATGAGAACAGGATGCTGCATGAGGTGAGCCTTTTGCCTCTTCCAGCAAGGCCTTTATTATATTCTTATGTCCCTCCCCATTGTGATCTGAACAAAACAGACATGTCACTAGGGGTGGATCTACACACAGGGGAAAAACCTCTATAAAAAGTAAGAAATTAAATCGTTATAACAAAAGAAAAAAACGCTATGGAAAAGCGCTTAGATTTTTTTTTTTTTTTTGCTCTCCAGCACCATCTGGTGTTGCATGTTTATAACGCATCCAAAACTCTGTTTCTTGACTAATGTAGCTGAGTCCTAGGTTCCTTAAGGAAAAAGTATTCACTGGCACCAGTGAGGGTTGGTATGTGACAATAACCTTCCCAGTGAGGGTTGGTATGTGACAATAACCTTCTTAAAAAAGAACCAATGGAAACTTTTCCCCAAGGCTCTATTCTAGTCATAGATCTGTTCCCTGATTTTTTTCTTTTTGTGAATTGTTTCTAAACACACACACAACTCACATCAAAATTGTGCACATTTTATATGCATTCTACCCCTAAAGTAACACAAGTAAAAAAACACTTTCCCTAAAATACACATTTCTCCATATGTATAAATCTGGAATAAGTTAATCTGGTTTGGTTCTCTTTAAAATATAGACCATCTGGAGTCCTCCTCCATCCTCGCTGTTGAGCAGTTCTCACAATCCATTCATCATAATCCCCATTCTACTGGATTTGAGAAGATGTTGCCTGCTTTTTGCAGCGTTCCACAAACGGCCTTCTTAGTCGGAGCCCAAAGAGAAGCCCCTC
Source organism: Podarcis filfolensis (assembly GCF_964270895.1). Taxonomy (NCBI): domain Eukaryota; kingdom Metazoa; phylum Chordata; class Lepidosauria; order Squamata; family Lacertidae; genus Podarcis; species Podarcis filfolensis. Next base: position 29,147,389 of record NC_139615.1, read on the forward strand.
TCCAAGATTCAAAACAGATGGGGAAGGGCGAATGAAACTTTATTTGCGTCGGCCATCGGCCATAGCAACCAAAGAACATTGGGATGTACGCAGAACAAAATTAAAAGTCGATTATATAAAACACTTTTAGGGTCCTGAATCAGCAATCAAATAGTGGACCTTACTCGGATTGCCCCAGCTAGAAACTCTGACAGGAAAGGGCGATTACGCTACCTCGTGGGAGAGCTTGTCAATCTCATTGTAGTAAGAGCTGTAGTCTTTCGGTGCGCCGCTCTGCCCATGCTTCCGATGCCACTCTTCAATCAGGTGCTCCAGCTGGTTGTTCTCTGCTTCCAGGTTCCGCACCTGGTCCAGGTAAGAGGCCAGGCGGTCGTTGAGGTTCTGCATGGTGCTCTTCTCGTTGTTGGAGAGGAACCCAGCATCGTCGCCGCCACCAAACCCAAACCCCCCAGAGCTGCCTCCAAAGCCGCCGCCACTAAAGCCACCGCCACCAAAGCCACCGCCACCAAAGCCACTCCCACCACTGAAGCCACTCCCACCCCCATAGCTATGCCCACCACCAAACCCACCACCAAACCCTCCAGGCATGCTATGGCATATCCCCCCTCCAGAACCAGATCTTCCTCCACTATAACTTCCACCAGAAAACCCTTGACTGTTTCTCATGGAGGAAGCGTTTCTCCTAGAGGAGACTGAGGAAGACCCTCCTCCTCCACTGCCACCACCACCACCACCACCACCACCACCACCACCGGTAGAAGTCTGCTTGAAGCTAGAGATGCAGCTCATCATGACGGCTATGTGAGTATTCTGTCCAAAGCGATCTTTATTTATACCTTCTACTCCAGGTGTTTCTCCATCCTATGTGGGTTTGTCTGGCTTTATTTGCTGATCCCCGGCATGATTTGCCAAAGGAGACTGTCATTATTTCGAACAATCCCAGTCTGTGTGAGTTTGTTTGTTTGTTTAAAATTCCAACGGTGTAATTTTCACCTGGGTGGCTCCGTGTTTCGTTCTGATCACTTCCACGATTTTACACCCCAAGTGTCTTCTGCAAGTTTGGGCTTAGCCTCCTTCAGCCCTGCAATAACATGAAAATTGCAGCAAGGATTATTTGAGATCTATGGGTAGAATTGCAATTGCATACAGCCTGCTTGGCCCACATAAGTGACCTCCTAGAGAGGGACTTGAAAGTTGAAACGGAAGAGTCATAGAATTGTACAGGTCAGCCTTCGCCTACCTGTGTTCTTCAGATGCTGTTGGACTCCAACTCCCATCAGCACCAGGTAATCTGGCAACTGTCAGGCATGGTGGTAGTTTTAGTCCAACGACATCCAGAGAAAGAGAGAGAGCTTAATATATTTAATATTTTATTGTTTAATATATTTATGTCCCACCTTTTTCCAAAGCTGGGATTCGGGGTGGCTTACAATATTTTAAAACATCATTATGAAATACAAAGTAATAAACACAAACTAGTTAAAAACAGTAAGTAAACCATACATTCAGAATTTCCTGGACATAGCTGGGACTCATCCATCGAAAATGGCATCTGGGTGGAATTTTTGAAAATGGCAGCCCATAGGATGTGTTTCTCAACAACTTTTGAGTCCAGATTTTCACTTTTCGAAATATGGCAATCCTGAAGGAAGGTAAAGGTAAAGGTAAAAGGTAAAGGGACCCCTGACCATTAGGTCCAGTCGTGACCGACTCTGGGGTTGCGGCGCTCATCTCGCTTTATTGGCCGAGGGAGCCGGCGTACAGCTTCCGGGTCATGTGGCCAGCATGACTAAGCTGCTTCTGGCGAACCAGAGCAGCACACAGAAACGCCGTTTACCTTCCCGCCGGAGCGGTACCTATTTATCTACTTGTACTTTGATGTGCTTTCAAACTGCTAGGTTGGCAGGAGCAGGGACCGAGCAACGAGAGATCACCCCATCGCGAGGATTCGAACCGCCGACCTTCTGATCGACAAGTCCTAGGCTCTGTGGTTTAACCCACAGTAGGAAGCTAAATCAAAGCTTATTTAAAGTGAGCAATTAAAAACAGTTTGCCCTGATAGTGGCCCAGTTGTCAGCATCACCTGCACCTTAATTTTCAAAGGCCTGTTTGAAAAGAAAAGTCTTAGCCGGCTGATGGAAGGACAGCAAAGAGGAGCCATTCTGACTTCTCTTGGGAGGGAGTTCCACAATATGGGAGCAGCCACTGAAAAGACCCTTTCTCTCTCTCTCAAGCAGAGGCGCTGAGTTCCGCCCAACATTGGGTGGGGCTTGTCGCATACGCATGATGCCACACATGTGAGACACACGTATGATGTCACACACAGTGGGAGGAGGCCATGAGACCTGCTGAGGCCCATTACCACCATGAGGAGGTCTGACCCCACCGCCACTGTGGGGTGTCCGCCAAGGCCCGCCACCACCATAGGGAGGCCAGTAGGGCCCGGTTTCCACAGGAAGGCCTGCCAATACCTAGCCCCTCAAGATGGGGGGGAGCTCAGCCCCGCCCCCCAAACTTTGGGGGGTCAGCATGTCCTCAGCCCCAGGGTTGGTACCTATGCTCTCATGCCACCACCAACCATGCCACTAATGTTGATGGGACGGAGAGAAGGTGCTCACTTGAGGATGTTAGTACCAGGGCAGGGTCATATAAGGAGATATGATTTTTCAGGTAGCCTGGGCCCAAGCTATTACAGTGGTACCTTGGTTCTGAAATGCCTTGATATTCTCAAACGCCTTGGTTCTCAAACGCCGAAAACCCAGAAGTAAGTGTTCTGGTTTTTGAATGTTTTTCGGAAGCCGAACATCCGATGTGGCTGTTGGCTATTGTCTGCGGGGCGCCTGCACCAATCAGAAGCTGCACCTTGGTTTTTGAACATTTCAGAAGTCAAACGGACTTCTGGAACAAATTAAGTTTGGCATTTTTGTTTTTGCTATTTATTTTGCATTTTTTGTTTTTAAGGCTTTTTCGGTGAATTTGTTTTTGTGACTGTGTGGAACTCTGTTCAGCTACTGATTGATTGATTGATTGATTGATTGTATGACTGTGGAAATGGATAACCCCCCCCATCCAAACAATGACTATCATCAGTGCAGGTAAGGGGGGGAAATAATTTTAATTTTTATCATCTACAATACTGTCTTATTTATTTCATAGTACAGTACATTGATTATTGATTTCATTTTATGGATCAATGGTCTGGTTAGATAGTAAAATTCATGTTAAATTGCTGTTTTAGGGTTTGTTTTTAAAAGTCTAGAACGGATTAATTTGTTTTGCATTACTTTCTATGGGATAGTGCGCCGTGGTTTTGGAAAGCTTTGGTCTTGGAACGGACTTCCGGAACGGATTAAGTTTGAGAACCAAGGTACCACCGTATACCCAGCTTTTCAGATAAGATTGGCTCCCTGAGTGAGTTACAACTAAAAGTCCCCATGAGATACAATGTAAATAAACAAGTGTGGTTTTGCAAGTGGTGGAGAAAAGAGGAGGGGAGCTGAGGTTTAGATGTTCTCCAAGCCTATTATGCATTGCTGATTGACAGAATGATTGCTAGCTTGGATACTCTTTGGGTGGCCTGTTCCGTAAGGCTGGGGCCATGACAGCAAAACGGAAGCCCTGCTCTAAAGCAACTTCCTTGGCTAATGTGATGCTGAAACTGAGCACCCACATGAAATTCTTGAGGAGGAGGATTCTGGATTCCTGATCATTTCTCCTGTCAGGATTCGTTTCCGAGAGAGCCACGTGGGTGCCTAGTTTCTGCTTGCATAGGAATCACTCCAAAAGCATTCATAGGCAAATTGCATCTTTTGTGAGAAAGAACCCCCCAGCCTCAGTTTCCCCATTTGGAAAATGTGCTTAAAAGTATTTATCTTCTCCTCAGAGCTACTGTGGGTGTGAATGAGCTGAAGCGTGCTCAACATTATATATGAATATAAGAATGGTGTTGTCAAATACAAGGCATGATGGAAAGCCCAAAAAGGGCAATGGGAAAGTTTCATGTTACAGTAGTACCTCAGGTTAAGAACTTAATTTGTTCCGGAGGTCCGTTCTTAAGCTGAAACTGTTCTTAACCTGAAGCACCACTTTAGCTAATGGGGCCTCCTGCTGCCGCTGCGCCACCGGAGCACAATTTCTGTTCTCATCCTGAAGCAAAGTTCTTAACCCAAGGTACTATTTCTGGGTTGGCGGAGTCTGTAACCTGAAGCGTATGTAACCTGAAGCGCCTGTAACCTGAGGTATCACTGTACCGCGCACATGTGAAGCTTTTCCAGTTAAGTGGGCGACATGTGCTTCCTGGAAGTGGCCCACTTTTTCTGCTAGATGAAGACTGGGGGAGAGTGGGAGACTCAGCCTTCCTTAACTTGCTGCCTTTCCAGTGCTGCTGGACTACGACTCCCATCATCCCTGGCCATTGGCCATGTTGACTGTGACTGATAGGAGTTGGGGTCCAATACAACTGAGTCCTCTGCAATGGAGGGATTCTTATTTTGTCTGGGGCTCTCGGGAAGATCAGTGCTCTCCCTCAGGAAGTAGTGATGACTACTAACTTGGATGGCTTTGGATGGAAAATTCATGGAGAAGACTATCAATCGCTAGTTGCCATGACAGCAATCCTCTGCTTCCAAGGTCTGAGGCTGTAATGCTTCTAAAAGCTGGTTGGTGGAAGCTGCAGTAGGGCAGAGTGTTTTGTGATCAAGTCCTGACTGCTGATTTTCTGTGGGTATCTGGTTGGCCACTGGATGCTGGACCAGATGGGCCATTGGCTGATCCACCAGGGGCCTTCTTGTGTTCTTCTGTGGTTCTTCTAACCTTCCCAAGAACAGAGGAATCTATGGAGCAGAGGTGAAACTGAAGGCTGGAGTTGCTGTTGTAGTTGATGATGATCATCTTGCTGTCATTGTAGGTGTTACAGTGGTACCTCGGGTTACATACGCTTCAGGTTACATATGCTTCAGGTTACATACACTTCAGGTTACAGACTCCGCTAACCCAGAAATAGTACCTCGGGTTAAGAACTTTGCTTCAGGATGAGAACAGAAATCGTGCTCCGGCAGCAGGAGGCCCCATTAGCTAAAGTGGTGCTTCAGGTTAAGAACAGTTTCAAGTTAAGAACGGACCTCCGGAACGAATTAAGTACTTAACCCGAGGTACCACTGTACTTGCCTTTCTTCACTGCTCATCAATTTTAGGGATAGGGCAGTCACACTTTTTCTCAATAGCCCTCAAAATCATGGAACTGTCCAGTGATCATAAGGAGAGTCATGATCAGAAGAGTCTTTGAGCTGGTTAGTTGACATGAAATGGTCATTATGGCTTTAAATGACACACAGCAGCCACTGTTTGTCCTCAAGTGGCTGGACACCTACCATCGCTGTGGCTTTCACCTTCAGTTTGTGTATATTTTTAACCTTTGGAATGACAAAAGTAAATCTGCAAATCTGTATATGCTCCACTTGAGATCTTGATCACATTCCTGCAGGACTGCCCCCCTGTTCCCCCATGGGGACACTCAACAACCTGCATTAAGTTTTAGCATTTGGACAGATACCGTATTTTTCACTCTATAAGATGCACCAGACCACAAGACGCACCTTGGTTTTTGGAGGAGGAAAACAAGAAAAAAAAAATTCTGAATCTCAGAAGCCAGGACAGCAAGAGGGATCGCTAAGCAGTGAAAGCAGCAATCCCTCTTGCTGTTCTGGCTTCTAGGATAGCTGCGCAGCCTGCATTCACTCCATAAGACGCACACACATTTCCCCTTACTTTTTAGGAGGGAAAAAGTGAGTCTTATAGAGCAAAAAATACGGTAATAGCCAGGGAATAACAATCGGGCTCTTTTAAAGACTTGTGTTTTGTATACTCCTGTACAGTGCCTCACCTGAAGCAGCTGGTTTTAAATCAATAGATGACTTCAGCAGTGCCTTCACCTGCCTAGGCAGTGTGTTTAGAAAAGCTGTCATAATTATATTTTGGAAGCGTGCTGCAGATGATTTGTGGTCATGCTTCGTTGTCATTGGGTGTCTGCCTGACACTGAGCGGCAAGATTTACCTGTTGCTACTACAGGAAACTTCCTGGCTGCACAAGACTTGGTTTGTGTTTCCAGGCTGTGGTTAGACTAAAATAGTTTGAGAAGTCTTGGTGAGCACATACTTGAAAAGTGCACTCCAGCTAATTGGTCAAAGAAAACCCAGGCAAGTGCTGCAACCTTTCACATCCATGTTTCAAAACGCAAGGGAACGCGGAGATGTTTCCTACTCTAAAGTAAGGTCGCCTCTAGACTGTCAATGCTTTGAAAGAGGGATTCAAGAGGATGCCAGGGTTTTAGGTTTGTGCAATTAAAGTGGATTAAAGAGTCCTTGGTGCAACAAATCAACTTCTCAGGTGTTTTGTTTGCAGTTAGGAAACTGATGAGGACATGTACTGAAATATGTGGGATGAGCGAACAATTAACAAGAAGATGTGCAAACACTTTGCAGGCAAACCAGGAGGGATGTGTGATGGATGTTCATTGCGGTACAACCTCATTGCAAACAGATTGGAACAAATGCTCAGTAAAGACTGGAGAGAGAGAGAGAGAGAGAGAGAGAGAGAGAGAGAGAGAGAGAGAGAGAGGTGGAATAATAGAATCCTTGAGCTGGAAGGAACCCTGAGGATCATTTAGTCCAGTGTTTCCCAAACTTGGGTCTCCAGCTGCTTTTGGACTACAATTCCCATCCCAATGACTTTAAAAAGAATTGGAAACCTTTTAAGATATATATACAGAGGCAATACATTGAAATGAACTCACTTGCAGGATTTGAGTAATACACTTACAATGAACAAATACAAACAGTAAATACAAATAGGGACTAAGAGGTTAAGAACTGATTAGGAAATGAATTTATTTTAGAATAGAAGGTACGCAAAATTATATGCAGAACGGAAATAATATACTCTAAACCAGAAAGGGAAGTTGGGGGGAGTTATGGGGGGGGTTAAACTGAAAATGTAAAATGTAATCTATTTTTTCTGAATATGTTAAAATAGGGGGAGGTGTGAGGAGGTCAAGGAAACAAGCATATGAACTTAAAGATATAAAAAAATGGACTTGTTTTTTAATTTTTTCCTAACTATTTGTTTTTTGTATTTTGTATTTTTTTTCTTGTTTGTTTTTCTATGAATTTTTGTATTTTTCTTTGTTTTCTTTTTTCATTTTTTATCTTTTTCTGTGGTTTTTTCATTCTGTAAATCTCTGTTTTTTGTAAAATCCCAATAAATATTTAAAAAAATATATATACAGTAAAAAAATAAAATAAAATTTGGCGAAAAACCTCAATAAAAAATATTTACACACACACACAAAAAAAACCACAATTCCCACCATCCCTGACTGCTGGTCTTGTCAGCTAGAGATGGTGGGAGTTATAGCCCAAAACCAGCTGGCGACCCGAGTTTGGGAAACACTGATCTACCGTATTTTTCGCTCTATAAGACGCACCAGACCATAAGACACATCTAGTTTTTGGAGGAGGAAAACAAGAAAAAAAATATTCTGAATCCCAGAAGCCAGAACAGCAAGAGGGATCACTGCGCAGCGAAAGCAGCAATCCCTCTTGCTGTTCTGGCTCCTGGGATAGCTGCACAGCCTGCATTCGCTCCACAAGACGCACACACATTTACCCTTACTTTTTAGGAGGGAAAAAGTGAGTCTTATAGAGCAAAAAATACGGTACCTGATTTCCTTCTGTTTGTAAACACAAATGTTCTGTATCTGAGGGGTTGTGTAGGGCTGCTTCTGCCTGTTGTTCCAGGCCATATGGCGTGATTGGCTTTATATGTTTTGGGTATTTCCTTCCATTCTTCTTCTTCTTGTTGTTTTCTTTTCCTAGCGCCGCTTTCATAGCGCTTACTCGTTTTAATTTTTGCAAAAAGTCAAAATTAAGTATTACTGCGATTCACAGCGACATGTCAATGAGTCCTCACTTGCTCTCAGAATGTGTGCTGTAATGATAGGCAGCGATCGGAGCCCTTGTATTGCTTCATAGCTGACTTTACCATTTGATTCTGAGGAGCTTTAAAGCTTCCACGAACTTTACTAAACAGTAAGCTAGCACTTGTGTGACTGTTACACAGTCATAGACATATATGTCACGGGCATCACATTACTGCACAACTGGGCTCTGACAGAAAACTCTGCCTGTTTTCTTAAGAAAAGAAAATGGCAAGAAGCCAAGCCCCGCCCCCGCCAACACATACCTCATTTATGCTCAGCCCATATGTAAATCTGCTGCTGCTGCCAGCCTTAGTATAATAGGGTCTTAAAAGCAGAACCAGCCCCTCACCCAGGAAGTAAGATGAAACGATTGCCGCCTCTATGACCCCACAGCTGCTGTGGCCTGAGCCCCTGAAGCTTTTCCTCCAGCTGTGTTTCCCCTGCCTCGGGGTGGAGAGAGATGAGCAAGCAAAGTCTTGCATGCACTTCCCTTTTACTAAGAATCCCAGCAAAAGGCAGGGCTTCCTCTCCAGCCTTGCTTCCTGGTTTCCCCTCCCCGACTCCACTCCTTACGGCAAGGAGAAACCAGCAAGCAAAGTCTTCCATTCCCACGTGTGTTTAAACGGTGGGGCTAACTTACAAGTAAGTCTCCTGCTTCCCTCTACTCTCCTGCTCTTGACTCCTTCCACCCTTCGTATATAAACCTCCTGCGTTTCAGTTGATCTGCTTTTAAGTGCAACGTGTGCTTCTCTCCCAGATGTTGAGCGTTCACAGCTCCCTGGGTCTGCTGCTGATGTTGGCTGCTTTCCCTCCCCTGCAAAAACAAAAAACAAAAACCCTTAGTTTTCTGGGGGTTTTTTTGGGGGGTTGTTTGTTTGTTTTTGCTGCCACTGCTGTGCAAAATACAGAAAACTAAGTTGGAGGGCAGCCAATACTCCCTCCTGTCCCCTTCCTGAACTGTATTTTGTTTTAAATTGTATATTGAGTGAGAGAAGTCCCATATGCAACAGCAATGCAGTTTATGCAAGTCCGCTCACCCCTCTTGGTGCGGCGGCGTTGCGGGACGGCAGAAGCTTCCCTAGGGCCCCGATGTTAGAATTGGAACTGCCATGCCCTTCCTGATAGGCAGTGGGCAGCAGAAGCCCTCACCGCCTATCAGGAATCAGATTCTAGCCTGCACCCTGCTTTGGCCAATGGGGGTGCAGGCTGGGACTTGGGCTGTGACAGGGCGAAGCTGACAGAGCTGATGTTGGGCTTCCCTCGGATCCGCCCCTTGCCCAATTAAGCAGCCCACACCTGGGGCACTACCTGCTCCTTCCCTTGCCAGTTTTTCCCACCCACCTACCCTTGGTTTAAGCTGATAGTCAACGACGTTGTTGTGGCTACGGTGGTTGCTGTCCTTTAAGGGGCCGGGTAGGAATTTGCCCACGGGGCTAATTGGCACTGACCTGGTGGTTTTGCCTGCCTCATAGAAATTGTCACAACTGGTTGGCCATTGGGGCAATCCTTTGTTTTGGATGGAGGGGAGGTTGTATGCTGGGGTATCCCATTAAAGATATCTGGGGGGAGTGGCCATGTCCGCATGCCCAGGTAGAGCCAGGGCTGAAAGCACTCCCGCAGATGGCGGTCCCTGCGGGGGTCACCCTATTGGATGGTCACCTTAGGAACCCCCACCTGGATTGACCACGTGTCACTTTCAGCCAGCGGGCTGGAAGTATTTACTGTATTTCCCTGTGTATAAGATGATGTTTTTTTATTTTAAAAAATGTTAAAAATTGTGGGTCGTCTTATACACACATAGTGCAGAGGAGGGACGGGTGATTGGTGGCAGCCATGAGCAGGAGATTGTCAGCGGCAATTAGGCAGTTGATTGGTGGCTGAGTCAAGGCCTGCTGATGATTAGCTGCTGCTGTGGCAACTGGGCAGGCGATTGGTGGCTATGGCGAAGCATGTGATTGGCAGTGGTGGTCAGGTAGGTGAGCGATTGGCGGCAACCCCCCCCCCCAAAAAAAGCTTAACAACTCTGAGCAATCACTACCCATTTCCTTAATTTGGGGTCTTATACACGGGGGTGGTGTTATACATGGAAAAATGCGGTAGATTGCCCCATGTCCAAGCCAAACCTCTTTCATCTGTATTTGATAAAGTTGTGGCTTGTTTTGACCCCAAACCAGTCTTATTGGTCTCTTATTTATATGGGTTGGGATATGGGGAGCCTGTTGCCTGGTCCCACAGTAGTAGGCCCTGTAACTCTCCAATGCTAACCTCCAAAGATGCACTCCTTCACTGTCTCCCAAGACAGGCAGATGCCATCAACAGTTGTTTGCTATAAGAAATAAGCTTGACTCTGACGTCTGTGTGTAGGACGCTTAACAAACTACAATCCTTGGAGCACAATTTTCAAATTCACTTCAGGTGCCACAATGACCTAAACACACCCACACACCCTTGCTTACAAGGACTGACCAAGCTCAGCATTTGAGAATGCTTTCAGTTTGAATCAGGAAGAGTTGTATTCAAATCCTCTGTCGGTCATGAAGTTCACTGTGCTTCGAATTCACAGGACAGAGGTGAGGATAAAGTGGTTGAAAACTACCCAGTTTGGCATGGAAAGCTTAGAGGACCCACCAGTCAGGAAGTGAGACAATAATTTTTATCTTGAGAACAGAATAACCACAGGAAACCCCCGACTCCAGCCAGATGAAACCAAGCCTAGTGATTAAACGTCATAATGAAACAATCTACACAGAATTTACGTTGCCCTGAGCTCTTCATGGAGAATCCTGGGAACTGTAGCTCAGTGAGGTGAGCACCTCTGACAAACTACAGTTCTCAGGATGACTGTTAAAATGGTATAAGAGTGATTTAAAAGTATGGTGTGGATGTAAACAGACTGGAAATTCCTGCAATGTGTTTTTGACGCATTAGGTTAGAGCTCACTCTGTCCTGGTGAAGCGAGGTCAAACCACATGCGGTGGTGGAGATTAGTGATCTGATCCGCATCTCCTTTTAATGTTAAGCAGATGAAAGGAACACCAAACTTGATCTGGAGAGAGGGGTGTTTCGCTTTTCACCATGCTGTTTTCCTGATTTATTTATTTATTTTTAAACCATGCAGTTAATCAAGATGACAGTGATAGGATGAGGGAATTGTGCAAGCCTACATTTCCCTGCCATGGGGCAACCAGGAGGCAGGTGTGATGGGATGGTGAGCTGCTTGTGCGTGAAATCCTGATCCCTCAGAGCTTGGCTAAGTTCCCAAACCTCTGTCTGTGATGGAGCTCCTTAAGCATGGCTCCATCAATCGCTCGTTGAATCGGACAGTGGGCTTTTACGGAATTTCTTCCAGCATAAAAGCTCCTTGACGGAAACGCGTCTTCTGGACTCTCGGCGTGACAGTTTCCGCCGAGGAGTGGGTGTGCCTACGGGAGGTCCTGAAACCTCTCCACTGTTCCCGCTTGAAGTATCTCTGAGCTCTCCCTCCGACTCACTTTCCCTTGTAACTCCACTTCTCCCCCTGCTGGTCCCCTCCTCCGCTGAGTGGTCTCTCTCTCACCCTCCATGAGCCCTTTCACCTCCTTCGTCTCAGATGACAGTTCCCTGACATCCACCTCCCCTCTAGGGCCCCCTTCACCCACTTCCCTCCCCTCCTCTGCGGGAGGCGAGGGAGCAAAACCCCTGAAGGAACCTCCCTCATCTTCCGAAGTTTCGAACACTTCCCTCCACCTTTTGCTGTTCCCGGTTTCCAAGTACTCCTCCTCCTCGGAGTCTGTACCCTCTTCCAACTCCGATTCCCTGAATCCCTCCAGTTCCTCCTCATCGTCGGTGGTGCCAAAGTACTCCCTCCGGAACCTCGCTACTGGTTGAGGTTTCCTGGGGAACCTTTGGTGGAACGTTTCGATCAAGACCTCGTCATGGACCTCCTCTGCCTTCACCCAGGTGTTTTCCGACTCCGGTTCCCCTTCCCACGCGACCAAATACTCCACCTGATTACCCTTCCACCTGGAGTCGATGATTTCTGCCACATAGTTGCGGCTTTCCCTTTCTTCTATGGCTGGCCCCCGTGTGGATACCCCTTCACCTTCCCCCCTGTATGGTGACAGTAATGACCTGTGGAATACTGGGTGCAGTTTCATGTGGTTCGGTAACCGGAGTCTGAAAGCCACTGGGTTGACCTGTTGGATGACCTCAAATGGTCCCAATCTTTTGGGTCTCAATTTCTTGCAACTACCCTTGAACGGCAACCCTTGGGTTGATAGCCAGACCCGACTCCCCACCCTAATTGTTTCACCTTCCCTTCTGCTCTTGTCGGCCTGCCTCTTATATTCTTCTTTGGCCCTTTCTAAGTTGTGTTGGAGTTGACGATGGATCGCTTCCATTTCTTCTACAAAAAGTTCAGCGGCCGGAACACTCCATCTCTCTCCTCCTTCCCCTGGAAACGCCCTGGGGTGGCACCCATAATTAGCCATAAAGGGGCTCATCCCGGTGGACACATTCTCTGCATTATTGTAAGCAAATTCCGCTAGTGCCAACTTTTCGACCCAATCGTTTTCTCTGTCATTGACATAACACCTCAGGTATTGTTGAAGGATACCGTTCGCCCTCTCCGCCTGCCCATTGGTCTCAGGGTGCCTGGCAGTCGAAAAGTTGACCTCTACGTGCAACAAGCTCATAAGCTTCCTCCAGAATCTGGACGTGAACTGTTTCCCTCTGTCGGAAACCAGCCTCAAGGGGGCGCCATGCAGCCTAAAAATATGTTCTACAAACAATTTTGCTGTCTCTTCCGCCGTGACTGCATGTGAGCAAGCTACAAAGTGACCCATCTTAGTTAACTGGTCTACTACGACTAGTATGGCGGTTTTCCCCTGGGATTTGGGCAGATCAGTCATAAAATCTATCGACACCGCCTCCCACGGTCGTTCTGGTGTGGGTAACGGTTCTAAATACCCCGCTGGCGCCCGCCTTTCTCCTTTGGCTCTCTGGCATTGGTCACACCTTCTCACATACTCCCGTACATCCTCCCTCACCTTGGGCCACCAAAACTCCCTGGTCACCAACCACATGGTCTTGTGTTGCCCAAAATGCCCCGCTGTGGGATTGTCGTGCAGCTGTTTGAGTACTCTCCCCCTCAATTCCCCTTCAGGTATATATAGCGCCCCTTTGTAATACAATGCCCCGTTTCTTTCTTCAAAACCTCCGGGGTCTTCTCCCTCTCCCCTTAAACCTCTGAGCTTATCCTGGGCGTACTCATCATTTACCGTTCCCTCTACCAGTTCTCTTTGCCCCACCCAGGCCGCACCACACACCCAGTGGTCCTCTGGGATAATATGTCTCTCTTCTGGCGCTCCCTCCCCCTCCAAATATTCAGGTTTGCGAGAGAGAGCGTCCGCTCTGATGTTTTCTGGACCTGGCACATAGCAGATTTCAAAATGGAATTTGGAGAACTCCTGGGCCCATCTCACTTGTCGTTGGTTGAGCACTCGTGCCGTTCTCCAATACTCCAAATTCTTGTGGTCCGTACATACTTGTACCTTATGCTGTGCACCAATTAGTAAGTGTCTCCATCTCCGGAACGCTTCGTGAATGGCGAGTAGTTCTCGGTCATATACCGTGTAGTTCCTCTCGGATTTGTTCAGCTTACGCGAAAAGAAGGCACACGGTCTCCATTCCGACTTATTGCTCCCTGGCTGAAGCAACACCGCCCCCACCGCGCGGTCTGAGGCATCAGTTTCCACTCTCATGGGTTTTTGTAAATCCACATGCAGGAGCTGTTCTTCCGAAGCGAATGCCTTTTTCAATTCCTCAAAAGCGTGCTCCGCCTCCGCCGTCCAAACGAATTTCTTCTTGCTGCTCAGACAGTCCGTGATGGGAGCCGTTAAGTCGGCAAAGTTCTTGATGAATTTACGGTAAAAGTTCCCAAACCCTAAGAACCTTTGCACATCTTTTTTCGTTTTTGGTGTCTTCCATTCCAGCACCGCCTGTACCTTGCTTGGATCCATGGCTAATCCCTTGTCTGATAGGCGGTACCCCAGGAATTCCACCTCCTTGGCGTGGAACTGACACTTCTCCAATTTCACCCACAACTGGTTTGCTTGCAGCTGGCTCAGCACTTCCCTGACATCCTTTACATGCTGCTCCTCATTCTCTGAATATATCAGCACGTCATCGAGAAAGGCCACGCAATTCTTGTAGAGCAAAGGTCCCAGTACATGGTTCATGAACGATTGAAAACAGGCGGAGCCTGCTTGTAATCCAAAGGGCATAACGAGATATTCGAAAGCCCCTAGGGGGGTGAACATCGTTGTCTTCCATTCATCCCCCTTCTTTATTCGTATCAGGTTGTACGCTCCTCTCAGGTCCAGTTTCGTGAATATCTTTCCCTTCCTCACCCTGGTCAAAATGTCATCAATTCTGGGCATGGGGAAAGTCACTGGTTCTGACACGGCATTCAGCCGCCGGTAGTCCACGATCAATCTCGGTTTATCCGTGTTTTTTTTGTCCACAAAAAACACTGGGCTGCCCCCCACCGCTCTGGACTCTCTGATGAAACCTCTCTTCAGGTTTTTGTCAATAAACTCCCTCAACTCCTGCATTTCCCTGTCTGACATGGCGTACAGCTTGCCCACGGGGAGCTGGGCCCCAGGGACCAGGTTAATTTGGCAGTCAAAGTCTCTATGCGGTGGTAGTTTATCTGCTTCCCTTTCGCTGAAGACCTTGCTCAGGTCAGCGTATTGTTTGGGCACCCTCCCTTTGTCCGCCACTTCCATCCCTGCTAGAGAGGCTTTTGCCCCTTCTGGCACCTTTCCCTCTTTGCAGTGTTCCAGGCAATGTGCTGACCCAAAGGAGACCACTCTCTGATGCCAGCCCACTAGCGGGTCATGCAACGCTAGCCAGCTCATTCCCAAAATGACTGGCGCCCCTCCCAGGGTGGCTACATTGAATGCTATCCTTTCAGTGTGCCTTGCCACCCTCATAAGCATTGGGACGGTCTGTAGGCTAACTTCTCCCCCCAACAGCTCCCTCCCATCGATCGTGGTGACCTGCAGGGGGTTGCTTAAAGGGAGTGTCTGTATCTGGTGTTCAGCTGCAAACTCCTTGCTCATAAAATTACAGGAGCTGCCTGAGTCCAACAGCGCCTTGGTCTTTAGTGGGTATCCGTTTGCCAGCTCTAGCAGCACCTCTATTACTAGAGCTGGTCTTGGAGGTTCCGGAGTGGGCACTTTTACTGCTCCTTGGCCTGTCTGCAGTGCCCTGACAGCGGCAGACAGGCGCTGGCTTTTACTGGCTCCTGGACTTCCTCCTCCTTCCCCCCAACAGCTCCCGCCATCCCTTGCCATTCCTTTCTTTGTGGGCAGACTCTGGCAAAGTGACCTGGCTGCTGGCAGAGGTAACATTTCTTGGCGCTCTTTCCCTCCTTCTTCCTCCCTTCACTGGGATTTGAAACTGCGCGCGCGCGCGCTGTTCCAACTTCCATCGGCTCTCCGGGCGGGAAACTGGGTTCTGGAATCTCTGGAATGCGGAAATCCCTCCAACGCTCTCCTTTCCCCTCCCGCTTCTCCAAGGCTCTTGCCTCCTGGCGCGCTCCAATGGTCAACGCTGATTTGGTCAGCTGGTCCATAGACTCCGCCCTGGGCGCCCGGGAAAGTTCGTCTTTCACCGCCGAAGAAAGCCCCTCTTCAAAGAGCATTTGAATGGGTTCCGCCGATAGGTCCCACCCCAATTTATGTATCAACATTGTAAACTCAGTCCAGTACTCACGAACCGATCGGCTCCCCTGTTTGCAAGCCATCAATTGTCTGCGCACCAGTCCCTGTTCAATCTCGCTGGAAAACATCAAATCCATGGCGCGAAAAAACTTCCTCGCGTCCTTCAGCATGTCACTATTCCCTGCCATCAGGGGCCGGACCCAGTCTCTCGCCCCTCCTTCGAGATGGCCAATCACAAACGCCACTCGCGATGCCTCATCGGGAAAGTCGTTAAACTGCAGTTCAAGAGCATACTGCATCTCTGTCCTAAAGGCTTGGTAGTTCCTGGGGTCCCCCCCAAACTTCTGCACCATTCCTGGCATCTTTCTTGCTAGTGTAGCGCCTTTTGCCTTTTCTGCATCCTGCGCCCTCCTTTCTTCTAGCCTCGCCGTTTGCATTGCTAGCTGGAGTTCCAAAACTCTGCACCTTTCTTCCAGAGTTGGACCTTCTCCAGCTCCTGCTGCTCCTCCGGCTCCAGCTGGGTTGCTCATGATGCCTCTCTGCACAAGCTGCTTTCAGGGTCTGTCCGATTGCTGTGATGGGATGGTGAGCTGCTTGTGCGTGAAATCCTGATCCCTCAGAGCTTGGCTAAGTTCCCAAACCTCTGTCTGTGATGGAGCTCCTTAAGCATGGCTCCATCAATCGCTCGTTGAATCGGACAGTGGGCTTTTACGGAATTTCTTCCAGCATAAAAGCTCCTTGACGGAAACGCGTCTTCTGGACTCTCGGCGTGACAGTTTCCGCCGAGGAGTGGGTGTGCCTACGGGAGGTCCTGAAACCTCTCCACTGTTCCCGCTTGAAGTATCTCTGAGCTCTCCCTCCGACTCACTTTCCCTTGTAACTCCACTTCTCCCCCTGCTGGTCCCCTCCTCCGCTGAGTGGTCTCTCTCACCCTCCATGAGCCCTTTCACCTCCTTCGTCTCAGATGACAGTTCCCTGACAGCAGGCTATTTTCAAATCAGGGAAATGGCAAGGGGGGGAGAGTTAAAGCACATATTCTCCCAGGGCTGCAGCTGTGCATACGTGCAGAGGTGTTTTAAAGTAAAAAGTAAACAAATGGGGAGATCTTATCACTGTTCTCCAGCAACATGTGCAGTTTGTCTCATAAGATATGTAAAAATGTGTTGCTGAGGGTGGTATGCAAAAACACAGCATCAATCAGCTGCTGTCTGTCACCCAATACCTGCTCAAACAGAAAGGTTTCTTGACGCTTTGTACTTCCGTCAGAGGAGAACTGTGGACCTGTTATAGGTAATACAGTGGTACCTTGGGTTACAGATGCTTCAGGTTACAGACGCTTCAGGTTACAGACTCTGCTAACCCAGAAATAGTACCTCGGGTTAAAAACTTTCCTTCAGGATGAGAACAGAAATTGTGCGGTGACAGCGAGAGGCCCCATTAGCTAAAGTGGTACCTCAAGTTAAGAACAGTTTCAGGTTAAGAATGGACCTCCAGGGTCAGGAAAGAGGGATATAGAACCTTGAAATTTAAAAGTGGATTCTTTTTCTTTTTCTTTTTCTTTATTAAGTGTGTATTTTTTGTTTTTTGTGTTGATATGTATTTGTTTGATTTTTATCTGTTGTAAAATCCTAATAAACATTTATTAAAAAAAAAAAGAATGGACCTCCAGAAAGAATTAAATTCTTCACCCGAGGTACCACTGTATTCCTTGATATTTGAGCTTAGTGTCCTTTCTCCTTTTGATATTCTGCCATTATTAAAAAGATGCTCTTCAATAGTCTTAAGAATTTCAATGTGCATACAGGGATAGAATCTTTCTCTAGAGCAGAGGTGGGCAAATCAGGATCTACTCTTTGTACACACATTTTATTTTTATTTTTATTCTAGAACCAATGGAGACTGAGCACTTGTCTCCCCCCACACACAGACATAGTCCACACGCTGTCTAGATCTATTGCATATTTTTTGCCCGCGAAAAGTGTGTCTTCAGAAGCTCATTGCATTCTGGAAGTACAAGCTGATTGCAGATTGATTCTGTATTAGCCCACAGCCTGTCCATTTAAAAACAGGTGAATGTATCCACAACTGCTCAATGATGTGGGCATATATCAATATCACATCCTCCACATCCTTCTTCTGGGGCATTTGCAGGGAGGAAAAGGGTTTTTTCAAAAGCACACACACACCCCTGTGGGCAGCAGGATCTAGTATCACTCTTGACTGAAAGCAGCATACTGGATGGAGAAAAACTACATTTTTTTGTGCTACATACAAGTTGGTGTGTATCAATCAAAGAGATACTGGAAGATGCCTTATTGGTATTGCAGAAAACCAGTAAGGTTTCTGTCTCTCAATTGCTGAACCACTGCAATGACAAAATTACTTGTTCTTAGGCTGCCAAAATGGGGGGCTTGTAACCAGGAGTGGACTTCTGTGTCGGAAAGGACTGTGAACTTAGTTCAATTCTGGAAGTGAAAGCAAATTCCTAGGCTCAGGATATGATCAAAGGCATCCTGTTCTATAATTCCAGCTGCCTGTATTTTGCATTTGGTTGGTTGGTATAGCTGGCATTTTAGCAAAAGATGGAGTAGATCTGGCAAGCCTGAAATTTGTGCATCCATGTTACATTTTATAATGTGTGTGTGTTTAACATTTGCATCTGCTATATAACGTGTACGAGAATCCTTGGGCTCCTCCAGACATCCTTTTTGTTGCACACTCATGCTGATTTGTGTTCATGACGCTATTGGAGCTGTCATATGCGATCCCACTTTTAATACTGTTTGCACCTGTAAAAGTGTTGTGGGTGGTCACACAGCTTCATTTCTAGTAGTACATAGCATGTAGTTTCTTGCTAACACCCCGTAACCCTTTAAACCACAAATATTCTGGTTTACTTTTGTCCTGCTCTTGTTGCGCTACAGCTCCACCAGACCCTAATAATGTGTTAACATTGGAGACACAATGCAGAATGAATCCCCCACTAATGGGCTATTATTGTGTCAATAACATCTTACAGAATACACTCACAATAAAACACCAGTCTGGAGGGCCACCTTATGTGGCAGTATCAGCAGACAGGCCCAGCTATTGGACAGAAGGGATATTTGTCCAAATTGTTGAGTTTGCAAGAGGCACACCTGATATCTCAAATGTATTCGTTTTTCCCAGCCTAGAACATCTTGAGTTTTGCCTGCTGATTCTCTATTGGACTACACCATATCAACAGCTCCTCATGTCTGTCAATAAACCCAGCAGCACCCATTGGCCTCGTTTGTTGTGGCGTGTTAAATATCTCTCATGCACTACCTTCCCAATATGCCTCCCTTCGTGATTTTGACTGATGCTCATTTAGATGGCTGCGTTATTGCAGCAAGATTTAGCAACTTTCACAGAGGTTTTGTCCCCTTCCGCCTCATTGCTCAACACAAACCATGACGTCAGTCTCTCACCCACGCAGCCAGCCAACACCCAAAGTGCCATCTCCCGTCACTGCAGTTGAAAGCTGGGATAAGTGAAGCCAAGTACGTATAATGTATGGTTTGATTCAGCTGAAGTCACTTCCAAGGAAATGGCTTTGAAAGTAATGGCTTCCATCAAACTGTTATATATGATTTCTCATATATATATATATATATATATATATATATATATATGTAAAAAAAATTATTAGTTTTTTTAACATATCATTTTCAACAGTAATTAAACATACTTTTACATCTTATTCAAATGTTTGACTTCCATCAATCCTGTATGAAAATTTTCCAATCTAATCTCTCAGTATGCATTTCTTATCTTCCCTATTACATTTCAAACTCATAACCAATATCTCTATCTTTTTCTACTTTGTAACACTTCGTATATTTCTCCTTACAAAACTTCTTGTAGTCCTGCTAGCGTAATTTGTTGATTACAGTTGCTCTTCAAATAATTCATATACTTCTTCCAATCTTCCGTAAATCTCTGGTCCCGCAGGTTTCGAATCCTTCCTGTCATTTTGTCCAATTCTGCATAGTCCATTAATTTCATCTGCCATTCTTCTTTCGTCGGAATTTCTTATTGTTTCCATTTCTGGGCTAACAATACACTTACCGCAGTTGTTGCATATAAAAACAATTTAACATCTTGCCTATTAATGTCCGGACCTATAATACCAAGTAAAAATGCTTCTGGTTTTTTTAAAAATGTATATTTCAACAAATATACATTGTTATATATAATTTCCTGTCTTCCCTGTCTGTGTCTCTCAGGTGAGCAAACCGCAGCTGACGTGTCAATCAACGGAAGCCCTGCCAGCACTCCTTCCTATGAAAGCCAGCCCTCGGTCAAGATCAGGAGATGAGATGGGGCAGGGAAACTTCAGGGGGACACTGGTGCTGTTGTTTGTCACCCTCATTGGGGCTGTCAGAGGAGCCACGCCGACTCTTCCTCGCCCATCAAACGTGAGTTATACCCTCAATGAAACACGCTGCCAGTTGGATGTGGTGTGGACTCCTGTAAGAATGGAAGGGGCCTGCGATGTAAAGTATCGGAGTGCTATAAGGAGCGGTGGAGTTTGGGTCGTGGAGCGTATTCATAGAAACCACTCCCGGACAGTGCAGGTACCTCTGGGTAAAGAAGTTGTTTTCAGAGTCAGAACGGAATGTCAGCAAGAACAGAGCCAGAAAGGAGAGTGGCTTAATATCTCTGTTCCACAAAACGGTGTTCCAGGTACAGGAGCGGTTAATGTCAGCTGTGTCTGGCATATGGAGAGATCCCTGGAGTGCTCATGGCTTCGTGGAGAGAATGCAAGTCGCGACGCAAACTACAGCTTGACTTTGTGGATCCCAGAACTCAGAAGAGAGCAGCCATGCACCAATTACACAAAGCAAGGTGGTGCCTTCCGATGTGCATTTAACTTGAAATATGAATGGATAGAACTTAGCATTTCATTACAAGGCAATTCCAAGGACATTCAACCTGTGTGTATCCTTAGCAAAATGCTGGGAGAAGTTGGATTTCCAGTCAGACTGAAGACTCCATCGATTGTAAACATCACAAAGAACAATGGAGGTGTTTTTTTGAACTGGACTAAACCATCCCTATGGAGCGGCATGAACTATGAAGTAGAAATTAATAATTCTGAATCAGAGATACAGCAAACTCACAATACTAATATATCAATCAGTCTCAAGCATAAGGCACGCCACACTTTTCGAGTGAGAGCAAAGTTCTACAATAGTGGGGAAATCTGGACCAGTGATTGGAGCGAGGTGGTGCACTGGGATGAGAGAGACCACACATTATATATCCCATACATTCTTGCTCCGTTATGTGTGGCCGTCCTGACTGTCGTTTTTCTCATTTACCGGAAACGGATTAAAGAGATGATTCTTCCTACAATTCCTGAGCCTAGAAACTTTCTGGAACAAATGTTTGACGGGGAAAGCGAAGACTATTCAAAAGTAAAATCTGTCCCAGAAGACCCCAAATTAAGCTGAGCAAATCCATTTGATGGTATTCATGCAGCCTTCTTAGGGGAGCCAACTTGAATAAAATATTGTGGGGGCTCAGGTAAGCCCCACCCTGCATAATCGATCACATGACATGGCGAGTGCACACCATTTGAATGGCAATGCCCATCAACTTTGGGGGGGGGAGCCCCCTCAAATATTTTATTGGGGCACTGAAGTGACCTTGGTCTCTAAAGAGTTGGCTCCTATGCTTCACATTATGGGATCTGAGGAGAGCAGATGACTCTCCTTGCCTGAAATGTTTTCTGATCTTTAGGGACAGTGACTGATGCTCCTAGCTGATGAACCATCTCAATCAGCTGGTGGACAATTTTGCTGCCCTGGGTTCCTTCAGGAGAAAAGGCGGGATATAAGTTCAATGAACAAAATAGTCTCCTAAATCGTTAGCCTGAGGGCGAGGGCATGTCCTCTGGTAAGGGAAGGGAACAACTTGAAAGAAGGAGAGAAAGAATAGAGAGGAGAGCACTCCACCAGCCATCCCTATCCTGATGCCCTTCTGATCTTGCTGGACTACAATTCCCATTATCCCCGCCCAACAGCCACACACTAGTTGGGGCTGATGGGGGTTGTAGTCCGAAATACCTGGATGGCACCAGGTTGGGGAAAGACGCACCATAGTTATGTACATCTTGTTGTGTGCATTAAAAGAAATTGAGGAGTGCTCCTTGGTGGCTAGGCAGGGTGTTCATGGGATGTCTCCAGCCCTCCAGGTGTCAGGAGAACAAAGTGCACCTGTCTTGTTGCGTGGGTGGCAAGCAAGTGTTGCAGGTCAGCGTGGGCGATGTGATTCATGTCCACAAATGTGTCAATTAGCAAACTTGGGCAACTAATCTTTGCCTCCTCCAAGTGGTTGGAGTGGGTAGCTGCAGTTCTTCATCTTGTTTCTACCAGCCTCATCTTGAGGTTGTTAGAATGGGTTGGTCTTTTAAATGAAAGGACTGGTGTTCTGCTGTCCCTCAAGGCAGATGGTTTAAATACGCCTTCACCCTGGTATGACTCTCCTTCATCACATACACAGCTCAACAAGACAATGACAATAATCCACCAACAGCATACAAATCAATATGGCTAACCTGACTCAAAACACCCACCCACCACACTCACACACGAAAACAAAGATCACCACAGCCAATCACAAATGAACAACCACACCCTAGGCCAACCCCAACCTCTCTCAACACCAAAGGAACACAAGTGAATAGCAAAGAACCGGCAAGAGTAACGCTGACACAAAACCCTACATATATTAAGTAAAATAGAAACATCGCCACCCGACCCCACCCCCACCCATCTTTCCCCCCTCCCCCCTTCCCCCTCTTCTTCCTAATGTCTCAACAAACAAAACTGATCTGTAAAAAAATGTTACTTGAAAGAGAGAGAGAGAGAGAGAGAGAGAGAGAGAGAGAGACAAAGCACATACTTTTGTAAACCAAGAAAATCTTTAATAAAAATACATTTTTTTAAAAAAATGAACTCTATATGCAATAGGTTTGTGTGGACACCACCTAGTGGGCAAATGGGAAAAGTGATTCTTTAGAAAAGTTGGAAATGAGCATGCTCTATGCCTGTGATTACGGGAATAAAATCAAAATGGAAACCAGACTGAGAACTCTGTCAAAACAAACCAAGAAATAAAATCAGCTATTTTTCCATCTTCCTGGTGCGGTCTATGTACATTACACGCTCAGCTATGCTCTGTAGATCAGGGCCTAGTTTATAAACTAGGATGAGACTGTCTAGCAAAAAAAATCCCCGAACACATAAGAGTTTAAAAGAAAATGCCTGGGATGAAATTTGTACAGTATTCGCTACAATTAGTGTTTATGCATATGTGGAAGGTGGGTGAGATTCTCAGGCCAGTTCTCATTTAAAATTCCATGCTGAGTTGGACACTCATGAGGCTGTTACCTTCAGGTATTTTTGAATCAATTGTTTGGCGTAGTTCACTCAGTTTTATTGTACAGAACTCCTTTACGAATTTTCAAAGTAGAATTTCTAATTCTGTTTCCCCTCTAATCACTGCCTCTATATTCAGCTGATAGCACCTTCTGCAGATCATAATCTGTATGACAAAGCCCTGATACCAAAGGCATGTTCTAGGCAGGGCCGTAGCTAGGCGGTGGCGAGGTGGGCCCCTGCCATGGGCGCAAAATGGGCTAAAAAATATGTCTATAAATAAAAATATTGATTATTGCTTCATAAGAAAAGGTTTTTAATAGAGAGTGAATTGAATGGGGGGAGGGTTGGAGGAGAGGCGGAAAGAAGAGCTAATTTGTCAGTGGTTAAGGGGCACAATCTGGACAGTTCTGCCAGGGGCGCAAGATCACCTAGCTATGGTTCTGGTTCTAGGGCATTTTTTGCAGCAGGAAACTGGCTGGAACTAGACACTAAGGGAAGTCTGCAAGATAGCACTGCGGCGATCCTTCTGTCAGCACAATAATTTCAGCTTGCCCATTGGAACAATCCTGCCTCTCCATCCTTGCATGCTGTTCCGGGGTTCTCCCCAGCGCAAGCCAATTTTGGGGGGCATGGGGGTTCACGGGGGGTAGATGGGGTGAAAAACCCCCATTGCACTAGTGGAACTCCTTGCACTAGCTTCCACTAGCAGAACTCATTAGCTGAATTCAGCCCTATGAATCTTACCACTAACTGCTTCTTCTCTTTTATGTGTCTCATTAAGGAACAAAAATGTTCTCAGGATCTTGATCTGGCAATCTTGGGTGGATATTAACCAAAAGCCTAAATCAGGGACGTCTCACTCCCAATCTGAGGGCCTGATCTTTACCCCGAAGTAATTTTTTGTGGACCCCCAAGACCTTGGAGGAGGCAGCACAGAGGCAGGGAGAAATAAAGTGCACATGGTGCTGTGGTTGTTGGAGGCACTTAAATACCTTTTCCCAGAACAGTGCCCTGACAGGGATGCGAATTCTGCACTTCCTGCTCATCAGATCTGCACAGATCAGCTGTGGGGGGCTCTGTCTGTGCGAGTGGGTGCACATGGGAGAGTGTTGGGTGATCAATAGCGTTGAGGGAGAAGTTCAGATTAGTTCACACTTAAAGCTGAACCTGCTTCATTTGCACTTTCTGAAACAATACATGATCCAAAACACAGCCACCTTTCAAAACTCAAACTTCCCTGAATTTTGCAATACAGTTGTCTGAGCTAAAAAAATTGCTTTAAATAAGTCAGAAATTAAATCATTTTAACAAATGGAGAAAACCACCATTGAAAAATCACAAAGAACTTTTTTTTTTGCTCTCCAGCACCATCTGGTGTTGCATGTTTAAAAAGCATTCAAAACAACGTTTTTTTGACTAATGTAGTTGAGTCCCAAATAATGTTTACGAAATTTCATGTGCCTTGCTGAACTTGCATATAAAGTAAATATGAGTGAAAATAGCATACTAAAATGCATTATATCAGAGGAAGATGCTTTGGGGGAAAAAATTACTGTATTTATTCAGATCTAATGTGCACCTTTTTCGGCCAAATCACGTTGTGAAAATTAAGGTGCTATTAAGATCTGATGGCACATTTACATTCACGAGCCAATCCTCTTTTTGTTTCAAGGTTCTGAAAATCGGGGTGTGCATTAGATTCGATGGCACATTAGACTTGAGTAAATACAATATATTAGGCCAGATTGCATGTCCAAATGTGAAAACTGGGAGAAATTCACACTAAAATGTGTTTATATATTGTGATTTTATGTTGTAACCTCCCTGAGACCTGTGGGTATAGGACTATATACTGAATTAATAATTAATACTCATTGGATTTTTCTTCTTCTTAATTGCAAACTGATTTGGAAATGTGGAGAATGGAACTGGAAAAAATGAGAAAGTGATAGAAAATGTATTTGATGGGTTCACTCATCCCTTGTGGCCACACCCACTTTTGGCCACACCCACCACTGGCATCCCAGAGGACTGGGCAAGGGTGGACCAGGTGAAAGAAAGCTTAGCCACTTCTCTCCTATATAAATAACAAAAACAACACAAGCAGCAGCAGCAGCAATGGAAAGGGTTGCGCATGTCTTTACAGCAGCTGATGACCAAGGTTACAACCACCTCTTTATAGAAATAACCATTTAAGTGGAAAGGTTAAAAGGGATGCCCTCCTGCAGTGCTGTAATACTGAACTGGATTCCCTCCCCACAAACACGAAAAGAAAAGAAAAATAAAGAATGCAAATAATATGCTAAACCCACATTCAGGCATATTTATAATTGAGCACATTTTTGCCAGGCAGCCAAAGATTACTTAATCCCCTAATTAGCAAAGCAAAACACACTAAAAAGCAAGCGCATGTTTTGGAACACGGCTTGAAGGCTCTAGAAAAATGAAATAAGAGACACCCTTGTCGAGGCTGGCAGCAGAGCGCCCTCTAAAGGGGAAACGGAGAATGGCCAGTCAGTGCCAGCGTGTGAACCTTGTGTCATCAAAATAACTTCCTGGAAGATTACATCTTCCACCCTTGTTGCGCATGAAGCCTTCGAGTATAAATGAAGGTGGAAGAAACATCACAAAGTCAGAGGCAGGAAAGAAATGGATCCACTTCTGTGAGGTCTGGCGTATCTGTAAAATGGGGGAACCGTACCTGCATACTTTAAATTATAACTGCAAAGATTGCTGAGATAATACACGTGTGGTACCTTAAATGGCTTAGAGAGAGAGAAAAACATAATTAGGAAACCTTATTAAAAACTAGGAATTTGGCCTGGGGTGGAAATAGAAACTATATTTTGCAGGGACCCATGAGAAAAGAGCTACACAGTATAATATTCAGGGAGAGGCACAATGGTGTTGCCTAGTGCAATATTTGAAGTATTCTGCAGAGCCTCTGCAGAACTTTCTGTAGAAAAGTATTCAGTTATACAGAAGGAAAGGCGTGCACCCAGGGCCATTGCTCACCAGCAGTCTTATCCAAGCAATGTGGGTTTCAGATGCCTTCATTCATTGGGCTTGCCCATACATCTTTATAAGCAAGAACGCAGTGAGGCTTTAAAGAACAACAGCGGAACAATTAGAACTGACATATTCTATGTACAATATTCCAATTACAGTGGTACCTCGGGTTACATACACTTCAGTTTACATACACTTCAGGTTACAGACTCTGCTAACCCAGAAATATTACCTCAGGTTAAGAACTTTGCTTCAGGATGAGAACAGAAATCGTGCTCCGGCGGCGCGGCAGCAGCAGGAGGCCCCATTAGCTAAAGTGGTGCTTCAGGTTAAGAACAGTTTCAGGTAAAGTACGGACCTCCGGAACGAATTAAGTACTTAACCTGAGGTACCACTGTAATGTTCACAGAAATTTAAGGGTGAAATTTGCTTGTTAAGCACCCCCTAATTTGATATGGAATATGGAAAATGAGTCACTGGGCTGACTTATGGTTCAGACTGAGACTCGGGGAATTTATTGTCATGGCATTTGCTGTTTTGGGGGGGATGTGGAATGAGTTATCTTTAAGTAGAGCAGGGATGGGGAACCCGGCCCTCTAAATCCAGAATGCGGCAGCTGGACTAGTGACTGGGAGTGGCCGCCCAGGCCACATAACACCGGACTTGAAAGACCTACATTGGCTCCCAGTACGTTTCTAAGCACAATTCAAAGTGTTGGCACTGACCTTTAAAGCCCTAAACGGCCTCAGCCCAGTATACCTGAAGGAGCGTCTCCACCCCCATCGTCCAGCCTGGACACTGAGGTCCAGCTCTGAGGGCCTTCTGGCAGTTCCCTCACTGCGAGAAGTGAAGCTATGGGGAACCAGGCAGAAGTCCTTCTCAGTAGTGGCGCCCTCCCTGTGGAACGCCTTCCCATCAGATGTTAAGGAAATAAAACAACTACAGTCATACCTCGGGTTACAGATGCTTCAGGTTGTGTTTTTTCGGGTTACGGACCCGTCGAAACCTGGAAGTACCAGAACGGGTTACTTCTGGGTTTCGGTGGTCGCACATGCACAGAAGGGCCAAACTGCAACCCTCACATGCGGATCACGTTCGCAACCCAAGCGTCCACTGAATCTGACTTTTAGAAGACATCTGAAAACAGCCCTGATTAGGGAAGTTTTTAATGACTGAACTTTTATTGTTCTTTTAATATTCTGTTGGTAGCCACCCAGAGTGGCTGGGGAAACCCAGCCAGATGGGCAGGGTATAAATAAATTGCTGTTGTTGTTGTTGTCGGGCTCCAACTCCCATCAGCCGCAGCCAGCATGGCTAATGGTCAGTGGTGATAGGAGCTGGAATTCAACATAATCTGAAGGGCTGCAGGTTCCCCACCTCTGAACTAGAGCTCTGAATGCTGCAGCTACACTTCCTTTCTGGAATCATGTCACGGGCAGCAACCATTTTGTGCTGGGGCTCCATTCCTGCCCCCTTGTGCGTCGGGGCAGCGCACCGACCCCATTCTGCCCCATTCCGCCACCATTCCACCCCCGTCCCTGTCCTCTTCTGCCCTCTTCTGGGTCCCACAGGACCTGCACGCTGGCAGTCACATGTCACTTCAATGTGCTCAAATTGGTTGCTGCCTGTATTCAGTCAGGTCAGCAAAGTTCCTCTCCTCCTACAGAATGCTGGGCCAGCCCACATAAGTATTTCTGAAGCCATATAAATATATTAGAATTCCATGTCTCGAATTTATCAGATGGTTGGCAGTTCAAATCCCCGTGACAGGGTGAGCTGCCGTTGCTCGGTCCCTGCTTCTGCCAACCTAGCAGTTTGAAAGCACGTCAAAGTGCAAGTAGATAAATAGGTACCACTCCGACGGGAAGGTAAACGGCATTTCTGTGCGCTGCTCTGGTTCGCCAGAAGCAGCTTAGTCATGCTGGCCACATGCTGGCCAATAAAGCGAGATGAGCGCCACAACCCAGAGTCAGTCACGACTGGACCTAATGGTCAGGGGTCCCTTTACCTTTACCTATTAACTTTATTATATTCTTTTCTTCCTTCAGCTCCTTTGTAACACCAAGTTCATCACCTCTCCATCGTTCTTTGTTCTCATTCATAAAGGCCACCACAAGAAAGAAGGGTATTGGCTAGAAATGATGCCATGTAGTCCTTCAAAGGGTTTTGAAGTTTTTGGAGTCAGAGAGGATTGGACTTACTGTACTTTTGTTCTGCTTCCATCCTGCCTTTGTTCCTTGAACTTGCTCCTCCTTTTCTAGTGCCTTTGCCTTATTTTGAGTGGTCTCTCTGACCAAGGAGAGAACCTGTCAGTCCGTACCAAAGGCTGCATCGTGAAGCTCGAGATCAAAAGCCAGCCAATTCTGGCTGATATTTCTCAACTTTGGAAACCTGTCCTCTGAAACCAGCATTGTGTTAAGTGTGCTGCTTTGGCAAGCCTTATCAACATTCACCAGCATTTCTTGCTAAGCCAGTTTGCATATCATTCTTTTAACCACAAAATTCCTAATGATTTAATTCTGTGTTTGCAGTTCTGCTTTCTCTATTAAACTAAATAATCTGCTAAAAGTGGAGTGTGTGTGCATTGCACCTTCTAAACTAGGGGTCAGCAAACTCTTTGAGCAGGGGGCCGATCCACTGTCCCTCAGACCTTGTGGGGGGCCGGACTATATTTTGAAGGGGGGGGGGAATGAATGAATTTCTATGCCCCACAAATAACCCAGAGATGCATTTTAAATAAAAGAACACATTCTACTCATGTAAAAACACGCTGATTCCCGGACCGTCCGCGGGCCGGATTTAGAAGGCGATTGGGCCAGATCCGGCCTCTGGGCCTTAGTTTGCCTACCCATGTTGTAAACCATATCATATAATAGATTTTTTAAAAAAGAAATCTATACCATTTAAGTGGCTTGGGGTGTTGTCTTATATCAGGGGCTTATGCTTCCAAACAGATTTGGCTCCAGGCTTGAGGGGCTCCTTGTCAAATTGTCCCCTGGTGAATTTGTTCCTTTGTCAGTAGACCACCTTACCTGGCAGCAGAAGTGGGTGATGGTGGGTCGCCATTTTAAACGCCCCCAATGTAGCATCACTCTGGAGCATTGTGGGAAATTTTAAAAAGTGACTCATCAGCCCAACCATCCAGTACAGGCAAGGTGTCAGTGCCATCACAGTCAGTAGATCCTGGCACTTACTCAAAGTTCCTGGGTGCTACTGGGCCGGTAACTATTTGGGATGCATGAATCTGTCAAATCCAGGTTCTCTATGCTTCTCATTTTCTTAATCTTAAATTCAGTTCACCACATTGCCACAACAATTTGCAAAAATAGCAATTATAATAAATCTTCGAGAAAATTCCTCATCATTTCAGAGTTAATTTCTCCTAATAAACAGGTTTTTGTATGCAGATTTGATTAACATACACATTTTTGAGAAGCAATTGCCCCAAATATGACAGACATAGTCTGCCATTTTCATCAATATATGCATTTATATGCACGCTTTACACTAGTTAATGCATTCTGGAATCGAATGTCGAACCAAATTTCTCCAGCCCTGCTTTAATGCCACCTCTGCTGTCCTTTCAGCAGGAATAAAACAGATAACTAGTGGCAGTTCTTTCAATGTCTAAGGAGCTCAGGTAATGCTTAAATTTTACACATTTCAGTGGGTTTTTTGGATGCCTATCATTACGGGGTCTGCATCTAAAGGAACAACAGAGATAACTCCAAATGATGACACAGAGACACAAAGTTTTTGTTTGCATCAGGCAGAAGCATAGTTTTATTGAAGTCCCACAATGCCCAAGACCAACCCCACAATGCTGGTTAACATTTAGCCATGGTTAATAATATCCCGAAGCTTATAGAAGTGAGTAATATAATGAGCTTGCTGGTCAGCCCACTGGTGGATGGTTGGTATTTATAGTGTTCAGTAGCTAGCGGGGGAAAGATTCCTCTTGCTTGTCAGTATGAGCTTAGAAAGTTTACAGGATAGAATTGCAATAGCTGCATCTACAGAAGATGCTCTTCTCTTTCCAGCTCTTATCTGCTGTACCCTGGAGAGTGGGGGGAAAAGAGAAAAACTTCAGCTATGAGCAAAGAAAGAATATTTCAAGCTAATGCATGCAGCCTCACTGAAGATGGTGATGATAGCTTGGCAGAAAGGAAGGAGTCTTCCCAATGCTCCAGAGGACATACATTTACTAGGGGATTCATATGGTTTTCATATGGCTTTTAAATTAGACTGGAAGTTACAGATTAATACCTGTAAAGTTTATATATATAAATTTTATTAAATTTTCTGTTTTACAATTTAGAATACTCATTTAAACAAACTTAAAATATCAGTGACTTCCCTTCTTCTATTTCCATGGTTCGTTTTGCATAGCATAAATTCCTGCATATTTTATATAAACTAAACCATTCGGTATTCCATTATTACTTCCATCAAAATTTATTTGCACTGTTGAATTTATCTTAATGCTGCCAACGTTTTCAGGTGCACACAATCCCCCCCCCATATATTGAATAAACATTTTCCAATCTTCTCTAAACCTGTGTTCTTCTTGTTCTCTTATTCTATATGGTAAGTCTGCAAGCTGAGCATATTCCATCAGTTTAAGTTGCCATTCTTCTTTGGTTGGGACCTTGCTCATTTTCCATTTTGGGGCTAACAACAGTAGTGGCATACGTAAATAACCTTTTTTGACACCTGGGAATTTCCATCTGAATTTTCCCCAACAAAAGGACTCTGGGGTTTTTTGTGGGGAAAGTGCTTTTAAACATTTTTTTCGATTCATTATAAATTATTTCCCAATACTCCTTTACCCTTTTACAGGGCCACCACATATGAAAGAAAGTCCATTCATTCTTGACTACTGTAAAGTTTCAATACTTGGTGAATGTAGGAGACGCCATCGTTCCCCGCTTACCTTTGACATCAGGCTGGCAAGGCTGGCACTGGGAAGAGGAGGCCGTGTACGTGTGGGAAGTTCTAGTCACACCTCCTCCTGACTGCCTGCAGGCTCCGCCTCCTGAACCACCACTGCTCGAACCCCTGGTGCAGAGAGGGGAAGAGGGTTGTTGGATGAGATCAAAAGTAGGTGAACAGCATTGGAAGCTAACGATACTTGCGCTTTTATGTCATACACCCAGGGCTGGAGTGAGGGGATGAGGGGATGTTTTGAGGAGACAACTACAGTGGTGCCTTGGAAGTCGAACAGAACCCAAAACTTCCAAAATGTTCAAAAACCAAAGTGTGGTTTCCGATTGGCTGCAGGAAGCTCCTGCAGCCAATCAGAAGCCGCGGAAGCCCCATTAGACGTTCGTCTTCCAAAAAAAGTGTTGGAAAACCAGAACAGTCACTTTCGGTTTTCGATTGTTCAGGAGCCAGAGCGTTCGACTCCCAAGGCGTTTGGGAGCCGAGGTATGACTGTATATCAAATCCATGCATGCTTCACCTCCACTATAAAATCATCTAAAGTGTTATTTGAACAGATTTTGATGCGTTCCAAGTCAGGATGGAAAGGTCTGTCCATTTCATTTTTCACAGTTTTCACATTTTTCCAATTTCACATCCCGTTCTCTGCACTTTTTTTTAACCGCCATGAAAGTTCTTCAGCTGTTTAGTGTATATTTCTCCCAATAAACTCATTTTTGTCTGCAGTTTTAACTATTGTACACTTTTTTTTACCAGCAGTTTCTTCTCTTGTGTGTGTTTTTCAGGAATATATTCATTGTTACCTAATCTATGCATTTTTGTAAACATTGGTTGGTCGGAAAAGTACGTCATAAGATTCAGAGAAGGGCGGATTTTGAGGGGTGGCTGCGCTTCAGTTCTTGTATCACTTCAGAAAGTACAGATTTGATAGATTTGCCTTTTAACATGAACTGAATCATATTGGTATGGTATGTTTTGTGCTTCCCCAAGCCAAAATGGTTTTTTTTGTAAGTTATGGATTAGAGGACATAGTCATCCGAGTCTGGACTACTTCTTCTAAGCAGACTATTTTTTTCTGTCGTCTATGCCAATATAAACAGCATATTTGGCAGTGGGGAAGGAGGGAAACAGCAACTGAGGACAGGGCTGGCAGGATACTGGTGCTGGACCCTGATTTGGATTGGATGCACACTCCAGATCAGGACTTGGGAGACCCGAGTTCAAATCCCCGCTGAGGTTCACTAGATGACCTTGGGCCAGTCACCTTCTCTTAGCCTAATCTACCTCATAGGGTTGTTGTGAGGATAGAATGGGAACTATGGACACTAGCTTGTGCTTCCTGAGGGAAGGCAGGATATAAATATAATAAATATATATATGAAGACTAGGGATCAAGAGGCCTCTCATGCAAAGTAGGGTCATCAATACATCAGCCCCACTGCAGGTGGTTAAGCCACACATTGCTCTGGCCATAATTTCTGGAAATCAATAGTGAGGAGAGTGCTTTTGCACTGAGGTCCTGCTTGTGAGCTTTCCAGTAAACATCTGGTTGGCCACTGTGAGAACAGGATGCTGGTCTGAACAGGCTTTGGTTTCATCCAGCAGGGCTTTTCTTAAGAATTAAAAATTTGCCAGTATTCATTTCAGTTCTAAGCAAATCTGTTCCACGGAGTGTCTCCCTAGTCACTCATGAACGATAGGGGAAGCACAGGGGAAACCCGAGAACTTGACGGTCTACCTACACAAGGTCATTCTGCCCTCCCTCTAGCAGGCAGCGGTAGGTCTGGATCTCCTGTTCCAGGCGGCATTTGACGTCCAGGAGGTCCCTGTATTCTCGGTTCTGGCATTCCATCTCTGTCCTCAACTCTGCCAGCTGCTGCTCCACGCAAGAGATCTGGTTCTGTATTTCGCACAAGTGGCTGTTATATCGACACTCGGTCTCGGCCAAGGATCCTTGCAGCGTGTCTCTCTGAAGAATTAAAAAATGCAAAGGCAAAACCTTTAGCACAAATAAGTTTGGGGGAGACGAGAGAGAGAGAGTGAGAGAGTGAGAGAGAGAGAGAGAGAGAGAGAGAGAGAGAGAGAGAGAGAGAGCCCAAAATATCCTACGAGCTATTGTGGAAAGAAGAGAACTTGTTGGGTGTATGGAGAATATCATTTACCTGGGATTAAACTTTGCCAGTTGCTCATAATGCATGCACATTTTGGTGTGAGGAAGCACTCTCTAAAATAGTTTGTGGTACTTTAGCAATAATTACAGGCAATTCCACAGATTATGTCTCCTTTTCCTTTTCCTTCCTGCTTTCGCCACAACTCCTGCCTCACTGTGGATTCTTTTTGGCTCAGCCTCTTTTCTTCCTACAGGTCCCCACTTTCTCTTTTAACGCTGTCAGCAGTCGCCTGCTGGTTACAGTTGTCCCATGCAAGAGGGACCTGAATGTGGAATTGTCCAGACAGCTGAAAGTATATGGAACCCCCTGTGCTCACTAAGCTGGTGTATGTGTGTGCATGTGCACATCTGCCTCAAAGCTACAAACCCTCCAGATTCCCATAGCTGTTGAGCAGCTACTGATACTATTACTTTAGGACAGTAATATATACCTATTGCACAGGCAGTATTGTTAGCGGGACTAATTCAGACAGTTTTGGGAAGCAGATACAAAGGTAAGGTTTATTGGGTCCAAGGTGGAGGACTGCCTGCATATACACTTACCAGGCTAAGCTGAGCCTGCAGATCAATTTCCAAGGTTTGCAGCTGGCGCTTCAGGTCAACAACTTGGTTGTTGCAGTCTTCCACCTCTTTGCTGCTGTTACAGACTTCCTGATTCACTTCCTCCATCTGAAAAGGCAGCAAACACAAAATTGGGGTGGTGGGGTTTAGGGCTTATTGGAGGAATTGTTGAGTTATTTTCATGATGAGTTTCAGCCAAGCAAAAGGATATAATAATGATAACCGCAAACGATGAAGGTAAGGATGGTGGGGGTGTCAAAAGACCCACTAAAAAGATTAATCAAAGACCAATTGGTTGGATGTAGAAAATTTGGGTATAGGTTAAAGATATGCCATGAAGATAAAAAAACTCATGAGGATGATTCCAAAGTTTGTCTGCAAATTATTATTATTATTATTATTATTATTATTATTATTATTATTATTTGCACCCCACCCATCTGGCTGGGTTGTCCCCACCACTCTGGGAGGCTTAACTCTAAGGGTTAACTGCCTTCTTCTGCTTTTCAATCACACTTCCTTGAAGGATCACTTGTGGCCATTGGTTCATGATATTCACTAAACCAAATACTTCTCTTTAAACTGAGCTACTTCTATTTGTACAGCCCTTTCTGAGCATTCTTCTTTCCTAACCTGGTGAAGCCAAGATCTTTTAATCTTGCCCAAAAGGCAAGATCGCTATATTTGTTCTTCAGTTCACCACTTCCACCTTGAATTCATCCTTCCTAAACACGATGGATACTGTCTTGTAGATGGGCCTTCACTAGTGCTTCCTACTTGGGTACCAAAACCCAGTGTGGGACCAGATGAGGGTGTTGGGACAGACCAGTGGCTGAGGAGAATCTCAGGAGAAGAGAAGGTGTGTCTTTCCTTGCTTATTCTCCTACCACCAGCCCCTTAGCTTCTGAGTAACTTCGCATAACATAGAAGGGAGAGAGGTTCGAAACCAGCCTAAAGGGTGAGATCTGGCTCAGAGCTGCCTGCTACTACCCCCTACCAAATATGCATGGATGATTTCAAGCTTCTTTTCTTTCAATACCTGGCTGCATACAGTATATTAACCTACCTTACATTCATACCACTGTTCAACTTCTCTGCGGTTGTTCTCAATCATAGTTTCATACTGGCATCTCATTTCTTCCAAGACCTTCTTCAGGTCTGGGCCTGGGCAGGAGTTGACTTCCACACTCACGTCCCCAGTTGCTTGGTTCCTCAGACCCTTGATTTCCTGAAAAGGAAATTCTAGTTAATTGGAATGTGGTTTTTGTTGTTGTTGTGTGTTGTTAAATGTGCTTCCCAGTGCCAGAAGCTGACTGTGAGAGGGGGATACCCTTCCTTTGTAGGCCCTCCATCTCTTTGTAAGGGGCCAGGGTTTACCTCTTCATGGTTTTTCTTGAGGCAACACAGCTCTTCTCGGAGGGCTTCCAGCTGAGCCTCCAAGTCAGACCTGCAAAGGGTCAGTTGATCCAGGACTTGGCGTAAGCCATTGATGTCAGCTTCCACATTTTGGCAGAGGGCCAGCTCAGTCTCATACCTACAGAACCAAAAAAGAGGGGAAAGGATGAATTGTTGGTCCCTACAGGGGCCAATAAAAGGGACGCGGGTGGCGCTGTGGGTTAAACCACAGAGCCTAGGACTTGCTGATCAGAAGGTCGGCAGTTCGAATCCCCACGACGGGGTGAGCTCCCGTTGCTCGGTCCCTGCTCCTGCCAACCTAGCAGTTCGAAATCACATCAAAGTGCAAGTAGATAAATAGGTACCGCTCCGGCAGGAAGATAAACGGCGTTTCCGTGTGCTGCTCTGGTTCGCCAGAAGCGGCTTAGTCATGCTGGCCACATGACCCGGAAGCTGTACGCCGGCTCCCTCGGCCAATAAAGCAAGTTGAGCACCGCAACCCCAGAGTCGGTCACGACTGGACCTAATGGTCAGGGGTCTCTTTACCCTTTACGTTTTACAGGGGCCAATAGAGAAAGTGTGTGTGGACTTGAGTGCTAACTCATTATGGGCACTTTGGGAACCACATATTTAGGATTTAAGGGAAACAAAATAAAGGGTTCACCCCACCCACCCAGAGCCCCTCGTACAACTCAAGAGGGACTCACTTCAGTCTGAAGTCATCTGCAGTCATCCGGTTATTATCAATATCCAGAACAAGCTTGCTGTTGTCCACAGTGGCACAGATAATCTGTGGGTTGGGGAATAAAACAGTTTGAGCTTGTCCATCTGTTTCTTCTTGATGCCCACAGCATCATGCATCAAACTGCAGTTTTTGATTTTTCATTCTACTGTCTCAAAGCCTATGATTCATTTACAGGGTCATCCCGAAACCAGAAGGATTGTATTGGACCAACTGACCTTTGGGCTTCTTCCATCCTGTAACTCTCTGCATCCATGAACAGCCCCATCTGCACTATTACATTTAAGGCGTTATCACACTTCCCCCAAACAATCTTGGGAAATGTAGCTTGTTAAGGGTGCAGAGATTTGTAAGGAGGCCCTTATTTCCCTCACACATCTACAGTTCCCTGAGTTCTCTGGGAAGGAGTATTGACTTTTAAACCACTCTGAAAACTATAACTCTGTGAGTAGAATAGAGGTCTCCTAACAGCTCTGAGCCCCCTTAACAAACTACAGTTCCCAGGATTCTTTGGGGGGAGCCATGGCTGTGTGAAGTGCTATGATGCTGCTTTGAATGTGTCACACAGATGGGGTCAATGTCTGGCTAATTCTGGACAACCTATTGCCCCACATCTCTGTGTCAGGACATCCCTAAGTCTCATTCCGTCCTCACATCCTTTTTTTTCCTATCAGTTTACCACTACAGCAGCAGAAGCACCATTGAAGGCCATGATACCACTCTTGATTTGTTTTATTGATGTGTTTGTGATCTATACATTTGTAGATATAGCCATTCTTACAGCAAATAAGTTGCTGCCGTTTCTTTTCTTCTCCTTTCATTTACAGTGGTACCTTGGGTTACAGACGCTTCAGGTTACAGACTCCACTAACCCAGAAGTAGTACCTCAGGTTAAGAACTTTGCTTCAGGATGAGAACAGAAATGGTGCTCCGGCGGCACGGCAGCAGGAGGAGGCCTGAGGTGGTACCTCAGGTCAAGAACAGTTTCAGGTTAAGAACGGACCTCCAGAACGAATTAAGTTCTTAACCAGAGGTACCACTGTAATTGTTTTAGACAATAGAGTTTTCAAAAAAATGCATTAATCTAATGATACAGCCTCTAATCATTATGGGGTGCTATCTAAAGCATGGTTTTTAAAGCCCAACCAGGAACACCATCATTCATTCAACAATATGAAGTTCTGAACATAAAGGGATTTGACAAGAGTCCTTGGAGAATGAATTTTTCTGGACGTTCTTTGTAAGCCAGATTGGAAAGATCTGCTGCCGTAAATAATAACGAATGAGTGCTCTGCTGTCAGAGCAAGGAGCCTTGCTCTCTATCTCACTTAGCTTCATGCTACATCTGGTTCTAAGCTGCAGAGGAAACATAGTCCTACCTGGTTTTTAAGGTCTTCAATTTGTTGGTAGTAACAGCTGTAGTCCTTGGGGTCACAGAGGGCACCTTGGCGGTCATACCACTCCCTGATTTTGCAGTCGAGCTGAGCGTTCTCCTCCTCCAGGCACCGCACTTTGTCCAAGTAAGAGGCCAAGCGGTCGTTGAGGTTCTGCATGGTCATCTTCTCATCGCAGGAGATCAAGGGCACATCATTGCAAATGCCAAAGCCACCAAAGCGGGCGGCGCCGCCACCAGGAGCACACACGTACCCACCACCAAAGCCACCATCGATGCAGCTGCCTCCACTCAGGCCCCCTCCGAAACTCACTCCACTGCAGTAGCTCCTCCCAGACATATCACATCTAACGCTACCTACGGCAGGGGCAGCACACCTCCCAGAGACTCCCGAAGAAACCCGGATTCCACCGCAGCTCCCACTGCTGCTTCTGCCTCTCGTGTACATGGTGGATGCCTGTTTGGTGCTGCAGCTCATCGCGAAAGACCTTCAGAAAGAAGCCCAAAGACTAAGCAGAAGCCCCAGAGACACAAAAGCTCGATACGGAAGACAAGACTGCAGATTCTGGCATCCACACAGGTCTCTATTTATACCTTCCACGGCGTGGGTGTAGCCGTGAGGGTGTTGCTTTTTCTTCCTGCTCTTCTTCTTCCACGGGGCTGGCTCACCTGGCTGCCTCTGCCAAGAAAAAATTGTCCCTGGGGCAAACTTGCTTGTGGAAATCTGAGTTGCAAGAGGGAGGCATTTCATGGCGTCAGCACCTTGCTTCCAAAAATATCATCCGCAGCAATGTCCTGTGAATCATCAGGCTTTGCCCCATACTGAACACTTCACCGGAGAGCATCATCAAATAAAACAGCCCTAAAATATGAGTGGAGAACAAATAATTACAGCCCATTGCAACAAAGCAACCTTCTGCTGTCATTAGAGATATTTTATTTTGATTTCATTTTAATTTTATTTTGACTTAATGAGCATTGGGCTTTTCTTTAACTAGCAACAAAGACACAAAACTGAATGTGGGGGCTTCCCTCGTCACAGAACCATAGAATTGTAGAGTTGGAAAGGACTCTTAAGGGTTATCTAGTCTGACCCCCTGCAATGCACAAATCAAAGCTAAAGAATCCCTGACAGATTCTTTTAAACCTCTATTTAAAAACCTCCAAAGAAGGAGAGTCCACCATCTTCTGTTCCACTGTCAAACAGCTCTTACTGCAAAGAAGTTTTTCCTAATGTTTCGTTGGAATCGCCTTCCTTGTACAGCCGTACCTTGGTTGTCTAACGGAATCTGTTCCGGAAGTCCTTTCAACTTCCGAAAACAATCGAAAACCAAGGCGCTGCTTCTGATTGGCTGCAGGAGCTCCCTGCAGCCAATCGGAAGCCGTATAAGCCATGTTGGGCGTTTACATTCCAAAAGAACGTTCTCAAACCAGAACACTCACTTCTGGGTTTGCGACATTCAGGAGCCAAAACGGACGAGTACCAAGGCGTTCAACAACCAAGATACGACTGTAATTTGGATCTGTTGGTTTTGGTCCTATTCTCTGGAGCAGCAGAAAGCAAGCTTGCATCATCTTCCATGTGACAGCCCTTGGGATATAGGAAGATGGCTGCCATAACACCTCTCAGTCAACCCCACTTTGCTTCACCTTGGAACAAGCAGAAAAGCAAATCAAACCACGGATACAAGGCCAAAATCTTTCAGGTACTTGTCCCTAGAAGGATGGCCAAATCCCAAGCATCCCATGGAAAGGAAGCAGGAAGAGGTTCCTCGCTGGGTGGGGAAGAGTTTCATAATGGAGCATATTATTGGACGTCACAAAGAAACCTTTCCCCTAACTTCTTTTTCTTCTTTGGCAATCACTCGTAGCTGAGTAAGATTGTCTTCCATAAACACAATTTTAACAATGAGTCTGTAAGTGACTATGGAGGCCAATTCTGGATCCACACATCCTTCCACAGTGGGAACAGTGGGGAGATGATCACGGTGTGGATTTGCCAAGCGTGCCTTCCTCTTAGCATGTTTCTCCCTTGCGTCCTGAGTTTGAGCATCTCCAAAAACCATGACACCTTTGGTAAAGGCTGTTCTCCAACTAGAGCACTCACAGGCCAGTGTTTCCCAGTTGTCGGTGTTTATACTACATTTTTAAAGATTTGCCTTGAGACAGTCTTTGAACCTCTTTTGTTGACCACCAGCATTACGCTTTCCATTTTGAAGTTCGGAATAGAGTAGTTGCTTTGGAAGATGATCATCAGGCCACCTTTCAAATATTACTGGACTACAGTTCCCAGCATTCCTGATCAGCTGTAATGCTGGCTGGATCTGATGGGATCTGGCGCCTGACAACATCTGGAGGACTGCAGATTCTGCACTTCTACATTAGACTATTGCCCTTGCTATGTCCCAGAGTTCATTTTGCCTACCTGCTTGCCAGCTGCCTTGGTGTTTCCTGGACCTAAGCCAGATCTGACCCTGCAAAGACTCCCCATAGCCAAGGCTTACTTTGACAAAAGAATGGGGTGTTCAGAGGCAGCTAGTCATAGCATACCTGCCTTCACATTTATATCCTAGTAGCTGTCGACTTGCACAATCCTAAGACTCTATCCTCCCACAGTGTTTAAAACAGATCTCTTGTCCTCATATTTGCAGAGAAAAAGCTGGAAAACAAGTCATTGGTATTTTTGCTGAATGCTTCTGCACTAGAGACACTTTTGGTGGGGCTTTTTACAAGTCAGGGAGTGGAAGTTATTCATGCAGTGAAGATCTCTGCCATGCTAACTCTCTGAATGCCTACATTTCTTTTACAGTCTGAAGGGAAATGACAGCACGAAACAGAAAATCTGCCTCTTCCTTCCCAAGACTCAAAGATATTGTACAAAAATTATCAATCTTTTAAAATTATTCAAAATTATTATTCAAAATTGGGACATGGGTGGCACTGTGGGTTACACCACAGAACCTAGGACTTGCCGATCAGAAGGTGGGCGGTTTGAATCCCCGTGATGGGATGAGCTCCCGTTGTTCGGTCCCTGCTCCTGCCAACCAGGCAGTTCGAAAGCATGTCAAAGTGCAAGTAGATAA
Organism: Podarcis filfolensis; assembly: GCF_964270895.1. Classification (NCBI taxonomy): domain Eukaryota; kingdom Metazoa; phylum Chordata; class Lepidosauria; order Squamata; family Lacertidae; genus Podarcis; species Podarcis filfolensis. Next base: position 29,187,777 of record NC_139615.1, read on the forward strand.
ATAGGTACCACTCCGGCGGGAAGGTAAACGGCGTTTCCGTGCGCTGCTCTGGTTCGCCAGAAGTGGCTTAGTCATGCTGGCCACATGACCCGGAAGCTGCACGCTGGCTCCCTCGGCCAATAAAGCGAGATGAGCGCCGCAACCCCAGAGTCGGTCACGACTGGACCTAATGGTCAGGGGTCCCTTTACCTTTATTATTCAAAATTAGAAGTGGAGAGAGAGAGAGAGAGATTCCAAGAAATTGAAACCAAAGTCTATAAGAAATTGAAACAGAAACAATGCATAACTACGGTAACTGTGTTTTCCCCCTTGTAATACGAGTTACTCTCTATAAGCATTATGTGTCCTACATATGTGCAGGAAGGTGAAGTTATGGGTATAAAGTTGATACTGGTCAAATCTGTGTAACTGGTTTTTCCCAAATAATGTTGGATTTTTGGTAAAAGATTCTCATTTACTTAAATATTTTCAGTTTCCCTTAATATTAATATAGCCCTGAGGAAAATACTACCCCTTCCATTTTCTGTTAACATTGCTGATTTTTTCCCCTCTGTTTGTCCTGCCTTCTCACTTGACCACCTTTCTCTTTCTGTATCTCATAAGTACTTGCTAAATCACAACATCTCTCGAATCCATTATTCTATTTTCTTTAGAAGCCTCTACTTAAAGGTGTTAGCAAAGTCACTGAAATAGTGCAGATGGAATCCAGCAAGGAAATTAATCCTACTAATGCTTTACTGAGGAAACTTAACAAAAACAATGTATAATTTGATGAGAAAGGACCGGAGAGATTTTTGTCTGTCTTAGCTCAGGTTTTATACATATCAGGAAAACATACAATCAAACTCACAGGGGAAAACTCCCTCAGAACTACACAACCAATCAGAGCACAGACTACCTCAGCAAACATCGTGCCACTCTGCATGGTTGCTAAGCAACACCTCCACCCATCCCCTCTTGGCTAGTTGACTTTAACACTAACAAGATTAACCCTTAAGTTGCACATGAGACGATCTCTGCTGTTGCAATTCCAGCAACAAGCACTCATAAACATTCTTCTTTCTCCTTCTCTTTCTATCTATCCTTCTGCCTGTGTCTGCAGCCTCCACTTTTAAAAAATAAATAAATCTGACAATCCATAACATATCTTGGATATGTCCCATTCTCTCTGCTCCAGGAGGCTGTATTACATAACCAAGCAATGACAGTATGAAAACATCTGGAACTTCTTGAAAGACACATTAATGTGATGCCGTGGGGCGAAATTCTCATTCATATTCAGTTCTTCAGATGTTCAGATAAAGGAAGCTGAAGTTCAGAATCTACATTTCAATTCGCATTTGAAGCTTTCGGGTTTGGTGCCAGCCAGCGTTCAGTATGAGCGATACTCCAGTTTGTCTCGATGTTCCAGTCTGGCTTGGAAGATGTGAACTTCAGCCTTTTTAAAAGCTCTGATTATGAAATGCTAAATTTAGGAAGCCCTGTGGGTTTCGCAGGAATCCGTGCAAAAAGGCCATTTCAGCCTCAGTTCTCCCCTGTCTCCAACCCACAAAAACAAGCATCCACCATCAAGCATTATGTTTATGTTGTTGCTTCAGTGGCAAAAATGAGCCAAGAAGATATATTCCACTGCTAACTTCTAGAGCAGGGGTAGGCAACCTAAGGCCCATGGGCCGGATGCGGCCCAATCGCCTTCTCAATCCATACTGCGGACGGTCCGGGAATCAGCATGTTTTCATATGAGTAGAATGTGTCCTTTTATTGAAAATGCATCTCTGGGTTATTTGTGGGGCATAGGAATTCGTTCATTTTTTTTCCACAATATAGTCCGGCTCACCACATGGTCTGAGGGACGGTGGACTGGCCCACGGCTGAAAAAGCTTGCTGACCCCTGTTCTAGATGCTTAGTTTCCTTTGCGATGATGATTATCTGTGCTCATGGTGGTATCGGGGCAGTTATATACAACCCCACTTCCAATGCTGTTTCTGCCTGCAAAAGTTTCAGAGCAGACATACTGCTTCATTTCCATTCTGTGAACATCCTGTAATGTCCTGCTGGAATCCTGTCACTTTTTATACCACAAATGCTACAGTTTCTTATTCTGTGGCACCACAGTGCAAGAGTCTATATCCCCAAGCAACAATAATGCAATAACAATGGGGAAACACTGCTGAATATCCAATAAAGTGGAATGATGTGTGGACAGTCCAGTATAAATCTACCGCTATTGCACTATGATTGCATCAAGGACGTCTTGCAGAAAATACTCAAAAACTCTCCCATCCAATCCCCACCAAAGTTATTCTGGCTTCCCATGATTGTATAAAAGAAAGTACTTCTCCACTCAGCACATAGTTAAACTATGAAACTCGCTCCCACAGCTCCCAATAGCTATGATGGCTATGCTCTACCTCCACAGCTGGAGACAGAAACTGTGCTGGAAACCACAGAAGGGGACAATGCTCAAATTAAGCTTGTGGGTTTCCCATAGTCATCTGGTTGGCCACTGTGAGAACACGATGCTGGACAAGATGGGCCATTAGCCTGGTCCAGCAGGCTCTGTTTGTGTTTCTGCAACAACAAAAACTTATACAGCGGATTCTCGGGTTGCAGGAGGCACATTCGCAATCCGCAGCGTTCACAACCTGCAGCGCCGCGTCTGCCCATGCGTGGGTCGCGATTTGATGCTTCTGCGCATGCGCAAAGCGTTAATTAGTACTTCTGTGCAATTTAGTACTTTTAGTATTGCAAATGCCGAAACCCGGAAGTAACCCATTCCAGTACTTCTGGTTTCAGCGCGGTGCGCAACCTGAAAATGCGCAATCTGAAGCATCTGTAACCCAAGGTATGACTGTACGTAGATTGCATTCAATCAATTAGCATGACATCGACTCCTCTCCCCCATTCACACATATTTAGGTATGCACTTAAAACTTAATAGGCGTCAATCCAGAAAACATAATGTGTAAAGCGGGTGTAAGGTTCAGTTGAAAGAAGGAGAATCTGCCTATCCCCATCTCAACTGGACAGCAATCACCTGAAACATTCATGGAATCTCAGAGATCTGCACCTGCACTCCAGTGACGGCCCAAGGAGGTTTCCAGCACTGAAGGCACGCCCAAAGTGGTGTGAGCTTTGGCTCAAATGTACCCCTTAAAGCATATCTCAGAGCACTTTTTTTCTCCTCCCCAGCATGCAGAAAGGGCACTCTTCCTTTTCCAGTAAGGGCAGAAAGCAGCTATTAACAGTAATTGGCTTTTGAGTTGGGCCTAATGCGCCTACTGAGCCCTTTAGGGGACCTTCTGTTGTACCTCCTTATTACAAACGTGGCATCACATGTGGCATCAGGGAAAGGCAAGGGAAAAGCTGTGTTGGCGAAAGAAAACAGGCTGCTGCGAGGCGCTTCTTTCTCATGATGAAGCACCAGCAACTGATCCAGCGAAGGACAAATCCGCAATGCCAGGCAAGAGAACTTAGCGGTTGTCAAGGTGGTGTGGGGTCTCCCATAGGAAGAATGTCCATGGTTGGCAGGAGAAAAGCTTGCCTATCTAGCCAAACTGATAGTCGTTCTTGGTTTTGTCATGCGGTAGCCAGTTAATGCCCTCTTTAGATTCAGTGGGGTTTGTTTGAACACTTGAGATATCTGAGAAACCACATTCTCCTGTGTCAACTTGCCCATTCATTCAAGACAGCAGGTGACGGTCTCCTCTGAATAAGGTCACAATGCAAGGCTCCATGGAAGATCCTTTTTGGTGGTGGCTCCACAGTTGTGGCTTTGCCTCTACAGCAGAGGCGAGGAACCTAATCACCAGATCCTCCCATCTCCTACTCTTGTAGGCCAAATGTGATAAGTGGGAAATCTGCATGCTGTTTTCAGGAGTGCATTTTTTTTAACGCACACTTTCTGCTAATCACCCTTATTGCTCATCTCTATAACCTGGAAAACCATCAAATCAAAGATTGTGTTTTGAGCCATGATTTGCAATCCTGTATAAAAACCAAGCTGAGGCTATGGGCAGCCTCTCTAAGACTCAACACCTCATTCAAAGCAAGACTGGGATAACTCTCAAGGCGAGAAGTGCAGGAGTAGAGAGAGGCAGTGAGGGGAAGATGGGGGACTCTGAACAGAGAGCTCAACCCTCAGTTCGGGAAAGTGTAGTCAGGAGGCATGGCCTCCAGTTGGGTCTGTAACCCAGCACCAGCAAGGCCAGCCTGAGACATTTTGGCACCTGAGGCAAACCACAAAATGATTCCCACCCCAGCAGGGAAGAAGAGATGAGTGAAGTTCTACATCAGGGGGGAGGGGGGAGAGAAGAAGAAGAATTTGGATTTGATATCCCGCTTTATCACTACCCGAAGGAGCCTCAAAGCGGCTAACATTTTCCTTTCCCTTCCTCCCCCACAACAAACACTCTGTGAGGTGAGCGGGGCTGAGAGACTTCAAAAAAGGGTGACTAGCCCAAGGTCACCCAGCAGCTGCATGTGGAGGAGCGGGGAATCGAACCCGGTTCACCAGATTACGAGTCTGCCGCTCTTAACCACTACACCACACTGGCTACACCACTGCAAAGGGAGAAAGGAAGATCTACACTTAGTACAAGGGGGTGGAATCAAAGCAAACTTAGCCGATGGTTGACTTGAAAATCAAAGGTCATTGCAGGGGGGAAGAGTCTACTCTGAAACATGCTGGGCAGGTGCAGAACCCAGGAGACCCCACCATTTCCTTCCTAGGGATGGGAGGAGACCAGCAGCTCATCCTATTCACCAAGAGACCACTGTAGAGACAGCATTGTTGAGGGCTGCCAAGAAAACTGCAGATCCAGCCTCCAAGCAGTGTGTCACAGCCATTGCTGCCACTATGGCAGCGGCGGTAGCAGTGAGCGATGCTTTCCTTGGAGGCCAGATCAGCTGCCCCTGTGAATTCTGCCACCCAAGGCTGTTACCCCACCTTGCCTCATGGGTGGGCCGGCCCTACTCAACAGGGACAAGTGGTGCAACACAAACCACGTCTGAGCTTGTGGATTTGCTGCCACAAATCCAGCAAAAGGATTAGGTTTCCTCGATTCCTCTTTGACATCTTAAGAGAATACTTAATCCCCATTTAAGTCTTAAGGTTCTTCAATCCCTGTTTTACAAGCTTGGTTGGCAACAGCACCATAAATGATTTGGTGGTTTGAGAGCAGTCCGCCCCGGGGTGTACTGCTGGTCCCTATAGAAACTCAGCTCTGCAGACAGTTCCTCATCCTTCCCCTCAGGACAGCACTCAAGTCGGTCCCCAAGTACAAGCTCAGCAAATATCTCCAAAATTGAAATCATGGATGAAAAGGTCCTCTGGGCAAGGAGGGGAGACTCAGGGAATCCTAATTGGTTTAGGGGAGTGGCTGTGCAAGAGGACAGGTGTTAGCATAATGTTTTGTTTTGTTTTGATTGCACTGTGTTGCATCCGTGATGGAATTGCGTAACAAACTGCCTGCAACAAACCACTTCACCTGCACAACGCAACCTCTGGGTCCATTTCTGCTCAAGCATCTTCAGTGGTATGAAATGCCTTCCATGAGCGTCAGCTGGTGACCCAGTTATGCCCCAATCAGGACAGGGATTGCCCATCTTCTGCTTCTGTGCTCTGGTGACCTCTAGGCAAGACTACTGCAATTTGTTATACATGGGGCTGCCTTTGAAGACAGTTTTGAAGCTGTAACTGGTGCAGAATTCAGTGGCTAGGCTGCTCACCAGGGCAAAACAGCCAGGGCACATAGCCCCAATCCTGGCCCAACTGCACTGGCAATGGTGACCAGGCAATCGTTTAATAACACAAGGCTGCTGTAAGAGTTTAGTTTTCTGCATCCATGAACATATTTGTCTACTTAAGTTGTCAATCCTCTTTAGTTGGGACCTTGCTCACTTTCCATTTTGGGGCTAACAAAATATGGGCCGCAGCTGTTGCATACATAAATAACCTTTTCTGACACCTGGGAATCCGTGGCTTTGCATTCTCTGCCATGGACTCACTAACTGTTTTCAGGACTAATTTCATTCTCAGTGTTCTCTAGCTGCGAAATGGGTTAATGTGTTCTAGAATCTACTATAGGCTTAATTCCTTAATAATACGCTACACATATACTTATGCCTTGACATGTAATTGCAGCTATGCTCGTCTTGCCTGACTTGTGTTCTGTGTGCACTTTTGATTCCTGCTTTGTGCTTTGACTCTGCTGGTAATTTGTATAGGGTATGGATTCTGCCTAACCAAAAAAAACACACACCCCACAATCCATGCACAAGAGGGAGATAGCAGCAGGTTTGGATGAATCCCAAGGTTTGTGGAAATTAGAAAAAAGTGGGAAAAGAAACAAGAAGAGGACAAAAGCAGCCTCTGAGAGCTAAGCATGCTCCGTGGCCACAGAAGGCTGGCTAATTGTTGGAGAAAACCAAGGGGGTGTCAAATGGAGTGCAGTCATACCTTGGAAGTCAAACAGAATCCGTTCCGGAAGTCTGTTCAACTTCCAAAATGTTCGAAAACCAAAGCGCGGCTTCTGATTGGCTGCAGGAAGCTCCTGCAGCCAATCAGAAGCCACAGAAGCCCCATCAGACATTTGGCTTCCAAAAGAATGTCCGAAAACCGGAACACTCACTTCCGGGTTTCGATTGTTCGGGAGCCAAAACATTCAAGAACTAGGCTGTTTAAAAGCCAAGGTGCAACTGTATCCTAGAAATGGGCATGCCTGGCTAAACCCCCAGTCCCACCAGGAGAACAGAATATCCAAGAAGTTCTTCCATTCCCTGAGAAATGCTTTGCTTCTACCAGCAACTATGCAAAGCTTTTTTAAAAAAATCTTGTTGCCTGTCATAATGAGCTTGCTCGATTTACATAATGCCTAGCAGGCACCATCTGATGAAGACTTTTTCCGTGTCTTTGATGTGCTAGGGAAGTAATGTTGAGGAAGAAATTAACATAGGAAAAATAATGAATGTGGGCTTTTAATTTGTGTTTGCGTGTTAGACACACACAGAGAGGCATTAAATTTTAATTCTATATTACATGTTTACTTAATTCATGTATTCATTACATTTCAGGAGGCGCAGCTACAACCTGGAAAATGTTAGTGCTGCATTTTTTTTCTCTTTTTAATGATGGGGTTGCCTTTAATATATATTTGACTGTATTATGTTGGCTGACAGGGTGTCCCTTATTCTAATTCATCCCCTTTTCTTGGTGTCACAGCGGATTTATTTTTTAAAAATAAAAAAGGCCAGTATCCAAAGGAGACTATCACATGATTAAATTAGTGCTGGATAGACCCAGAACATCTTCATCATCTGAATTATATCCTGACCTTCCTCCTCAAGTAGCAAATGGATACCCAATTTCGAAACAAAAAATCACCGAGAAAACACTCCAAAAGTTTTAAAGCTTTCTAAAAACAGTTACAATGAAAAAATCTAAAAGCAGTTTCAGTTTATATATATATTAGCAATTACACCTAAAAGCATTCTTTCATCGGGTTTGTCAGGAATGGTGTTCTTCAGCCACAGAATGTCTGGGTAAATAGGAATGTTTTCACATTCTTCCTGAATGTTAAAGGGGAAAAGTTCCAGAAGAATTTCAAAGGTCTCCTCTCCAGCTGAGAGGCACATTCTGTTATCTCAAAGCATTTGTCTTGGCATTCAAGGCCTCACTCTGCCTGTTCCGCAGAGTCCCAGCCCTTCCCCACCCCCTTGGACATTCCACATTCTTCAGTGGACTTTTAAAGGTTAGAATTTTGCAAGTGAAAGAAAGGTAGGTGAGGAGGATAGAAGTCAATATTTCAATCTGTGTGCCTCACTCAATCTGTGACATTTAAATGTGAGTGAAGGGGGTTCGAAATTTAGAGGACCCTGCCCATCCCAGGGAGTGTTTCTGCTTCTTCTCTTTGCTTCCGATTCTCTGTGAGTGAAGCAATATACCCTACCATCTAAAAAGTGTGTGTGTGTGTAAGGGCTCCTTCCAATGTCCTTTTGAATTGTGTATCAATTATTTGTGGTGATTATGGTAGGTAGACAGTTCTATTTTTCTAGAAAAAGAGGTGCCAGAACTCACCCTTGCTCTCTTATAAAGGTAAAAAGGTAAAGGACCCCTGGACAGTTAAGTGCAGTCAAATGTGACTATCGGGTTGCAGCGCTCATCTCACTTTCAGGCCAAGGGAGCCGGCATTTGTCCACAGCCAGCTTTCCGGGTCATGCAGCCAGCATGACTAAACCACTTCAGGGACAGCAGAACATCGTGACGGAAACCAGAACGCCATTTACCTTCCTGCCACAGCGGTACTTATTTATCTACTTGCACAGGAGTGCTTTTGAACTGCTAGGTTGGCAGGAGCTGGTACAGAGCAGTGGGAGCTCACCCTGTTGCATGGATTTGAACCTCTGACCTTCCGATCAGCAAGCCCAAGAGGCTCAGTCATTTAGACCCCAGTGCCACCTGTGTCCCTTGCTCTCTTATAAGGACAATGGCGCCCACCTGAGAGGTGCCAGAATGGAGTTCCTGTGAGTTCTGGCTGAAAAATAGCACTGGGGGTAGTTATAAAACAATTCCTAGTTCAATACTTTTTGCATCTGCAGAATAAAGGAAAACACCAGCCTCAGGCAGACGTAAGACCATTAAGTCCAGAGTCTTAAAACTATCTAAGTGTACTTCTGACCCTTTAAGCTATTGACAATATTGTGGGCTGCCTTGTTACTTAATACTTAAAACAAGGAACAGAAATCATGTGTGTGTGCATGTCTAGTGTGTTGCTGTCAAATAACTAAGATTCCCTTAGACTCACAAGCCTTACCAAACCAAGCTCACATTTACCCCAGCCATAAATGCTGAGTGTATATTACAGAAAAACACTCTTGCTCTCCACCCCTGGAGTGGAAAGTCAAACATCTCCAGAATTGTGACTGTTCTACACTGCTGTGTAGACTTAGCTCAGAGGTGGGGTTGAATGTGGTTGCTGGGGTCTCAAGGCCATCAGCTGCCTGTTAGGTAGTGAAGGGGACTTGGAAGCCATGCCTGCAGGTGGGTCTACCTGGTGCACAGCAGGTCTGTTTGGAAGTACCATGGCATAGAAAGAAGCTGGGATGGTTATGCGTTTAGTGTTGACTTGGTAGTTGATGGAAACTCGCCAAGAACCTGCCTGGCAGATGACAGCAGAGAAGTGAGGCCTAACTCACCTGTTGTCCTTCTCAAAGACCATCTGTAGTATTATCATTAACCGTAATGGTTTGTTATTCATGAGAATGACACGTTGGAACTAGTCTTGTCTAAGGCAGTTTTATGGGGACATCCAAAGTGTAGGGTGAACGCAACCTGTCATTTTGTGATGCCTCTTAAATGTGGTTTCTCATATGACTGTCACCATCACACAGTCAGAATTGACGAAGCCGCTGTTCAGGTTCAGTTGCAACCGGCAAAGCCTTTATTAGCCTTTATTAGAAACAGGTGGGTTGATTCAACAGCAAAATGAGCAAGTTGTGTGGATTAGCAGAATAGGTGCCAGAAGCAAAAAAAATGCAGAAAGATGATCACTTCAACAGAAGGCTGACACAGAGCAATGCTTTCTGAACACTTTCTCCCCCTTTCACTGCAGTCCCCTGCAGGTTACCAAAAGGAGTTTTTCCATGTTTGCAAAAATCTCCCCCTCTTTCAGCTCAGCCTTATTCAGAAGTAGAAATGACCAGAAGCCATTAAAAACTGAAACCAAGAATTAAGATGCAGGTATTGCAACATAGTTGGCCTTTGCTGGAAATTAACCTTAGTCCCAATCTAGTCATATAACGGAAATGGTAGGGAATAAGAAATTAGGCCGTTCTTTCATGGTGTGGCATGTACTTCGCCTGGCACATTTTCTAGCAGGCTGTGGTATGTCTGGATCTCTTGCTCCAACTGGTTCTTAACATCCAGGAGCTTTTTGTATTCCCGGTCCTGGCCCTCCATTTCCAAGCGCTGCTCTGCCAGCTGCTGCTCCATGCAGGAGATGCGATCCTGTATTTCGGCTAGTTGAGCATTGTAGCGATGTTCTCCTTCAGCCAAGGACACTTGCAGTGTGTCTCTCTAAAGGGGTGAGGAGGGAACAAGAGGTAGCATCCTAAGTGCCTTAAATATGTGGGCATGATCGAAAAGCTTTTGGAACCAGAAGCTATGCAGAAACCAGAGAGAAAGTACATAGGTGAACATAAATCAAATCAGCCTGCCAATGGCTACTAACCATGATGTCTGTATACTACCCCCAGGATCAAGGTGCTGTTCCTCTGAATGCCAGTTGCTGAGGAACAGACTGCCAATGATACTCAACGTGGCCTACAACATGTGGGGGGTGGCGGCGCTGTGGTCAGAAGGTCGGCGGTTCGAACCCCTGCAACGGGGTGAGCTCCTGTTGCTCTGTCCAAGCTCCTGCCAACCTAGCAGTTCAAAAACACATCAGTGCAACTAGATAAATAGATACCGTTGTGGCAGAAAACTAAATGGTGTTTCTGTGCGCTCTGGTTTCCATCACGGTGCTCCATTGCACCAGAAGTGGTTTAGTCATGCTGGCCACACGACCTGGAAAGCTGTCTGTGGACAAACACCGGTTCCTTCAGCCTGAAAGCGAGATGAGCAGCACAACCCCATAGTCGCCTTTGACTGGACTTAACTGTCCAGGGGTCCTTTACCTTTACCCTTTTTCCCCCTCATGTGACACCTTTGCTGAAGCCTCATCTAGTATCAAGCCAGGTTCAAAGTCTCTTCCATTAATCTACAAAGCCCTGAACAACCTAGGGTAGCTTAGGGACTGTCTGAAACCTTATATCCCAGCTCGATCACTGAGATAATTATTTTATGTATTAATGATTGCAACAGTGTTCCAATGCCACTCTGCTTCATCCTGCCCCACCAACCACTACTGGACCTAAGTTAACTGAGCGCTCTCATCTTGTGCACCCAAGCATCTGTCCCCACTGAATATCTGGAGAGGACCCCATGGCATGGCATGATTGAAACTAAGGGATTTGTGGACCTGATTAGTCCCAGGATGGAAGACCCACTGTGACTCCACCATGTGAGTTGCTCTCAGCTGCAAAAAGGATAGAGCAATAAGATGCATCCCACACTCGCTCTCCTTACCAGATTGCGCTGGGCTTGGAGATCAATCTCTAAGGCCTGCAGCTGATGTTTCAGCTCAATGGCCTTATGGTTGCCATCCTCAGCTTCCTTGCTAGTGGTGCAGATTTCCTGGTTCACTTCCTCCAGCTGAAACACAGATTGACTGAAACATCAGCATTTTCAGAGGTTTTATGTACTATTCGGTATGCGGGGCGGGGGAGCGGAACATTGGCTTTGGCAGAACAAAAGAAAAGAGCACGTTCTTTTCTATTTTAGAGATGCTGAGCCAGGATAGTATATGCTTTGACACCCCCCCCCTCTTTTTTTAGAGGCTCTAGTTATTGCAACCTGAATAACATTGCACTTTTGGATATACTGCTGCACGGTTCTTTGATTAGCCAAAGGGAAGAGCAGTGGCGAGACCTGGGTTCCAATCTCCATGCAAAGTCATGAAGCTTGCTGGCTTACCTTGAATCAGTCACCATCTCCCAGCCTAACCTACCTTACAGGCTTGTTGTGAGGATGAGATGGAGGAGGTGGGAGGAACCACACTCGGTCTTTGGGGGAAGGTGTGGGTGTAAAAGTAGTGAATAACAAAACAACGCAGAGCATCGTACCACCAGCATCACCCTGGAGAATCCTGCAGCCCCTGCCCTTTTCCCATCAGGCTTCTTCTTCTTCTTTTAAAGTTTTGCTTCCTTACAGGGGCCGGATTCATTTACCTTGCCTTCATACCACTCTGCAACCTCCTTGCGGTTTGAGTCGATCGTCGCTTCGTACTTGCATCTTATCTCCTCCAGGATTTTCTTCAGATCTGGACCGGGGCAGGCACTGATTTCCAGGTTGACATCACTTGAACAAAGTTTTTGCAAAGAGATTAATTCCTGCAAAGAGAACTTTGATGAGAACCATGCCTTTGCTGTCGTATTATAAAAGGGCTGGCTGCACACAGCATCAACTGTTCAACCTTTCCTGTGGAACGACATAAGAAGAGCCTGATGTTGGTCCATCTAGTCCAGCATCCTGTTCTCACAGTGGCCAATCAGATGACTGGACCAGAGCACAAGAGAATTCTCCTCTCCTGCAGTTTCCAGCAACTGGTATTCAGAAGCATAACTTACTACATGGAGAAAGAGAATAGACCTTATGGCTAGTAACCATTGATAGCCCTCTCCTCTATGAATTTGACCAATCCTCTTTGAATATGTGTGTGTGTTTGAAATCATGAATGTAATCTGTTTGGGGGCACTTTGTGTCAAAAAGTGGCTTGTGCCAATTTTTTGTATAAAGTATGCAATTCATGCATGTGTTGTTTTTATGAAAATGAGGGGCTCATATTTTGGTGAGCCAACCATGTACCTCTTCGTGGTTCTTTTTGAGACCAGACAGTTCTTCTTGCAGTGACTCCAGTTCAGCTTCCATGTCAGTCTTACAGCTGGCCAGTTGATCCAAAATAGGGTATAAGCCATTAATGTCAGCCTCCACATTCTCACAAAGGCCACACTCAGTATCAAGCCTATATTGACAAAAAAAGGGAAAGGGCTCTGAGACTTAGCTGCACTCTATTTATTTAGTAACCATGCTTATTTCTGCAGGGCCAGTGCAGCCGCTAAAAATTAAACTCAAGAGATTTTCCCCATTTTAACACTACTGAGTATGAGCATGCTCAGATGCAACAACTGAATCAAAGGCTAGACATCAGGTAAAGGTACCCCTGACCATTAGGTCCAGTCGCGGACAACTCTGGGATTGCGGCGCTCATCCTGTTCTATAGGTGGCGTTTCTCCACAGACAGCTTCCGGGTCATGTGGCCAGCATGACTATGCCGCTTCTGGCAAACCAGAGCAGCGCACGGAAACGCCATTTACCTTCCCACCAGAGCGGTACCTATTTATCTACTTGCACTTTGACGTGCTTTCAAACTGCTAGGTTGGCAGGAGCTGGGACCAAAAAACAGGCTCTCACCCCGTCGCTAGGCTTTGTGGTTTAGAGCACAGCACCATCCATGTCCCAACTAGACATCAGGGGGGAACAGTATTTTTTTTTTTTAATGTGTTGGTTTCTTATTTCTTATTTGTATCTTGCATTTCCACCAAACGATGCTCAAGGGGGCTAACAACAATAACAACACAGATGATAAAATATTATGAAAACACAATAAAACACCAAAATAAGGCCAATAAAATGACAATTCGACACAAGACAAGGCTGAATAAAAACTCATACGTCTTCTGGTGGAAAATTATGAGAGATGGGGTTAGCTGGGCCTTCTTAGCAAGCTGGGGTTGCTGTTGTTTTTACAGGCCTTCAAAATCTGTGCACCTGACAGAAGTACTTCAGGTAAACTCACAGAAACGCTCCACTGCTTTCTGCTGGAGCTATATGTTTATTGAGACACAATAAGAACATAGGAGCTCTTGCTGGATCAGGCCAGTGGCCCATCTAAGTCCAGCATCCTGTTCTCACAGTGGCCCACCAGTTGCCCATGAGAAGCAGAGCATGGGAGAAACTAAATTCTGAGCACAATTGAAAGTGTTCGTGCTGACCTTTAACTCCCTAAACAGCCTCAACCCTGTATACCTGAAAGAGCATCTCCACCCCCATCACTCAGCCCGGACACTAAGGGCCTTCTGGTGGTTCCCTCACTGCAAGAAGTGAGGTTACAGGGAACCAGGCAGAGGGCCTTCTTGGTAGTGGCGCCCACCCTGTGGAACGCTCTCCCATCAGATGTCAAGAAGTAACTATACAGGCTTTAGAAGACATCTGAATGCAGCCCTGTATAGGAAGGTTTTTAATGTTTGATGTTTTATTATGTTTCTGTATATGCTGGAAGCTGCCCAGAGTGGCTGGGGCAACACAGTCAGATGGGCAGGGTACAAATAAAATTATTATTATTATTATTCTTGGGAAAAGATTCCCATCCTAGAATGAACAAATGAGCTTTATGCATTTCATGATAAGCGCATACCTGATTCATTTGTGGCATGCTAAAATTGGTAGGTGTTTGCCATAAACGGAAATGACTAAAGGCTGGCTTTAGTATGATTTGAGCGATAAAAGCAATTTGGGATCCTTATGTTCTGTCCCAGCTAGTGCTCCTCCTCTGAGTTTCTTAACATGAAATTAAATTAAATGAGACACTGCAAAAGAACCGTGGCTACTGACAAAGTTAGCAGGCCTGGGTCTCTTCTTTAGTAAGGGCCAAACTAGATGCAACTCTAATTGCATTAATTGAATTTACATGCATTTCTTATTAAATAAATAACAGTGTGGTGGTGGGTGAACCCGAGCAGCCTCAGAACGGGGGGGGGGTGGAAGAGGAGAGGGAGTTCGCATCTTTCTGCCGCTGCCCCAATCCCAATAAAAACCCCTCTCCAGAGCATGGATGGGAGAGAAGATTAACTCGTTGCTCATTTAAAGCGAGCTTCCACCATCGGCACTTTCTAAAACAAGACAGGGATTCCATTGAGCACATGGATTGATAATATGGACAGATTAGCTACATACTAACAAATTGCATGTCGACGCAAAATAAGAATGGATAAATATGAAGAAATCTGGAACAAATATTTAAGCGGTAAGGCGGATAGTGGTGAGAAGTAGGGGAAGGAGAGAGAGGTGGGAAAATTTTGTTTAAAAAGGTGTAGTCATAGGTATATCAGTATATTCAAATCTGAATTGTCAAATTGTGTTGTGTTATTATTGTTATTATGGTTTTTGTTGTATGTGTTTTTTTGCAGTTGTTTGTATCAAAAATGATTAAATAAATTAAAAAAAAAAAACAAGACAGGGACTGGAACACAGTGGCCCTTCAAAATTTGCACATTCAGAAGCAATACATGAACCAAAACACAGCCATCCTTCAAAAGTCACACTTCTCTTAATTTTGCAGCACAGTTCTCCAACCAAGGAGGTTGTACAAAAATGCATGTGACAGGGTAAAGTGTGCACAGAAGTACATAAATTAGTGTGATGTCTATAGTCTTAGAGACATCTGCACACCTCCCTTGTTTATGTACCCATTCCAGCCGTCTTCCCAAACCTAATCCAAGTTTTCTGCAAATATGAATTTAACAGTGACACAAAGATTTCAGGCTCAAAAGGCAAGAGACGTTCAGAGCGATGCGTAACTCACTTGTGCTTCATGTCTTCAACGTTCAGGTGATTGTTGTCAATCTTGATAATTATGCTGTTGTTCTCCACCGTTGTACATACAATCTGGGGTGGGATGGGAGAAAGAAATGGAATCTGTTAATTTCTCCTGACCTATACAAAGACCAAAGAATGAAGCCCAGAGCTGAATGATGAAAAAGCTGGTTTGGCTTTCTTTGCCTACAACACAAAAACTACAATGCACACACTGGCCTGGTTCACACAACGGGGTAAGCCAAACAATGGCTCACCAGGACAGCAAGAAGGGGTGGGCTCCCCCAGAGCAGCTAACAACCATTTTGTTCCTCCCCAGTCCTTTTTGCTCTCATGCCATACTGGGCTAAGCCATGGTTTGGCTTAGCCTTCAATCCGGACCAGTATTCATGGTTAAGAACTGTCCTCACCAACCACAAGCTGTAGCCAAGAATAAATCTTTGGGGCAGCAAGTTGATTAGGTTGCCTTTTTAAGCCAAGGCTACCTCATTTCCGCTTTCTGAAACAACACAAGAACCAAAGCACAGCCGTCCTTCAAAATTCGCAGCTCTCTGAACTTTGCAGTGCAGTTTTCCAGCCAAGTGATGGGTCTTAAAATGCATACACTGGGGTGAAGTGTCCACAGAAATGCATATATTGCTAGAAACAACATACTGAAAAGCCTTATTTTCAGAGAAATTGCTTTACAAAAATGTGTGTATTTGACAGAATAACACACACAAACGTGTATATTGGGAGAAATTCAGGTTAAAATGCTGCTCGGTTTTCACAAGGGCGTTTTATTTATTTATTTAAATCACAGACTGATATGGAAATGTGAAGAAACTGAGATTAAGTCTGGGAAAATGAGCAATAGAGAGAAACTGAACTTGACAGATTTGGCCATCCCTGGTGAGGACGGAGCTTAGCCACAAGTCCCTGTTTGTACAACATGCTAAGTCAGGCATAGGCAAACTCCAGCCTTCCAGATGTTTGGGACTACAACTCCCATCATCCCTAGCTAACAGGACCAGTGGTCAGGGATGATGGGAATTTTAGTACCAAACATCTGGAGGGCCGGAATTTGCCTATGCCTTTGCTAAGTCAATCCTTGGCTTAGCTCAGCACAGCACCAAAAATGACTATGGAGAAGCAAAGAGGCTCCAAGTCCCTCTCTAGGCATCTACATGACCCCAGCAAGCCATCATTGGGCTTATCATGTCATGTAAACCAGGCCACCAGGAATGCTTTGAGTGTTCCTGAGAGATGACATTCCTACCTGGTTTTGAAGCTCCTCAATCTGCTGGTAATAGTGGCTGTAGTCCTTCAGTTCACCAGCCAACTTGTTCTTGGCATGGAAATCACTGATCTTGGACTGAAGCTCAGCATTTTCAGCCTCCAGGCATCGCACTTGGTCTATATAAATGGCCAAGCGGTCATTGAGGTCCTGCATGACCGCCTTTCCGTCAGTAGAAGAAAAGACAACGCCGCAAGCTTCGGGATCACCGCCCGTCCCGCCAACTCCATTGCCAGCTCCATCGGACCTGACTTCAGCTAGCCCATCCCCATATCCAAATGGAGGATAACCTCCATGGTTACCACTGGGGCAGCTACCTGTACTCATTCTCCTCCTATGGCCACCCCTGATAAATGCACCACGACAACCGCTGCTCAGAAAGTTGCTTGGGCCAATTCCATAGTCATAGGTGGAACGACCTTCAGAGCAGGAGGAATTGCCTCTGGCACTACCGAGCCCACAAGAGGTGTGATAGCTGGAAGAGACAGAGGAAAACCTGGACCTCCCATTCGAGCCAAGACTTGCGCTATTTCTTCCCACGATTACTGGACTGTGCACGGCGCTGCTTCTCATAGCGAGAGCGACTTGGAGGTCCAACTCAAAGCAGAAGCCAACACTCAAGGTTTGACACTCAGTCAGAGTGTGCCGTGGTTATCCTGCAGGTCTCGATTTATACCTTTTGCTAAGGGTGTCACCATTGGGAAGGAGAGCTGACTTGTCTTCTCGCAGGTTTGCTGCTGGCTTCTCCTTCGTCCCACTGGCAATTTGCCTCCAGATACCCCACCAAATAGGCAGTTTCTTCACACATCAACTGCTCGTTTTAAACAAGGTTACCACACCAGATGTTATTAAAGTTGTACAGAATCATCAAAAGTTTGCCTTGTTTTTCTTAAGGAGAGGAAACGGCAGTTCCTTGAAGCAACTGGGGGGGAAACCCTTTTGTTTTCCATATTATAAGATGGAATCGATGCTGGCCAAAGACATTTCACTACCTTGAGGGTACTGCTGGATCCATTGCTGGCAATAATAATAATAATAATAATAATAATAATAATAATATTTGATACTTATACCCCGCCCATCTGGCCGGGCCTCCCCAGCCACTGTGGGCGGGTCCCAACAGAATATTAAAAACACGATAAAACATCAAACATTAGAAACTTCCCTAAACAGGGCTGCCTTCAGATGTTTTCTAAAAGTCAGGTAGTTGAGGCTCACATGGCCTGGCTGTTTCAGAGGGCCTTCCGTCAGCTTCAGCTGGTGGCACAGCTGTGCCCCTATTTGGTCAGGGACAACTTCTGTTGTCTATGCTCTGCTAACCTCTAGGCTAGATTACTGCAATGTGTTATACATGGGGCCATGTTTAAAGATGTTTCAGGAACTTCAGCTAGTGCAAAATTCAGCAGCCAGGTTGCTCACTAGTACAAGATGGTTTGAGCATGTAACACCAATCTTGGCGCAACTGCACTGGCTGCCAATCAGTCTCTGGGCCCAATTCAAATGGCTGGTTTTGACCTATAAAGCCTTAAATGGCTCAGAATTGCAACACCTCAAGGACCCATCTCTCCCCAGATGAACCATTCTGGACCCTGTGATCATAATCAGAGACACTTTTGGTGTGCCCTGTCAATGGAAGGTCCAGAGAGTGGGAATATGAGAACAGGGCCTTTTCTGCAGTGGCTCCCCACTTGTGAAATGATCTCCCCAGAGAGGCTTGCCTTCATTACTTATCTTTAGGTGCCAGGCAAAAACATGCCTCTCCTTCCAGGGCTTTGACTAATTAAACAATATATGACCTTTTAAACTGGGGGAGGTGTATTGTTTTGTTTGTTATTGTGTATTTTTATTATTTTTCTATAGTAAACTACCTTGTGATTCTCAAGTGAAAGGCAGTATAGAAGATAAATAAGTAAAGGCGCTTCCACCAACCTTGTTCAGGCCAAAACCTTAAAATGTCTTGCTTTACCATTAAGGATTGGAAAGTGCATTAATTTCAGTTTCTCATTTTCCTGATCTCAAGTTCAGTTCTCCACATTTGCATGCCAATTTGTAACACAATTATTTAAGCCCTCGTGAAAATTCATCAGCATTTTAGTGCAAATTTCTCTCAATAAGCATGTTTTTGCAAAGCAGTTTTTGCCTAATACAATACACCTTTGCATATTATTGTCACTGATAGATGCATTTATGTGCACGCTTTCTCACAGTGTCTCCATTTTGATATGCATCACTCGGCTGAGGGATTCGCTGCAAAATTCAGAGAAGCGTGAATTTCAAAGGATGGCTATGTTTCAGTTTGTGTATTGTTTCAGAAAGTGTGGAACTGGTGAGTTGGTCTTCAGATGCAAACTGAATGACATTTCTCCCAGACCCCTATGCACCCTGGGGATTACACCCTGATTATGTGATGAGACGGACAAAAGGGGAAGCAGCAATGTTCTCCAATGGGATTGTGGGTGGGGAGGGAGAGACAGTTCTGGGAACAGACTCTACTCTGTGGGAGGGGGAATGCTGCACTGCTCAAGGCCACACACCTTCTTCAGTTCTCCTTGCAATTCTTGTTCCTTATTTCATGCTATCTTGAAATACAAATGAGAGAGCCCAGTTCTTCCCCCATCTCCTTGCCTTGCCCTACTAAACAACTCAACTTCCCCAACAGGAAAACAGCATCCCAGCTTCTCCCTAAATGCAAGTCAGCAAAGACTCAAAGACCCAGCTCAAAAGCCCCTCTGGGCAAGGAGGCAGACCTATTACTTTAATTGCAGCTTATGCGAAATGCTTGTTTTCTTTAAAAAAAATAAGATAATATTATTCATCATGGGATTTTACTCACACTTTTCCTTCAGGACACTTGTACAACTTTTATTTCAAGGCAGGGATGGGGGGGGAGTTCGCTTTTAAAGGCAAACCTTACAATTCCACGCTTTCCGAAGCATTATGTGAACCAAAACACAGCCATCCTTTGAAATTCCCACTTCTCTGAATTTTGCAACGCAGTTCTCCAGCGAAGTAGTGTGCACAAATATGCATATACTAGGGTAAAGAGGGCATAAAAATGCATATATATTTGTGAAAATATCATTAAAATTTGTTACATTAGGGCAGGCGTGGTCAAACTTGGCCCTCCAGATGTTTTGGGACTACAACTCCTATCACCCCTAGCTAACAGGACCAGTGGTCAGGGATGCAAAAATTGGGCTAAATTGCACAGAAAAATGTGTTCATTCGGAGAAATTTGCACTAAAATGCTGGTGAATGTTCATGGGGATTTCGTTTTAGAAAAATCATAAATGGTTGCAGAAATGTGGAGGACTGAATTTAAGAAAAATGAGAAACCAAGAGAACTGAAATTGGCAGATCTCTCCCTCCCTGCTGAAGGAGGACTGTGACTTCGAGAAACATCCAGTTGGCCACTGTGGCACACAAGACCAAAAGCTCTGATAGGCTTTGAGACCAGCCTTTCCCACATTGTGGCAAATGCATCTCCAGCTTGAGATCATATGCTGCAGAGTATAGAAAGAACAGGCGCAGGGAAATCTTCCAACAAATAAGATGGCTTCATTTGCTGATCACATCGTCTTCACTGGCTTCACTGCCTCAGGAACCATGAGTCACTTTCCTTATCCTTGTCACAAAAGTCTGATCTTTGGGGGAAGTGTGTTTGTGGCACAAGACCAACCAATCCACTATGGTTGGACAACCTGAACTGATCAGTATGTGACTGAATCACACCTGAAAACACCGACCATCTGGCACTGTCCTTTGTCTCTCTCCCACCCACCCCTTTTTACATTCACATATTCACACTTTCCTCCTGTTCATTGACACATTCTTCTGGAGTGCTTAAGAATTCAAAATTGCATGAATCACTTGGCTGTCACAATCGGAATATGTCCCACAAATTGTGTGGTTTGCATCCTTGATTCTGGGCACAAGGTTTTGACAGTCCCTGGTGCAGAATTTGGACGAGGAAGCACATTCTCCTGCATCACCATCAATGAAGCTATGCTGTTTCCATATGTGGGGCCACCTCAACTAATGGCTAGAAGAAGAAGAATTTGGATTTGATATCCCGCTTTATCACTCCCCTTAAGGAGTCTCAAAGCGGCTAACATTCTCCTTTCCCTTCCTCCCCCACAACAAACACTCTGTGAGGTGAGTGGGGCTGAGAGACTTCAAAGAAGTGTGACTGGCCCAAGGTCACCCAGCAGCTGCATGTGGAGGAGCGGGGAAGCAAACCCAGTTCACCAGATTATGAGACTACCGCTCTTAACCACTACACCACACCAGCTCCCACACCGGCTAGATGATACATTTGTCCTGGAGAGGACAACCAGCTACCCAATGCCCTTGCTTTGGGGCAGAGAGAGAGAGAGAGAGAGAGAGAGAGAGAGAGAGAGAGAAAGCAGCCCAGTCATAAGATATGGACCTCATCTCAGGTGCTCTGAAGCCCAAGAATTGCACTCTCTGCTGAGATCTCCCCCACCTTTCTTTGCCAAGCTGAGGTGGCAGTCATGGTAGGGAGGTAAATAAGGTTTAGCTATTCATATATATATATATATATATATATATATATATATATATATATATAGCAATCAGCCAAACCCAGCCAAATATCCCAGTTGCAAGTGTGAACATCTCCACGTTGTATGTTTGGGAGCATTGCTTTTGACCAAGATGCTAATGAGAACATCTCATAGCTAATTCTGCACTTATTGGCAACCAAGCTGATTCCTCCAGGAAGCACACAATAGGAGTGATGGTTATCTGATGTAAGAGAACTTGTGGTGACCCCGGGAGTGCATCACACAGCGCTGGATTGTAATCCTTTAAGCGTATCAGACATTCTTAGTACAAATGCCTGCATCCTCCAACTGGCATTCCTCCAACCCAAGCAGTCACGGCAGACTTGCCCTACTGTTAGATAATCTCCATGACAGAATAGAAAAGTCTCGTGCTAGCAGAGGGGCGGTAAAGTGGAGGTTCTTTAGAGGAATGCAGGGCTGAGATACGAGAGGATTCCACAGTTTACAAATGTCTGTTTATAGCAAGGGTGGGTAACTTCAGACCAGAGGGTCAAATGCGGCCTTCTAGGCCTGCTCCCAGGCTGCACACCCTGCTCCAGCCCTGCTTCACCACACCCTGCTTTAGATCTTTCCCCTGCCTGGCCAATGTCCTTCAGCTGTCCTAAGGCCTCTTGCTCGCCTGCATGGAGAGATTCAAGTGTAGAAACCTCTGGCTTCCATGTGGTGGCTGGCCCATGGCCCACTGTACAGAGATAAGGGCTGTGTACACATCATACCTTCAAAGCACATTTCTCCCCTTAAAGAATTCTGGCCACTGTCGTATGTTTTTGATTCCTGGGAACTGTAACTCTGTGAGCGGTAAACTACAATGCCTAGAATTACTGAGGGGGGGAATGCACCTTGAATGTGCTTTAAAGATATGGTGCATATCCCTCAACTGTCCCAGTAAAACCTGGACATCTTGGTTTGTTTTTTTCCTCACAAGAGCATGGCGGCCATTTTGGGCACCACGATCTCGCACGATTTTGTGCCCCTGAAATAAGTGCTTTTCTTCAGGGCTGCTATCTTTGCACGGTACTCCCCAAAAGCCCGTTTTTGGGCACCATGCCAAAAATGCTTTTTCTGGGGCTGTGGTCTCATGCAGGTCACGTGACTTTCATGGGAGTGGGGTCCTGGAAGATGGCGTCCATGTTTTTCGTCACAGCTTGTTGGAGGGTATGGTAGTGTGTACGCAGCCAATAATTAAATGAGTTGCTCTGCCTACTGCTTGCCTCTGTCCATTGCCATCCCTGGGCAGACAGCCCCTTGAAGACTGTCTCTGACACAATGTGGACCCTGGAGAAGGTTCTCCGTTCTTGGTGTATAAGTATCATAAATGGATATGATGGAGATGTGGCAACAACAAAAATGAGCATATGTTGACTTCAGAGGGAAAAACAAGAAATCTGGTTACCTGGTATTTCAAGAGATCATTTTTGATGAGCTCTTGCTCAAACGTAACTTGGAAGCTAGCAAGATGCTTCTCTTAGGGATACTGAGAGTTGGTTCACAAGACAGTATTTATCACATGGTAGGGTGAGGGCTCTTCCAGACTATTCATAAACTAGTCATTGCTCAGTTATTGTGGAGGATTGAGTATCTTTCATTCGAGTAGCGGTGTTGACACATTTTGCAAAGATAATCTGAGAGCTCACATGACTAAGACAGAGCTTCAACTGTCAATCTGGAAGCCCCTTCTAATCAAATCATTGTTGTGCACATGCTGGACTAGATGTCTGAGATCCAGCCAGGCTCTTCTGGAGAATAAATTGAAGGATTTCCTTAGAAGAAAAGGAACATCTCAATCTGAGTGCCTGATACTTGTATGAGAAGAAGCACTCATGGGAGCTTGGAAAATTCATAAGCTTCTCAGTGAGGAATGAGACAATTAGTCACTATCTCTTAGAAATTCTGAAGTCTGCCTGATCTGTTTTGGGAGGTCTATCTTGCTTCCAGCTGGAAGCCAAACCAGCTAATGTAGGGGTAGCGTGTTGTTGTAGCAAACCTAAACTCAGGGACGGACATACACATGCCTGTGCAGTCATACACACATGCTTCCATTAACACACAAACATGCTTATTTATACACATTCAAAAACACACACTTGACTTTGTACCCTTTGAGACAGCAATAACTTTAGTCCAAGTGATGAATGGTAAGAATATGGTGACTTAATGTGACTGCTGCCTGCATATGTTGTCTAAGAATGTAAGAAGAGCATTGCTGAATCAGACCAAAGGCTATCTCAGGTATGGAGAACCTTCCCCCCTGATGTTGCTGAACTACAAATCCCAAAAGCCCCAGCCAACAAGACCAATGGGTAGGGATGATGGGAGTTGTAGTTCAGCAACATCTGAATGACCACAAGTTCACCACACCTTACCTATATAGTTCAGCATTCTGTTCTTGCAGTGATCAACCAGATGACTCTGGGAAGCCCACAAGGAGGACATGAGCACAGTAGCCTCTCCCCACTCTTTCCCCCAACACTGTATTCAGCAGCACCCTGCCTCCCATAGTGGAAATAACATATACCCGTCATGACTAATAGCTAGGCATGGTCTTATCTTCCATGAATTTGTCTAATCCCCATATAAATTCATCCAAGCTGGAGGCCATCAGTAACATTCTGTGGTGGCAACTTCTGAAGCTTTTATGAACTGTGTGAAGAACGTGCTTTTGTGTGTCCTGAATCTCCCACCAGACAGCAATTTCCACATTAGCTGTGCTAGTCTCTTCCCATAATGATTTCGTCATTTCCCCTACCATTCAGCTTCACCTTTCACTGTCATGAGGAAGAGAGAAAACCTCCCCATCCACTTTCTCCACTCCATGGATTATTTAATACAGTGGCACTCGGGTTAAGTACTTAATTTGTTCCGGAGGTCCGTACTTAACCTGAAACTGTTCTTAACCTGAAGCACCACTTTAGCTAATGGGGCCTCCTGCTGCTGCCGCGCCGCTGGAGCACGATTTCTGTTCTCATCCTGAAGCAAAGTTTTTAACCTGAAGCACTTTTTCTGGGTTAGCGGAGTCTGTAACCTGAAGCGTATGTAACCTGAAGCGTATGTAACCTGAGGTACCACTGTATATTGGCGGGGAGGGCTCAGCATTCTCCATATGATTTTTTAAAACGTTTGGATAAAGAAACAACAACAATTTTGTACGCAGAGGCCTTGGGTGGCATCAAGAGAAAAGCAAGGGGTTTATTTGTTTTTTTGGGCTTCTTTTGTTTTCAGTGGTCAGCAGGTTGCCAACCACGGCACTGATGCATGATGGGTGAGAAACAAGAGTCTGGACAAAAAGCATGCTGCAAAATAATGAGGAAGTAGCATGGGAGACAGTGAAGTAGGGCATCTGATCAACTTTGAAGGATACCGCTGGGCAGATGGACCAACAACAGCTTGGATGAACTACTTCTTGCAGGTAGCATGCTCTCTGCCCATTCTCTGGCAGTTTTCTAGAAAAGATAAGAAAAAGATTGAATTACTATGGCAAAAAAAAGCATCAATGGTGCTGTCCATTACCATTCCATTCAACAGAAAACATTTTAAGTTCATCTACACACAATACATTTTAGATGACTGCATCATTCAGCAAATCAGAGATCCATTACTATCCAGTTGTAGGTATTGTAAAATAGTTCATAGCATGCTGATCTGTGACCAGGCAGTTCACCCATGTGGTTCTTGCTATGCCCCCATCACCACTATCTCTAAGGCACACATAACTATCTCGGAAAATAAAATAGCTGCACAGATTTGCAATAAGCTCAAGGTGTAGTTGTGTTAGTTCGAATAATTTTCTTCTCCTACTCCCTTATTCTCATAGACGGCTCTGCTCCATAAAGCCCAGAAACTCAAAAACTCTCGAAACAATGATTGGCCCATTTAGAGATAGCATCTTTTTATAGCTCTGAATGCAAATGGAAAAAAATGCATATGGAAACTAGATTTTAGAACAGCAGATCCTAGACATTATCCAGTGGACCAGGAATTGTATGTCAGCCCCTAGGTTTCTATAACTGCATATGTGAGATTGGGACTCCAGGGCCCCCTTCACCAGCTTTGTTAAGAGACCAGTGCCTGAATTTGCTTATCTTCCTCTTTCCTTCCCATCCATTTTTCCTTCCTTGACATACTTTTTTAATTGCAAGCCCATAGGCAGGGCTTAAGACATTTTACATGCCGTAAATAATAATACAAACTCAAGACATCATAGCTCTGCTCTTCGGCCTGTTCTTACACCACCATCTGCTTGAGCCTCAGTCAGTATTTCAACTCAATCCAGCCTTGATTCAAGAATCAATGGTATTCCAGATGTTGTTGGACTCCAACCCCCATTGGCCCCCAGCGTGGCCAATAATCAACATCTGGAGGGCCACAGGTTCCCCACTCCTGATTTAAGTGCTCTTGGAGGACCTGGTTCTACCCCAGGCACCACCTTTGTGCCAGCACATGACACAGGGACCAATGCTGCAAAGTTCCCCCACCCCCATTTCCTTATAGGAGTTGGGAATGCAAAGGCTAGAACAGAGTGGGGGATATTTCTTACCTTATGCGTTCTGTTCCTGCGATCTAGTGGTGTAAATGGCCCCCGTGGCAGGCATGACCTGCGGAATGGGTCACGTAAGTGTGGGATGACCGGACTTCGCCAGATCTTCCACCTGATGTGCTGCTGGCTCTAGCTGCTCCTCCCCCTCCACCACTGCAGAGAAAGAAGAAGAGTCTTGATCAGCGAGGCTACAAATCAATTCTGACAAAATACAGCAGCAGGGAGGCCCCAGCCCTGTGCATTGGCCATCAGCTGCTGTTCTATCTAAGCTGAATATTTCCTTATAAGCTGGAGAAGATTGTGTGGGTTTAAGAATCACTTGCACCTGCACTTAATCATAGAACTGTAGAATTGTAGCATTGGAAGGGATCCTGAGAGTCATCTAGTCCAACCTCCTGCCATGCAGGAATCATCACTAAAGCATCCATGACAGTTCTCAACATCCACTTCTCAACATCTGATAGGAGATCTGATGCTTAGGGCACAGCTTATTTGTCTTTTTTTATTAACTTGCTTACATGCATTTTCCACCTTTTCCCCCATTGTGGAATCTAAGGCAGTATGCGTGTATCTCCTCAGGGGTCCAAGCACTGACTGGTCTCAGACCTGCTTAGCTTTAGCAAGGAGGTAGCAAAGTGTGCCTTAAGACCACAGGTGACACAGTCCTGAAACTATTATGTAAGACGCCTGGATGAAAGACTTCCTGGAAACCTGATGCAAAGCACTCTGAGTTTGTCAAGGGGACAGCACGCTACCTATGAAACAAATAAGATATTAAATCTAGCATCTGAAGAGTATCCTGGAGAAGGGGCACACTCGTGTCCTAAAATGAACTGTGCATCATATGGACTTGAGTGCAGCTTATTATCTCCCATCACTTGGATACATGATGCTAAATCCTATATTCGATAAGAAGGCAGCAACCCTATTCGATACCACGCTGTGCGGTGGAAAACGAGGTCCCCTTTTCACTGTGCGGCATGAAAGCATAGCAAACTGTCCATTGAAAAAGAGTGTGATCCTTTAATCCCTTCCTCCAAAGGCAGCATGGCAGCTGGACTTAGTCATGTTCCCTCTTCCTCACAGCTGAGCTGTAATCTGAAAATAATTGGGCACTGCAGGGGGAGAATTTCCCCCCATGCTAGTCATCTTATTATAGATTAAGCTCAGCAGTGGGAGAAAGGAAGCCAAGGGAAGTGGGAAAGGCCTGGGGAGAGATTGATGGGCCAAAAGAGGAGGACCTGTGAACTGTTCCACACCATAGTATGATCCTTCTCATAGAGGTGACATACATGCCCCAAAACTGATCAGGTTATAAGTGGCGAGGATTAACCCTTAACTCTTTGTTAAGTGCTTGCTGTTCCTTCAAAGAGTTTAGGGCAGTGCTTTTGCCTTCACACACACAAAAAACCAGTGAGTTGGGTTTGCCTTAAGAAGGATGGCTCATCCAAGATTACCCAAGCTGCTCCAGAGCAGAGCGAGAATTTGACTCTTGAGTTCCCACATCCAAAAGAACTAGTTGCTTTAATAAAAATAGCACTTAGCATTTTGTGTGAGAGAGAGAGAGCACACATTTCTATACAAATTACTCAGTATGCCTGAAGGAGTGTATCCACCCCCATCTTTCAGCCTGGACACAAAGGTCCAGCTCTGAGGGCCTTCTGGCAGTTCCCTCACTGCAAGAAGTGAGGTTACAGGGAACCAGGCAGAGGGCCTTCTCGGTAGTGGTGCCAGCCCTGTGGAACGCCCTCCCATCAGATGTCAAGGAAATAAACAACTATCTCACTTTTAGAAGCCATCTGAAGGCTGCCCTGTTTAGAGAAGTTTTTAATGTTTGATGTTTTATTGTGTTTTTAGTATTCTGTTGGGAGCTGCCCAGAGTGGCTGGGGAAACCCAGTCAGATGGGCAGGGTATAAATAATAGATTGTTGTTGCTGTTGTTGTTGTTGTTGTTACTCGACTGAAGAATTGCACTGCAAAATCAGCAAAGTGCAAATTTCCCAAAAATGCCTGTGTTTCAGTTTTGAGAATTGGGTATGTTTGCCTTTAAGCTCACGCTGGCCTGAATTACTCCCCCATCCTTTAAAAAGTCCCTTTTGGAAAAGTGCATCTGTTAAGCTGCGTTAATCAGCTTCAACTGCATGAAACCACATTCCCAGTAGGTGCTTGAATCCCACCAGCAAAACACTGACGGTCTGGAGGTGACTGGCGTCTCTGCACGCTACTTACACTATATCATGCTGCCCGCCCTCCAGCAAGCAGCGGTACGTAGCAATCTCCTGCTCCAGCCGGCTTTTGACATCGAGGAGCTCCGTGTATTCATGGTTCTGGCACTCCATTTCCGAACGCAGCTCTGCCAGCTGCTGCTCCAGGCAGGAGATGCGCTCCTGAAGCTCACCCAAGTGGTTGTTGTAGCGGTGCTCCGTTTCAGCCAGCGAGGCTTCCAGGGTGTCCCTCTGGGAAACAAAACAGAACCCACCATGTTGGAATGCATTGGAATAAAGACAAACAAGTGGATGGTGTGTTTGAGAGTGTCTTCAGAGTTCCGAGGTTGCCTTTTGAGAGTCCTCCTGAAACCCACGTGTCTCTCTCCTTTATTGAATCTTACAATTTCTCTTTTATAACAGGAGTACAGTTGTGGAAGATAAGCATAACCATTGTGCTGATTAATACAAAATAAAAAGGGTTTAATTTCACTCAGCAAGGTTGTTGCGGGGATTAAATGAGGGGGTAGCTGTGTACACCATTTTCAGCTCATTGGGGCGAAAGATATAAGTGGAATGAATGAATGTTGCTTTTAGGCCCCATCTGCACTATACATTTAAAGCAATATCATACCTAAGAATTATGGGAGGTGTAGTTTGTTGTGGGTGCTGAGAGTTGCTAAGAGACCCCTAGACCCCTCACAGTTGCCACAGTGCTTTAACTATCAACCCCTCTTCACAGGGGAGGGGAACTATGGGAGGAGTGGTCTCCTAACAATTCTCAGAACTCACAACAAACTACAGCTCCCAGAATCCTTTGGGGGAAGCCATGGCTGTTTAAAGTGGAATCATAGTGCTTTAAATGTATGGCATGAATGGGGCCACAGTAGGCAAAAGGGAGGGAGGAGGGAGGGAGGGACACAGACTAGCATCAGAAATATTCCCTTGTAAATTGTTGTTTTCTTTCATGGGATTTACACTGTAAGTAAAAATGCACTGCATGTCCCAATGATTATCATAGTGTTGGGGCTACGCTTCCTTGCACAGAGCGATGCAAGTGTGCATTGGGTTGCCCTGTTCAATCTCAGCCACTAAAGCACAATGGCAAGGAGAGGGGTGGAGGAAGATCAGGTGAAGCTGAATTAAAGCCTTCTCCAGGAATTCTGAAACTAGAGTCTAGAGCAGCCTTTCTCAACCTGTGGGTCCCCAGATGTGGGACCCATCACCCCTAGCTAGCAAGGCCAGAGCTCAGGGATGATGGGAGTTGTAGTCCAACAACATCTGGGGACCCACAGGTTGAGAACTGCTGGTCTAGAGTAAAACCCAAGAGGGGAGAGCAGGGATGAGCACACCAGCTCCCCATCATCATTGTTCTCATTGCCCTTCTCCAGTCGTGGCTTGTGCCAGTTCATTGCATGAAGGCATGCTGCTGCCTGCTGTAGTTTATTGCTCTCTGCCACCCCAACAGCATGCAGCTCCAATGATGCCAAGGGAAACTCTTGCTCTCTCTTTTACCAGGCTGCACTGGGCATCATAGTCGATCTCCAGGGCTTGCAGTTGGCGTCTCAGTTCCGTGACCTTGTTGTTGCTTTCTTCGATCTCCTGGCTGCTGGTGCAGACATCACGATTCACCTCCTCGATCTGTAATGTGTGGAATTAGGGAAAGGATGAAGCTCAGCTTTGCACACAAAAGGTGATCCCTGACATCTCAAAGCCTGAAGTCTCAGAAGAGCCATTGTCAGTCAGGCTAGACAGCGCTAAGCTAGACAGACAGATGGTCTGACTAAGTGTACAGCAGGTTCCTATGTTTCTCCTCACTGAGGGTATTTCTGGGGCTTCCTTCTAAATATGTGACAATGCAAAGGGGAAAGTGCTCATGAAAGTGTCCCAACGAATGGGATCCTTTTTGGCAGCATCAATTGCAGATGCAGAGGTCCTGATGCAGGTTGGGCCCAGAGTAAGGAGAGGTTTTACAACACCCTAAGCCCCACCCCTGAATTAGACTCCTGATCTGGACAGAGATTCCCATGCTGGCTATTTGTCCAAAAAGCACCTGCCCTTAAGAGTAGACTTGCTTGGCCAACATGATATGGTGGAGCAGTCTATAGAGAATGTATATCTGTAGTAATATAAGAGATCATGAAAGAAGAGTGCCTCTGAGCATATTCAGAGTGGTTCCCCCCCCAATGTGTAACTAAGTAAGCAGCCCATATGCAACTAGAAATAGGTGTAAATAGTTTCTCCATGTCTAGGAGTGACATCCAAGCAGGCTTGAAATATTTGGAATTAACCACTCACTGTGTTCATTGCCCTTTTCAATTTTACTTGAACTCTTTACAGTCCCCGTTGTACCTCTGCTTTATGTATGATGGACTTGGAGGTGTACAGCTTACCTTGGATCCATACCATGCTTCGACCTCCTTGCGGTTGCCGTCTATCATTGCCTCATACTTGCACCTCATCTCTTCCAGGATCTTCCTCAGATCCGGTCCAGGGCAAGCATTGACTTCCACATTGACATCGCCGGTTGACTGGTTCTTCAGGCAGGTGACTTCCTGGGGAAAAAAAGATTGCAAGCCAAATGAAACCTCTGCCCACCCCCATGGCAGATTCTCACCTCCCATTTTCTACTATCCATTCTACCCCCAATGAACTGTCTAATGAGAACTATCATGATAATAGAAGTCAATGAAGGCTCAAAGCAGCAGATCTGTCTCAAGGAGACAAGATGGATCCTCTGGACCAACAGTGAATGGCAGTGCCATTCTGGGGCTGTGCCACTTCAAAATGCATGTGACTGAATACCCCTTAATATAAAGAGGCTCCTGCATTGTAGTGATATGTTAACTATGCAAGTGAAAGGAAGAGTCCCTAGGCCAGAGGTGGTCAGGCTGTGGCCCTCCAGTTTCCATTGGACTCCAACTCCCATCAGCCCCTGTCATCATGTCCTGATAGCTGGGGATGATAGGAGTTGTAGTCTAACAACCACTGAAGGGTCATAGCTTGCCCAGTCCTGCTCTGGGCAGTTTTGCTAGTGACTGATGCTCTGCCACTTAATAGATCAAAGTTTCTTCGGTGGCTGTAAATGCACTCAGCTATCCACATCTTAGATCCAATCTACTCATTTTATAAAGCTGTGCCATGTTCAAAAATGCCCTTGGGATCAAGAAAGCATCATTCCACATGTTCCTTTTTGACTTCATTAAAGGAGAAGACGGTGTCCCTCACCTCCTCATGGTTCTTCTTCAGGCAACACAGCTCATCCTGCAAGTTCTCACACTGCACTTCCAGGTCAGACCTGCAGGCAGTCAGCTGATCCAGGATTTGATGCAGGCCATTGATGTCAGCCTCCACATTCTGACGGAGGCAGCATTCCGTCTCATACCTAAGCCGCAAAGAGCAGAGCATGAGAATTCCATTATTCGTTGCAGGATTATTATTTTGGTCCCTCCGCAGGGAAGGCCAATTGTGATCATCACTCTTACAGCCTAGATCTTCAGGAGGGCTGCTAGCTCTGATTGTGGGAAACGCATCTCCAACTTGAGATTGTATGCCACAGAGTATAGAAGAGGAAACGCAGGGAAATATCCAACAAACAAGATGATTTTGTTTGCTGATCACATTGTCAAGACTTGGCTTTGCTGCCCCAGGAAAAGTGTCACAGTCCCCCCTCATGCGTCTTATAGCTGGAATGGAGAAACTGTGGACTTCCACAAGTTGATGGACTCCAACTCCCATCAGTCCAAGCTAGCATAACTAATAGCTAATAATGAGAGGTGAGGGGATCTGTAGCCCAGAAACTTCTGAAGGGCCAAAGGCTCCCCACCCTAGAGCAGAAATGGCCTTCAGTTCTGCAGAACTCCGTGTATTCCCACAGAATAGACACTTCCAATCCCTGATGGCTGGAAGGACAAACACCCCCATCTTCAGACAGTCCCAACAGCAGACAACCTGAGCCACTGAGAATATTCCCTCACTCGGACAATGGGACCCCATCTAATGCACACAGATTTGTTCCATATGCCCCCTTGTTTACTGAGAAGTACTCACTTGGTTCTGAAGTCATCAGCAGTCAGCTTGCTGTTATCAATGCACAGCAGGAGTTTGTTGTTCTCCACACTTGTACAAATGAGCTGGGTACAGAAAAAGTTAACAAGAGACCAGTTAACACCCCTGCATGTGAAGATCTAGTATTAAGATTCAGAGTGCATCAATCCACGCTAGATGTTTATCAGCCTTACTCTATCTTCATGCCAGTCTTCAGCCAGTGTGTGCAACTGGTCCATAATAGTTCCATACCTACACACAGGTGAACCACAAGTCAGCAAGCCACCATGATCACAAGTGGGTAGAAATTAATACCTTGTAGCCATTTTATCTTCAGGAGTTGTGTCAGCACTGGATTCTCCCCTCTCCAGCCTTGCACATGTTAAGCATTCCCAGCACTCCACAACCCTCCCTTCTGCTTCCTTTTGGGCTGGGGTGCCAAGAAGCATGGAGACCACTTAAATTCCTACTTGTAGAAGCCATTTCTACATAGTATGCATGCATGGCAGTAGCAGACAACATGGTGAGGCAGCAGTGCACACTTGACCTCCCAACAGATGAGTTACTGCTGATTGACAGGAAGGGGAGAGAAAGGAGAGACACGGTGGGGAGGTCACTGCGATGGAAGCACATCTACAAAGCCAATCCACACTCCTGACAGTGCATTTGTGTCATGCCAACCTCCCTGGCACATCATCCCACCTTCACTCCTTCCAAATAAGCAGCAGCGACTCCACTTTCAGGAGGACAGGTAAGCACTGATGCTCCACCACACAGTCTGCTACTGCACTGTAGGCCTAGCAAAATGCCATCCATGCAACCACAAACCACCCAAACTATACACAGGCTCCCACGCAGTTGGAATGATAGCAGTAGAAATTGCAGTGGAACATCATAGGTGGTACACCAATATGAAATGAAGATAATCATCTTGTAGGATTTTTTTTTTAAAGTCTTGCTGATCACAGTTCTAGTTTTGTGCAGTCCACATCACACATCTGAACAAACCTTTCAACATTGAAAAATAGCAATACTGACTTTTAAGGAAACAGAGTATCTACTGGATGAGTTTGGGAATTCCAAGAAGAAGCTTAAGAGAATTTCAGTCCTTTGTCTTTCATGAATTGACTTCATACCACTGCCATTTCAGATCTGAGCTTAAGCCAAGGCCTGCTGTCTGTAGTCAGTTCAAAGGAAAGCGTGCAAGAATGACTAAAAGTTGGCTGTCAACTGGCACCCTACCTGGTTCTTATAATCTTCAATTTGCTGGTGGTAATGGCTGTAGTCCTTGGGTTCGCAGAGCGGGCCTTGCTTGGCATAAAATTCCCGGATCCGACACTCGAGCTCAGCATTCTCCTCCTCCAAGCACCGGACTTTGTCCAGGTAACTAGCTAGACGGTCGTTGAGGTTCTGCATGGTCATTTTCCCATCAAGGTTAGAGAACATGCCTCCGCAGAAAGGTTCGCTGACCATTCCGCCAACTACCGCAGGACCACCCATGCCACCAACCATGCCGGCAGGAACACCTCCAACCACGCCACCCATGGCACCAACCATACCGGGATGGGGGCCTCCAACCACACCACCCATGCCACCAACCATGCCAGCAGGAACACCTCCAACCACGCCACCCATGCCACCAACCATGCCAGCATGCCCACCACCAGCGCCACCAACTGCACCGCTCCTAGCAGCAACGCTCCCAGCGTGAGAGCCAGCACTTCCCCCAAGATGTCCGCCACCAACAAAGGCCCCGCTGCAACTTCCGCTTGAGAACTGGCTTCTTCCTGCTCCGTAGGCACAAGTGGAGCCTCCTCCGACATGGCTCCGGCCAGAGAAGTTGGCTCTCCCGTTGCCTAGCCCGCAGGAAGTGTACCGTCCAGAGGAGACCGAGGAGACCCCCACCCTCCCTCCACCAAGGTTGCAGCTGCCGCTGCTGCTTCTTCCAGCTGTTAAGACGGTGTGCCTTGCGCTACAGCTCATTGTGATGGTGATGGAGGATCTCTAGTGCTAAGCAGGAAGCAAGAGGCACTGCTGGATGTAAAGTAAGACTGCTAGGCTCCGGGCCCCACCAGGTCTCTATTTATACTTTCTGCAGAGGGTGTCGCCAGTACTGGTTGAGCTCCTTTCTTGCTTTGTGTGTGAGGTGGTTTCCCCCCCCCCTTTCTTCTAAACTCATAGCATTGGATACTGTAATTATCTGTGCCACAGATCTCCCAAAGGCAAAGATATAATGGGATCTGAAAAAGATGCTGCACGTGTCAGCAGCTCTCTGGGAGGGGGGAAAAACCCAACGAGAAGCAAAATGTTGTGTTGTTTGTGAGACACACTTGGCAAACAGATTGTGGCACAGCAGTGAATAATAGCCTCTTTTGCCTACAGGATGAAACACGGCTATCCTGAGCCAGCCTAATTTTGTTCCACAGCTGGAATGCAATCTCGTCAATTTAAGGATGAGACAAAACAACTCAGTTTTCGAACTTTGATTGATTGAGTGTTGAAAAGCGCCTCCTTTTCACCGACAATGTTGACACTTCTTGAGAAATAGCTGCCTGACTTGATCTTGTTTGAAACGCATTTCGTCTGCCCTCAGTGATGTCATCAAGTTGACAAATTTGATTAACTGTGTGGTATTGGTGGTGTCGCTCTATTCATTCCATGATCCCTGATTGGCTGGGCTCACCTATGTCCCATTGTCCTCATTCTCAGCCTCCCTGATTTGCCCCAGTAACTTTATTCTGTAGTCAGATATGATTTGCATATATCACATTGTTGTGTCACTGTATTCATCAAAGGACTCCTGCTTCACTAGGGGGGTCACTCTTACAACCCATTTAGGAAGGAGAAAGAAGCTGAGACTGGGAGAGGGCGGCTTATACCAAAGCTCCTATAGCTAAGAAGGAACAATGTCACTGAATGCGGGCAAGAGGGGAGAAGCACATTTCTATTTTCCACCGAAAAATCGAAATCTAAGGATATTCCACACACAACTCTGGTAGAATTGAAACATGACCCATTTTAAGCGTGAAAACAGTTATGTTTCCCAATTCAATATATAGCTGAAAATTATCGCTCAAATGCTGAATGAATATTCACAAATAATCAAGGGTTGAATGTGAATTTTTTACTCGAAATTTAAGCCAGTGTGGTGGATTGGTTAGAGCAGCCTTCCCTAAACTGATGCCCTCCAGGTTTTTTTTGACTGTAACAGCCATCATCCCTGACCATTATCCATGTTGCTTAGGGCTGCTGAGAGATTTAGTCCAAAACCTCTAAAGGTCACTAGTTTGGCTAATGCTGCTCTAACCAGTCAACAACCCTGGCTTAAATTTAGTGTAATAGCTCTGAATTAAGTTTGGCCATATAACATTACAGAGGCTCTACATTTTACAGCCTGAAATTTAATATTGATGTCTGCTATTATAACTGGGGTGGGGAGGTGGGATCATTGCCTTTTGGCAAATACAAATGCCAGTGGAATTTTGAACAATCTGGTGACTTTTCAGTATATATTAAGCATCAATATGTGCAGCAAATAATTTTGTGAAGCAAATTCATTTTGCTGGATTGTGGGGGGTGGTATAACAAGTTATTACTATGGCATTACCCGGTGTCCTCTCAAACAAGCCCCCCATCACAACTTGAGTGGGACTGCATTATTTCCTATTTCAGTCCCAGGCTTAGCTTTAGCCTTGCTGGTTCGCTGCGTTTTTCAGTTCTCCATTTTCTCACTCGACAAAATAATTCCCCAGTCAACATTTTTCTTGTGGTACTTCACGAGAAGGGTGTTGCCTGTCCAACAATGTTTGACTTCAGAAGTGTCTCTTATTTATTTGCTTGCTGGATTTGGGGCTAGCTAATTACTCTGGTTATTAAATCTCATTCTCTCTACTGGCATAATAGCCCAAAGGGGCTGCTGATTATACATCTTCTGAGTCCTCTGTGGTACTGACAAATGTTTGCTCTTAATGAAATTGGAGTGTCTGCCATACGGACTTAAGTTTGCCGCCCGCTTTCTGCACTTCAGGCCCAACACCACTAAGAGTTTAAATAGTGAAAGTTGAGGGCTCCACCAGTCTCACCACCCTCCTCACACTGCTGCCCTTCCACCTGAAAGGCAAAAGTCAAGGAATAAACAGCTTAGAAATATTTTAGAATGGGAGGAAATTAGGGTTCACTGGCGTGGCCTTTATTTTGAGAACTAGATGAAGTTATACACCTGGTTTCCCATAGTCCAATGGTACCAGAGCCTTCTAAGCTGAACTGGACATTTTTACGATTTTTGGTAGTTTGGGGGGGGCATTCTGGTAACATTTTCAGTAGAAATAAAACCTAATTTTTGAACAATCCAGTCTTGAGAGATGCTTTTTCTTAGGAAGACGTTTTGGACTTTTCTCACTTTTTAATGAAGCTGGACAAATATGAACGGGGACAGATTTGATTCAGCAAACAACAACACCCAGGAACTTGCTGTATTGTACAAGAGAAATTGTCAGAGAAAATGTTCCGTCATTACTTTTTCATTATATGTGTTAAGTAACCATAGAAAACCACTACAATATTGCCAAGAAAAAGTAAAGACACTGTTTACACCCATGTTGAGGACGCTGTTGAAAGACACTCCAGCTGGAAAAGGAACAGGAATGCCTAACAAATAGCTTGTTGCTTGGAATCGCAGGTGGGGAGAATCAGCAGGGGTTTTTAAAGCAGATTTTCCATCTGCCCAAATTCTCTGCCAGACTTTTTAAAAAGCCAGATTAACACAAAGCGTATTTCGCTCCTTGCTTACACCTTCTACCAGTGGTGGCTTGTCCTGTGCTTAGAAAGCATTGATTCAAGAGGTTTTCCTATTTCCCCATGCTTTCTAGGCAGAGGTCCAAGCAGTTTTCCATTTGCCCCACCGCTGTTTGTGGGGGGGGGGGACCTCTTTACTGCTTAATCAGAGCAAATGAAAACTCAATGGACCTTTGCTCTGATTCAGTGGTAATGAACGGGTTTTTCCCAAGGGGAAGCGATGGGGCAAAGAGAAGTGTGGACAAGCCCTCTGTTTATTAGAACTGAGTTCACACCATTGTTTCAGGTGCAACCAACCAGTTTGTTAACCTTTCTTCATTAGGACAACAGTGTCTGTTGGAAACCCCCAAAGCTAGCACACAGGTACTACCCGGGCAGATGGTTTAGCTGGTTGACTCATCTGAGGCTAAAGCTACTGTAAACTGAGTTAATTACCTCAAGCCTTGCTCATAGAAATGGCCCAGAAGCCTGGGGTTTATTTCCAAGTAATGATAAACTTCCATCCCAAATCCCTTTTAATGTACTCCTACCAAGTCTGTCTATCTCTCTACACTTTCCCCCCAGCCGGTGCAGAAGGAAATTAAAACTTAAATGCCAGCTTCAAAGGAACTGGGTGCCTCAGCGAGAAACCCTCGGGTCACATCCTCAACCGGCTGAAACTCTTAACTTCATGGCATTTCCTGGTTTGTAACACATTCCCAGCTTTGGAGGGGACATTTTGGTTGATGAGATGCTCAAAATGTGGGGTTTGCCTTGGCACAAGGGGGAAATGGACAATTGCCAAGGGAAGAACAGCTTCCTCCTGGTTATGCTCCTCCCAGCTGTCCCACAGCCGCTTGGCGCCATATGTCCAAGTGAACCCCGCAGCACCTCTAAACCACCACAGATAAGCCTTCACTTGCTCTCATTTGGAAGAAGCTCAACGTTTTCTTAAAAAAAATTTTTTTATTTTCAATGCAAAATTACAACAAAAATTACAAACATTGAATCCAAAATAAAGCAGTACAAACAAGAAAAAAAGCACAAGAGAAAAAAGAACCAAAAAACCCCCACATCTACAAATAAAACCATATCATCTTTCTAATCATTACATACATATACACATACTGACTTCCTTCCTTTGTTCTAAGACCTTGAAATTTTTACTCTTTCTGAATTGTTGTGTCTAATGTAGATTACCTCTATCTTTAAACTTTTTGACCATTTTTCTCTTTCTTTAACCCTGCAAAGCTTCATTCGTTACATACCGATATACTTATTAAAAGAATGGGGATGTGCTAAAGAGTATATGAAAAAACATTGTTCTGGAGTAAGTAGCTCAACGTTTTCATGGAGGAGAGGGCTTTCAGTGGCTACTAGCCATAAAGCCCATGCCCTGCCTCTACAGTTGGAGGCAGCAACGCTTCTGAAAACCAATTTCTGGAAACCTAGGAGAGAGAGAGTGCTCGTGTGCTTAAATCCTGGTTTCAGGTTTCCCACAGGCATCTGGTTGGCTACTGTAAGAACAGGATGCTGGACTAGATAGGCCACTGGCCTGATCTAATGTTCTCTTTGGTTCTCCAGCTTTCAGCACCCTGGCCTTCTGCTCTCTGGGAGCCTCCGTGCAGTGGTGTAGGAAGAGGGGTGCGGTGGCCATCACTGAGGGGAGTGACAAAATGGCAAAAATATGTGTTTTTAAAATATATACAGTGGTACCTCAGGTTAAGAACTTAATTCGTTCTGGAGGTCCATTCTTAACCTGAAACTGTTCTTAACCTGAGGTACCACTTTAGCTAATGGGGCCTCCCGCTGCCGCCACGCAATTTCTGTTCTCATCCTGAGGTAAAGTTCTTAACCCGAGGTACTATTTCTGGGTTAGCATAGTCTGTAACCTGAAGTGTCTGTAACCCGAGGTGCCACTGTATTAAAAAATGGGTTCACGACACTTTTTTTGAAAAAATAACTCCGGCACCCCCTGCACCCCCCTTCCCTTCCTACACCACTGGTAGCTAGGTGAGGCAGGGGGCATTGGGTGCCACACTGCGGGGACTGCAGCATGCCTGAGCCACACGTCTCTCCTGAGGGGGAGGCAGCAGGCGGACTGCCTTCAAGCTCTACGCTGCTTTTTTTAGCAGCGCGGGGCTTGTGTCTGGCTGCAGGATGCGCACGCCACACCAGGCACTCGTGCGGATAGCTAAGCCGCAGCCTCTGTGGTGCTCAACTTAAACCCAGAGCCTTTCCGTGTTCATGACTCTTATTTAAGACTGGTGTAAGACTAAAAATTTTCTCAAGGGGAGTAGTAGGAAATAGAGAATTGTACATCAGAGTGGCAGAGAATGGTTTACAAAAAAGCACAAGACACTTCCAGACAACTTGCTGAGCATTGAACCCGATCCGTTTGCAGGGAGTTTGGATGATGTTGACTGTTTATTGAACATTTGTTCTGATTTGTTTGTGGGGAAGTTAGATGCCATTGCGTCAAACAAGTCTCACCCCCCACTTTCCAGTGCATTTCCTGTCACTTTCCTTGCTGCAAGAAGACTGATCTTTAGGAGAAGAGGGTTCCTTGTGCAAGAGCTCACAATTAACTTTCATGGTGCAGCCTGAATTTGCCAGTACAGTGGTACCTCGGATTAATTTGTTCCGGAGGTCCATACTTAACCTGAAACTGTTCTTAACCTGAAGCACCACTTTAGCTAATGGGGCCTCCTGCTGCCACCGCGCCACCGGAGCACGATTTCTGTTCTCATCCTGAAGCAAAGTTCTTAACCTGAAGCACTATTTCTGGGTTATCAGAGTCTGTAACCTGAAGCGTATGTAACCCGAGGTACCACTGTATATGATTGAATCCCACTCAGAAATTGTGGCAATGCCCTAAGAAGTCTTTCTTTGTTTCATTACAATTTCTCTCCTCCTCCCCGCTTCCACTTCATTTTAGAGCACTTTTATTATCCTTTTTTAAAAAAATATTTTTATTATTTACATGAAATTTCCAAAAAAAAAACATACAACACATTTTCTCATCTTATTCAGTGTTTTGGACTTCCATCAACCACATCTGAAGATTTTTCAATCTCACTTTTATTACCCTTGTGTGTTACGTTTTTGAGCATCGCCGCTTCAACACAATGGCAATCGTTGTAACTTAAGCAAGGAATAACACAAATACTCCTCTTCTGTTCCTTCCACAAAGAATAAAAAGCAGTATTTCTTATCTTTCTACATGCTTAAAAGGAGATGTGGAATTTATGACACACAAGCCCTTCTCAGTCTCTTGTTTTCTGACTTGATGAGAGATTAACGTTAATTACTGCTTTGCTAAATAACAGAGTCCAGGAAAAGAGGTGTGTAATTTTTTTGGAAGAATTATCTTCCTAAAGCTCATTGCCCATGGTTTCCTGCTGAATCAGGAATTTTTAGTTCAGCACTAACATAGATTTTCTGATAATTGATTTTCTAGATAAACGAGTGAAACAAAAATGCTGTCACAAGCACTGTTAGTAATACTCAACAGTAAATCCACCAAAAGCAATGAACTTAACTCCATTGATTTTAATGGATCTCCTCTGAGTATGACTGAGGGATTGTCCATAATTCCAGCTGCCCCATGCCTAGAAAGTGCAGGTCTGAGAGGTTTTCAACTTGTCCAGTGCTTTCTAGGCACAAGTCCAAGCAGTTTTGACTTTGCTCAGATGCTTCACTCCAGAAAACCTGCTCTTCAGTGCTAAATCGGAACAAACAACAATCCACACAAAACCTGATTGCTGATTGCTCTGATTCTATGCTAAACCATGGTTTTCCCAGGGTACAGCTGTGAGGCAAATGGAAGTGTGGATGAACCCTTAGTTGTCTATCACCTGTTTGCCTTCAAACCCTTGAACATGGGGTGGGAAAACTGTGGCTTTCCAGATGTTGTTGGACTCCAGATCCCATGAGCCCCAGCCAGCAACATCTGGAAGGCCACAGGTTCCCCATCCCTGTTCAAAAGAGCCAGTTCACTCGCTTCACTTGTTCTTCAGTTCTGATAGTTATAGCTTGTCTTGTTGTGGACTTAATGCCTTCAGAACCACGGCAGACAAGAAGTAGCAGAGCTTAGCCCTGGTGAGCCTTCCTAAGTAATCAAAACAACTTCTCAAGCCATCTCGAACAGAAGGTATTAACTTGCAATGTTGATGCTTTTTGCAGCTTAAGGGCAGGTTAATGAATAGAAAGGGGAAAAGAGTGGGGTTACGTTTATTTGCTGTTGTTCGCGTGTAGCTTTCCTTTGCAAAAACAAATACAAACTGACTTGCAGCTAAGTTCTAAAACAAACATGTATGTTAGTGGTTGTGCTGGACTGTGCTCATGCCATGAGAAAAGAAAATTGCAGTCTATGTGTGCCAAGTGGCAGCCATTCATCCGGAGATTCCTGGGTTGAACCCAACCATTAAGCACATAATTTGCTCTGGATGAGCTCTGGGTGCACTACTGGAATTATAGTACTGCTAATGACACTTTTTCCTAGGTAGAGGGCAAGGTGTAACAGTTCAGCTGGTAGTCAGGCAGTCAACTGCAGGTGTAAAGGCTCCGTAGCAGGTAGGCCAGTCCAGATTCCTGTTGGAAACTGTGGAGAACCACTGTGAGTAACTGAGGAGAAAATACTGAGCTGGTTGAGCCAGTGGTCTGACTCAGTATGAGGTAGCTTCCTATGGGCAGCAGTGCCAATGGAGCAGGACAGCAGAGCTGGCTTAACACATTTTGGAGTGACGTTCATAAGGAGTTAAGAATTGTTCTTCTGGATCAGGCCAATGACCCAACAGCATCCTGTTCTCACAGTGGCCAACTAGATACCTGTGGGAAGCCTACAAGGAGGACTCAAGCACAAGAGCACAATGTGCAATAATGCCCATTACCATGCAAAGCGAGGGAATAGCATTTAAAGCATGGGTAGGCAAACTAAGGCCCGGGGGCCGGATCCAGCCCAATCACCTTCTAAATCCGGCCCACAGACGGTCCGGGAATCAGCATGTTTTTACATGAGTAGAATATGTCCTTTTATTTAAAATGCATCTCTGGGTTATTTGTGGGGCATAGGAATTCGTTCATTTCCCCCAAAAAAATATAGTCCAGTCCCCCACAAGGTCTGAGGGACAGTGGACCGGCCCCCTGCTGAAAAAGTTTGCTGACCCCTGATTTAAAGTAAGTGAAGTGACATTTGTAGAGAGGGACTCTGTCAGACAAGTACTTCAAAGTACCACTGTCTGTTGGTCCACAACTGAGGTATTTAGGGACATAAAAATACATTCAAACCTAGAGGGGGGGACTGTGAGGCATCAGGGAAACGGCTTCCTCTCCCCCCCCCCCCTTTGGCCGTGCATCAGCAGAACAAAGCAATTAGAGTCCCTTACCAGTTAAGAGTGTTTAATGATCAGAGAAAAAGAACAAAGCAGCCATTCTCGGAGTGAAGATGCTCCCAATTAAGTTTTCCTCCTACTCCCCCCCCCCCGAGTCCTCCCTGTCACTTCCCCTTCTTGCAACCTGATCTCACAACCACTGAGCCTTCTGCGTAGCAACCTTATCAGCTCCCCTTGCCCTTGGAGAGAGAGGCTGGACACTTTCCAGCGAAGGGGAGTCAGTTATCTCTCTCTCTTCCTGTTCTGCTTCTCCTAGGTGTTCCCCACTCAGCTCTGCCCAGCTGTGGT
The DNA here is from genome assembly GCF_964270895.1 of Podarcis filfolensis. Classification (NCBI taxonomy): domain Eukaryota; kingdom Metazoa; phylum Chordata; class Lepidosauria; order Squamata; family Lacertidae; genus Podarcis; species Podarcis filfolensis. Next base: position 29,230,129 of record NC_139615.1, read on the forward strand.
TTTCCGAACTATGTCCCTCTGCAAACCAAGTCTCTAAATCTATATAGCGGTACCTCGTGTTGCGTAACCTCCAGGCTACGGAATCTTCCGGTTACGACTGCGGCAACCCAGAAGTGTTTATTTCCGGGTTTCGCTGCCCGCGTATGCGCAGAGGCACTCTGCACGCCGTGCGCATGTACAGAAGTGTTCTGCATGCCGCATGCATGCACAGAAGCACTCTATCATGCTGCACACATGCGCAGAAGCGTCGCCTCTAGTTACCCTGAAATGAATTAAATCTGTAACCAGAGGTACCACTGTACTGATCCACTGTTCCTGGGCAGCAGCAGGAAGAGGGGGAGGTTCCCACCATTGCTCATCAGAGCTGTAATCCTCAGTCTGGTCTCTGACAGGGACACATTTAAAGGGGGAAAGATCCAGGACAACTGTGAGATGGGAAGAATTTCTCTCCTACATCGATGGGGGACAGGCCAGTGCAGATCCACATTTTGTTCTGGTGTGGACAAGCCACTGGTTGTCCGCCGTGGATCTGTTTCAGCTTATGTTCTTGATTAAGCCTAGTTGCCGTAGCAACTGCAGCACTTTACCCTTTCATCCTGGCCACCTGCCTCCTTTGAAGCAGTTTCCACCCTCAAGTTGTGGTGCAATGCAAAAATAAAACAAAATGCTGAGTCGCAGGGCTTGTTTTGCCATGGGTGAAAATGTTCAGGAAGCACCACTTCATTCCTGTTTCAGCTCTGCACTTAATCTGATCTTTTAGAACATCCCAGATGTAGCATGGCAACATCCTTAGATTTTCCAGATCACATCACTGCCCCAGAGAATCAGAGGCTTGCAGCTTCCAGCCCCTCCTATCCTTCACTGGAACCGCCTCAATACCCCCTAATTGTACACAATTTTTGTGTCACTATCGTCCCTTGTCCCATGGATAGCTGATGCACTGGTGACAGAGGAAACACCCTCTAATTGTTTTGCAGTTCTTGTCCAGCTGGCTTTCTAATCTCAAGCTCACCCACTCAGAAAATGTGCTAGGAGGAGGATTTCAGTCTCTGATAAGAAGAAGAAGAAGAGTTTGGATTTGATATCCCGCCTTTCACTCCCTTTAAGGAGTCTCAAAGCAGCTAACATTCTCCTTTCCCTTCCTCCCCCACAACAAACACTCTGTGAGGTGAGTGGGGCTGAGAGACTTCAAAGAAGTGTGACTGGCCCAAGGTCACCCAGCAGCTGCATGTGGAGGAGCGGAGTCGCGAACCCGGTTCCCCAGATTACGAGACTACCGCTCTTAACCACTACACCACACTACACCACACTGGTGTAGTTTCTGACACCAGTAGCTTTTAACCTGATCCTCATGGTTCAGAGAGCAGAGAGGCCTTGTTGGCAAGCCTAATAGGACTGAATGGGAGGCCCCATAAGATCTCAAGATACTGTGTGCAAAAGAATGATTGCCTAAAGCTCACCCTTACTGGTTCTGGTACTCAAAAAAATCGGGGGTGCTCAAACTAGGGAGGGATGAGCTTGCCAGCCTCTACCCCATGTTCTCACAGGCACTAGTTGTACCCATTCTGCCCCCAGCATTGAGCAAGAAGGCCTTCAGTTGTGTGCCCTTAGGAACCTCCTTCTGTCATGGCTGTGGACCACCTCTCCTCTGGTAACCGCAGTTCTGAGAAGGAGGGGGAGGAGGGGGAGGGGGACCCATCCCCGGGTCTTTCCTGTTTGGGACTGTTATCCCTGGAGCCTGCCTCCCCTTCCCTGAGACTGAAGGAAACACTGCTAGCAGATGTTGATGGTTAGTCTACAGACTCCTCAGAGGATCAAGCAATCCCACAGCTGGAAAGTCCATTACCCCAAAAGGAGCTAAGAGGAGGGGCCCTTTAAATAGTCAGGAGGCTATTGACTCAAGGGGTGGGGCCTCCAAGGAACGTCTCCCTTGCGCTGCTATAAAACTCAGCCAGGTCTTTGTTGGCCTCAGCTCTTGGAGAGCTATCTGTGGTGCTGAACCCAGACCTTAGTCTCCCTCCAAGGGGCTAACCTTTGCCTTGCTCCTCTGCCTGGACAATCAGCAATGTCTGACCTCTCCTTGTTTGGCCGATCACCCTCCTGTGGACTGTGACTGATCAACATGGGACAGTTGGGGGGGGGGTTGAATGTGGGTGCCTGGTGTGTTCACCTCCTGCTCAGTTTGAGCTCCATGAATTCTTTTTGAAGGCCTGAAGGGGGCTGCTCTATCACTGTTAACTGCCCCACAGCATCAGAATGAAGTCAGCTGAGTCAGGGCAGTTTTACTTGGTGGCATTTCACTCAATAATTGTTCCCTTTTTATGAGGTCTTGTTTATGCCATGAGTGGCGTGAAGTGTATAACAGAACATGACCTTAAGAGAGATCTTTTAATGGGTTTTTCCGCAGGCTGGAGAGTGCTATGTATGAGATGCAAAGGCTATGGGCTTTTCCACAATGGTTGCAATTAATAGATTGCAGGGCCATGGACCTGTTCACCTCATTAGGGAGGAGAATAAAGGCAGGCTTCCATTTTACTGGCCTTGGGCTTGTTTTCTGCTGTTCTTCAGTTTTATCAAGGACATAAGACTGAAAAGATTTACCTTGTTTAGTGTTTCTTTTCCCGACTGTCAAAAACTGCCTTCCATTTTTTGGCACCACTGATGTTGTCTTTGGGCTGCCTTTGTTCCCCCATTGCTATTTCCCTTTATGGTTCTTTTCCTTCGTTATACTCAACCTCATCTTCCTTCACTGCTGCTGTATTGACTGTGACAACCCATGTGATTTGGTTGATGATGTTACAGAGTGGATGGCAACTAAGGTCAAGGGAAGTGAGGGAGGAGGAGGAGGAGGAGGAGGAGGAGGAAAATTGTACCAAGAAGCAATAGGCAGGGGAATAAGCAATGCATTGAAACAATGTGAATTTGAAGGGCAACTCAAGTTGAATAATTTCACTTTTTTGTTAAAAAATGAAGTGCCGGTTCTCATATATTTATAGAAGTATTGTGGGTGCCAGCCCAAAAGTTCCAGTACTCCATACTAAGGAGTCGTGTCACAAAAAATCCCTGACTTCCCCATTTTTTTGGTGGATTTTTTCCTGCCCCTGGAGAAATTCAGTGGAAATGGTCAGCACAGATTCTCTGCCCACCAGCATGTTTTGAGAGGCCATTTTTGCTGGCCTCTCTAAAAGATCCTGCTTCTGCTACCTATCTCTTGCTTCCTGCACCATGGAGGCCTCCAGCTCTGCCATTTTGCTGTCCTCTACTGCACTTTTCCCAGTTATCTTCAGTAATGTGAGCTATGTGTTGTGGGGAAAGTTCTGTCTCCACCACCTCGTTCCTTGTTCCTTCCTTTGATGTCCAGGCTTACCTGCCTGCATTGTTCATATCAAGGGCACTGTTTCACCTGCAGCAAGGCAATCATCATCACCTTAATCACCGTTTCTAATGAAGCTCAAGCTCCTCTACAGTACTCCAGCCCTTCAAAGCATTGCTTAGTACAAATGCTGGTTAACCACAGGGTTTTGATGTTCTCATTTTTATGCCCTTGCACTTTCTCCTGACCACCACATTGTTGCACACACAAGCAAGTAGCTCGCGCTCATCAAAAGGCTCCATCAGTCGATTTGGCTCAGCAAGCTGTCATTCAAAAGTCCTTAGCGTGATGTTGGCAATACTTGTGTGGTTGAATTTGAGGAATGTTGTGAATGTTAAAATGATGTTGGATTGAAAATAAGTGGCATTAGCAACAAAGTTAATAGGAATATGCAAAAATGAATTGATAAATGGATGAAAATATAGAGTTATAATATGTTAAGATATAGAGTTAAGATAAACGAAAGAGGGTAAGGATTTGCTGATTTGATTATTTAAATGGGAATACAAAAAAGGGAGGTGTGAGGAGGCCAAGGAAACAAGCTAATGAGTTTAAAGTTACTAAAAACGGATTTGTTTTTAATTCTTTTTTACCTATTTGTTTTTTGTATTTTGTATTTTTACTCTTCTCTTTTCTTTTTTATGTATTTTTCTATGTCTTCTTTTTTGTATCTTTTTCTTTCTATGTGACTTTTTTCTATTTTGTAAACTTATGTTTTTGTAAAATCTCAATAAATATCTTTTTTAAAAAAAAATGAATTTGAGGAATGTTGATCATGAAGCTTGGGATTCTGATTCTGGCAAGACACCCATGGTAGTGAAATGAGGTGTGGCAAGACAAGTCATCACAGCAAAAAATATATAAAAAGCATGCACTGAACAGCCAAGGGAAGCATCCAGTTATGCCAACCCAAAGTGGCAGGAAACTGTCACATGAATCCTCCCAGCCAATCAGGAGTCTAAGGAGGCAATGCTAATATTTCCCTGCTGTTCTCACCTCCGCCAGCAGGGGGTCAGTGCTAACGTGCAGTCACTGTATTGTAGAGGAGACCCTGGTTCAAATCCTGATACCAGACCAAAAAAAGTGCTCAAGGCCAACCACCAGGCAGCAAAGCCAAGCCATGATTAGTGGTATGTTGACAGGGTCTTTTTTAAAGGACTGTGCTATTTTAGGGATTGTATCTTATGTTATTTTATTTGCTGTTTTAATGTGTTGTAAACCACTTTGAGGGGGTGAGCTCCCGTTGCTCGGTCCCTGCTCCTGCCAACCTAGCAGTTCAAAAGCACGTCAAAGTGCAAGTAGATAAATAGGTACCGCTCCGGCGGGAAGGTAAACGGTGTTTCCGTGCGCTGCTCTGGTTCGCCAGAAGCGGCTCAGTCATGCTGGCCACATGACCCGGAAGCTGTACGCCGGCTCCCTCGGCCAATAAAGCAAGATGAGCACCGCAACCCCAGAGTCGGTCACGACTGGACCTAATGATCAGGGGTCCCTTTACCTTTACCTTTAAACCACTTTGAGGGTTTTTTTTTAATAATGTAAAGTGGAGTAGAAATAAAAAACATCATCATCATCTTTATCTATTTGATGCTGTTGTAAGCAGACCTGTTGCTTGTGCAAAGGGCAGTATATAAATATTCTAAATAAGTAAATAAACATGGAAATGGGGAGGGGTGTAGGGGGAGATTACTGGTCCTCCATATAGCCATAGCCATTCTTTGTCACCTAAAGCTGCCCAACCCTGGTTACAGTTGGAGAGGTTCCATGGCTGAAGTGAAGGGTGGTGCTCATTAGGACTGGTAGGGTGGAATTCAGGGAGGTTGACAGTAGGGGGAGCCAGAGCAAGCTGCTAGCCAGTGAGGCAGAGCCAACTAATCTTGTTTTTGACCCCAACCTTCTCCCTTCTGGCCCTTCTGCTTGCTATTTCTGCCTGTTCTCCTATCCTCTTTAAGCATGCAAGCAGTGACAAGGGTTGTGTCATCCATTCCAGGCAGTTCTACATATTGGGGTAGGAGGGAGAGCAAAGGAATGGGTAGTTGGGAGAGAATCAGGGGGGGTAGTCCCACTGGGGGTATCTTGCTCAGATGGGACCCCACAAAATCCAGAGGCGGTTCTGTGTTGCCTTCCTGTTCACCACAAGTTTGAGTTTTTGAGAAGTTCTTTAGCAAAACCCAGTAGCTCCAGAAGGAGGTGGGAGGAGACAGAGAAGAATGAAAGGGTAAGCTGATAACTGAGATTATGGCTGGAGGATATCCATTAAGCTCCCTTTGAGGACTGGAATCTCTGTCTGTGGATGAAAGGGTAGATAGAAAAAGATGTAGAAGAAAAAGATTCCAAGCCGAAAAGCCCAGGTCTCAAATGTTATTACAAGAAAATTCTTAGAATGTAAATGCAAGGTGAGCTGGGAGTAACGCCTTTGTTTTCTGGGAAATAGCCTGGCTAAATTCCATATCTGCAGCCCTATAAACCTGTGTAAAAATGCCACATTTCTTTAGAGGAACCAACCTAAGCTGAGGGACTCTCTGCTGGGTTTTCTACCTGCTCCTTTCAGCAATACACACAGGTCCTGCTATCCAAATGCTCAGTATATGAAAATTCACATACTCAAATCTCGCTATACACACTGCAGATTCAGATACCCAAACATCTAGACCTGCAAATAGTACTGTAAACAGATTATCAGCCTTAAACAAGCCTTGCTTTTTTTGTGTTTAGCTGGCCTGCGGCTTTCGTTTCATCAAAAACCATGATGAGAGGGAGCAGGGAGGGAGAGACTGCACAAATATGAAAGCATTTCCCCCTTACTTTTTGCCTTCTGCAAGGTTTCAGAGGGTTTCCCTGGGTTTCCCCAGGTTTTTTCATCATTTGCGGATCAAAATTCCTTGGTTGGAAATGCATTAAAAAATTTCCAATAGGAACCAATGGAAATCATCAAGTTGTTATACAAACACTCACCTAACAAACAATTTCCTGAGAAATTGTGTTTGGATAGCAGGACCTGTGTGTAAATTGCTTTAAATAAAGACAGATCTTTGCACCCCCAAAACAATCTTGAAGTCTGGTTTTTTTCCACAATAAAAAAACACTGGTTCTTTCCCAATTTTATCCTTTCTCGAGGAATCCCACAATGATTACATTTTTGAGAACCCTAAATATACAACCATGAAACAATCTCATGTTTTATAGGAAATAATGCTTTATTAGCTAGTAGCAAGCAAGGCAGTTGACTGTAAAGGTCACCTAACAGTGTGCTTTTTCTTCCTTATGCAAAGGTTTCATGTAGATGCACACACATACATAACAGTAAATGTGTGTTGTTTTTGTTAATTTGGAAAACTTGCTGATAACTATTTTTTTAATAAAAAAGGAAGGCATACTGCAGAACGCATGAAGATTCTGTGATGTTAAACTCTCTCAGTTGTATCCACAGAACTATAGACTTGGGGCACCATTGATGGCAGGTTCTTTTCAATAGCTGGACTGTTTGACCTGCTCACGAGTAGAGACGACCTTTCCATCTTCAACCTCCTCGACAATCATGCGGACTTGACGTGAGGTCTTCGTCACTGCAAGAGAAGAATTGGAGAGAGGGTTTATTTCCTCTTCAGATGTTTCATAACTTCACCAGATAACTCCATCTCAAAAACAGAATGATCAGGAGGTTAGAGGACCTGAGAAGCTTATATAGGGTCCTCAGCCAACTGGGAGGCTGAACTGGGAGCCAATCAGACCTTGAGGGAAGGAACAAGGAATGCTGGAAGGTTTCTGTTGCTTTCTGGGCCTGTGAGCAGAATGGTTAATGTTTCCGTTTCCACATACAGAAGACCCCAGGAAGTTGCTCCTGATATTATTTCATAACTTGTCTCACACGCCACTTGATTGTAAAAAAACACAACAACCTCAAAGCAGTTTGCAAAATATATGTAGTTGAGAGACAAAAGTAGGATGTCTTACAGGGATGGGAAACCTGTGGGTCACCCCCAAATGTTGCTGAACTCCTGTCAGCCTTGGCCATTGGCCATCCTGACTGGGGCTGATGGGAGTTGGAGTCCAACAACATCTGGAGGAGCACCTACTCCCCGTCTGTGCCCTGTCAGAATAGCAGAGATGAGTACCTCATCTACTTTCCTCTTATCTACTTGGAATTGTTGGGGGAAACAGGAATTGTGTGGGCTGGGATGTAATTAATAGTGCAATCCTAGGCATGTTTGCTCAGAGTTCAGTGAGTTCAGCGTGACTATGGCTGCACACACATTATACCTTTGAAGCACATTTGAAGCATATTTTCTCCTCAAAGAATTCTGCACACTGTGGTTGCTAGGGATTGCAATTCTATGGGGGTAAACTAACGTGCCCAGAAATTTTTGAGGGGAAGAATGATTTTCAAATGTGCTTTAAATGTATAATGTGTGCACAGCTTTACTCCCAGTAAGTGTGTTTAGGAAACCATCATGTTTTTCTGAACAGCCTGAAATCTGCTCAGGATTCTGGCCAAGGGTGATAGTAACACTGCAATCCAAGATGGTGAAGTCGGTGAACAACGCTCTTTGATGTGCAGATATATCTTCATCCTGACTCACTTAGCAGTGGCAGCAGATAACATCACACAAGATGAAGGGTCTCAGTGTTCAGATTATCTCCTTACCATCTCCTTACCATTTGTGGTGGTCCTTCAGCTACTGTTTTTAGAAGGCTACTGGGTTTGGCTAAAAATGGGACAAGTCAGGGCCTCTTGAAAGCCTCTCCTATATTTCCCCCATAATCTGAGAATTGAACTTTTTTTAGTTGGCATGCATTCTTACCATCTCTTCCGGACACAGCTGCGTTGTACTGGGAACTGATGCTGTAAGAAAAGGAGGAAAGAAACATGGCCAAGTTAGAAATGCAGGCTGCTTTTTTAGAATACATTATGAAATGCCAGTGTGATAATACAAAAAAAAAATCCTAAATATGGCTCTTAAATATGGAAACAGGGCTGCGTACCAATTACAGTGTTGTTCGTTGATTAGATAATCAAATAATGAATGGGTCTATTAATGCCAGCACCACCAAAATCTGGATAAAATTGCCTTTTAAGATACTGAAGGAACCTCCCTGTTTTGCTCCATGTGAGCTGTTTTAGAACTCCCTTCTTGCCATCCCTCCCCAGCACAGCCATCCCAGCCCCTCTTTTACGTACTGGGCCTCCTCTCCCTCCAACAGGCGGCGGTAGGTGGCAATCTCCTGTTCCAGGCGGGTCTTGACATCGAGAAGGATCTTGTATTCATGGTTCTGGCGCTCCATGTCGCACCTCAGCTCAGCCAGCTGCTCCTCCATGCTGCTGATCATAACCTGGATCTGGGCGAGCTGGGAGCCATAGCGAGACTCTGTATCTGCCAGGGTGGCTTCCAGTGCTGCTTTCTGGGGGAAGAGAATTGAGAGGAGGGTCACATTCATTGCTTTGAGAACTTTGGAAGATTATCAGGTGTATATAACAATGACAGTAGTGGGCTGCACGTTGGTTTTGTTATGTACTGAAGTTCTCACCCTGGGCCAGCAGGGGGATACTGTAGATAGTTATGCAAATAAGGGATCGAAAGTTACGTTCAGTGATTGGATAGTTTTAGAAAATTGTTACAGTTACGTTGTAATGGAGCTCTGTATAAGCAGGCTGACTGAACCCTTCAGTTCAGTTCGGTTCTGGCCTGTGAATAAACAAGAGCTGTTTGAAGAATCGCTGTGTCATCTGATATGTTCACCCACAACTTAGCAGGTTTCATGAAATATTTCAAGGAGGGATGGAGGGAAATTGATTTTGGTTTGCAAACCAAAACACAACTATCCTTCAAAATTTGCACTTTTCTAGATTTTGTGGTGCAGCTTCCTAACCAAATAATATGCATAATATTAGAGGAAATTTCCATAAAATTCATTATGTTTAGGGATGTTGCTTGCAAAAAAAAAGGTGTCTATATAAAAATGTGTTTATCAGGAAGAATTCAGACAAAATTCTAAAACCCCTGCACATTACTACTGAGATGTGGAGAACTGGATTTAAGATTGGAAAAATGAGAAAGTGACAGAAACCAACATTGTCAGATTTGTCAAATCAGGTATAGCATCTAAAGTCCTTAGGTAAATGCAGATGTCCAATCAGCAAATAGCTTTGGGTTATGGAGCCTGCTGGATGAGACCAAAGGTCTCTCTGGCCCAGCATCCTGTTCTCACAGTGGCCAACCAGATGCATGTGGGAAGCCTGAAAGCAGTCCACAAATGCTTATGCCGTGATAAAAATTAGTCTTTAAGGTGCCACAAGACTACAAGACTCTAGGTTGTTTTTGCTGCACTAGAGCTACCGCTCTGGAAATTATTACACAGCTTTGTTGTTGCATTCATATTTCACCCAAGAAGCTTAAAAGAGTTTCTCTCACTCACTCACACAGGCACACATTTCATCCTCATAAAAGCTCTACCGGGTACAGTAGGATGAGAGATAGTGACTGGTCCTAGGTCACCTGGTGAACTTCATGACCGCATGGGGAGTTGATCCTGGGTCTCCCTGGTCCTAGTCTGACAAACTAGCCATGAAACCACTTTTTAATCATCCCATATTAAATTTTTGCAGAGCCTCTAGGCTATGAGACAAGAGCAGCAGGACGACTCGCTCCATCGCTTCTCAGTGCCACGCCTCTGACTTTCTCACCCAAAGAACGCAAAGACTGCAATCTGATAAAGTGTAGTGTATATAGGCTGCACACTTCGCCGGAAGTAAGTCCTACTTAATTCAACGAGCTCAATAGACATATAAGATTGCACCATTTGTCACCACCAACTTGTCCCATTGAGTTCAATGGGATTGAAGCACAGTTCACTTTTGAGCCCTGTGTGTCTCAGTCAAAAGCAAAGTCGCACTCTGTGTAAGGACACACTAATGATATTGTCCAAAAGAGGGGAGGTGGGCATTGTTATGCAATGGCCAGAAACGCACCACAAATCATTCAAATGAAAAGGTCCTACTTCGTGGACTGTGTCACTGAGATAGAGCCAAGGGGACATTCAGAGATTCATCATCCTCCCCAGTTCCACGTGCCCCCTTACCGTGCTGAGTTGAGTCTGCAACTCTATCTCCAAGCTTTGGACGCTCCGCCTAAGTTCTGTGATCTCCGACTTGCCGCTCTGCAGCTGCTCTGTGTGGATGGCAACTTCGCGGTTCAGCTCTTCAGTCTGCAAGCAAAAGGAGAACACATGTTGCTTACATGAAACTCAGAGCACCGAGTATCCATTTGAGAACCTGTGTCACTCTTATTTTCCCTCCAGAAAGCTCCTTCATCCTGAGAGGAAGTCCCACCTTGCTGAAGAACCACTGCTCAGCATCCTTGCGGTTCTTCTCTGCCAGGTGCTCGTACTGCTCACGCATCTCCGCCAGGATCTTGGTGAGATCCACTCCAGGAGCAGCGTCCATTTCCACCGAGATCTCACCACCCATCTGGCTTCGGAGGACAGCCATTTCCTGGAAAGAGAGGGAAACGTGGAAAGTTTATTTGCTTTGTTTTTGTTTGTTTGTTTGTCCTCTACTGGGGTTAAGGAGAGAACTGCACACAGATGAAGGTGATGGATGGTTGGTGAAGGACCCTGTGTGAGATGCAGGGAAGGGAAGTTCTCCCAGGGTGGGAGGTTGGGAGAAGAAAAGGAAGGTCCCAGGTGAGAGCTGAGAGGGTTCACCTTTTTCTGTATGGGACAAGAGTCCCATTCTATTTTTACTTGCTTTTTAAAAAAAATTGTTTATATCAGTTTGTTTTTTATTGTAATGTATTCTGAACATTCTTAATAAAAAATCTTATAAAAAAGAAAGTTTATTTGCTTATCTGTTCCAGCTGTGACATGGGAGTCCAAAACCACATAGAATAGTGCCTTATGGCAGATTAGCCTCCTTGTCCAAGTTGTCCATCTCTCCCAAAACAACTGGAAGCAGTTCTCCTGGGTTTAGCAGGGGACCTTTTGAATCCAAAGCATATACTCCACCACTGAATAGAACCATGGTCCTTTGAAGACAGGCTCTGTCTTGGTGGCTAGCAAGCAGGCTTTGACCAGCTGCTCGACTGCTATGAATTAGACTTTCTGCATACCGTCACAAGCCACCCTAAATGCGGGTTTGTCTCAAAGGCCAGATCTTGAGCATGGCAGTACAGGCAACCACTGGTTGGCTATAGGACTGAAGCCAGCAAGCGTAGGATGCTTTACTTGCCACTGGCCATGCGATACAGGTTGATGGCAGCTTTGCCTCTCACCTCTTCATGGTTCTTCCTTAGATAAGCCAGCTCCTCCTTCAGGTTCTCAATCTGCATCTCCAGGTCTGCCCTGGACAGGGTCAGCTCATCCAAGACTCTGCGCAGCCCATTGATGTCAGCCTCCACATTCATGCGCATAGCTTGCTCTGTCTCAAACCTGGAAGCAGAAAAAGGGCAGATTAAATTAAGATATCCCCTTTTCGTATTGTTTTGTTTTGTTCCGCATAGTTTTGCTTACTGTATTTTTTCATGTATTAGATGAGGTTTTTTGGCTCAAAAATTATGTCAAAAAATTGGGGCCATCCTATACACAGATAGTGGCAGCAACTCCCTCTAAAAAAAGCTCAACAACTCTGGGCCATCTCCCCTCATTTTCTTTAAATTTAGTCCCCCAAAATAGGGGGTGTCTTATACACGGAAAAATACAGTATTTGCTTTTTCAGACTAGTTGTTCATGACAGGCCTTCAGTTAAGTTTCCTGATATATGAGATGTCAGATTATCCAGCCTCGTTTGCTGGCTTCCTAATCCAGCCTGCTAATTACACCTTGATTGTGTTCTGGACCAAACTCTGTGTTTCTAAACCTAATTTTTCTTTCCTTGCTCCAACTTGTTTAGTGGCTTTTAGATCTGCCTTGGAAGCTGAAGCAACTTCATCAGTCCAGGGAGCCATAGATTGGAGACCGTTCTCCAAGTGAAATGTTTGTTCCACCCGCTCATGGTTCATACATATTCTGCGGAAGCACAACTTACTTGGTTCTGAAGTCATCGGCTGCCAGGCGGGCATTGTCAATCTGCAGGACGATGCTAGCATTGTCAACAGTGGCAGCCAATATCTGGGGAAAGAACAAGTAGTCTTAAAGAGAAGTCTTAAAGAGGCTTGTCTGAATTATGTACTCTCTTAAGTATACAGGACAAGAGCAGGCATTAAGTGATGCCTAGGGTGGAAGTTATAATGGCATTTCATGGCACCAAGATAACATGCATCAGGTCAGCCTAGATAGCTCAGTTGGCTGGAGTTGGGTGCTGATAATGTAAAAGTGGCAGGTTCTATCTGCATATGGGACAGCTGCATATTCCTGCAATTCTATGATTCTCTAGATTCCATAGAACTCTACAATTCTATGATTCTATTATCTATCCAACAGGCTTACTCTACCCATCACTGCCACTATTGGGTTGACCATATTAATAGCAATCCCTGCTAATCCCTGTGGAACACCCTCCCATCAGATGTCAAGGAAATAAACAACTATCTGACTTTTAGAAGACATCTGAAGGAAACCCTCTTTAGGGAAGTTTTTAATGTTTGATGTTATATTGCCTGATGATGATGATGATGATGATGATGATGATGATGATGATGATTCTGTTGGGAGCCAACCAGAGTGGCTGGGGAAACCCAGCCAGATGGGTGGGGTGTATATTATTATTATTATTATTATTATTATTATTATTATTATTATTATTATCACCCAAATGGATTATGATAAACATGAGGAAACTGGAAATCAGCCTTTGCCAACCTGCTGCTTGCCAACTGTTTTGAACTACAACTCTCATCAGCCCTAGATAGCAGAGTCATGATGTCTGGAAATTGCCAGATTGGCAAAGTCTGCTGCCAAGCAAGGAAGGGACGTGTTCTCTGATGTTGTTATCCATTGGCTGCTCCTCATTAGGTACCATTTTCAAGGAAGGACATCAGTAGATCAAGCAATGGATAGAGATTTCTGGTGATCCATGAGCAAACTCAGAAGCCTCACTCAAGGCATAGAGAGATAGATAGATGATAGATGATGGTGATAGATTAGATAGATAGATAGATAGATAGATAGATAGATAGATTAGATTAGATAGATAGATGATAGATAGATAGATAGATAGATGATAGACACACAAAAATTTTTTCACAATGCCCCTCAAATCAAATAATTACATTGTTTCCTGAATTGACTTCCCATCCTCAGTTGACTTCTCCACAGTGTTTTTCCTCAAACCTTTTCTACTGAATTATATCTTTTCTGCTGCATTACATCTTTTTTCCCCAAAAAGTTCCTCCTCTATTACAGTTGTTTAAGTGAGGCATCTTTCAAACTCAGGCTGCATTCGGATACTCATTTACACAAGGGTAAGTGCCACTGAACTCAATGGGATGTACTTCTGAGTAGAAACGTATAGGGTTGTGCTGTCAGTTCCTCATCTGTAAAATGCAGGGTGGGCAGATAGAAAGGGGGCAGGATACTCATGCAGAAGAGGGGGTCTCAGCTGGTGCAGCTGGCATGGCAGCACAGAACTGCTGAAGTTCCACACATCATCTATTTTATTGCATTTATTGCATCTTTTTTTTTCTCCAAGGAACTCAAGGTAGCTCACATGGTTCCCCTCTTCACTTAACCCCCACAACATCCCTGTGAGGTAGGTTTGGCTGAAAGGCAGTGACTGGTCCGAGCTTCATTACCAAGTGGGGATTCGAACCCTGGTCTCCTAGGTCCTGCTCCAAGCCAGTGTGCCACCCTGGCTCCCCACTCTCATCAGTATACCTGAAGGAGCGTCTCCACCCCCATCATTCTGCCCGGACGCTGAGGTCCAGTACTGAGGGCCTTCTGGCGGTTCCCTCACTGTGAGGAGCGAAGCTACAGGGAACCAGGCTGAGGGCCTTCTCAGTAGTGGCGTCCGCCCTGTGGAATGCCCTCCCATCAGATGTCAAAGCGATAAACAACTACCTGACATTCAGAAGACATCTTAAGGCAGCCCAGTTCAGGGAGGTTTTTAATGTATGACATATTAGTGTATTTTTGGTCTTTGTGGAAACCGCCCAGAGTGGCTGGGGAAACCCGGCCAGATGGGCGGGGTACAAATAATAAATTACTACTACTACTACTACTACTACTACTACTACTAGTATTATTATTATTACTATTATTATTATTATTATTATTATTATTATTATTATTATTATCACATTAAAGGTGCAGGATCAGCCTGCCTCCTTTTGCACCTGGCCCCCTGGTGAAATGCAGCTTACTTGACAGGGTTGTTGTGGAACGTGGAACTGAGCAGTCTTGCATTTGTTTTATTTAGCCAGTTTGCTCTTCAAAGAGCTCTCCTAATCTCTCGTTTCGGTCCAGTGAAAAACCGTTGCTCCTGCGCCTTCTCATCGCCCTGTCACTGCGACGCTAGACAAAAGGGTGAGCTGCGTCAGAGAGCTCTCCTCTCCCTGCCCCGGGGTGCTTCCAGCCCCTCCATTATCTGAGCAGCTTGGCAGAGGGAGCGCATACTTGGAACGCAAGTCATATCCGCCGCGCATCCACAAGCCCAGGGTCCTGTCAGCACAGACATCACTCACGGCCCTTGTATTCCTTTTGGGTGCTCCTGAAGTGGAGCCACTGGTGCCCTGCAGCCATGCACTCTAGCTGATAGCTTTCTCTTGATCTTGAGGTTGTCATCCTCCTAGGGATTAGCTCAACTGGAAATTAATCCCGTTCCATCCCTCCATCAGTCCACACCCTTCAGTCTTAAAATAATTAGAGACCAAGGGTTTTAGAAACTGTAGGTCCACACCAGAGATGTAAAGCACACCCAACTTCCCCCAAGGAATCCTGGGAATTGTTAAGGGAACTAGGAGTCATGGGAAAACTACAGTTCCCAGGATTCTTTGGGGAAAGACATGTGCTTTAAATGTACATTGGGTGTACTTTATATGTCAGGTGCGCACCTGTCTCACAGCCGGTTTTTCTAAAGCAGCTGAGCAGCACTTCAAGTACCTAATGGGTTGTTACATAGATGAGGGCGAAGAAGAAGAAGTTGTTATCTGCTTCTTTAAAAGGAAGAACTAGATCTAATGGCTTTAAGCCGTAAGAGCATAGATCTCAGTTGACCATCAGGAGAAACCTCTTGAAGTTACAAGCAGTTAGACTATGGTGCTGTTTACCCAGGACAGGGATAGCCAACATTGTGTCCTCTGGACATTGCTGGACTCCAGCTCCCATCCACTCCCCCACCCAGCCAGCATGGCCCTTGGTCAGGATGATGGGAGTTGGAGTCCAACCACATCTGGAAGGTCACCTCATTGGTGCCCTGGACTTAGGGGTGGGTAGGCTTGAAGCAGAGGTTGGAGGACAGCCATCTGTTGGGGATGCTCTAACTGGATTTCCTGCATCAAGAAGGGGGTTGGACTAGATGGCCTACAAGACCTCTTCCAGCTTGGTCATTCTGTGAACTTTCATTTCCCTGAAGGTTATATGGGGTTGTTGTTTTAATCAGAATCTTAATCAAAAGGATTAGATATGATGTGTTCTGGAGGAAACCTCTCAGCTGTTGGTTCATTTGACTTGACTCTACAAATGTCTCACTGGTGGACCAGAAATCAGGATGCCCTTCTTGCCCCTCCCTATGATGAGCAGGAAAATGGGGAAGGGCTGTATCTCAGTGGATAGAGCATCTGCTTTGCATGCAGAAGGTCCCAGTTTCAATCACCAACATCTCCAGGTAGGGCTGTGAAAGACTCCCTACCAAATCCCATAGAGTGTTACTGCCAGTCAGTGAAGACAATAGTGAGCTAGATGGACCAATGGTCTGACTTGGTATAAGGCATCTTCCTACATTCCTCTGTGCCCTACATTTAGAAGGCTTATACCACTATCTAACTTAGGTAACATATCTCAATTGAACGACATAGCTTAAGTTCAGGAGATCCACACCTCTGAGTAAGAATCCATTTGTACCCCTAAGATTATTTAAGCATGCAATAATTTTTAAAAATGTAGTGTGTAAATGAGAGAAGGATATATATGGAAACATGAGCATTATTTGGGGCAGACGACAGGATAAGGATTTGTTGTAGCTTCCTAAGAAGCATCCGGATGATAACACACTTGGCCACATAATGTGTGAGAAGCCCTAAAATGTGAGCACTCTAGAGATCTGAACCCCCACTTCCCACAGCAAGCACCAAACTTTCCATCGCACCCCAGTTTCATACAGGAATTGCAGATAGCTATTCTTCTTATGTGCAAGGCAAATGGTCGCAGCTGCATTGGCACAAGTTGTTCTGGGCTCTGTAACAGCTACACATGCATACGGGCTTAAGCCAGAAACCAGTGGAAAGGGTTCAAATGCCTTAATAGCCATGCTTAGGTTTGCAATCTGGCAGCCTGGGAAGCCCTTATTGCTGGGCTCAAGGATCCCTTGAGCATCACCTCCACAGCAACTCTTTTTTCAGCTACCTTACTCTTCTTTTCTTAACTGTTTTTACACCATTGCATTGCTCTAGACGGCCCAAATCTACAATTCAATGGTTCCAAAGGCTCTCTGGTTTGCCATTTACCTTGCTCCGCAGATCCTCGATGGTCCTGAAGTATGGGCTGTAGTCACGCTCTGGACCTGGTCCCTGCTTCATGTGCCACTCCTTGATCTTGACCTCCAGCTCGGTGTTGGCTTCCTCCAGCGCCCGCACCTTGTCCAGGTAGTTAGCCAGGCGGTCGTTCAGGTTCTGCATGGTCTCCTTCTCGCCTCCGGCCAGAAGGACATCGCCGCCGCCAGCGACAAAGCTTCCACCATAGCCTCCACCAAAGCCACCACCAAGGCTGCTGCTGCAGAAGCTGCCCCCATAGCCACCACCAAGGGCACTGCCTACCCCATAGCCAACCCCAAGGGCACTGCCTACCCCAGAGACATAGCGAGAGGAAGAGATGGAGACGCCACCAGCTCCGCCATGGATGCTCGGGGCTCTGTATCCACCGCCCAGATGGACAGAGGAAAGCCGGGAGGAACCCCCAGCAAAGGAAGGCCCCTTCATCGAGGAGGAAGAGGTGTATTGCCTGTAGGTGGTGGTCATGGCTGCCAGAAAATGGAGACACTCAAGAGAAATGTTCTGACTACGTTCTAAAAGGCTGGGGAGAGCTAGCAGCTCCTTGTCTGTATTCTCCTCTTATATCTGAGACAGAGGCGTTGCCACAAGGAGTGGCGTGGGTGGGTGGGGGTTGCTCTCCTCTCTTTTCCATTCCCTGAAGGTTTCATCACCCCGGGCATCCAAGCCAACTTCCCAAACAATCCTTTTCCTCCCTGCGTTTATTCATGCCTATGTCACATTCCAGAGGGCGGACTTTTCTTTTTATTGAACCGTTCCTTCTTTTGTTTCCGAAAAGAAATTGTCAACTGTTACTCAGCCAAGGTGGCACTTCCACCCAAGGCTATATCTTTTTTTTAAAGGGTTTCTGTACCAGGAAGGCTATGGAATGCAAGTAAGAAAGAATAAAGTATTTGGAGACTCCGCCCTGATGTCTTTCTGAAAAGTCAGGGCATTCTGCCTTTCTCGTGTTTTTCTTGGCTCCCGCTGCTGAGTCTTTCCTAAGCACCCATATCCTTCAGCACCTTCTGGAATGTGGAGTGTGTGGACTCTGTCTCCAAAGCAGGGTTCAGCCAAAGACTCTTAAGAGCGTATAACCAATGACCAAGTGGAAGGATAGGTCTGCTGGCAAGACTTCGCTTGGCCGGGAACTGAAAATCTCAGGGCCAGACAGCATACAAAGCTTATCTTCCATCACAGCGTCCTTGTTGCAGAGGTTTAGTTACATGCAGGCATCAACAGAGGACACCCCCAGAACCTCTGCTGCAGGGTTTTCCAGACCTGGGTCTCCAGTTGTTTTTGGACTACAGCTCCCATCATCCCTAGCTAACAAGACCAGCGGTCAGGAATGGTGGGAATTGTAGTCCAAAAACAGCTGGAGACCCAAATTTGGGAAACTCTGCTCTAGTGGATCATCAACATAATTTCTATCCCACCTTTTTTCCCCCAAGGAGCTCACGGTACTTGGTTCTCCCCCTCCTCATATGAAACACACCCCAAAATCCTGCAAAGTTAGGGCTCCGAGTTGTGTTTGTCATTTGAAGGGAGTATAGAAAAGAATGGCTGGGAGGGTAAGAGTTAAGTACCCTCCCATCTGCCCTCTCTTTCTTGCAAATTGCACCCTGGCCCTGTAGGGATAGCAGAATCTGCCAGTATTGGTTCTCTTGGTTTCTCATTTTTCCAGTCTTAAATTTTTGCAGCAAGCATATATCTTAGTGCAAATTTCATATGCAGTTTTGACTAATCTACACATTTTTATGCACACTTTCCCCCAATAGCTGCATATTTGTGAACATAGGTTGGAGAACTACACCACAGACTTTGGATAAGTGCAAATTTTGAAAGATGGCTGTTTAGGTTCTTATATTAGTTCAGAAAGTGCAAATTTGATACATTCAGTTTTCAATGTGAACTGTGTCAAATTTCTCCCCCTGCCATTTTGCTCTGGAGAGGTGACACCCTGCAACCTTCTAAATATTGCTGGACTACAACTTCCATCATCCCTGACCATTGGCAATGCTGGCTTTGGGGGGGGGGTAGAGTCCAACAACATCTGGAGAGCACAGGTTGCCCATCCCTGTTTAGCCCTGTCTGAGTTGTGGAGGTCTGCATAAATCAATCCGCCACTGGTTCTCCAGATGCCACAGCACCCAGCATTAGTTTGGCCCAGATCAATACAGTGGTACCTCGGGTTACAGGCACTTCACTTTACAGACACTTCAGGTTACAGACTCCGCTAACCCAGAAATAGTACCTCAGGTTAAGAACTTTATCTCAGGATGAGAACAGAAATCATGCGGCGGCAGCAGGAGGCCCCATTAGCTAAAGTGGTACCTCAGGTTAAGAACAGTTTCAGGTTAAGAATGGACCTCCGGAACAAATTAAGTTCTTAACCCGAGGTACCACTGTAAATAGGTCTCAGCCCCAGTAAGCTTACAAACCAAAATCTAGGAGCGTGAAGAGAATAGAGAGAAATTCAATTGCACTGGTCTTATGTTTCTCCCTCCCTCCCTCTCTTTCACACACTGCACAGCAGTAAGCCTACATGTGCACCCAAGTGTCCCCTAGACCAGAAGTTTTAAACTTTGAGTCCACAGCTCCCTTGACCAACTATCTTCTTTCTGAGCCACCCCTGTGGGATTCAGGGGCCCAGTTATGTCACCCCTTGCCTTCAGAGCCAGCAGCCCCTCACCCCTTTTTGAACACCCTCCCTTGTGGAGTGTGTTCCCACATCTTCCTCTCCACTCCCCTCTCCTTGGGAGTCCTCTGGGCAGCCACTGCTGCTATCCCTGGTCTCTGAGCTGCCCCACCCCCTGCCCCAAAGAGAGGTGCCTCATCCTGCCACCCAACAGGGGCCTGGGGCAGAGGATGCCCCCCAGCCTTTGTGGCCCATGTTTCATTAGCCCCCAAATGGAAAACAAGTGAGTTCCCAACTTAAACTAATAGAATATGCGCAGCTTGAGGATCTAACATATAGAATAAGAGAACAAGAAGAACATACATTTAAAGAAGATTGGGAAATGCTTATTGAATATATGGGGGGGACTGTGTACACTTGAAAACGTTGACAGCATTAAGATAAATTCACACACACACACCAGTGGTACCTCGGGTTAAGAACTTAATTCGTTCTGGAGGTCCGTTCTCAAGAACCTGAAACTGTTCTTAACCTGAAGCACCACTTTAGCTAATGGGGCCTCCCGCTGCCGCCGCGCCGCCGCTGCACGATTTCTGTTCTCATCCTGAAGCAAAGTTCTTAACCCGAGGTACTATTTCTGGGTTAGCGGAGTCTGTAACCTGAAGCGGTCTGTAACCCGAGGTACCACTGTATATAGAAAATCATTGCCCTAGACAAGGAGAAACAGACAAATCTAGCTTTCTGGCAAATGGAACTGCATGACACACTTGCTTGCAAACACCTTTTGTTTTATTCCTTCTTGACACTCTAGTTATACACCTAGAGATGTAGAAAGAGGCAACATCATATCAGACCCTTAGCCTGCCTAGCTCAATACTGTCGACACTGAATAACAGCAGCTTTCTAGGATTTTCATACGGTTCTCTCCCAGCCCTACCTGGAGATGCCCTTCAGAACTGAACCTAGGACATTCAACATGCAATGCATTTGCTCTCACACTGAGCCATGACCCATCTCCATGCTGAAAGGGCAGTGTCCATTGGCTCTAACGCCTTACATTTGGAGACAGCTCTGAAAGCACTTGGATGCCTTGCAATGTTGCAGCTATTGCAGAATCCTGGGTCCTCTCACCACGGCATCACTAAGTTTCTTAATGATTAATTTGAAGTTCTAGGAGCATTAATATGTCCAGCTTCGTGAGAGTAAAAATATGTTTAAAATGTTGTATAAGTGTCAGGCTTCGGGGAATTCTATCCCTCCCACGAAGGCAGCAAAGAAGCAGAGCGAAACAAAGAAGAGTTCTTACCAGTTAGTTTATTCAATAATCACAGCGAGAGACAAAGAAATGCAGTCGCTCTCTCTATACAGTGGTACCTCGGGTTAAGAACTTAATTCGTTCTGGATGTCTGTTCTTAACCTGAAACTGTTCTTAACCTGAGGTACCACTTTAGCTAATGGGGCCTCCCACTGCCGCCGCACCACCAGAGCACGATTTCTGTTCTCATCCTGAAGCAAAGTTCTTAACCTGAGGTACTATTTCTGGGTTAGCGGAGTCTGTAACCTGAAGTGTCTGTAACCTGAAGCATCTGTAACCTGAGGTACCACTGTAATGGCATTGCTCTACATTGTCCCTATTCTATGTCACCCCTGCATCAGCTAATCTGGACCTTCTGCCTCTGAGCTCTCTGTTCTAATACCCTCAGTGCCCACCTGGTCCTGGGAGGGGGGGTCAGGAATGCTTTCCAAGGACACTGAGTCTGTCAGCTGTCTCTCCCCTGATACTTTTTCTTCCTGTTGTTCCTCTCCCAATATTTCCCAGCTTCTCCCCTCTGCAGCCTCTGAACTGTCCTTCTGCAAACCACTGTTCTAAATCTATACGGTCCTCCTGTTCTCAAGAAGGTTCAGGAGAAAGGGGGCGGCCCCCACCATTCCTCCTCAGTCCAGCCCCTGACAATAAGTGAAGTGCAGTGGCTATGATCTCACACACACAAATCTCAAGTCTGGGGCTACCCAGTGGATATGAATGATGTTGCAAGCTGCTGCTTGTTGTGCAAATCCACTGCTGAATTAGCCACATCCAGTTATGTCATTCCACTGGAACGGCCAATTGCATGTATGCACAATGAAAGTACACATCATACCGTTGGATTGCTATGACTCTAACCGTGCTCCACCTTAAGCATCTATTTGCCAGCTCAGAGCTCTACAAGAAGGTAAAGGGGAAAAACAGGGATGGGCGGATCAGTCTATTTCAGGTCTGGGTCAGTTTCACATGCAATTCATTCATAAATCTGTTCCGTCCTGTTTACACAGTAATCTATGTATTTGGGTTTGGTTTTTTTAAGAATGCACATGGACATTCATGTTCAAACTCTAAATACATATTTTGTACTAAAAATACATTTAGACAGATATTTCATGTATGCTTTTATAAATATATATTTATCCTTGAATATGCAGTTTGGTGCAATATTTTATTTTTCATTTTTTTAAAAAAAAACCAACAGTATTATTATCCATTTAAAACATTTTCAATTTCTAGACATCTAGGATTACTTAGATCCCCAGACTCCCCCCACTGTATCTAATTACATTTTTCTAATCCATTTTATCTCCTTTTTTTTACCTTAAATCATATTACATTATAAGTGTTATAACAATCCTGCTAACATTTTAAAATATCTACAGTGGTCTTTAAGGTATTCTATAATTCCCCCCCCCCCACTTTTGGCTAATTTTTTTTATCATCTTGGTGTTTGGTGCCTTTTCAAAGCTGTGAACTGTATTGCAAAATTCAGCAAAGGGCAGACTAATCCGTGAAGTTAACTCCTTATTCAAAGAAACCAAAACAGTGCAGGCCTAGTGATTGCAGCAACTCTTGCAGTAGGCCTTGCACCAATGAGGCGGTTGCAAGGACTGAAAGTCCCCGTCTTCCAACTGCTCTCTAAAACTCCTCCCCCAGGTCACTCCCCAGCAGCCTGAGACTTCATCATCCTGTCTCTCTTTGGTCTGCCCTCTTCATTTTTCTGTGTGTTCTTCAAGACCAGGAGGAAGGGGAGCTGGTCACAGCAGGAGGGGGAGTTTACCTGACTCATTGCTGCCTCTTGGCCTCCTCCACTCCAGCCTCCACTTCTGTCTCTGAGCCTGGACTGCTGTCTGCCACAGCCTCTTCCTGCTCACTAAACCCTGTTACCTCTTCAGCTTCTGACACCTCCTCCTGCCCGTTTGCTCCATCTTTTCCCTCTGGCCATTTATAGTCATCCTACCACCAAACTGCTGACTCTGAGCCTTCTTCCCCTGGGGGTTCCCTTGGGGTTCCCCAGCTATTGCCTCCCACTCCTCTGCCAGTCCATGACAACCACTGATTAAGACCTTATTTTGTGCTGTCTCGAGGCAAGGGGTGTGGGAAGCTGCCTTATTGTTGAATTTTCCAACTTTCAAGTTCCAAAAATGAGCAGGTGCTAAAAAGTTGTAACAACAGTTGCCCTGTTTAGGGACATTTTTAAGGTTGGAAGTTTTGTTCTGTTTTTTAATGTTCTGTTGAAAGCCGCCCTGCAGCCAATCAGAGACCGTGCTTTGGTTTCCAAATATTTTGGAAGTCGAATGGACTTCTGGAACAGATCCTGTTCAACTTCCAAGGTATGACTGTATTGGGGAGATGGGTTGAACCTAACCTTCTCCCCCAGTTGCTAGATTTTGATGTGCAGGAGCTATTTCCTTAAATTGGTGGGTTGTTCCATCCTATGAGCTCCCCCTCATATGCCGTCTTAAGTGGTACAGCCCAGAAGCAGAAAGAACGATGCCCTGAGTGAAAAGTAGCCCTGAGACTCAGGTGCTCATTGTATTTCCATCAGACTGTTGGTGCTGCACTAGATTGCCTACAGCAAATGATTAATTTAAGCTCAAATAGGTGGTGCATTTGGCTCAGCGTGGATCCATTTCCTGTCTCAGCAAATCCCTTGAGAGTCCAGGAAGGGGGTGAGACATAGAAGAGGAAACCAGGAGACGTTTTAAAACAGAGGTGGGGAGCCTTCAGCCTGTAGGCCAGACTTGGCCCACAATGCTTTTTCATTTGACCTACAGTGGTACCTCAGGTTACATACGCTTCAGGTTACAGATGCTTCAGGTTACAGACTCCGCTAACCCAGAAATATTACCTCAGGTTAAGAACTTTGCTTCAGGATGAGAAAAGAAATCACGCGGCAGCGGGAGGCCCCATTAGCTAAAGTGGTGCCTCAGGTTAAGAACAGTTTCAGGTTAAGAACGGACCTCCGGAACAAATTAAGTACTTAACCCAAGGTACCGCTGTATTTGGTGCGGGTACAGAGCAGGCAAGGTAGGGCTTCAAAAGAACAATTGCGGGCTTAAAGTCATTTTAAAGCAGTTTATGGATGTTCAAAGAGTCATGGACTGGCCGGATGCAGAAGAATGGTGCGAGGCACCAGGCAGGGAAGACTGTTAATCCCAGGGTCGTGTGTTGGGTGAAAGATTTCTGCATTGTAGGGGGTTGGACTAGATGACCCCAGAGGTCCCTTCCAACTCTACAACTCTATGATTCTAAAACATTGTGGCTGCACAATGAAAAGGACATCTGGAGGGGCCCTAAGTCATGGCACTCTTTGCAGTCTTCCAGATACTGCACTAGAAGTCCTCTTTCATCCCCCATGATTTGATCACATGCACACACACACACACACTAAGGGCAGTGCAAGGTGTGTCAGAAACAGCATTCCCTTAAATGTCCTGCCAACTGTTTTACTGTCTTCAAAGGCAGGTCCTAACAATTCCATCCCAGCAACTGCAGCGAACATGTTTTGCGAACAGGCTGCCTCAAAGGGAGACGAAAGACGACAGCCCTGCAAGACATGGAAAGGCTTTCGCTTGTAAAAACCTCCCCCAACAGCTGGGCAAGGGCACCTCAGAGAGCCTAGAGGCTTCCTTCAAAATGACGCAGAGAAATGATGGAACTCAGCAAGCCTTTACAATATTTTGTTGGCTCCTTTTGGACAAATAATTGTGAGGATCGTGTGTTCAGCACCATAATTAACCTTAAGCCGAGGTTTGTTTGGGGGGTGTTTTTTTTAAATCAGAATTGGTGGTTTGAAACCCTATAAAACTCACTTCCAAAAAGTTAATTGCTGCACGGTGAGTGAGCCAGGTTGGAATGAGATCATGTTCTTAGTTTAATCCCCAACAGAAATCACTTTTAACTGCCATGGCTCGCCTCCTGGGATTCTGCTTTCAGCAAGTGTATGCAGAAAGGAGCTTGGGATCTAGGGGAAGATTGTGAGGTGATTTGCTGGAGATCAACATAAGTTTCCAAGTCCCAATGCTTTAACAGAAGCAACTCTACAATGTAGAAATCTACATCCCCCCAAAAAAAGATTGAGGAATCAAGAGTAAATTCACGTGGGAAATGATTTGTTTGCAAGCTTCATTTAAGATTGTAAGAAGATCCATGCTGGATCAGGCCAGGGGCCCATCTAGACCATGGGACGTGGGTGGCGCTGTGGTCTAAACCACTGAGCCTCTTGGACTTGCTGATCAGAAGGTTGGTGGTCCTGGCCAGGCCTCCGCCTATTCTACAAAAGGTTTACAAAGTTCAGTTATTGCAAAAGTTATCTTATGTCCTTTAGAGGAGAAATTGTGAGTTGCAGAATTTTAAATACCAGTCATCATCCTTGACTTCACTCAATTTTGTTTAAGCCACTTCCGCCTTAAGGAGGAGGTGGGGTTGCGGGCTTCACGGCCCCTCCACGCGCACGGCGGGTGGAGGCCAGCCCCACGCGATTGGGGGGATTCCCAGCCACGTGACCCCCTGGCTGGCCAATCGGCTGGCTCGGGGGCGTGGCCTGCCCTATAAAGGCAGGACGCAGCCGGGGATCTCCCTGTTTGCCGCCCTCCATCTGTTCCTGTTTTTCCCACCCTCTCGCCCTATAAGGTTTTCATTCCTTGACCCTGCTATGGACCTTGGTTGGTCGGCATTGAGGGGCCTGGTAGGAATTGGCACCAGCCACTTGGTTTTTGCCTACCTCGTAGCAAATCGTCACAACTTTCTGGGTACTGGGGGTTAGGCATTGGTATTGTTCTGTAGATGGAAGAGGGGAGGTAGCGCCATCACCTGCCCCACATATTGAAGGGTAGTCCGTTAAAGGATTCCGGGGAGCGTGGAACTGTCCGAAGCCTAGGGAGGTTAGGGGCTAAGGCACACCCCCTAGCGGTGACCCTGGGGGAGTTCCTAGTTGATGTGCATCAGCAGGACTCCCCTACTGGTGGTTAACCCTTCCCGGACTTCAAGCAGACGGGCTGGAGTTGGATATAGTCGGTTAGGACCAATGCCTAAGCCAATACAGCTCATCACCTGTAACCAATAAAGTTGTGGCCTTTTTTAGCCCATTAACCTTAATAAAAGTGTCATGTGTCTTTATTTCCTCCTGGGAGGGTCAGGAACTCACCACGCGATAAGACTCTTCCATTTTCTTCTAGTTGTGAGGGTGGGGGGTGAGGAGGGGCCTCACAAGTAGAGCAGCCTAGGGCCTCTCTTCATCTAAATCCGGCCCTGCCCATAGTCACCTTTGACTGGACTTTTTAACCCATCTAGACCAGCATCCTGTTCTCACAGTGGCCAACCAGAGGAATGTGGGAAACCTGCCAGCAGGATTTGAGCACAAAAGCATTCTCCCCTCCTGTGGCTTCCAGCAGCTGCTCTTCAAAACCAACTGAGGGGGCTGAGCAAAGCCCTTATGGCTTGAAGCCATCATTGATAGCTTTATCCTCCATGAATCTCTTAAAGCCTTCTGAGTTGGTGCCCAGCACCGCCTCCTATGAAAGGGGTTTCCATAGTTTTTATTATTATTATTTTTGAAAAGCCAGCAACTGCAGCAGAGGAAAACTTCAGGCTTTTTCCGCAGACAGCACGAGAGCATGTTTTTGACCAAGTAACTAGAGCAGGGTTTCATTTAAGCCCCGAACCAAGTCTGTACAAGCAAGGCTTTTAATACGGCATCTGCAGAGAGCAGGCAAAGGGGCCATCTATCAGGAGAACAGACTGTATCTAAACAGCCTACAAATACCTGTTTGAGTGTACAGTAGTACCTCAGGTTAAGAACTTAATTCGTTCTGGAGGTCCGTTCTTAACCTGAAACTGTTCTTAACCTGAGACACCACTTTAGCTAATGGGGCCTCCTGCTGCTGCCACACCGCTGCCACACGATTTCTGTTCTCATCCTGAAGCAAAGTTCTTAACCCAAGGTACTATTTCTGGGTTAGTGGAGTCTGTAACCTGAAGTGTCTGTAACCTGAAGCGTCTGTAACCCGTGGTACCACTGTAGACTAAAGGGGGACAGTGATGTGTGGATAAAAGCAATATATGTGTGTACCACAACATCCAGCAGCAGTGATCGTGTTAGAATGTTGGCTACCTTCTTATAGTTGCACAAAGGCCTACAGGCTTACTATGGGATGCTGGAGAATTCCGACGAAAACAGAAATGAGATCAAAATCATGAATGCTTGCTTATTTTTCCTGTGTAGAAGAAGGGAATCAATCCAGCAAATGTGATCGGTATTTGCTGCTGCTGTTGCTTCCAGGTGGCATCCACAAGGCAGTTTATTCTGTTTTCGGGACTTTTCCCTAACTCTTAGGTTCTGCATTATATTTGAGCCTCCGCTGAACTATAGTACAAGTTTGGTGCTCATTTCCCTGTTATTTGCTTCCAGGGCAAGAGGAGGGGAACAGTTTGCAAATAATGTGAAAACGAGTGCTAAACTTGTGCTATATATTCCACTGTATTTCCAGAAGTAGCTTTTGCATCATGCCCAAGCTCAAATACTTGTATAATGTGGAAATTAACAGTTAGGGGAATATTGTGAAAATGGATGTGACTCTTCAATTCTGTTTCTGATTATGAGGCCTCTTGGCAGATCATGCTAGCACGTAATTGGAGCCTCATTGGTGAAGGAGTCTGGAGCACTGGTGACGAGTAGGGGGCGGGAGGCCAGAGCTCCCCAAAAATGTTCAATGAAGAGGCCAGGGGCCCCTCAAAATTCTGCAGGGGCCACATATGCAGGCCATGGGGCACCCGCAAGACTCGTCAGCATGCCTCACAGTGTGCGCAAGTGATGCCAGCACATTGCAAGCACATCGCGGAGCATGCTGACATCATGCGTGCATGCCTTAGGGCATGCATGTACAGTGTGGTGATGCCACAGCCCCAGGCCCTCTCAGTTGTGGGGGCAAGGGGGCACATGGGGTCTGGAGGCCTGGTCTAAATGTATTTTCCAGCCATGGGTGGTGAAACTTTGGTCCTCCAGATGCTGCTGAACTACATTTCCCAACAACCACAGCCAGCGCGGCCAATGATAATGGATGATAGGAGTTGTATTCCTGGAAAGGCAAAGATTCCCCAACCATTTTAAGCCCATTGATTTCCGTTAGAGAGAAGGCCTGTAGTTTAGTGGTGAAGCAACTCCTTTGCACACAGAAGGTCTTTGGTTCAGATAGGGCTGGGAACAGCCCCTTCCTAAAACCTTTGAAATTTGCTGGTAGTCCCCCAACCTGGTACCCTCCAGGTTTTTGTTGTTGTTGTTTTGGACTGCATCTGCCATCATCCCCAGCTAGCATGGCCAATGGATGGGGATGATGGGAATTGTAGTCCAAAACATTGGAAGGACACCAAGTTGGGGGAGGCTAGTATAGACAATATAGAGCAAGACAAACCAATGACTTATACCAAGTCAGACTATTAGTTTATCTAGCTCAGTATTGTCCTACTGTGCTCCTAGACTTTTGGGAGGCAGCTTAAGACGTTTTCACAAGGACCTCTCCCACACTGCATATTCGGGCACTCAGAGCAGCATGGGAAACAATGTTTTGGAAGGTTTGGTCCTTCTGAATGAGATGCACTTTGATACTGCAATATTGAGACTCAAACCATCAAGTCTAATCTCACATATCTTTCTATCATCTATCTATCTATCTATCATCTATCTATCTATCTATCTATCTATCTATCTATCTATCTATCATCTATCTATCTATGAAATTATTTTGAAAAAGCATGTCTTCTTTCCATCTAGGAAGGCTGAAGGTTGTAGGGTTAAGAGCAATGAAGCCATTCTCTTGAACTGACCACAGAAAACTCCTGATTTGCTGGAATGAACACACTTTATTAGAGCCTTGGGTATGCAGCCGTACAATAACTCAAACTGTGGCTGGTAAGAAGAAAAGCAGGAAAGGAAAAATCAGAGCAGTATCTCAAATGAGAAGGAAAGGCTGATGTGTTCAAGGTGCAGACTTAACGGCCAGAGACGTGGACCTGTTCACGAGATGAGATCACTTTTCCGTCTTGGACCTCCTCGACAATTGTGCGGACTTGGCGGGTGGTTGAGGGTCCTACAAGGAGACAGAAGGGAGGGGGAATGTTATTTGCAGGAAAGTGATTCAGCCTCCACCATTTGCTGACCTGCCTCTCTGTGTCCTACACATCAGCCAAAGCTCACTGTTAGAAGGAACTGGATTTTAACATCTCCCATGAAACCTCAGAATGTGTTGCTTTACCAAACCATGGGAATGCAGAGCAAGCTTTGCAGGACTGGCATTTAAAGGGCTTCTTGTGCTTTGATCAACATCTGCAGAACGTTTCTTCAACCTTTACAGACCTGGGGCCAATATTTAACTCCGACCAGCCACTTTCTATTTGTAACGTGGCACCCACTTTTATTTCATACTGTATGTTTCTTTCTCATTTCCCTTCTCCCTCTCTCCTACACACACACACACATATGCACACACTATCCCCTCTTCCATCTTTCTCCTCTCCAGCTTGCCCCTTCTTTTTTTAAAAAAAATGAAACAAAGAAAAAAAATAGTGGCACGACCCCCTTAAGACTTAACTGGCATGACCTGCTTAAGAAGAACTTTACTGAATCACACTAGAGGTCTGTCTAAGGCAGCATCATATATCTACAGGGCTGAACCAGATGCCTCTGGGAAACCCACAACAGCCAGCAACTGATATTCAGAGACATACCACCTTTGACACTGAAGGCGATAAAGCTCTGATGCCTAACAACCATTGATAGCCTTCTCCTCCATGACTTTGTCTAATCCCCTTTTAAAGTTGTTCAGGTTGGTGGCCAACACTACATCTTTCCATGGCTTAGCTATGGGCTGTACTACAAGTTTTCTTTTCTATTCTGCATCTCCTACCATTCCTCTTCAAAAGGAAAAGACCATAGTTCAGTGGCAGAACTTCTGCTTTGCATTCAGAAGGTCAGAAGGCCAAGCCCCAGCATCTTCAAGTAGGGCTGGGATAGAGCCCAGTCTGAGTCTTTGGAGAGCTAGATGGACTAATGGTCTGACTTAACCTAAGGCAGCTTCCTGTGTTCCTATAGGATAACCCATAGCTCGATCCAGGTTGAGTTACAACCCGGCTGTTGACTATGACTCATTCATTGAAGGCCAGTGCCTTAATCCAATTAGTTTCCTGTGTTATCAAGTAACTACATGCATTGACTAATACAGATGACGTAGACGGCTTTGTTGAAACATGGCACCCTTTTATGAAATACTTCACTTATAATCACAAAGAATGGCAACTGCCAAAATCACAGACTGGACTTTGGCAAACTTAACTAGATCGATCCCTACTGGATGGTAAAATATAGAAGCAGCTACCATCTTGAATGGCTAGGCCTATTTGTTGACAGCATACTGATGAATGTATCGCCTCCTGTCTGTCTGTCTGTCTGTCTGTCTGTCTGCATGCTTCAATATTCTCAGCTTTTATAAAACAAAGAGAACTTCTGAAAAGCAAAAGGAAGAGCAATGGCCCAACAGATCCTTACCACTAGAAATTGCCGACGAATACTGGGAAGAAATGCTGCAAGGGGAGAAAAACAAGACTAGATTAGAGAAACATGAAGAGTTCATTTTCAGCTGCAGTGCAGCAGGTGCAGAAATGGTAATCAAATGCGCTAAAAGGAAAGGCACAACAACACAACTTTGTGTCCAGTTAATTTCATGATTGCTTTAAAATAAAGGAACCCCAGAGGAAGCCCTGGAACATTTCCATTTGTTACATTTTCTCCTCTGGCCCAATACTATCGGCTTCTTCACACATTACAGCAAACACAGCTACGAGTATTTGTGTGGGAAAGTGTACCTGTGTTGATTCATACAGATCAGCTGCTGTGTACACAGAGTGTATCCTAGTTGGGTGACACGTGTGAATAACTGTATGAGCATGCAAACACAACTCTTTGTATTCACAAGTATGCAGGTTGTACACTCATTGGATGTAATGTGTAAAAGGCCCTTATAACATTCTGCAATGGGCCAATGGGGGCAGAGGACTGGATATAGGACTCCTGTGCCTTTGGAAATGTACCAGGTTTGCAAGCCAACACAAGACGTTGCTCAAGGGTAGCATGATGTGTTGACACTATTGCACCAAAAGCACCCACAACAGCTGGACCTAGTGTGCCAGTGGCACATGATGTGCTTAACATACATCAGAAATAATGGGATGGGAGGACAGGCCTAGAACAGCCAGCAATCCTAAATAATTACTTGGCAATTGAAAGACATCCTCTGTGGTGGACTGGTTTGGATGCAAAGGAATGCTGGGAGGAACCAGCTGGGGGACCACCAGGGGAAGAAGGCTCAGAGCCTGGGGAGTGGTGGTGGGACATTGTTGAGTGGTCAGAGGAAAAAGACTGGGAAGAGGAGGGGTTGGAAACTGAAGAGGTAACAGGGCTTAGTGAGCCAGGAGAGTGTGTGACAGAGAGAAGTTCAGAATCAGAGGCAGAGACTAAAGCAGGAGAATGGGATGAGGAAGGCCAAGAGGCAGAGACGAGTCCAGCTGGTGCAGAGGCATGAGTGTCTTCTCCTGCTGCGACAAGCTTCCCTCCCCACTGGTCTCCCAGAACCAGAAGAGGCGTGAAAAGGGCAGAGGAAAGGTTGGCTGCACTTAGGCACAGTGTCCAATTGCTTGGGGAAAACCCTGGAGAGGAGTGGGCTGTGACAAGGTGGGGACTTTCAGTCTCGGCAACTGATCTATGGGGCAAGACCCACCAGGGATGAGCTGCCAGGTTCATTAGGCCCGACACTCCACCAAGTCTGTGCAGATCATGTTCTTGCTAACAAAGAGTTAGCTCCAACTTGCACAGTGTGATTTACTGCCAGCTCACTCATGACTCCTCCTGTTTCAGCCTATTGACTCCTTATCCAACATTAGAAAACAGCCCTCCTCTTTATACATACTGGGCTTCCTCTCCCTCCAGCAGGCGGCGGTAGGTGGCGATCTCCTGTTCCAGGCGGGTCTTGGTATCAAGGAGGATCTTGTATTCGTGGTTCTGGCGCTCCATGTCGCACCTCAGCTCAGCCAGCTGCTCCTCCACGCTGGTGATCATAACCTGGATCTGGGCGAGCTGGGCTCCGTAGCGGGACTCTGTCTCTGCCAAGCTGCCTTCCAGTGCTGCTTTCTGGGGGAAGAGAATTGAGAGAGAGGAAATCAGAGTTAGCTTCTGAGGGAACCTGCACAGCAACCTTTAATGTTAGAGTCCTCCAGCGGTGGCTGGTAGGACAGAAGGAAGGGAGCCCAACAGTAGGTGGCGCCAATGAGCCAAAGACAGACACAGCCACCCTCTGACTGGTCAGAAGCAAGAAGGCAGGCAGGTGGCAGCTCGTTGAGGACAGACTGATGTTGGCGGGGCAGCACCCCATTCACCCTAATAGACCTTCACTGGATTCCTCCCCGTAATTGGGAATCCTGTGCAATCAGATTCCCTAATTGAAGGGAAACACAGGGGCTCTTGGTCCATGCATATTAAGAACATAAGAAGAGCCTTTCTGAGTCAAGCCAGTGGCCCATCTAGTCCAGAATCCTGTTCTTCCAGTGACCAACTAGATGCCTGGGGGAAGCCTACAAGCAAAATCTGAATGCAACAGCACTCTCTCTACTTAAGACTCCTAGCAGCTAGCATTCAGACTGTGTGTCAGGATGTTGTCAGTGACTCCCGGCTGGTTGCCCAGGAAAGCATAAAGACAAGGAAAAGTTTCTTACTGTCCCTTTTTTAGTTCAATCTTTACAGAGAGAGGCTATAGAACTCAGACTCTTGGATAATGGCATTGTCCCAAATGAATCTCCATCCCCATCCCTGTCTCTCCCACTTCCTCATTCATGACTTCTACAGGTGCTGCTACATGCCCTCTGTCTTTGAGCTCTTTGCTCTCCTACTTTTAAGGCTCGCCAGGCTCTGGGAGATGGAGGGTCTGGAATGCTTTCTAACGGCAACGTGTCAGCCAGGCGTTGTCCTGGCTCTCCCATGATTTCCTAGCTTTTCCTCTCATCTGCCTCTGAGCTGCAACTTCCTTCAAACTCCTGTTGAAAATCTATACTGTCTTCCTCTTCCTCCTCCCTGGAAAGGTCAGTCCCTGACACTGTGGAGGTAGACTACAGCCATCATGACTTGCAGCCATTGATAGCTCCATGAATTTGTCTAACCCTCGTTTACACCCTCCAAGCTGATGGCCATTACAACACCTTCTGGAAGCAAATTCTAATATTTGCTTCCTCAGAGAAGGTAGAAAGTCATTCTAGGAATTCCCAGCAAGTCAGGTCTGGTGGTGGGGTGCAACATTGTGCAACCGTTTCCCTGATTAAGGGCAGGGAGAAGATTGCCTGAACACCGTACCGTGCTAAGCTGGGACTGCAGCTCTATTTCCAGGCCTTGGAGGGTTCGTCTCAGTTCCGTGATTTCCGACTTGCCGCTGTGCAGCTGCTCCGTGTTCATGGCAACTTCGCGGTTCAGCTCTTCGGTCTACAAGGAAATGGGGAGACAGCACCATAGTGACCTCACTGATCAAAACGCCCAGTATTCTATTCTTGTTTCTTCTCTCCCCCCCCACCCCCCAAGAAGGTGCATTCACCCCAAAGGAAGACCCACCTTGCTGAAGAACCACTGCTCAGCATCCTTCCGGTTCTGCTCCGCCAATGTCTCGTACTGCTCACGCATCTCCGCCAGGATCTTGGTCAGATCCACCCCAGGAGCAGCATCCATTTCCACAGAGATCTCACCACGGATTTGGCTTCGGAGAACAGTCATTTCCTGTGATAGAGGTACACGGAACAAGGTTATTCGTAATTAAGATTCTATCATGTTGTTGATTTTATTGTACACCACTATCATTTTTTTAAAAAAGTGTTGGCAATTTAGAAATATTCTTATAAATAAATCAGATGCAACTTCTTTGGGGAAAATTCCACCAATCTGAAAAATATAGGTTGTTTTTAAACCTATATTGCACTTAGATTGCAAACCCTAATGAATGTGTCTTTCATAATGTGCTTCTGTTTCATGTAAGGATTTTCCTACATGCTTCTGAAAGCATGAGGCTGATGTTGTCAAGAGTCAGCTATCCCGGATCAGTACCAAATTTTTTCGTGTATAACACGACCCCTATTTTTTGGGACTCCAAATAAAAAAATCCCCCATATGCACCATACGTGTATAAGACGACCACCAATTTTAAACCTGAAAAAATAGGGGGAAATATAGTCTTATAGACGGAAAAATACGGTATTTACCATACTTGCCAGTAAACTAATTGAAGATGTACTAGAGAATGACTGGTAAGGGTATCAGCAGGTGCATACGGTCATTTGATCTTGACAGCCTGATTCTCACACAATGAATTATTTTGAGCCATGGCCCCAAGGATTTTGTTCTTCTGCATGTTGCTCTGGATACAATGAGCTTAGGTTGGAGGCCAACCATTGCCACAGTCTGGCTTTGTAGAGACTGGTTTTTATCTCATTACTGTTGCAATCAATCGTAGTCATTGCTACTACTCCGTTTTAGGGGGGGGTGCAGTGTGGTTTTGATTTGGATGACGACTACTACTACTACTACTATTATTATTATTATTATTATTATTATTATTATTATTATTATTATTTCTTTTCAGCCAGAGCTTGCCAGAGCTCAGTTCTGGCACCTCTCAGGTGGGCGCCATTGCCATTCTAAGAGAACAAGGAACAAGGAAGAAGTTCACCTCTTTTTCTAGAAAAATAGCACTGATTTTTTATATTTTATTAGTAGTAGTAATATGTGTTTATGAAATCTTGTACATCTTTTTCAAAGGCCGATTCTGCCCTAAAAGGCACACTGGAGCAGATCTAGGCTAGATTCTCACAGCTGTACTTGACATGCAGAACTCAGCCTGTTCGCTTTTCCAATGGACTTTTAAGGGCTGGTTCATTCATGCATCTTCAACACTTGATGGCTGCAGTATCTAAGAGTGACTTGCACTTATGTATGGGCCTTTACAGACAGAACAGTCAGAACCTCTTTAAACGCAATGCTTTCCAATGGAGTCCATTCCTAGACTTGACGTCTGTGATCAATGGTATGTTCATGGGTAAATCGGGCCCAGGTTTATGGTTACACGAATTGTTTGGTAAGTATCTAGATCACAGCCCAAGAGGTCTGTTTCCTGCCCATTTTTCCAATGATATTTCAAAGACATTTCATTGTGGCACAGCCTGTTGTGCTGGGCCATTCAGAAGATGCTTGTAGCATGTGCAACCACATTGGACAAAAAGAACGTGCGTTGGGTTCATCAGACATAAACCAGTTGAATGCTGGTGTCCTCCCCTCTCCTTTAAAAATGTGCACCTCTCTGTGACGTTGCCCATTGGGCATCCTTACCTCCTCATGGTTCTTGTGCAGATAAGCCAATTCCTCCTTTAGATTTTCCAGCTGCATTTCCAGATCAGATCTGGACAGTGTGAGATCATCCAAGACTCTGCGCAGACCATTGATGTCAGACTCAACACTCATGCGCAGGGCCTGCTCTGTCTCAAACCTGCATCCACAAAGAATTGAGAGGAAGAGGGAAGGGGAAAGGGGTAAGAGGTTGTCCCACAAAATGTTTATCACACAGCTCCCAGCCATGGTGCTGGCTTTGAAACCAACCCAACCACTGGGATGTGTGTGTGTTTTTAAGAATTAAACCTACTTGGTTCTGAAGTCATCAGCGGTCAACTTCGCATTGTCAATCTGCAGGAGGATGCTGGCATTCTGAACACTGGCAGCAAGAATCTGCAAGGGAAGTAGGGAATGGGTGGTTTAAAATGGTAAAAAATCTGGGCAAGTTTTATTTTATTTTTAGGGAACCCTCGACGACGGGCATTTCATTCAGGACCTAGCCTTATGCTACGTGAAAACTCTGGGACGTTCTTTCTAATTTACTTAACAGAAAGCCATTTCAAGGGTGGGAAATCGTAGAGGAATCACAGAATTGCAGAGTTGGAAGGGACTCTGAGGTCTATCTAGTACAACCCCCTGCAATGCTGGAATATTCAGCTGTCCCATTCAGGGATCGAACCTGCAACCTTGGCGTTATCAGCACTGTGCTCTAACGAGCTGAGCTCTCCAGGAGAAGCATGACATGCACTAAATTATCATCATTAATATTTTTTAAAATGTGACATCTTCATCCTTCAGCATTCCAGATGCATTTTTACTAGGGCTTGTACCGGGGAACATCCCAGTAGATAGCGCCCCATATTAATTAGTGGGGACACCATTTAGAGTATAGGGTCTAACCTACAGCTGTCCAGAACCTGTTGGGAGTCCCCCATATTAGCCCTGGCCACTGGCATTGCTGGCTGGAGCTGATAGGAATTAGAGTCCCACATCATCTGGAGAAGAACAGGTTAGTCACCCTCTGGATTCAACTTGAGGAACAAAAAATGTCCTGGGCTGGCTCCAGTTTTAGGGATCAAAGTGGGCGAAATGAATTAACTTCCCGCACTGAGGAAATCCTAGTTAATTTTACTACAGAAGAGGCTTTGGTTTGGCTGATGGCATTCCTCCACAGCCTCCATTGCCCAACAGTTAATCATTATACCTCCCAACTAGGAGATTGTGTTGGACCTTGGGCTACTTCACATAGGTCCTTGGTCCTGTGTAGGGGGAAAGTGTACATCTTCAGGAAGGGTGTACACTAGGAGCATCCCAGACCCTGAGATTTCAGGGCCCAAACCTTAGACTTAGGGGCATCCCCTGGTGATGTCACAGAGGTGGGCCCTGGCCATTCTTCCTTTGCACTCCCTCCCACCTCTGAGCCCTGGAGATGGAAGTTAATTGGAAGAGGGAGTCTCTGCAGTAATCTGCAGCTGGCTCCCACCAGGCTGCAGCTTGCAGGCTGTATGCACAGTCTTCTCAATAAAATAAAGGCACAAAAGAAAGTAGTATACCACTAATAGTACCACAATAGTAGTGCAGTAGTAGCGGTAATGGTACTTCTGGACGATAACTGGGCTAGTTGCAGCTATTCAGCCAAGAGTCCTGTGGTGGCATTTAACTAAAGAAAGCTATGTACAAAAGGAGGGGAATACCCAATGGCTATGAAATGTAAGAGACAGGGGTAATTCAATGGCATTTCTATGCAGGGCCAAATCAACAGCAAGATAAGATCTGTCACCCGTTCACAGCACTAGCAAGCACTATCTTGAAAATCTTTGCTTTACAAATTTAACAGCTATAGTGGGAAAGAAACACACAGTTCTGATTAAGTCTAAATTCAAGGGGGGGGATCAAATGTGCTGATCAATGTTAGCTCAGCAGGTTCATGTTGGAACTTCCCTTTAATATTATTTTCTGATTGTGGTTAATATTATTCTGACACCATCAGCTAAGTGTTCTTGGATTTTAAAAATCCTTGGCCTAACGCCTACTTACATGTTACACAGAGTAAAAGAATTGGATTTGAGGTCTCTGGGTGCTAAGCAGATTTTTTTATTTTTGATTTTTTTTAAAAGGTTTTCTCCTCATACCTTTCAGACTTTCCTCAAGGGCTTGTTAAGAGCCAGTTTGCTACAGTTTTCCATCATAGAATTGTAGAGCTGGGAGAGAACCTGAGGATCATCTAGTCCAACCCCCTGGAATGCAGGAATCTGCAGCTGTCCCATATTGGACTCGAACCCACAACCTTGGCGTTATCAGCACCACGCTCTAACCAACTGAGCTATCCAGGCTAAGAAGCCCCCTTAGAGTCACTTCATCATACCTTGCTCCGCAGATCCTCGATGGTCTTGAAATATGGGCTGTAGTCACGGTCTGGACCAGGTGCTTGCTTCTTGTACCACTCCTTGATCTTAAACTCCAGCTCGGTGTTGGCTTCCTCCAGTGCCCGCACCTTGTCCAGGTAGTTAGCCAGGCGGTCGTTCAGGTTCTGCATGGTCTCCTTCTCGCCCCCGGCCAAAAGGCCTTCTCCACCACCAGCGACAAAGCTTCCACTATAGCCTCCACCAAAGCCTCCACCAAACCCACCACCAAACCCACCACCAAGGCCGCTGCTGCTGCAGAAGCTGCCCCCATAGCCACCACCAAGGGCACTGCCTACCCCAGAGACATAGCGAGAGGAAGAGATGGAGACGCCACCAGCTCCGCCATGGATGCTCGGGGCTCTGTATCCTCCGCCCATATGGACGGAGGAAAGCCGGGAGGAACCCCCAGCAAAGGAAGGCCCCTTCATCGAGGAGGAAGAGGTGTATTGCCTGTAGGTGGTGGTCATGGCTGCCAGAAAATGGAGACACTCAAGCCCAAAGAGATGTTCTTGCTGCTTTCTAAACGGCCGAGGGAACTAACGGCTCTCTCATGCCCCATGCTCCTTTTATCTCCAAGGTTGGAGGGGGGCGTTGCTTTGGAAAAGCCCTTCTTCTCTCTGCCTTGCATTCCCCAGAGCTTTCGTCATCACAGACATCAAAAGCCAACATCCACGCTCATCGTTTGTCTCCCCAGGTCTATTCATGCGTGTGTCACATTCCAGTAGATACACCTTGCCCTACAAAGGGCGGTTTTGTGTTTCCCCTTCTGTTCCCAGGTAGTGTGATTCAGAAAACAGGAGGACTATTGCTCAAGGGTACGGTGTAAGATTGCCACCTCTCTCTTTTTTTTTCTGAACGAACAGCGTGCCCAGGTAGAAACAATGAGCCCTTGAGAGCTGGAAATCTCAGGGAGAGGGGGGAAATCATTACAAAACAAAGGGATATTCATACAGGAGTCCAAGCTCTAAATGCCTTGCACATCTGTTTCTGGCAGGAGATGCAAACCTGAAAGTTCTGGCCGGAGGCTGATTCAGGGAGTGCAGGAAATGAAGAAAAAGTCCTACACAGAAGATTGCAGGTTCACATTGCATGGATGTGCAGTGGGAGATTTGTCAGTCGATACCCATGGGAGCTTTGATCCCAGCACCAGAAGGGAATTCTCACCAACATCACAGTATGTGATGTCCTTTGATTGAGCAAAGATGTAGGGAAAGGAAACTACATCCGTAGAGTTTCTGATTGTTTAGCAGTTCTTACGTCTTAAAGAAAGAAAAGAAACAAGTGAAGGCCTGGGACTATTGTTCAAGTTCATGGGAGCTTCAAAATGCCACATGTTCCAAGTTATTCCAATCCAGATCACACCAGGCTCTCATTTCTGGTGCAGCTGAGTCACAATTAGAAAGTCAGACAGTTCACAGCCTTGTTCACCTCCTTCTGACAACTGCAGGGTGCCACAGTGACAGCAAGAGCTAAGCCTGCTGTGCCCTTATGCAAGGAGACACACACAGACCTAACTGGAGAAAGTCGCACCCACTAATCTAGGCCCCTCACTTCCCAATTGCACTGCAATGAATTTGTACCCATGAACATTTTCAGGACAAAGAGTGCATTTCAAGGGCATAAAAAGGTTTTGGGGAGAGCTTGTTTTTTTTATAAAAAAAATACCAGTATGAAGTTGTTGTTTTTCTCCAGTCTGCAACTTTTGTGCTCTTCCTGAGGCTGTGTACACACTATACCTTTAAAGCACATTCAAAGCACATTTCCCTCTCCAAAGATTTCTGGGCACTGTAGTTTGTTATGAGCTGGTCAGAACTGTAGGGTGAACTCCTATGCCCCACTGAAATGGGGAATGCCTAAATGTACTGAAGGCTTTAACATAAGGAAATTCCACTGGAGTATACTAAGCGGTCTCTGAACTCCTTGATGGGTTGATAATTAACTATTGTTGTTTTCTGCTAGCTAAACCATGAGTGTTTAACCTTAGATCAGTTGACAAAGGTATTTGGTTGCAAATCTCCATTTTGAAAGCCCTGTAGCATTTTGTGGCAAAAGTGGGTGTTTGTCACTACAATTTCATCCCACACTGATTTATACCAGAGGTGGGGAACCTGCAGACCTCCAGGCTTGTGCTCCCTCCAAAACATCAAAGGCAAAAAGCAGAATACTATCTTCCAGGGTGCAATCTTCCCATTTTTTCTTGCAAAAACATGGCGGCCATTTTGGGTGCCATGATCTCGCATAATTCCGCACTGCAAAAAAAGTCATTTTTCTGGGGGAGTCGTGGCGCAGAATCACACAAGATCATAGTGCCCAAAATAGCCACTGTTCTCTCATAAGGAAAAAAACCCAGATTTCACTGTATTTCTGGGACAGTTGAGGGGTCTGCATCAGGCGCAACCTGCACAGCAAATAGCCAAGGAGTGTGGTGGGAATTGTAACAACAGCTGGAGGACTAACAGTTTCCCCTACCCCAACCTATTTGGAAGTTCTTTAGATCAGTGTTTCTTAACTGGGGGGGGGGATATGGCCCCCTGGGCCCCCCCAGGATATTCCAAGGCAGCCACAGGTGAAATTATATAA
Organism: Podarcis filfolensis; assembly: GCF_964270895.1. Classification (NCBI taxonomy): domain Eukaryota; kingdom Metazoa; phylum Chordata; class Lepidosauria; order Squamata; family Lacertidae; genus Podarcis; species Podarcis filfolensis. The sequence goes on from NC_139615.1 coordinate 29,270,448, forward strand.
TTTGTATAATTATAAAAAATATTTTAAAATGTTCTATTTATAAACAAAATAGCTACCTTTCTATTGGTAGGAGGAGGGGGCACAGGAAGGAAACAAGGTGGGACCATGGTCGGAAAAAAGGTTGAGAAACACTGATTTATATTCCTGCCAAATTTACTTCCAAATATATGTGCTTGAGCAAGATGGCAGCAGTGAATCTGCTCTATGCAGGCAGGAAGCAAAACAAACAAACAAACCCTTATATTAATAATTTAGTGATGTATGGAAGTGAGAGCTGGACCATAAAGAAGGCTGATCGCCGAAGAATTGATGCTTTGAATTCTGGTGCTGTAGGAGACTCTTGAGAGTCCCATGGACTGCAAGAAGATCAAACCTATCCATTCTTAAGGAAATCAGCCCTGAGTGCTCTCTGGAAGGACAGATCCTGAAGCTGAGGCTCCAATACTTTGGCCACCTCATGAGAAGAGAAGACTCCCTGGAAAAGAACCTGATGTTGGGAAAGATGGAGGGCACAAGGAGAAGGGGACGACAGAGGATGAGATGGTTGGATGGTGTTCTCGAAGTTACCAGCATGAGTCTGACCAAACTGCGGGAGGCAGTGGAAGACAGGAGTGCCTGGCGTGCTCTGGTCCATGGGGGCACGAAGAGTCGGACATGACTAAATAACTAAACAACAACAACAACATATTAATAATTAGGATGGCCAGGTGGAAAAGAGAGGTCTTGCAACTTTAGTAGAGGCATAAAAGAGGGGTTTTCAAGCAGGGATGGTTTGTCACGCAAGTCACAGCTGCTGGCAAGCTACACTTGCTGAAACTCCCTGTTCTGCTCAAGAAGGAAAAGTGAAGGAGCTCTTTCTTGCGTCCGCTCACCCAGAAGGAGCTTTTGGGGTTTCATGCTCAGAGACGAAGCCAGGAGCAAAAGGAAGCGGGAACCTGGATGAGCCAAAAGGAGCTTGAGGCTCATCTTATCACCACCCTCTTCCTCCTCACACTTCAGGGAGTGTCCCCAAACAGAGGGGTCCCATTTAACTCTCATGGTTAACAGCCTATCCTTTGTGAAAATGTGTCACTGGGGGCTGGCAAACCTTTTCCAGTCAGCAACTTCCCCCAACTTCCCCACGGGTCCTTTCGACAGGTAGGCATCCTGCACCTTTGAAATAAAACCACGCAGGCAAAAGCTCCGGGATTTACAGGCCCTCTGCTTTTTGCAGAGAGAGGCATCTTCACCTGCCCTGCCCCTGACAGCATGGATGACATCAGGCGTAGAGCAGGTGAGCGTGGCTGGAGAGAAAACAGCTTGATGGGCCAAATCAAGACCCCTCCTGGGCCTACATCCATTGCCACACCTTCTGGCAGTGAATTCTGAAGGCAAATGTCGCTTGGAATGCAGACCTATGGACTTTACTGCATCCCCTACACACACAAATCTGAAATGACGGCCCCCGTCTCTGAGGGAGGGCTATTTCCCTGGATACCTGCCTGCCTTCCACCCTCCAATCCAGACAGCATTTGCATCACAGCCAGAGAGCACAGGCAGTCGTTGCCACATCATGCGCAAGGGGACTGCGTGCCAAATGCACGTTGTCACACTGTGACTGGCGCATTCTGTTTCCTCGCTCCTGCATTTCCCACGCGTTGCCAGCTTTGGCTCTTAACCAAGCTCTAATTATTTCTTTTTTTCCTCTCCTTTTCTTTTCACAGCCCTTCAGAAAGGTGGAAACAATTCTGTGTACTCGGGGATCAATAAAACTTGCCCTGGCTTGACTCCTGGCATCCTATTCACCTTGGCGCCTTTTCGTAAGGAATTACGTGGCTTCTGTTGGGTGAATAGCCTCAGGGCAGCATTGCCAACCATGACTTATACTTTTGGTTTGTGGCGTCTCTCTCTCTTTCATTATGGTTTTATTATTTTTATTTTTACTAGGTAACTGTGCCAGGATTTCTCCTGGCAAGAGCCATCAGTAGATGGATTTTTAAAAAATAATAATTAGCACTTTATAAATTGCATATTTATTCTGTGTTTTGTTTTGTGTTTTGTTCCTAATCTTTGTTTTATGTATTCTTTTCTACTACATGTTACTTTAGCTGCCTTGTGGGCCCCAGGCTGAAAAGGCTATATATATACTGTATTTTTCTGCTGGCTCCTCTGACCAAGTATGCCAACCTCTTTGCTAACCCTCTCCTGACACACTTGGCCAACCAAGGGGGAGGCCCTTTTCTCGGTCCTGCCACCGTGAGAACATGGGATGGGGCCTTCTTGGTGGCTGCTCCCAGACTTCGGAACTCCCTCCCTAGAAAAGCTAGACAGGCTCCCTCTTTGTTGTCCTTGAAGACCTTCTTGCATTTGCAGGGGAGAATCAGCAAGCATGATGGCAGTGCTTAACTCTTTTCCTATCCAAGGCCGACACTACCATTAGGCAGAGTGAGGCAGTGACCTCGGGCAGCTGATTTGGTGTCACAAAAGGGCAGCAAATTCTGGTTTGTTTCTTATCATGGTGGGGTTTGTTTTTTTTTACTGCCAAGGAGAGGAGTTTGGGGGTTTTCTGCCTCATGTGCCAAAACAAATTGCCCAGCCTTAGAAAGGTAGGGAGCAACCTTATTCTGAGTCTGACCATTGGTTCACCAAGGCTAATATCACGTATATTTACTGGCAGCAACTCTCCAGGGTTTCAGGCTGGGCCTCTCCTTGCCCTACCTGAAGATGTCAGAGATTGGACCTAGGATCTTCTTTGGGCAAATTATTTACGATCTTGATTGAGGGGAGAGAAGGCAAGGGTACAGTTTGGGCTGGATCTACACACATCAAAAAAACGTTGTAAATCTCGTGATGGGAAATCACGTTGCCGAAGGATCAAATTCTACAGCGCCCTCTGGTGTCACAGTCTTGTAATGCATTTAAAACACTTTAAAAGAAAAAAAATCTAATGTAGCTGAGCCCTTGGTTTTCTACCTCAGGTGAGCAAAATATCTTAGGGTAGCCCTGCTCACCAAGTCTTCCCTGCAAACGCCTTCATTTTCCTTCCAAATTCATCCTCCAACAGGTTCCAAGGACACTTCCAGAAAACCTGTTTCCTGAGCATTCAATAGATCTCCCTGTTTGCTGGGAGGCCAGACAGCATTGCCTCGAGCAAATCTCACTCCACACTTCGCAATCCGTTTTCCTGTCACCGTCCTTGTTGCAAAATATCTGGTCTTTTGCGAGAAGCGGATGTGTTGCACAAGACATCCCAAGCAGCTGTGGTTCAGCAACCTGAATTTGGGGGCATGCAATTGAATCACACAAAGTCAGCAAAATCAGGGGAGAAAATGACAGAGGCGAGGAATTTTGGGGTGTGTGGAATTAGTGGGTTTAGTAATTGGTTAAGCACCCCCTTTCACCTGCTACTCTACACGGGCAAATGTACCCTCCCACCTCTGCAGTCATGTTAACTGGTGGCATAGGCACAAACTCCTTAGGGCTGAGGTGTCTTCAGCCCTCTCAGTATTGTTGAGCGAGGGGCTCAGCCTCCTGCAATATTGAGGGGGCGGAGGAGGCTGAGCACCAAGCCAAAAGCAGTGCAGCATCAGTGGCAGGCTCCTCCTGAGCATGAGAGGTGGAACTATGGCCACTGAGGCTGCACGGCGCTGGGCTAGGCCCTCAGCCTCCTCCAGACGATGTGTACACGATGCATGCCATGCTTGTGGTGTCACTAATGTACGCACGACATCGCACACAAACTGCAGCACTAGCTCCCCCCTTCTCCAAATTTTGGGCCCAAGCTGAAGCCTCCAACTGGTGGACACCTGTTTTTAGGAAACCTGGTCATTGATATACTGTGAGCTTCCTTCCCCACTTCACACAGGATTCCCTTATACCAGAGACGTCCAACAGGTAGATCATGATCTACTGGTAGATCACTGGACATCTGAGGTAAATCACTGGCTCCCCCCCCCCAAAGCTCAACAGTTTAGCCCTGTACCCCAAAAAACAGTGCTTTCCTCCTCCCTAAATAAGCTCAACAACTTTAACCTAAACCCCAAAAAAGGGGGTAGACCGCTGCCACTTTTTAACTCTGTGAGTAGATCGCAGTCTCTTGGGAGTTGGCCACCCCTGCCTTATGCAAATATATGGTGCAACCCATTTGGAATACCGTGTGCAGTTCTGGTTGGCTCACCTCGAAAGCAATAGGCAAGGGCAACCAGAAGATGATCGTGGAGAGACTTCCCTAGGAGGAAAGCTTGGAGCATTTGGGAACCTTCAGCTTAGAGGAAAGGAAAACGAGAGGCAACATAATAAAGAGGTGTTCGAAACCACGTGTGGCACGGAGAAAGTGACCAGAGGAATGTTTTTCTCCACTTCTCATAACATCAGAATTCACAGACATCCAATTTATGTATGCCACTACTGCAGCCTGCGTTTTGTTAGCCTAAAAATGGAAAATGAGCGACTTAAGAATGGCAACTTAAGCTGATGGAATATGCGCAGCTTGCAGACCTAACGTATAGAATAAGAGAACAAGAAGGACATACGTTTAAAGAAGACTGGGAAAATGTTTATTGAATATATGGGGGGTGGGAATTGTGTACACTTGAAAACGTTGGCAGCGTTAAGATAAATTCAACAGCGTGAATGTTTTGATGGTTATAATAAAGGAATATTGAATGGTTTGGTTTATGTAAAATATACAGGGATTTATGATATGCAAAACGAACCATGGAAAGAGAAGAAAGGAAATCACTGATATTTTAAGGATGTTTTAATGAGCATTCAAAATTGTAAAACAGAAAATTCAGTGCTTTTTTTCCTGGGGGTACACAGGGGTATGCATACCCCTAAACATTTGGTGAATCTAAGTTTGGCCTCATTGAGGGACAGTATTTCAATATGAGTAGGTAATGAGTGTGTGTGTGTGTGTGTGTGTGTGTACACATACACGCACACACATAGATATAGATATAGATATAGATATAGATATAGATATAGATATAGATATAGATATTCATGGACATCCAGTGATGCTGAACACTGGAAGATTCAGAATAGACAAAAGAAAACCCTTCTTCATGCAAAGCATAGTTAAAACTATGGAATTCGCTTCTGCAGGAGGCCCTCAGATGGTGTTAAAGAAGATTGGACAAATTCATGGAAGGCAAGGCTACCAGTGGCTACTAGCCATGGTGGCTGGGCTCTGCCTCCACAGTCGCTGCCAGCAATGCTTCTCAAGACCAGTTTCTGGACATCGGAGGAGGGGACATCCTCCTGGACAGGCTTCTGGGTGGCCATTGTTAAAACAGGCTGCTGGACCATTGGCCTGATCCAGCAGGCTCCTTCTACATACGCATTAAGTTTTCCAGGAGCAAAGGATGATGAGGCTCAAACATACCTTTAGGAATTGTGGAGCAGAAGGAGTTGTGATGGGTTCGTCTTGCCACATAAGGATGAGAAATGCTGACCCTACTCCAATATCAATGAATCATTAGAGTGACAGGAGCTCTGCTGTTGCTTCACTCAAGTTGCAAAAGGTCGAGATGGTTTGGCCTGTTTCTCCTGTGCTTCTGACATGTGCCCTTTCATTATTCTGTTCTGTCCTGTGCCAGCATCAATCTGCATTTTGGAGGAGGAGGAAGAAAAAAATCTATTACTATTTTTAATTGTTTGAATTAGATAGAAAGAATGGATTGCTGGACCAAAGCTCACAATTTGAAAAAGAACTCTTACAAAATAAGGATAAACTTCAGTTTATTTATTTTTTTTAGAAATATTTATTAAGATTTTACAAAAACAGATATACAAAAACACATAATAAAAAAGCAAAAAAATAAGAGTAAACACACACAAAAAAAATACAAAAAATTAAAAACAATTCTTTTTCATAATTTAAAACTCATTTGCTTGTTTCTTTGACTTCCTCACACCTCCCCTTCTTGTATTCCCATTTAAATAATCAAATCAGCAAATCCTTACCCTCTTTTGTTTATCTTATCTCTATAACTTAACATTTTATAACTCAGTATTTTCATCCATTATCAATTCATTTTTGCATATTCTTATTAACTTTGTTACAAATACCACTTATTTCCAATCCAACATCATTTTAATTATGTTTTAACCTATTTATAGGATAAACTTCAGTTTAAAATGTGTAATTTTTTATTAGAATGGGAAACAAAAGACGAGTTAGTTAAAGCTTCAATGACACACTGGGCAATAGATATAGGTTGGGAAAGATTGAGGGCACAAGGAGAAGGGGGTGGCGGAGGACGAGATGGTCGGACAGTGTTCTCAAAGATACCAACATGAGTTTAACCAAACTGCGGGAGGCAGTGGAAGACAGGAGTGCCTGGAGTGCTCTGGTCCATGGGGACACAAAGAGTCGGACACAACTAAATGACTAAACAACAACAAATAGACTTTAACCTCTGGGAGAAACTTTGGAAAAGAGACCTGAAATTTACTGCATGTTACTCATTGAAAGAGAATTATTTGAAAATGATTCATAGATGATACCTAACTCTGAGTAGGTTGGCCATGATTTATAAAACAGAATCAGAAATGTGATGGAAGTGTAAAGAAGCAGAGGGAACCTTTTTCACATGTGGTGGACATGTAAAAATGTAGAAGTATATTAGGAAATGATTTATAATGAATTGGGGGAAAATGTTTAAAATTAAAAAGGTAAAGGACCCCTGATAGTTAAGTCCAGTCGTGAACAACTCTGGGGTTGTGGCGCTCAACTTTCCCCCCCCAAAAAACAGAGTCCTTTTTGTTGGGAATAACCCAGACAGAAATTCCTAGGTGTCAAAAAAGGTTGTTTATGTATGCAACAACTGCAGCCTGTGTTTTGTTAGCCCCAAAATGGAAAGTGAGTGAGGTCCCAACTAAAGAGGACTGCCAACTTAAGTTGACAGAAACTGCAGAACTTGCAGATTTAACACATAGTATAAGAGAGCAAGAAGAACATTATTTAAAGAAGAGTGGAAAACATTTATTGAATATGTGGAAAATAACTGTATATAGTGGTACCTTGGGTTAAGTACTTAATTCATTCCGGAGGTCCGTTCTTAACTTGAAACTGTTCTTAACCTGAAGCACCACTTTAGCGAATGGGGCCTCCTGCAGCTGCCATGCTGCCAGAGCACAATTTCTGTTCTCATCCTGAAGCAAAGTTTTTAACCCAAGGTACTATTTCTGGGTTAGCAGAGTCTGTAACCTGAAGCATATGTAACCTGAAGCCTATGTAACCTGAGGTACCACTGTATAGCTGAAAATGCTGGCAGCTTTAAGATAAATTCAACAGAGTAAATAATTTCTGATGGATATAAAAGTGGGGAACTGATTTGAATGTTTATAGTAAAATATGCAGGAATGTATGATATGTAAAATGAACCATGGAAGAAGAAGAAGGGAAGTCATTGGATATTATAAAGTTTGTAAGATGTTTATTTTGAAATGTCAAATTGAAAACTTATTTAAAATTATTATAAAAAATAAAAATAAAAGAGGATTAGACAAATTCATGGATGACAAGGTTATCCACGGCTAGCAGCCATGATGACTATGTTCTACTCCCAGTGTCAGGATGGCGGACCCTCCAAGTGCCCCTAGTTTCCAGGGACAGTCCCAGATTTACAGAAGCCATCCCAGGTTCTGATTTGATCCTGGAATGTCCCGCTTTGACTTAGGACGTCTCTACTTTCTTCGGAGAAATGTTGGAGGGTATGGAGTTATGCAACCCCAAGCCAATGAGATTAGTAACTCTACAACCTTTGGAAGACATCTAAAGGCAGCCCTGTATAGGGAAGTGTTTTTTTAATGCTTAATGTTTTGTTGTGTTTTTATATATGTTGGAAGCCACCCAGAGTGGCTGGGGCAACCCAGTCAGATAGGCGGGTATAAATAAAATCATCATCATTCTTATATTATATATTATTGTGGAATAAAAAGGTAAAGGGACCACTGACCATTAGGTCCAGTCGTGGCCGACTCTGGGGTCGCGGTGCTCATCTCGCTTTATTGGCCGAGGGAGCCGGCGTACAGCTTCCAGGTCATGTGGCCAGCATGACTAAGCCCCTTCTGGCGAACCAGAGCAGCGCACGGAAACGCTGTTTACCTTCCCGCCGGAGCGGTACCTATTTATCTACTTGCACTTTGACGTGCTTTTGAACTGCTAGGTTGGCAGGAGCAGGGACCGAGCAATGGGAGCTCACCCCATCGCAGGGATTCGAACCGCAGACCTTCTGATCGGCAAGTCCTAGGCTCTGTGGTTTAACCCACAGCACCACCCTTTATTGTGGAATAGGACGTTCCTATTTTCATCCGAGAAATGTTGAAGGGTGTGGAATGCCAGCATGTCTCTGAATACCAGTTGCTGGGAACAGCAGCTTAGCTAGCCGCTTGGGTGCCAGATGCGGCCCACATATCCTGCAGCCTGGGGCGGGGCGAGCAGTGCATGGGGGTGGGGAGAGCCAAGGCAGGGTGTGCTGCGTGGAGCCTCCCCACCGCCTTTCCCTCAGCTGTAGGGCAGCTGAGGGAGAGGAGGTGGGCAGACCCAATCCCCACACTGCCGTTTGAGGCAGCGCGGAACCTGCAGGCGCCCAAGCCACCACGTCACTCCCAGGAGAGATGCGTGGCTCGGGTGCACTGCAGGCACCATGTAAGTGCCAGCCCCCGCAGTGTGGCGCCCACTGCCAGCTGTGTTTCATTACGTTTGTTGACTGAACTAAAAAGTTTCGTGTGCCCGGTTTTATAATTATTATTTTTTAAAACTCATATTTTGGTCACCCCCTCAGGGATGGCGCCCAGGGCAGTCCGCACCCCTCACACCTCCTTCCTCCGCCACTGGCTTGGGAGAAGAAGAAGAGTTTGGATTTGATATCCCGCTCTATCACTACCCAAAGGAGTCTCAAAGCGGCTAACATTCTCCTTTCCCTTCCTCCCCCACAACAAACACTCTGTGAGGTGAGTGAGGCTGAGAGACTTCAAAGAAGTGTGACTAGCCCAAGGTCACCCAGCAGCTGCATGTGGAGGAGCGGAGACGTGAACCCGGTTCCCCAGATTATGAGACTACTGCCCTTAACCACTACACTACACTGGCTCCCTGGCTGGTGCCCTCAAGATTTATTTGTGGGCTTCATCTGGGCATCTGGTAGGCCACTCTGCGAACAGAACACTGGACTCCATGGGCCTTTGGCCGGACTCAGCTGGGCTCCTCTTACACTCTCAACCTGCAGTGTGCAGTTTCCTCGTTTGAGTCATTTTGCATTATGTACTCAGCAGCCTCCTTGGTTTCACAAGCTCTGTCTGCTGCTGCTCCCAATGAAGTTTCCCGGTTTTGACCGGCTCTGCGTTTGGTAATCCGTCTGTCTCTAGCTTTGCATATTTCGCTCTGCCTTTCTGAACCCGCCAACCTCGGCGTTCCGTTCTGCCATCGGGTGCTGAACCCCACCCTGCTAGACAATGCACATCTGCCCCGGAGGGTTTCTGTGGTCCAGAAGAGAATGCACATTGCAAAGCTGGCCTTCTCCCAGAACTGCATGGTATGTGTCTCACGAAAAGGGGGCGCATAATCACATGCGGCACACTTCATCCCTCCTTTGTGTCAGATTTCACTGAAGCACGGCTCGGTTGCATCAGTCACACGCCAGCACTGGCAGACACGGTGTGTGTTCCAATCCCAGAGAAGGAGACAGCCGTCTTCGCTCTGCTTTGTGTGAAGTATCTGTCAGAAAGTTCCACCTGCAATCAGTCCCTGTGACCTGACGGATGGGTGGCCTGAAGCACCTCCAGAGGAGAAACTGAGGCGGGCAGCCCTTGAAATGAGCGAGGCGTGGCTGTTCCCAAGACAGAAAAGCATGAGCTTTTTCCCAAACAATCCCTCCCATAGCCACTGAAAGTACACTGCTTGGAAAGGTGGAGAGAACAAGGGCAAATCTTTTCTCATTCCAAAGGAAGGCTTTCTACCGGTGGAAACAAGCTTTGCAAATTTGTTGTTCTGGAATTTTTCAAAAACAAAAATATACCGTATTTTTCGCTCTATAAGACGCACCAGACCACAAGACGCACCTAGTTTTTGGAGGAGGAAAAGAAGAAAAAATATATTCTGAATCTCAGAAGCCAGAACAGCAAGAGGGATTGCTGCGCAGTGAAAGCAGCGATCCCTCTTGCTGTTCTGGCTTCAGTGATAGCTGTGCAGCCTGCATTCACTCCATAAGACGTACACACATTTCCCCTTACTTTTTAGGAGGGAAAAAGTGAGTTTTATAGAGCAAAAACTACGGTACTTTTATTTTGAGGGAGGGCTCTGGTCTTCTTTCCAACTACTCCCGTGGGTTTCTCAGCCCATTCTCCCATCCAAGGCAGACCTCCTCAGGCATGCTGCGGTCCTGTGTGCGCTTTTATGCTATGGATGAGATTGAGCTGGTACCCGTCATCGCCTGTCAAAGCAAAAGAAGCAGGCAGGAAGCTCAAGCCGTGCCAGTTGTCTGTCTGCCTACTCACCTGTATGTGAGGTGCATCTTCCAAAAGTGTATCAAAGGTGCCCTCACCTGGCGGCAGAGAAGCTGTGCATGAATGTTTCCACATAAGTGAAATCGGTGAGACAATTTCACACAATCTCGGGCGCCTGCTGAAAGAGTGGAAAGACCGCACACAATGAAGTGTTTTGAAGTCACTTTGAAGTCAATAAGATCTAATCATCCTACAAGGTTGCAATTACTGGAGCAATTAACATCCCTGGCAATTTTCTTGACATACATATGCTGGTTCGGAGTGTGTTCTTAATATGCATCCTGGGATTGTAGGTTCAGATCATGTCCTGGGCGCTACCTATCAATATCTCTAAATATGACTTGACATGCCATTTTCAGAATAAGTGTTTGCCATTTGTTGTCCCTAAATATAGGGGTGCTTGAATAATTTCTTTGTCAGTTCCAGTTGATCTGATCCACACCCCACCTACTAATGTGTGGATTGACCCACAAGATCACGCACTTCTCCAAATTTGTAATGCAGCTTTTAAAAATTGTAACAAAATGAATGCTAACGGATATATAAAGGCGCTTGTCTGAAACCCTCAAGAGTGTCTGCAAGTAAGGATGTACTAGACAGTTCCAAACTAGATGGGCCAATGGTCTCAGTAGAGGGTGTCCCTTTCTGTGCCCATTTTACAGATGGGAAAGCTACGAGAGTGCGAGAGAATGCAAGTGACTGAAGACCAGTTCCATGGCTGATCACGAATTTGATTTCTAGCCTGCCACATGATCAGATCCAGGGAGCTGCGCATTTAACCGCATTTGTTTCTTCTCTGCTGATTTCCCAAGTCTTTCGCAAATATTTCTGAGGGTATATGATGCAGCCATCTCACTGAGGCTGAGCAGATTTGGGTCTGATCAGTGTCTGGATGTGGGAACGCCACCAGAGGACCTCATGTACACAGCCTTGAGTACTACATTGGAAGAAAAGTGGAGATAATTTAACAAATAAATAATAAATGCCCCGCCCAGCTTCCTAGGGAACACTTACCATCTTGGGGCACCATCTTGGTTCTTGCAAAATACAGGATGGGGCGGGGTGTAGGGTTAGGAGCCAAATTTCTTTTTCATCTGGTGCTGAAATGACTTCAAAGCAATCCATTACAATCTATTGGCACCTAACAGGATGGCCTTTCTGGATTTTGTCAGACACACATGTACATACACACACACACACACACACGAGTTTGCAAATCTGTCTGTGCTTTGCTACCCAGAGATTAAAAACATGACCTTTTTTCTACCCTTTCATGCAGGCATTTGGAGAGGTTCCCTAACTTGACACACACACACACACACACAGAGAGAGAGAGAGAGAGAGAGAGAGAGAGAGAGAGAGAGAGATGGGGAGGAGCAGAAACGCAGGGCAAACTGTGTCCTGTATTGAATCAATATGGGATGTACCATTTTACATTGAAATATGGGACAATCCCGTATTATACAGTACAGGTGGCAATCCTACTTACAGGCACTATGGTGACAAGGAAACCCCTAGCATCCAAAAGAAAAGCCAGGCCTGAATGCCAGTGAACTAGAGTGGAACAGACTCTGCATATACTGGATCAGATACAGGGACGTCCTACTATACCCTCTAGTATTTCTCCAATGAAAATAGGGGCCTCCTCAGGAAAAGTGGGACGTTCCAGGATCAGATCAGAAACCGGCACGGCTTCTGTAAATCTGGGACTGTCCCCGGAAAATAGGGACACTTGGAGGGTCTGAGGTGGCTATGCTCTTGCTTCCCTGGTTGGAGATGGTAAATGCTGGCTGGTGCTGATGAGAGTCCATGAACATCTGGAGGGCACCAGGTTGGGGAAGGCTGATCCATAGGTTACACTGCCACTGTAACTATGTCGGCACTCTGAGCATTGTTGCATCTGTGTCAATCAATGGGACGGCGAAAAACCAGAGATCTTTTTCAGCTTGGGGGCAGCATTCCCATCTGGGCAATCTCCCAGGGGCCATATGCTTGTGGCGGCCAGGGCCAGAGGCAAATGTGGGCAGAGGAATGGATGCGAATTCCACCTTTGTGGCCAGTTTCCGCACACATTCAGACAGTGGCGTAGCGAGGGTTGTCAGCACCCAGGGCAAGGCAAGTAATTTGCGCCCCCTAACCCGTGGATTTGCGCCCCCTAACCCGTGGATTTGCGCCCCCTAACCCTACCCCCCAGATGTTGCGCCCGGTGCGGCCGGCCCCCCCTGCACCCCCCACGCTACGCCACTGCATTCAGACACCCCTCTCAGTCCTCTATCTAGGCAAACAAGAAGCTTTACCAGAGTTCAAGGACGCATTCCATCCTGGCCAAGAAAAAGGAGGGCATACAGGCCGACGGGTGAGAGATGTGGCCTGAGGAGAGGAGTGCAGCTTGGGGAGTCACAACAGCCAGGGAGGTGCACTTGGCCTCTGGATCTGTGATTTCCCATCCCTTCTATGCATGGATGCTATGTCCTGTCCCTAGGATTCTAGCCGCTTGCTGTGCCTAAAAGTACCGTATTTTTCCTTGTATAAGACGAAATATTTTCCTTAAAATAATAGGCAAAAATTGTGGGTCATCTTATACACAGATAGCAGGGGGGGGCAGGTGACTGATTGCACCAGCCAGCAGGAGATTGGCAGCAGCGATTGGGCGCGTGATTGATTGCTGCTGCAAGGCCTGCTGACGATTGGCTGCGGCTGCAGCAATTGGGCGGTCAATCTACAGCAGTGGCGAGGCTTGTGTACAATCGGCTGCGGTTGCATCAAGTGGGCAGGTGGGGTTTTGGCGGTGAGCATGTAGACAATTGGTGGCCGTGGCAATGTACGCGATTTGCAGCGGTGGGCAGGCTATAGAGCGATTGGTGGTGGTGACCCCCCCCAAAAAAGGGGGGGAAGCTCAACAACTCTGTGCAATCTCCCCTTAAAAGAAGCTCAACAACTTTGGGCAAATTCCCCCCCTAAATTTTTTTGTTGTGGTCATCTTATACATGGGAGCATGTTATACACGGAAAAATAAGGTATTTGCTTTAGTGTGCCAGCTAAGAGTTTACCTGCTGTTTATCCACCTTGCTATGTATCTCTGCTTGCTTTCTACGGTTTTGCCCTGTCTTCTGCTATCCTTGACGGGAATGTAGATATAAGCCCATGTATACAGTACCAGTCCCTACCCAGAGGTGGCGCCAAGCTGCTGCTGCACGGTGCAGAAAAGGCAGCCAGAACAGGGTCACGTGACCCACACCCTCCCATGCATTCGGAATTAACCGGCGTAAGAAGGCGAAGCCAACGCCTGAGGAGTGCTTCCTAAGCGCCGCGATTCTGAATAAATATTATTTCTTTAGTTCATATAGAGACGGAGAGCATGTGGTCATAACACCTAGCTACTCTCCTCTCCAGCAACATCCCTGCCATTAGGCAGAGTGAGGGGGTGACCTCAGGCAGAAGGTGCAGGGCAGTGGGGAGTTATTGGAAGGCCGGGTGCTGCATGCCACGTGGCCCCCCAGGACCCCTTCAGCTAGCCCCTTTCCCTCAAGTTCAACAGAAGATGCTAGCCCATCACCGCTGTCAAAATAAGAGTTGTCGGTCAACATAGGGGCCAACTCCAAGGGGCCAAAGGGGCTTCAGGCCCCCCAATAAATTATTTGAGGGGGCCAAGCCCCACCCCTCCAAGTTTATGGGCATTGCCATTCAAATGGTGTGTGTGCATCATGTCATGTGATCGATTATGTGGGGTGCAGCTTGCTTACCTGCCCCCCCTCCCCAATTCAAGTTGGCATCCGTGTTGGTCACTCTGGTCAAGTTCTGTACAGTGGTACCTCGGGTTACATACACTTCAGGTTACATACCCTTCAGGTTACACACTCCGCTAACCCAGAAATAGTGCTTCAGGTTAAGAACTTTGCTTCAGGATAAGAACAGAAATCAGGCTCCGGCGGTACAGCAGCAGCAGGAGGCCCCATTAGCTAAAATGGTGCTTCAGGTTAAGAACAGTTTCAGGTTAAGAATGAACCTCCAGAACAATTTAAGTACTTGACCTGAGGTACCACTGTACATGGAATGGGAGCGGGTGGCATCTTGTCTGAGGTAGCAAGATTTCTCGCTCCTCTCCCCCTCCTTGCACTTAATTTAGTCTTCACCACGCTTGGAGGGGGAGCCTTGCGCACATTTGCAAACTTGAGAAACTGTCGTGAGCACCACACACACACACACACACACAAGCCAAGCACATACTAGGTCATATCTGCAACCATGCATTTAAAGTGCATGACATGCCCCATAGAATTCTGGGAATTGTAGTTTATCCCCTCACAGAGCTGCAGTACAGTTCCGGGCACCCTTAACAAACGACAGCTCCCAGAATTCTCCCATGACTGCTTAAAGCTGCATCATAGCACTTTAAGTGGATGGGGTGACTGCAGCCTCCGAGAACTTAACCTCCCAACCCTCAACTGCAATTCCCAGGATTCCTTGGGGAGAAGGAATGGCTTGTGTGTGCCGCCATTCCACTGTTATGTCTTCAATATAGTCTGGGATTAAAGACAGGTCCTGGTGAGCCTGAAACTACTGCTTTAAAGAGTTGTATATCAAAGAGGGAACTTTGGCTGGGTGCAGCTTCTGGAGCCAGCGTGGTGTAGTGGTTAAGAGCGGTGGACTCGTAATCTGGTGAACCGGGTTCGCTTCCCCGCTCCTCCACATGCAGCTGCTGGGTGACCTTGGGCCAGTCACACGTCTCTGAAGTCTCTCAGCCCCACTCACCTCACAGAGTGTTTGTTGTGGGGGAGGAAGGGAAAGGAGATTGTTAGCCGCTCTGAGACTCCTTCGGGTAGTGATAAAGCAGGATATCAAATCCAAACTCTTCTCTTCTTCTTCTACAGGGACTCCCTCTCCAAGGCAACTGTTGAAGGGACTGCAGCCCCCTCCTCCTGTATATCAGATATGGCTATAACTGGTCAGCATAGGCAAGGTCTGTTTCCTATAAAGGCCACAACTGCAATAAGGGGCCACTGCTCTTCCCTGCTCCAAACTTGCCATTTGCCTCCATTGACCTAGCCAGAGCAGAGGCTGACAATCCTGACACAGGAGCGGGAACATGATGTCTGGTCCATGCATAAACAGGTGGGTCTTGCTGCAAGGGAGAGTGGGGAGCAAGGCTCCCTCCCCCCCCCCCCCAAGATAGTGGATGACGCAACAGTTGAAAATGGAAGCAATCAAACTCTAAAAAGGCAAATCGCTCAGGCAGAGCTTGAAGGTGGGCAACCTATGGCAGCACTGACAAGATGGGGTCAGCCCTTGCACATAAGAAGAGCCCCTGCTATAATAGACCCATCTAGTCCAGTATCCAGTTCTCACAGTGGCTAAACAAGTAGAACCTGGAAACACAGGTGGCTTCTTCTGCAGGCTGAATGTTAGTATTTGGGTCACAAAATAACATGCACACTGCAGGTGGGTAGGATTTGCTCGTTCCCAGTTGACATCACTGGTATTGTCCAATAGGGACCTGTGCCAATCGTTGGTCCATCTAGTTCCAGCAGTGTCTTCTGAGTAGCAACAGTTCTCTGCGTCTTTCCCAGATTTGTTATTTTTCACAAGAAATTGAGAAAGGAACCTGGGGAGCTGCCGAATCAGAGCATTGTTCCAACAAGCTCAGTATAATCCACCCTGACTGACAGTGGCTCTCCAGGGTTTTGGGAAGTGGACCTTCCCAGCCCTAACCGGAGATTCCAGGGATTGAACGTGGGACTCTACCACGAACCTACAGCCCTTCCCCTGGTGCTCTGCTGAGGCTCCTCTAGCAAGCTGCAATGGCTCCGCTAGCTGAGGAACCACATTGCAGCATACATTTTACTTGTTGTGATGTTAGTCTCCCTTGAGCCTTGGAAAGGAGGAATGAGAAACATCTTAAGCAAATACATTTTCCCAGCAAGAAGAATATCTTTCCCCACCCCCACCCCCCAAAATTAGCAGTTTTCCTTGAGGAAGGCTAGTTCATGCAACCAATGAGGAACAAGCGTGCATTTTGGGCATGCATGCCCTAAAACAAGTTCCCAAACTTGGGTCTTTTGGACCACAACCCCCATCATTCCTAGCTAGCAGGACCACTGGTCAGGGACGATGAGAACTCTAGGCATGAAGAACATCTGTGGTCCTCCTGATGTTGTGAGACTCCAGCTCTCAGCAGCCCCCAGCCATGATAGTGACATCACCAGCATTGTCCAATAGGGACCTGCGCCAATCGTGCAACCACAGCCCAATGGGGGTTGCAGTCCAGCAGTACCAGGAGGGCGCT
This sequence comes from Podarcis filfolensis, assembly GCF_964270895.1. Lineage (NCBI taxonomy): Eukaryota > Metazoa > Chordata > Lepidosauria > Squamata > Lacertidae > Podarcis > Podarcis filfolensis. Next base: position 29,287,219 of record NC_139615.1, read on the forward strand.
GCTAGGTCCTCCATGCAGATGATCTGAGAAGTCCCTCTGCTAGCCTTGCAGAGGATTAGGCCCAACTACCTGTGAATCATTCATCGTTCATTCCTTTGTCAGGAAGCAACATGCCCTATTCCCCCCCCCCCTCTCTCTCTGGGGAGGCGTGTATCTTTTGTTTGCCTCAGCAACTTCTTTGCTCTGGACTTCACCCAGGGCTGGGGACGCCCCGGATCAACTGTGCTGAAACTTGCAAGCGAACTAATTGCAGGGATGGGCGAGGATTTCAAAGCTTCTTCTGCATACCTTCTCACCAAGCCGCACCCGCAGCACAGCTGGACTCTCAGAAATGCGGCAGTTGCTTAACGAGTGCGCCGTACCTTTCCGCGCCTATATTTTTATTGGGCGAGGGTGAGAAACACAGCCTGGGACACAGATGCGTGAGAACCAGAAGCAAACGGGCTCAGCCTCCTTCCCATGGTTCTCTCTAAGCCAGGGGTCCCCTGACTTCCTTTCTTTTTATCCCGAGAGGGGAGCAGGGAAGGAGCATTTGGGGATGGGAAATACCCATTTCACAGAAGGGGGAAATGGCAATGCTCAGAGAACTGCCCTACCTCCCAAAGAACGGGCAAAACATATATATAAACCCTAAAACAAAAAAGAGCAATAAAAAACAACCCTAAAAAAGAGCAGACAATGCTCCAAACAATCCCCCAGAACTAGAACAGAAACCTAACAACACATCCTAAATTTTATTTTATTTTTTTATGAATGAGACAGGCAGACAGCCTTGTCTGACCTGGTCTGAGGTTACCAGAGTGTCCACAGGTGCCACTTTGGGGAGCCCCTGACCGAAGGCAAGGAAGGTTGATGAGCAGCCTATAGGCCAGATTGGGCTCCACTACCATTTTGCCACCCCTCCACCCAACAATGTTGTTATTAATTAATTAATTAATCAACCAACCAACCACTTAATGCCAAAACAGGCTTCTAAGCAGTTTATAAAGTTGGGCATACCAGGTGTCACTTCTCCCCTGACAGCCATGGGAAGCAAGAGGTTACCTAGATCAGGGGTAGGCAACCTAAGGCCCGGGGGCCGGATCCGGCCCAATCGCCTTCTCAATCCGGCCCGCGGACAGTCTGGGAATCAGCGTGTTTTTACATTAATAGAATGTGTCCTTTTATTTAAAATGCATCTCTGGGTTATTTGTGGGGCATAAGAATTCATTCTTTTTCTTCCCCAAAATATAGTCTGGCCCCCCACAAGGTCTGAGGGACAGTGGACCGGCCCTGTGCTGAAAAAGATTGCTGACCCCTGGCCTAGATGGTGCTAGGGTTGCCATATTTCAAAAAGTCAAATTCCTGTGGAGCTTTTTTTGGGAACAAACAAAAAAAAGTGGAGTAGTTTCCACTACTTTTTCCATTGCATTGCCGTACATCTGTTTTTTCCCATGACATCCCCCCAACCCCCCATTTTCCCTGAAAACAAGGACATGTCAGGTTTTTTCCTGGCGTGTGGCAAGCCTACATGGTGCACCTTCTTCCAGGTGAGAAGTAGCACTTTGTGTTCTGCTTTTGACCTGGACTTGGGGCTGCTCCCTGAAGATTTTGCTTAAGAAGAAGCAGCCTGAGAGGAGTGCAAGAATGGGGCTGGGTGGGTGATAGTCTCACAGGGTGGCCTCCAGATCTCCAGCCTGAAGAACTTTGGCCTTCTCTGGTCTGGTGAGGTGGAAAGGGGAGATGAGGTCCCTTCATCTTTAAGAGCCCTCTCTTAAGATGAGATTTCATGGGGCCCTGGTAAAACAAAACAAAAAACCCTGCAGCTTCCAAAACGTTGTGTATACAAGAGACCTCTCGCCTTTGCACTTCATCATCTGGGAGACCCAGAAGAAGACTTTTTGGAGAAAGGAACTGAATGGGAGGAAAGAGGTTAAGTTAGCTTAATGTCAAATGGTGGGAAACATTCAAGATAAGACTATTGAGCATATCAATTGCACTCAATTGAGGTAGCCAGCAAAGGAAAGGAAGACACAGAAAATCCATTGTTTCTAAGCACAGGAAGATCTCATTCATCTAAGCCCAAAATGGTGGTGGTTTTGCCCAAGAAGGTGGTGGTTTTGCCCAGGAAAAATAAAATTGCAGGAGGAGATCAGAAAGGCAAGCCTTATGAAAGCCCCTCTTTGAGTTCCAGCAAGTCCTGCAAATGCATAACAAGAGAAACCAAAGATACATGGGTCTCACTGGGCCTCTTCCCAAATCTTTTGTTGGGCCACAATGCTGAGAGATGCCAGGAGCTGTGTGACTCACACTGCAAACCTGGGAACTTGGCAACAGCCCATGGAAACTCCCTCTCGCTCTTTGGGCCTGGGCGTGTTGGAAATACCGGATTTATGTATAGGCTAAGTAGGCTGAAGCCTAGGGCCTCTAAATCTAGGTGGCCTCGCCAGCCCTCCCGCTCCCCAGCAGGCAGTCTCCCCCTCCCAAAATTACAAACCCAAGACTTCATGTGAGGGCATGGCAACTCGGGCCTCTAAGTCTAGGGGGCCTCACCAGCCTGCCCTTTCCCCAGTGCCGCAGTCTCCCCTCTCCCAAAATTGTAAACCCAAGACTTCATGCAAGGGCAGGGCAACTCAGGCCCAGCAACTATTAGACTCAGGGCTAGCCAGTGGGGCCCAATTTGAAGCAGTGGGGTGCAACTTGATTTTTTTTTTGTAGGGCCCCAGTTCACAGCCAAAGTCTGCAAAATTTTATAGATATAAATAAAATCCATCTAAATTGCCCTGGTGCAGGGGCCCCCTTAGGAGCGGCCCACGGGGCCCAATTTGGCCCAATTGCTGCAATTGCCTTAAGGTCAGCCCTGATGAGACTGTGCAGGGGTTGAACTGACAAGCCCTGCACCTCCTAGGTCCCTGGTGTCACTATTCAGAGTACAGACTCAAGGACTTCTTATGGAAATAGGGGGGGGCACTTATTGGAAATCAGTTTTTCCAAACGAAGCATAGTTCATCTGTCACCAGTTCACTGTCATTGTTATCCTTATGGAGGTATCATGAGGGTGAATACGAAGATGCTGTAGAATAATCTTCACCAACCCGGTGCTGCCCCCGCCAGATTTTCCTGTCCTGCAGCTTCCATCATCCCTGACCACCGGCCATGCTGGCTGAGGCTGATGGGTTTGTAGTCCCAACAACTGTAGCTTGCCAAAGGTATAGAGAATTGCAGCACTGTGAGGTCAGTGCCCTTCACAAACTACGGTTTCCAAGATTCTCCTCTGCTACTAAAGATGCATAAGGACGCTTTGAACGTACGGAGTGGATTTCACCTAATTTAGATTGCAGAAAAGGGAGAGACTTAGCTCGGCTGTTGCAGAAACAACCAATGCCATCAGTGGCTTCTTGCACCTTCCTCCACCATCTTCCCACTCCAGTCTCAGCTTTCAGAGGCCCAAGCTGTCCATATTTCCCCTGCCTTCTCTGGACACTACCAAAAGCATGGTTCCTGGGGCAGAGGCTAGGCTGGTGCTTTCACAGAGCCCAGCACCCTCAGGCCTCAGCAGCATCGATCCTGACCCAATCTCATGGCTGTGGTGAAAGCAGCCAAAATCTGGGAAGCCTCTCGCCATTTTAAATTTCCCACAATGCCCCAGAGTAGCATTGCACCAGAGCAGTGTGGGAATTGCATATGGCGGGCAGCTTCCTAGACCAAGTGGCTTCTTCCAGGTAAATCCACAACTGCAGGGCCATACTGACTAGGGAACCACCTTGGTGAGGTGCCCACAAACATGGCAATCTTCCTCCCCCCCCCCAGCCTCCCCAGACCCCAGCCTCATTTTCCTGGCAAAACATGATCAGTCAACAGAGTTAGGCCACCCACAGCTCTTGCAAAAACATGCATGCTGCAATTTGCTTCCTTATATGGTTAAAAGCATGGCCTGTTCCCTCGAAGGGTGCGGCAGGCAGCTCAGGTTATGCAAACATTCCTCCCCACCTGCTTAGCCACCTTGGCAAGGCCTGAAAGGGGAGGAACGCCCTGGGCAGAGCCCCAGAATCGTCTCCAGAGAGAGCATCCAGCTCTTCCCATTAATCAGTGACTAAGCCAGGGCGTTGGCCAACAAGAAAACAGAAGCGTCAGCTGAAAACCAGTGGCTGCCTGTTTTCAGCTAAAATGCACTGCCCTCGTTTGGGAAAGTGACCTCCTGCTCTGGCAGTTGGTGAGAAAGGCTGCCTTGGCTTGCTTTGGCTACCAAAGGCTTGCTTTGCAGTTCTGACTTTGCCACATGAAACCTGGAGGTCACCAGGGCAGGCGGCTAGCTACCATTTTCTAGCCTGTACTGCTGCAAGTGAAAGCTCACATGACTGAATTCTCTCCCGCAGACCCTCCCCCTGCAAATAGAAAGCTAGCTTGCTGGGAATGGAATGTTGGGACCTTCCTCCCTAACTTGCTAGATTTCTAGGTCCGTGGATTTATCGAATGGTTTTGTTTTGTTCTTTTGTATGGAGGAGCAATCAAGTGAGGAACACCACCTCCATGAGAAGAAGGCCTCTTTCCTGCAGCCGTTCTTAGCTCCCATGGCTCCTCTCTTCTCTGAAGGTTGCTGAATCTCAAAACAGCATGCTGACTTGTTTTTTGTAAGTCTCATTAGAATCCGTTCTCAGTTGTGCCTCGGTGCACTACCAAGTGCCTGTGAAAATCTGTACCACCGCCAAATTGTGCCTCCCTTCCGTCCCATCCCTCCAGAAGGAAGAGCTCAAATTCTGGCTTGCCTCTCCTTCTCTGCGTCTTGCAGATTGTGGTGAGGGGAGAGAGCAGTGCTGCCCCACTTGTTCTGGGTAACGTTGAAACCCTTTCAGGGGTTGCGTCCCAGAATGCAGTGCAATGCAGATTCCAGAATGCAGTGCAGTGCAGAATCCAGAATGCAGTGTGATGCTGCTAGAGCTGGGACAGTTGCAGGCTCTTCTGGAAACATCTGGTGCAAGGTGCCATTTTGCAAAAGAGGACTGGTTCCCACTAGCCCACAAAGGACAACTGCCAAATGCCCAGTGACCCAACATAGATCATCCTCACAGTCCATGGTCTGCCGAGTGGCGTAGCGTGGAGGGTGCAGGGGGGGCCGGCCACACCGGGCGCAACATCTGGGGTTAGGGCAAATCCACGGGTTAGGGGGTGCAAATTACTTGCCTTGCCCCGGGTGCTGACAACCCACGCTACACCACTGGGTCTGCCTCCCTCTGCTCTGCAGATACCTTGGCTGGATGCATCTATTTTAATTATTTTGTTTTATTTTAATCCTGGCCACCACACCTTGTTGCCAGAAGGGCTATAATACATCAGCCTGGCCCCGATCCCTATGACTGGGGCTTCCTACCTCCCATTCCAGGGGGCAGAATCGCCCTCTCCTTGAGAAAGAAGTAAAGGTGCTGCCCTGCTAAGGAGAAGAAGAAGGGTCATAGCTCGGTGGTAGAGCATCTGTTTTGCAGGCAGGAGGTCCCAGGTCCAGCCCCCAGGATCTGGGACTGTCCCTTGCCTGAAACCCTGGAGAGCAAGTGCTCTTCAACCTAGGGTCCCCAGATGTTGTCCAACCACAACTTCCCAACCCCTGGCTATGAGCTGGCTGAAGACCATGGGAGTCCACCAACACCAGGAGGCCAGGGTCAAAGGGCCCTGGTGCAGGGAACACTGAACTAGAAGGGCCAATGGCCTGGCTCAGTGTAAGCCAACTTCCCACATTCCTAAATTTATGAAATGGTCAGCCGAACCCTTTCCATATCTCAGCCTCGGCATCTGCTAATGAGGAAGCCTCTCAGCAGCTTCTCTTTGCCAGGGTTGGGGTTGTCTCCTGCAACGCCCTACTCAGAGGAGAACCACTGAAATTAATGGGCACAGCTCAGATAGGTCCATTAACACCAACTGGTCCTCCTTCTCTCTCTGAGGAGAAGGGAAAGAGGAACGAGGCCAAAAGGACTTTCCAAGCTCTTTTCGCCCCTCCGGACAAACAGGCTGGAATAAGCAAAACATGGTCGTGCAAATGACTGGACTTTTTTTTTGCCTCCTCTTTTTTCGCCTTTGCTCCAGTTTGGCATGATCCAGGCAGAAACAAAGGGTGTCTGCCTTAACATGCAAGATGAGTTGAGTTCTTCGCCATTCCTGCAGGGCCTGGCTGCCAAGGAGGAAGGGAAGAAAACTTGGCTCCCACCCACACAGCATTTTCCCCCCTCAGGGGCAAATAGTGGCAGCCTGCCAGACACTCCCTTTTTGCGAGCTCTTGTGTGTGCAAACACCAGTCCCGCCCGGCGTCTGAGGAGAAATGCGCGCAGCTCACCAAGAGTCCGCTGAGGAAGGCTTTGCGGCCTGTTTTTTCCTCCCACCCCGTGTTTTTCATAGATAGCACTTGATGTCCCTGGTGTGAAATGGTATTGTGGGCTTTGTTAAGGAATTTTGGAAATGAAAACTAAGAGCATAATAACACTAAAAGGGCCTGCTAGATTGGGCCTAGTCCAACATCCTGTTGTCACCGTGGCCAACCAATGAAAACCCAAAAGCAGGAGCCGAGCGCAAGAACACTCTGCTCATGTTCAGAAGCACCACTGCCTCAGGCCGCAAATCAATCCTCGTATTGTGGGAATAATCTGCTCCAACTGCGCAGCTAGCTGATACGGACAGCAAACCAAGCTAAAATTGCAACTTTGCTTTAACACTGCCATGGTGTTGCAAATGCAAATAGGATCATGCTTCTGTAACCAATGGAAATGTGCATATGTGCTGATGGTGCCTCATGTTGCTTATGCATAGTCATAACATGTGCTGTTCTCATGAAACTTTTGCAGACGAAATTGAGCTTTTGTGCCTTTGCGTGGTGCGCAGAATCTTGGGAGTGTTAACTCTCTGTGCCTCTTTATCGCTTAAGCTTGAAATAAACTTTTCCCCCCCTATCTTTCTACCCCTGGCAGAGATTTTATTGGCTTTTGAGTCAGCCCACTACACAGCAAGGGGCAGCAAGCAAGCAGGGTGGGTGAGTTGCTTTGTGTTTCCTGGGGCCTACACAACTAGGGTTGCCAGGTCAGCAGCATGCCAGATACTTTAAGATTTCAGGGCCCAAACCTGAGAGCTAGGGGGAGCCCCTGGTGATGTCATGGGATGGACCCCGGAGGCTGAGAGGGGAGCAGAGGAGGGCAGACAAACAGACACACTCTCCCAAGTGTCTGTGCCATAGTTTGCAGCCGTCTCCTGCCAGGGTGAAGCTTGCGAGCCTTCCTAATAATTTTGTCGTTATGATTAAAGGCCCTATCTCTGGCCTGGAGACCCACCTGCCACTCATCCACTTCAGGTCAAGCCCAGAGGCCTGGCAACCCTCTACATGATACTGCCATTCAGTCTGCTGCTGCAATCAGCCGTCTGATTTCTGGCTTCTCCAGGTTTTGGAGGGGCAACAGGAAGCCAGCCTGAAGAAGCACGCAGAGCCCAAGGTTGACCAAGAGCTTCCTGTGTCCATCACAGTGAACCAGCTGTAAAGTGTGAGATTTCCACAGCATCCGAGGAGCAGCTGACTCCCAGGACTTCCAGAGAGGAGGGTGACCAGATTGCATGCTTTGCATCTGAAAGTTTCATATGTGGTCTGGGCTGTGTTTCCCTTGCCTCCCTGCTGCAGAAATTTGGGGAGGGCCATAACTCAGTGGAAGAGCATCTGCTTTGAATACAGAAGGTTCCAGGTTCAATCCCCAGCATCTCCAGGTCAGGCAGAAAATGCCCTACCTGGCTGAAACCCTGGAGAACCACTGCCAATCGCCATAAAGACAATTCTCAGCTCAATGGCCTGACTCAGTATAGGGCAGCTTTCTATGAGGCCACATCCACACCCTGCATTTAAATTGCACCTAATGCACATGGCTTCCTCCATAGAATTCTGGGAATTGTAGTTTGTTGGGGGCACTGTGGGAGTAAACTACACTTCCCAGGATCCTTGCAGGCATCCTAGGGATTCTGCTTCCATAGGGAATAAATGGGGACGGCAGCAACAATCTATAGGAAAAGCTAGAAGGGCTGTGACTCAGTGGCACACCATCTGCTTTGCATACAGAAGATCCCAAATTCAGCCCCCATGACAGTCTCGCTCTGCAGTTCTGATTTACTCAATGGCATTTCCGAGTTGCAGTTTAGGCCCTCCGTCCGTTGTTTTCCTGAGCAACTGGAGGCTCCCTGGCATCTGCAAATGGCTGGCTCTGAGAGGGCGGGCAAGCAGCGCCAGGCCGGGCTCTGCAAACACTCTTGGCGCTTTCCTAGCAATCGGTCCAATGCCAAAGCTTTGACTCAGAGGCACCGGCTGCCAATTAAAATATTGACTCAGAGATGCAGAGAGTGCCCCAGCTCTTCGTCACCCATCTCAGGTGCAAGAACCTTGTCTCTGCCGCCAATTTAGCAAGAACGGCCACCATCACCTTCCTCCTGGCAATGGCCTCCAACCTCCTCCTTGACCTTTGTGTCCAGGATCCTCAGCAGAAAGCTGTATAGAGCAGGGAACACACCAGGCTTGCAGCCAAAGCTCCTTTGTAACCAAATACGAAACTGGGAGAAGGTTGTGGCTCGGTGGACGGACCGCCAGCAGTGCAGAAGGTTCTCGGTTCCATCCCCAGCATCTCCAGGTAGGACTGGGAGAGAGACCTCCAGTCTGAAACCCTGGAGAGCTGCTGCCAGTCAGTGTTGACAATACTGATCTAGATAGAGCAATGTTCTTTGGACTTGCTATAAAGCAGCACCCAACATTCCTATGTTCACAGCTTGGGTCAGCTCTGGGAAACGTCACACGTTTCTATGTGCCTTAAGAGTAGCCAAAGGAAACCCACTGCCATGCTTACTTTGCAAAGAGAACCCAAGACAGACGCTCCAAGTGTCCCTGCTTTCCAGGGACATCCCTGATTTAGAGAAGCCGTCCCGGTTTCTGATTTGATCCTGGAATGTCCCGCTTTTCCTTAGGACATCCCTATTTTCATTGGAGAAAAGTTGGAGCAGATGGAGTTATCTGACCCCCGAACCATCTGAAGGCAGTCCTGTATTAGGAAGATTTTTAAAAAATGTTTAATGTTTTATACAGTATTGAGTCAGTAGCTCATGTGCTTCTGGTTTGCACTCTTTATAAAGATTTGAGGAGTGAGGTTATTACCCCTCTATTATTGTCCATTCCAGGTCGCTCAACCATTGCTACTGTTTCCTTTCTTTTAGCAGATCAAGATGATCAGGTGACAGCAAAAACTGCAAGGTTTTTAGCAGGGCCAATTAGAATAAGATTTGTTATTTGATTATGGATGTAAACCCCCCCCCCAAATGTATTTTCTATAGTTAAGTTTTTACCTCTTATCTTCAGTACATTTTATTTCATTTTATTGCTATGGCTAGTGACTGATGCAAATAAAGATTCTTCTGATTCTTTAATGTTTTATCATGTTTTTTATAAATGTTGCAAGCTGCCCAGAGTGGTGGGGGCAACCCAGTAAGATGTGTGGGGTATAAATAGCGAAATTATCCTTATGGAATAGGACGTCCCTATTTTCATCGGAGAAGTGTTGGAGGGTATGTCAAGATGATCAGAGGCAGCAGAAACCAGCTGTGGGTTTGAGGGAGCCCTCACCAAAGTGCCTTCTAGTGAGCCCCTTCCCACATGGCTGAGCCTAACATGGCAGCGGCAGGCAGCAAAGCGACAGCCGCTCTCCAATCAGCAGCAGGCAGCTCGGCCTGGGAGCTGCCATTTTCATTTCCCACAATGCCTGCAGTGATGTGACTGTGGAGCCACCGTGGGGAATTAAAATTGTGATTCCTGGACCCAGCTGCCTGAGTCTACTAAGAGCGTGGAGAAGAGGGGCACCTCATCTGTTCAGAGTGCCTTGTTGGAGAGTGAATTAAAGTGCCCTTGCAGCTGCCTGGCCCTAGCAAGTGCTGGTACATGAGAGAGAGAGAGCAGAGGAGATTTCCATTTTCATTCTTCTCTCCTTGCAGGCAAAGAGTGCGTCTTTCGCAGGGACCTCCTGGATCCTGCAACTGCCCAGCCAGAACTAACCAGGTCTCAGTAGGGGCTGGGCTGGTTTCAGGAAGAGGACATGTCTGAAGCACCAATAAAGCGACTCAGGATCGGAAGTCCTGTCTGTTTTAACTTGCTTTTTATCATTTAAAAAACAGCTGGGGGGAGTGGCCTCCCAAATTGGATCTTCCCTTCCCCCTCTGTGCGGTTCCGTTGCAGAAGGTAAATCCTTGGGGGAAAGAGGGTGAGATTTAGGGGAGAGGGTGCGATGCAACGCGAGTTCCCCCAACAGCTGCTTTGAAAAGGAATTATTAGACCATTGACTGGTCTTGTTTGGCTCCGAGAAAGTCTGCTCGCTTGAGTCCCGTAGGTGTAGCTTATTAGATGCATTCCTTGTCCTATTGCACCCCTAGATGGTGAGCTGTCCATGGTACAGCCTGGTTTCCATCGGCACTTCCCCCCACCCTCCTTAACATGCAGGCTGCACTGACATCTGGTGGCCACACATAGAACAGCACCCGACGACTCTATCGCGGATTGTATTTTTATTTCTTTTTTTTCTCCGGGAAGTTTTTGAACTTCTAGATGCTTTAAGAACACTGAACGTGGAACAGACTCAGAATGGGTCATCTAGCAGTGCAGTGACTTCCAACGGGGGTCATGTTCTTGCCTATAAAAAGCTCATGCTGCAGGAATCGTGCAACTTTTTAGACTTTTCGTTGCTTCCACCCACCCCCACCCAAAGAGAAACTTTTTAAAAACCAAACCATTCTTCCATCTACCCCGTTGAAAGAACAGCTGTTTCAAGCCAAGAATGTTGCAAAGAAACTACCTTTAACCCTTGCAAGTCTGTGCAGCAGCAAAGTGCAGTGCAGACTCCATTGTTATATCCCAGTTGGTGGGTGAGGAATCTTTGGTCGACCTGATGTTGCTGAACTACAACTCCCATCATCCCTGGCCTTTGACTAACTTTCTGGCGGGAGTTGTAGTTCAGGTCCCTCTGCACCTGCTAGAGACACTCTCAATTACCTAGAGATTGAGCGGGTTCCTAGGATGGATTTTGGAGCTTCTACTGCCACCTGGTGGCAAGAAGAGTATATGGCCAAGGATGGTCGGAATTACATTGGGGTTTGCCTATGACGCACAGGGAGCCGAGGTGCTGATCTCAGATGTCTGCGGCGCATCATAGTTCAACAACTACTCCCTGACCTACAGTAACTGAGGGCCAAGCCAGATGCCACAAGACTATTAATCGCATGACTGCTCAGTTCACATATAGTGGGGGCAGGGAGGGGAGAATCTTTCTCCCTTCCCAGTTCTGATTTTTATTCATTTATAGTTGGAGAAAAAACATAAACAGCTCCATCTAAAGCTCAAAAACAACAATGTGGTATATCAATTAAAAATACAGATAAAATCCGTGACTCTTTAAAATAGCTATATAAATTATGTGTCTGGATAGGCTTGCTGAAATAAACTTTTTTGTGGGCCTCTAAAATATTATAGCAAGGGTGCCTGCCTAACATTAATATCTGGTATCACTGCAGAGAAGGTTCCCCATGCTCTGTCAAAGTAAGTCCATCCACTACAAACTTTATATGTGAATGGCATGGGAAGTGTGTAATGGAACCGTTCTGTCACTGTCAACAGTGTGACGCCGCAGCAAAAACAGCTAATACTATTCTCTAGGCTGCATCAACAGAAGTGTCCTGATCAAGCGAGGTAATAGCGCCACTCTATTCTACTTTGGTCAGACCATACATGAAATACTGTGTTCAGTTCTGGGCACCACAATTTAAGAAGGATACAGTGGTACCTCGGGTTACACACACTTCAGGTTACAGACACTTCAGGTTACAGACTCCGCTAACCCAGAAATAGTACCTCGGGTTAAGAACTTTGCTTCAGGATGAGAACAGAAATCGTGCAGCGGCAGCACAGCGGCAACAGGAGGCCCCATTAGCTAAAGTGGTGCTTCAGGTAAAGAACAGGTTTCAGGTTAAGAACAGATCTCCAGAACAAATTAAGTACTTAACCCGAGCTACCACTGTATTGACAAGCTGGAACGTGTGCAGAGGAGGGCAACCAAGATGAGCAAGGGTCTGGAAACCAAGCCTTATGAGGAACAGTTGAGAGAATTGGGTATGTTTAGCCTGGGAACGAGGAAACTGAGAGGAGACATGAGAGCCATGTTCAAATATCTGAAGGGCTGCCACGTGGAAGATGGAACAAGTTTGTTTCTCCTGTTCCAATGGATTCAAATCCCAAGAAAGGAGATTTCGACTAAACATCACGAATAACTTTCTGATGGTAAGAGCTGTTCAAGGGCGAAATGGGCTGCCTCAGAAGGTGATGGACTCTCCTTCACTGGAAGTTTTTTAAACAGAGGTTTGATGATCTTCTGGCGGAGATTCTTTAGGTGCGATTCCTGCAACGCAGGGGCTGGACTAGATGACCCTCGGGACCCTCTCAACTCTACAATCTCACGATCCCTAAATCAGATTTTAAAGCAAGTTACCACATGGAATAGGACCAGCAAGTCTGGTGTTCTCTCCTGATTGTTGGACTCCTACTAGCCCCAGACAGCGTCACCAATGCTCAGAGATGATGGGAGGTGAAGTCCAAACATTATTTTTGCCCAGGGAATATAGAAACCTGTCAGACCATTAGTTCATCCAGCCCAGCATTGTTTACACTGATTGGCAGCAGCTTCTGGCAGGAGTCTCTCCCAGCCCAACCTGGAAATGTCAGGAATTGAACCCGGGACATTCTGGGTGCAAAGTAGATGCCCGACAATGGACCTACAGTCCTTCCCCTGTGATGTTGATGGAAGAAAGGTAGTCAGGTGGGAAACACCAGAAGGTGCCTCATTCCAAGTCAGGCCTGTGGCCTATTGAGCTCAGTATTGTCAACACGGACTGATAGCAGGGTTTCAAGTCAGAAGCCCCTCCCACCTCCCTACCTGGAGATGTCAGGAATTGAACCTCTGCAAAGACCATGTGCTCCATCATCAAGGCTCAGTCCCCAACCCCCAGATAAAAACATAGCAGTGGAATATAATGGAGGAGACAGGACCAGAGAGCTGGGAAGTCAAAAGGGCCAAAGAATGACCCAGGAAGAAGAAGAAGACGAAGAAGAAGAAGAAGAGTTTGGATTTGATATCTCGCTTTATCACTACCCGAAGGAGTCTCAAAGCAGCTAACAATCTCCTTTCCCTTCCTCCCCCACAACAAACGCTCTGTGAGGTAAGTGGGGCTGAGAGACTTCAGAGAAGTGTGACTGGCCCAAGGTCACCCAGCAGCTGCATGTGGAGGAGCGGAGACGCGAACCCGGTTCACCAGATTATGAGTCCACCACTCTTAACCACTACACCACACTGGCTGTGCAGGTAAAGGAGAAAATGTCACATGTTGACTTGAAGGCCCTCCCCCAAACCCCATCTCAGAAACCACAGCAAAGCAGGTCCTTCAGCAGAAGCGAAAGACTCATTTTATTTGAAGACAGAAGTCTAGGCTTGTATATAATCAGCTCGGCAGAAAAAGTCATGCAGAATCGTGGCCCCAGCGCCACCCGCCACCATCACCCGTCTTCTGCCAGCCCTTTCTGTGGCCAAGATAGCCTCGTTCAGAGCTGGTGCTCCACCTCCTCCACCCGGGAAGAGACCACCTTGCCATCCACCAGCTCTTCAATGAGAGTCTTCACCCGGCGGCTCGAGCAGGGCTCTGTAAGGATGGGAAGAACAGCCAAGTTAAGTTTTTCTCATTTTTTCAGCCTTAAGTCTAGTTCTGAAAGACCTACATTGGCTCCCAGTACGTTTCCGGGCACAATTCAAAGTGTTGGCGCTGACCTTCAAAGCCCTAAATGGCCTCGGCCCGGTATACTGAAGGAGCGTCTCCATCCCCATCGTTCAGCCCAGACACAGAGGTCCAACGCCAAGGGCCTTCTGGCGGTTCCCTCACTGCGAGATGTGAGTTTACAGGGAACCAGGCAGAGAGCCTTCTCAGTAGTGGCGCCCGCCCTGTGGAACGCCCTCCCATCAGATATCAAAGAAATAAACAACTATCTGACTTTTAGAAGACATCTGAAGGCAGCCCTCTTTAGGGAAGTTTTTAATGTTTGATGTTTTATCATGTTTTAAATATTCTGTTGGGAGCTGCCTAGAGTGGCTGGAGAAACCCAGTCAGATGGGCAGGGTATAAATAATGAGTTGTTGTTGTTGTTCACATTGCCATGTCAAATTGCAGGGGAATATTTTTCTTTTCTTTTTTAAGTCCTCATGAAAACTCATCAGCATTTTAGTGTGAATTCCTCCAGCCATCTGCACATTTGTATGCAATTTTGGCTAATGCACAAATTTATTTATTTTCCTCTGATCAGTGCATCGGCGTGTGCTATTTCCACTGCAGTGTGCATTTCTGTCCATGCGTCACCCTGGCAGATGCGTCTTCTGACACATCGCTTGGCTGGAGAGCTGCGATGCAAAATCCAGAGAAGTGTGTGCACTGAAGCTATTGAGAGACCTGTCCCTTTGGCTCATGTTCCAAGTCAGGCTGTCTTTAGAGTCTGGAAAGATTCCCCACCCCCCAACACACACACACACAACCCCAGGACAAACTGCTTAGATAATGCCTGATGGCTTGTTGTTGTTTTTCTCTTCTCCTTCCACAGACGTGTGGCTTGACTCCCTTGCTCAAACCGTTGTGCTGCCGTACTCCTGATCTCAGCTTGGGTCCTAGACCAGTGTTTCCCAACCTTGGGCCTCCAGCTGTTTTTGGACTACAACTCCCATCATCCCTAGCTAGCAAGACCAGTGGTCAGGGATGATGGGAATTGTAGTTCAAAAACAGCTGGAGGCCCAAGGTTGGGAAACATTGTCCTAGACTGTGTAACTGCAAGGGGCTGACAGAAGGAAACGGCTGCCTTTTAAGGTTGGCTGTATAACATGGTCTTCCCGCATCTTCCAGGTATGATGCTCATATGATGCTCATAGGCAAGACCAGGTTGGTAGAGATTGCACTGCCATCCTATTTGGAGTGGGGACACGCTGCCCCCTGGTGGACAGACAGTGTTGCAAAAACACTGACTACTATGATCTGATTCATTCCAGGCCGATTTATTTATATTGTGCAGGGAAATCACCATACACTGATTTCATCAATGGGCTTTAGGTGTGCCGTGTGTTTTACTCCAGACCAAAGACTAGGGCTGCATTCCTAGCCCCGTTTAAATGGGAGTAAGTCCCGCTGAATTCATTTGTGAAAGATATGCTGTCCTGGTTTGCAGTTTCTATGTATGCAAAGATATGCAGGTTTTCCTAATGGGCAGCCCTAAAAGCCAAGTTTTTCTGCTTACCTGGGGTAGGCGGTGGCTCAGGCTCTGACCTAAAGGGAGCAGAAAAGAACACTGGGTCAGTTAAAAGAGGCTAGTTTCCCCTAAAGATCTTTTGCACTTCTTCCAACCCTGGAGTTCTCCCGAACCTGCTGCTACCTCCCTCTTGCATGGGGGGGGGCTCCTGTTTCGGCGACATAAAGATCCACCCTCACCCCTGAACTTCAGAAACAGAAGGAATGATGACCAGCAAGTCCAGGGAGACGGACCCTTGTTTTTGTTCCCCACCCCCATATCCTCATACCCTTCCAGGAGGTGCCGATAGGTAGCAATCTCCTGCTCCAGCCTGTTCTTGATGTCCATCAGTCGCTTGTAGTCCTCCGCTTGGTTCTGGGCATCAGATCTGAGCTGGAACAACTCGGCCTCCCTGGCGCTCACCAGATCACGCAGGCGCGAGATCTCTATCCCGTAGCGGGATTCGGTCTCAGCCAGGGAACCTTCCAGGGCCACTTTCTGGAAACAGAGAAGGAAGTTGCTTTGTGAAAGTCCCAAGCAGATGGCCTTTTGTTGTCTCAATTATATATCCTGTCTTTCCTGCAAGGCGCTCAGGGCTTGAGAGCACCACAGCACCCCAACCGATCTCTGGTGTCCAAAGTTGTAGGGACACATGAATGGTTGCACACTCCCATCATGCTTACAAGGGAACATGTGACGGACGACTCTCCTTCTCCGAAACCAAATCACTTCCCCAAAGTTGCCTAAATTCTGTGCCAAGGCACCTTCTGGGACCCGTATACATTGTGCGAATTGAATTATGTGTCCCCTAGCCATGGGGACAGGCTGTCAAGGACTGGGCTGAAGAGGAGGAAGAATGGTGAGGGGTCTCCTCACCCCCTTCTCCTGTAGGTTCCAGAGAGGAGGAAGGCAGTGTTGATTTACAGGAGGGCTTGGAGGGAGATAACAGCTCAGAGATAGGTGAACAGCAGAGTTAGGCAGAGTTAGGAGAAGGTGGAGGGGAGACAGAGCAGCTAACTGACACGTCTCTGGACAACATAACCGACCCCCCCCCCTTTTCCCAAAAAAGTGGAGTTCATTAATGGTGTAAGACCGAGAGACAATTGTCCACGGACGGACACCATAGAAGCAGGTGTTGTCGCTAGAGGGGGAAGGGGGAGGAGCTCAGTGTGAGCAACTCCATTATGGAGGAATGACCGAATTCCTTGTCTTTGGCGTGATGACTGAATAAATCATACATAAGAACTTTCTTGTTTCCTCCCTGCCTCTTGGTGCCATCAGCAGGGAGGGAGAGGATTCCTCAAGCCTGACACAGACTAAGAGATATGCAGTGTGCTGGAGTTCTGTCTCTCTCTCCTAACTGGGAACTCTGTTCAATGCACACATTCACACACCCAGATTGCACATAGACAGTCGAGGCTGTGGTAGCAGACTTAAGGGCCAGAACTTGATTTTGCGTTAGTTTAAAAAAAAGAGGAAGCGAAAACAGAGATTTCCAAATTCATTGGCCAACATGAGCAACCACGAAATCCACTCTGGCAATGCTTTCCAATGCGCAGCCTCTGGGCAGCATGGGAAAGTGGCTGGTACTGACCATGCTGCGGAGAGACTGCAGCTCAATCTCCAAGGCCTGAGCCAGGCGCCTGAGCTCCGTGATCTTCTGCTGAGCTGCCTGCAGAGCTTCGTGGCTGACAGCAACCTCCTGGTTGAGTGCATCCATCTGCAAGACAGAAGAAGACCTTGTTTCTGGTGCAACCTCCCTGCATCCTCTTCCAGCCGGACAGCTTAGGTAGAAGGGCCTTATGTGTTTTTTTTAATCAAATCAAAATTCTGCATCAATGTTAATTCAGCGTATTTTTTTAAAATGGCAGAGTAATTCAGCATTCCGAGCCAACCCATCTCCCCAAGCTTCCTCACACTAAACAGACAATGCAAATTAAATGCATTTGTATGTGTTTGTTTCTCTGTAATTTTGCTCCCAGGGAACAATGGAGGAAACCGAATGCAAAGCGCTTAAACTTATGTTATTCATCAATTCTGTCTGCCCTTCCTTCCTTTGGCATCAGAGATTTTGCAAAACAGTGGGCACTGCCCAAACATTCTTAAGCTTAAACTCAATAAGGACCAGAAACTTTGGGAGGCGTAGGAAGGAGGGGGAAGTTATCTGAATACTCAGCATTCGAATATGTAAATGTCAAAGCACAGAAAAGGAAGCTGGAGCTGGAGCAGACTTCAGCACATGACGTTGCTACTCTTATCTTCCAGAAATGGAAACAGATCCTGAATCAGATCTGAAGTTTGTGGAATCACAAGGTCTTGCCATTCCTGCCAGGAGAAGCCCACTCTGAACTTCATCCCTAAAAGCTGCACGGAAAGAAAACAAGATGTTCTTGCCAGCTAGATTTCTGGAAGGGAAAAGTATGCCGTGTTGTTTTGGAACAGAACTACACTTCCTTAAGGTAACGGTAAAAGGTAAAGGGACCCCTGACCATTAGGTCCAGTCGTGGCTGACTCTGGGGTTGCGGCGCTCATCTCGCTTTATTGGCCGAGGGAGCCAGCGTACAGCTTCCAGGTCATGTGGCCAGCATGACTAAGCCACTTCTGGCGAGCCAGAGCAGCACACGGAAACGCCATTTACCTTCCCGCCGAAGCGGTACCTATTTATCTACTTGCACTTTGACGTGCTTTCGAACTGCTAGGTTGGCAGGAGCAGGGACCGAGCAATGGGAGCTCACCCCGTCACGGGGATTCGAACCGCCGACCTTCTGATCGGCAAGTCCTAGGCTCTGTGGTTTAACCCACAGCGCCACCCGCATCCCAACACTTCCTTAAAAAGGATGCTAAACCCATGCCTTCCTTGGCCAATAGTCATGGATGATAGGGGCTGTTGCTCAGCAACATCCAGAGGGCACCAGGTTGGCATAGGCTGAATATTTACGTGCAAATGCATCCCATTAGCAAGCCGCCACCTCCACCACCTTTTGCCCCTGAGCCGTTTGACCATCTCTCCTCGCCGAGCCTCTCCTAACCTGGGACTTGTGCAATGCCTCGGCTTCCCGGCGGTTCTTCTCCGTGACGTCCTCATACTGGTCTCGGATCTCAGCCAGCACTTTCTGCAGGTCGGCGCCAGGCATGGAGTCCACTTCCACGTTGACGGTGCCCCCCAGCCTCCCCTGGAGAGAGGTCACCTCCTGTGGGGCAAGAAGAGAGGCGAGTAGGCACATCCGTGGGGAACCAGCCAGAAGCCAGGAAGGGCTGTGAGTCTTGAAGGCTGCTCCCTGCAAGGCCCTTTCCACCTGGCCTAGGGGGCGAGGCCCACACTCACCAGCTCTACCAAAGAGGCTCCTGGTGAGACCAGAGGGACGTTGCCATGCCTGACAACAAACCCTAACTGATTCTTTTGCCCCATCTTTTTGTGCCTGCCAAACAGCCGTGTCTTGCTTATGATAATATTCTATTCTCTTGTTAATTATGCTGTTTTCAACGTGCAGTTTATATTTGACTTCACTTAGCAATGTCATTGTGTGTGTTTTTTGAAATGTTTAAGTTTTTTGTGTTAAATTTGTTTGTGCTAAATATGTATTCTGCAGTTGACCTCCTTTGTAATGTTTTATTTTGAAATCTTTAAGATAATATTCTAGTCTTCTGTTAATTATGTTGTTTTGACTGTATACTCTATATTAGACTTTCTTCGGTTTGTTTTATTGATCTTTTAATATGCTGTAAACTGCTTTGAGATTTTTCTTAAAAATATAAAGCGGTATAGAAAATAAATAAATAAGGGCAGAGACTCAGAGGGAGCAAAGGTGAAATCTGCATCCATTGCTTTCTCCGCTGTTGCCTCTGGCTTCAACCACCGCTGGCATGCGGCTCTCAGAATAGTTGAAAAAGCTTCCTGCCGCTCGTGTGAAGGCCCTGTTGTTCCTGAGTCCCTACGCCCACCCAGCTCTCACCTCCTTGTGGTTCCTCTTGAGGTAGTCCAGTTCCTCTTGGAGGTTGTCCACTTGCACCTGCAAGGTAGCCCGGCTGGTGTTGAGTTCCTCCAGGGCCTTGCGCAGCCCACCGAAGTCCCCCTCCACGGACTGCCGTATGGCCGCCTCTGTTTCCAACCTGAAATGGGCAAATAGGGTCTGTGCAGCATTTTTCCAGCCAAGGCTCTGCAAAACCACATAACTGAGGGTGTACTGGGACAATGCTTGAGGTTGGAAGCTGCCCAGAGTGGCTGGGGAAATCCAGCCAGATTGGGAGGGGTATTAATAAATTATTATTATTATTATTATTATTATTATTATTATTATTAGCCCCTAATCTCAGACCCTCCAAGTGTCCCTATTTTCCAGGGACAGTCCTGAATTTTCAGAAACTGTCCCAGTTTCTGATTTGATCCTGGAATGTCCCGCTTTTCCTTAGGACGTCCCTATTTTCATCGGATAAATTTTGGAGGGGATGGAGTTATGCGACCCCCGAGCCAAGGAGATAAGTAACCATACAACCTCCCTAAATCCCTAGATCTGGAGCGGCCCTAAATCTGCTGTTCAGCCTTAACCTACAGCAACGTGGATCATCTTTCTTTTTCCCCCGATGGTGACTTTTCAGCATCTTGAAGTTTTTATTAAGCTGGATAAATTGCTATAGAATAAGGAAAATTCTAACAAGGAAAACCTCTTTTTAACTTGTGCCTCTATGGCAGCAGATCCTTCCCATCTTCCAAGGCCCAGGGCCGATATATGTCATCAGCTGGGTGGTTGACCCTACGGGGATGTGGGGTAAACAGTGCAGCCAATTTGTTTCATTTCTTATTATTTTTACTCCCAGGCCAGTTGCCAGAATTTTTCCTGTGAAAGCCTGGATTTAATCCCTGCATCTCTGGGTGCCGGCAAAGGCACTGGGGCCGTTAAAAAAAACACGTTGCAGGCCACCCTCCTTTTAAAAGGAATAATACTGTGTATAAGATGTCAAAGAGGTGTAACAGATGTCAAAAAGAAAAATAACTACCAAACTTTTAGAAGACATCTGAAGGCATGTTCCCTGTTTAGGGAAGCTTTTAATGTTTAATAGGTTATTTTATTTTAGTGTTTTGTTGGAAGCCGCCCGGAGTGGGCAGGGTATAAATAATAAATTACTATTATTATTATTATTATTATTATTATTATTATTATTATTATTATTATCATCATCATCATCATCATCATCATCATCAACCTTTTGGAGTTCATGGCTCCCTTGACCAACTGCATTATTTCTGTGGCACCCCTGTGGAACTCAGGAGCCCAGTTATGTCACCCCTTGCCTGCAGAGCTGGTAGCCTCTCAACCCTTTCTTGAACACCCTCCCTTGTGGAGTGTTCTCTCAGCCTCCTCTCCTCTCCCCTCCCCTTGGGAGTCCTCTGGACAGCCACAGCTGCCGCCTCTGGTCTCTGAACTGCCCCGCCCCAAAAAGAGATGCCTCCTCACACTGCCCCACAGCAGCTGAGAAACGCACCCTGGCCAGCCCCAGAGACACCATTCGCCTGGGGAGCTTGTAGCCAGGGCTGCTGCAACCAACAGCTGTGCAAGCCTTTGGGAGACAGAGACGCTGTATATGCATGATGTGTATCCAAACAATTTAACTCCTGTGTTGCAAACAATAGTCAGTAATAACCAAACCAACACGATGACCAAATACAATGATCCGATATCAATATACACTCTTTCTATAATATGAAATACAGTATATTTTGCTCTATAAGACTCACATTTTCCCTCCTAAAAAGTAAGGGGAAATGTGTGTGCGTCTTATGGAGTGAATGCAGGCTGCGCAGCTATCACAGAAGCCAGAACAGCAAGAGGGATTGCTGCTTTCACTGTGCAGCGATCCCTCTTGCTGTTCTGGCTTCTGAGATTCAGATTTTTTTTTTCTTGTTTTCCTCCTCCAAAAACTAGGTGTGTCTTGTGGTCTGGTGCGTCTTATAGAGCGAAAAATACGGTATATGAAATTGCATGAACAGAAAACTTACGAATCTCTGAAAGTCACAAAATATGCACTCTTGATGGATTCTCTTGAAAACATAAAACCAAATAAACTTATAAAGTCTTATAAGTCTCTGAAAGTCTTTGAAGACAATGCAAGTCTCTGAAAGAAGCAATGTATCAGATTCTTATCTGGGGAAAACAGGCTGTAAAGCTTTGTTTATGGCATCCAACGCCGCCGAAGTAGTTCGCAAACAGACATTGTGAACAGTGATCCTGGATATACCCACTGTTTCGTGGACTTCTTCTTCAGCACAGCAGGAGGATACAGAAATGCTTCAGAAACCCATCTATATGGCGAATGGAATTGTATAACAACAATTGCTATGGAGCAGTGGTCATAAAGTTATGTTACGTTGCTTCTTTCAGAGACTTGTATAGTCTTCAGAGACTTTCAGAGACTTCTAAGACTTATGTTTATTTGGTTTTATGTTTTCAAGAGAATCCATTAAGAGTGCATATTCTGTGGCTTTCAGAGATTCATAAGTTTTCTGTTTATGCGATTTCATGTATTTCATATTATATAAAGAGTGTACAGTGGTACCTCGGGTTAAGTACTTAATTCGTTCCGGAGGTCCGTTCTTAACCTGAAACTGTTCTTAACCTGAAGCACCACTTTAGCTAATGGGGCCTCCTGCTGCCACCGTGCCGCCAGAGCACGATTTCTGTTCTCATCCTGAAGCAAAGTTCTTAACCTGAAGCACTTTTTCTGGGTTAGCAGAGTCTGTAACCTGAAGCGTATGTAACCTGAGGTACCACTGTATATTGATATCGTATCATTGTATTTGGTCATCGTGTTGCCTTGGCTATTACTGTATATGCATGATGGACAGAAAGAGGCAGCTAGGATGAAGAGTCCTTACTTCACTCTGAAATCATCAGCAGCAAGTTTGGCATTATCAATCTGTAAGAGCAGCCCAGCGTTGTTCAAGGTCTCCTGCTGGATCTGCAGAGGGATGAAAGAGGTCAGTTAGTCTCCATAATCTATCCTAGATCTAGGTATGGGGATCTTCAGGCCACCAAAGAACCAAGCCTGGATACTGACCATGCACGAGTCCAGTGTTGGAGGTATAAAAGAGGCCCAGTTTCCACCACCCAGAGGACAGGCTTCTGTTAGTGCAAGAATAAGCCCATCAGTAGGCAAAATCATTTTGTTTTGCAACTGAAAATCTTGCACATCCCTGGAGATGCCAGGATTAAATCTAGGAACTCCTCCATGCAAAATGCTCTTGCCACTAAGCTATTTCCCTTTGGAAGAAGAAGAATTGGCAATAATCCTGGTACCTTAGACTTCAGGTCAGTGATGGTGTTGAAATAGCTGCTCAGATCGGGAGCCTCCGTTGATGCTCGCTTGAGGTATATCTCCCGGATGTTGTTCTCTAGCTGACTGTTAGATTCCTCAAGGGAGCGCACCTAGCATATGGCAGAGGAAATCAAACAGGGTGGTGAGGATATCAGAATAAAGGGGTTGCTGAACCCCACCAAGGACAGGTGTGCTCTCCTGTAAGCTGTTTTTACTTTTCAGTCTACTCACTAGAGAGTACAGTGGTACCTCGGGTTACATATGCTTCAGGTTACATACGCTTCAGGTTACAGACTCTGCTAACCCAGAAATAGTGCTTCAGGTTAAGAACTTTGCTTCAGGATGAGAACACAAATCGTGCTCCGGCGGGGCAGCAGCAGCGGGAGTCCCCATTAGCTAAAGTGGTGCTTCAGGTTAAGAACAGTTTCAGGTTAAGAACGGATCTCCGGAACAAAGTAAGTACTTAACCAGAGGTACCACTGTAGCTTGCAATAGCTTTGGGGTGTAAACAGAGAAATTCCTTCTTTATCTTCCTTTTCTCAGTTGACACTCTCCACTTTCTGTAGGTCCAGGAAGCTAATGAGCGCAAGTCCTTGCCTGGTTGATTCTGGGCTGTTGCTTTTAACTATTCCACTCAATTAACAAACATACTTCCACAAACCTAAAGAACCCTTCCAAGAATGCAAAACAACAACAACTGTCTTACTTTTTTAACGGTCTCGTTTTGCTTCCAAGCTGATCGGCATAGGACCCACCTAAGTTTGATATTAGGGGGAATTATGATAGGGTATAGATCCTTGCCTTTTTAAAAAGATCCGTAAGTGACGGTCATGGAGGATAGTAGCAGTGAAAGAATTATGAATGTCGTGGAGGGTTATTCACAACATCTGACCCAGGGACAACAGCGGTGGTGGGGTGTTACAGAAGGTACACATGGACCAGGCCCTTAGTCAACAGGGGACCCAGATTCTTAACTTTCATTAAAAAAAAAAAAAGTAAGTCAGTTGGAGATTTCTGAAGAAAGTTAGAGCACAAAATGCGGAGGCAGCTCTAAGGCTTCAGCGTCATTAAGGACACTTAACAGTGGTTGCTAAGCTATTAGAGCAAGAGATACAGACCATCCCCACCTGGGACTCAGGAGGGACCCTCCCAGAGCAGCAGAAAAACTAGCAGAGGCTACTGCAACTGCACAAATGCTGGACAGAGGAAGACACTGGGGATGTCTGTGCTTAATCACGTTCTTCCTTTTCCATAATATTTCGTTCACTCACAAAATGCACTGCCTCTACAGAATAAAATAGAATTGGCTGGCTTTGGTTTGCTTTCCTCAGAAGTAATTCTCTTGAAATAATGGCCAGGTGCTTCCTCCCTACTTAGAAAAAATGTCACTAATGCAATGTCCGCCACCCAGCCACTAGTGGTCTGCTTGTCATGACTGGGCTGTTATTAATTCATATGCAGTAACCATAAGTAAAAAGAGAAAAGAGAAAATGAATCGTCGAACACCTCACAGCTGCAGAAAATTAAAATCTCTGTGGGCTGTACTATAGCGCAAGGCTTGTTGGTCAAGGCTGACCAAATGGTTTGTGTATGTGATTCACGGAGAGTTGTGAAATCGCATGTATATCTTGCTTCCTGTTCTATATTTGGATATTGATTTCACTCCCAGGAGCTGAGGGCTTCACAACAGCCTTGTGAGGTAGGCTAGGCTGAGAGTCAATAATTCAGATGCCAAAGTTTGAAACTGCACATATTCAGAGTATTTTTTATGTTTTTATTTTATTTTTTTTGCATGTTGCGATTTATCAGGGTTGGAAGCCTTATGTATATATTCCTGTACATGTCAGGACTACGAAACATTGCAGTTAAAACAAGGGGGCTGCTGCGAATGACATTCCATATTTGCATTTTGCTTTTCTACGCAGGAGCTCAACATTGTGTATGTTATCCTCCCTCTCCTTCCACTTTTGTCTTTGCAATAGGATCCTGCCTACTCCTGTGAATTGTTGTTAAATTGCTTTTAATAATTATTATTTCATATTGCTGCAACCTGCCCTGAGACATTACAGTGAAGGGTGGGTAAGAAATCAAATAAGTACAGTGGTACCTCGGGTTACAGATGCTTCAGGTTACAGACTCCGCTAACCCAGAAATATTGCTTCAGGTTAAGAACTTTGCTTCAGGATGAGAACAGAAATTGTGCAGCGGCAGCGGGAGGCCCCATTAGCTAAAGTGGTACCTCAGGTTAAGAACAGTTTCAGGTTAAGAACAGACCTCCAGAACGAATTAAGTTCTTAACCTGAGGTACCACTGTACAAATAACAACAGCCTTGTAAGGTAGGCTAATCTAAGCTAATATATGCACATTTAGCAGCAGCTCTTGCCAGTAGTCGGGGGGGGGGGGGAATCCACGTGGAATGCACTGGGTCCAGGAAATCCTACCCCCAAATCAAGTACAAGCTAACACAGAAATCAAGCAGTTTATGTTGTAACTGCTCTGAGACCTGGAGGTATATGACAATATACAAATTTAAAAATTGAGAGATAGATAGAACCCCAAAAGTACTTCCAACAATGTACAGTGGTACCCCGGGTTACATACGCTTCAGGTTACAGACTCCGCTAACCCAGAAATAATACCTTGGGTTAAGAACTTTGCTTCAGGATGAGAACAGAAATTGTGTGGCGGCAGCGGGAGGCCCCATTAGCTAAAGTGGTGCTTCAGGTTAAGAACAGTTTCAGGTTAAGAACGGATCTCCGGAACAAAGTAAGTACTTAACCAGAGGTACCACTGTACCGATCTCAATAAAGGAATAACATTTTGCACTAACAGTTCAGTCCTTGGCCTTTCTAACTGAGTAAGTCCTATTTTCCCATGTTTCCCAGTTATGCATTATGTTGGATTTAGAGAATGGTAGGGAGCCTAAACTTGTTATAAAGCAAATCCCTTTGGCAAAAAAGTGCTCCCCCCCCCGTTATTTATTGAAGTATCTCACAGTGTTGAACTGACTGCATTTGCAAACGTTTGACATTTCTGAAACAGTTGCTGAATGCTGAGTGTGTGAATTTGGGGTTTTCTTCCAGGGAAGATGGTGAAGCAGATCCCGCCCAAGCCAAGCCGTTTTATTGCCTGAGGCAGAAGGAGCAAATGATGGCCCTCCCCACCGTGCCTGAGTCAAGGTGCAAAGTGGCCAAGTTGTTTTAGCACCACAAGAGCTCTTCTCCCTGGGAGTGAAGCTGTGATGATCTAAATAAAATAAGCAGCAATTCCCTGCCCTTTCGTGCACCTAAAGTCAGCCACCCGAGGCACGTGTCTCACTCTGCCAACGGCAGGGCCGGCTCTGTGGGACAGCTGCCAACACAGACGGAGCAACAGGGTTCCCTTTAGAAATCAAGCCCTGCCCCTGTTTCCTCTGCCTTCCGAAAGCGAAGCCTGAGGTAGACAGAGGGACATTTGTACCACCCGTGTACCTTGAGGCCAGTTCTCAGCACCCATTTTCCCTGCTAGGAAACTCCAGCTACTCACCCTTTCCAGATAGGCAGCCAGGCGGTCGTTCAGATTCTGCATGGTGCCCTTTTCGTTCATGTCAAAGATGTTCGCCTCCGCACCGCTCTGCCCGTAGCGCCAGGCCAGGCCGTTCTTTGCTGGGGTGCCCCCATAGATGCTCGATGCTGTCGGAGACCTGCCTAGGCTACGCAGGCTCCCCCCTCGGGAACCCTGGATCCCTCCAGAGAAGGACTGGCTGCGGCTGGAGTAAGTAGTCATGGTTCTTTCTGGCCGCAGGAGGCAATGCAGAGTGGGAGAGTCAGCAGGGTCAGTCCTGGAGAGCTCCCTTTATATAGGCAAGCTGAGGGGCAGGGCTAACTCTTAGCCGTTCCCACATTGGATCATCTCGCTGTCCTTCACAAGAAAGGCATTTGTTTTGGAAAGGGAAATGTCCCTGTAGTCCTAGCTCCCCGAGGCAGATTTGCAATGCCATTGCAACATCCATTGATCAGATTTGGACCCGGGCCAATTTGTCAATGCCAGATGGATGCCAAGATAACCAAGATGCAATGTCCCTTTCCCGCCTCCCTGCTAACAGCCCCTTACAATCCCAGAACCAGATATGAACAGTGGGTGCAAAAATCTCTGGAGTCCATGTGAAAGGAACCCTTGGCAGGTTCAGTCCTGCAAGAACAGGCTGGAGGAAGCAGCTTGTCAGGCAAGAGTCCCCGACCGTCAGGTGTCTTTAGTTTGAAAGAGAACTTTCAGGTAGTGCATATCTTCATAGCTGTCAAACGTCCCTTATTTGGCGGGACAGTCCTTTATCCCAGGGCCATGTCCCGCTGCTGTCCCTTATTGATTATGTCCCTTAAATAAGCTACTGAAGGTAATGGGGCCCTTTCTATGTCCAGCTGTGCTTTGTCAACAACAAATTGTTGCTGTTTTTTTTGTGTTGAATATATGCTATATGGTAATTTATAGGACCTAATAGGTATCTAAAGCCATTTGCATGCAACAAAATATGTATTTTATCAAAGTAATTGTTGATCCGTTATTTTGGCTGCTGATCCCTTATTTTCGAGGCTGCTGGTCCCTTATTTTCAAATCTGTAAGTTGACAGCTATGCATATCTTGCAACTTCCAGCTGAAATCCTGGAGCTTCTCATGCCACAAATGTTCTGGGCAAGGTTTCCTGGACAGGCTGTCCCCTTCTCTGGACAGCAATGACATGGTAGGATGGAGAAACCATGACAGATTCGCACAACTGCTACTAAAGGAGACTAACTCCTTTATTATAGCATCATTTATTATAGCACTATTATAAGCATATAGCACAGTGCAGACTAAGGAGCTGAACACTCTACTCTTGCAATTGGAGGGTAGGTATTGTGTTTGTTCATTAGTACGTTATGTATTTTTGTGTTTTTATATTGTAAACCTTCCTGTGATCCTCAGAGGAAGTGCAGTATAGAAATTTAATAAATAATACTAATAATAATATAGTAAGGCTGTGGCACTTTGAAGACAGATCGTTTTGATGCGGTTTGGTTCCTGTTTCTAGGTTATGCAAACAAACATTCAACGATTATTCCCCCACCATTGCTCAGCTATCACTTTGGAGAGGGTTACGTAATCTAATGCCACCTGAATCAACCTGCTTGTTTTGATATTTCTTCCCCCCCCCCCCACATCATCATGTCATAAGTGTTAGAATTTGCATATTCCATCAATGTTAATGCTTTTTGCATTTTTCTTTTATTTACCATTTCTTGTTTTTCTTTGGCCCTGTCACTCCAGTATTTAAAATTTATGCACTTCATTTTATATGTAGCTGAAAAAAACAATAAAAAGTACAGTCATACCTTGGTTCTTGAACAAATCTGTTCCAGAAGTCCGTTCGACTTCCAAAAACATTGGAAAACCAAGGCACGGCTTCTCATTGGCTGCAGGAGCTTCCTGCACTCAATTAGAAGCCAATTCGGACGTTCGGCTTCCGGAAAAAAGTTTGCAAACCAGAACACTCACTTCCAGGTTTGCGGCATTCAGGAGCCAAGACGTTTGAGTCACAAGGCATGCATTCAAAAACCAAAGTATGGCTGTATTTGGGAGGGGAAAACATGTTGCAGAATACATCTGCAATAAAACATTGCCGGGGGGTGCTTGGAGCCCCAGTCCCTTTTTCATACAAGATCATGGAGCGTATTTGAGTTTGGATTCAGAACCATAAGATTGGCACACAGCAAAGCCTTTCCTCCCACCAGCCCACCCCACCCCACCCCCCGCCGCACTCGTGAAGTCCAGATCACAATGTTCCCCAGTCAGGGAGGGTGGCTGGGTGTAAGGAAGGAGAGAGATTTCATGACTGAGGCAGCATGTATCTTGCTTTATTAAAACCATAAAAAGTAGATAGAAAGCTCTTGCAATACGTTGATTCCCCACCCCCACTCCAAACTGTGAACGTTCCAGGATTTTGCTCTCTTCAAAATTCAAATGCACAATATATATTTTTCCTGAAAGCCATTCTTGGCCCACACCCAAGTTAAGAGCTCAGTGGAAGAATGCTGAAAGTGAGGACAGATCACAAGAAAAAATGCAGACATTTCAAGATAGTAGAGCTTGGTGAATAGAGGCAGGCAGGGTATTGGAAACATCAGCACAGGTATGTGGAATTTTCCAGTGCCCGGAATGTTCCGTGGGTTTTTCCACAAAGTGGCGTTCTGAATATGGAAGAAAGAATACGGAAAAATCCCTGGCCATAGCAGTTTCGGCAACACATTCCAAAACACGGGTATGCTCACATTAGAAGCTTAAAACAGCAAGGTCATTTCCCCCACAAACTGCATTTTAAGCACTGTGTTGTTCACATCAGAAGAATGTCTTTGCCCAACACACAACACCATTTTGGTTTCCCTGCCCCTACAACCCCCCTACTACTGAAACTCCTATTCACAAAGTTATCATCTGCACATGTGCAACAGCTGTCTCAAATTTTGCTTCACTGTTTCCTCTGCATTTGGTTTTCTAGCTGTACTGAAACTGGTTTTTTTGGGGGGGTGCGGGGGACACACCAAACAGCAGTGTTTGCCAACAAACTACAGAATCGATATGGATCGTGGCTGTAATGGCTTTAGGGGTTGCTTGTGCGTAAATAGCCGCCGCTCTGGGCTAGGTTGGCTGGTTAAACCATTTCTCGCTGGACAGCCATCCACTCCGTGGCTGTTCAGTCGCTGGCAGAATCCGTCAGTGGGCGTTTCTTAAACCTTTTCCAACATAAAAGTTGTTTGACGCCCAGTCTCCTCCTACTCTCCCTGCGCGGAAGTCTTCTGCGCAGGGAGGGCGTAGGTAGCGGAGGACCTGTGCTCTCCCCGCTGGTGTCCAGTGAAGAGTCCCGGAGCCTGCTCTCTGCTTCCCCCATTGGCCCCCCTCTATCCCTGGTGTAGCGCTGATTTTCTTCCCCAACAGGAGACTTGCCTCTCTCCCTGCTTGGCCCCTCTCCAGCATCGTTGTGGGGCCTCGCCTCCTCCTCTAGTTCCGATGGCAGTTCCCTGACAGTGGCTAATGCTGGAGGCAGAATTAGTGGTAATGTGAACATACCCTACATCTTTGTAAGTGTAACACGCTAAAGACACTAGTCAAAATAAACAGCCACAACCTACACACGTCAAAGTAGCCCTAAAGCAAAGCAATAGCTTTCAATGGGGCAGTTCAAGAATACATAGGCGTGCTTTCTTTTTCTTCCCTGGCATTTGTTATTTCCTCCACCATAGAAATTGAGACTGTAAGTGCTTTGGGGCAGAAAGCTGTTTGTTCCTTAGATGTTCCTTTGCAAAGCGCCATATACGCTGATGGTTCTTTTGATGGTACTATGACACTGTCCCTATTAAATGGGTTTTCCTGCGGAAAAGGCAAGAGTAGGTCTCTGCTGATGAAGGGGAGGTGAAGATGGGACCCTCAAGCTGTACAGGTCAGGGGTATTTAGTAATTTAATTCACTGAAATTGCAAATGCTTGTATGCATTACTATGTCTTTACATTTGGTTGGTTGGTAACTGAATTCTAGAGCGTTCTCTAGTAGTTCTCATGCGATTAGGAGCACTGCTAAATTGAATAAAGTTTTGCAGTGCCTCTTCTCTACTTGAAAGAAAGAGAGCAAAGCTGCAGGAGAAGGTAAAAGTGGAAATCTCTCATAGGAGCTGCAAGGCATGGCCTAATTGAGATACAGAAGGCTGCGTGCTGAGCTCTGGAAAGGGAGGGAAATAAGTTGCTTGGACTTTAGGAGAAGAGACCGAAGGCCCATGCTTGGAAAAGCATGCAACTGTAAATATTATGTTTGAATTCATCTATAGGTTTCCACCACTTGATGGCAGAAAGTGAGGAGGAATTAAAGAACCTTTTATTGAGGGTGAAAGAGGAGAGCGCAAAATATGGTCTGAAGCTCAACATCAAAAAAACGAAGATCATGGCCACTGGTCCCATCACCTCCTGGTAAATAGAAGGGGAAGAAATGGAGGCAGTGAGAGATTTTACTTTCTTGGGCTCCATGATCACTGCAGATGGTGACAGGAGTCACAAAATTAAAAGACGCCTGCTTCTTGGGAGAAAAGCAATGACAAACCTAGACAGCATCTTAAAAAGCAGAGACATCACCTTGCCAACAAAGTTAAAGCTATGGTTTTCCCAGTAGTGATTTATGGAAGTGAGAGCTGGACCATAAAGAAGGCCGAAGAGTTGATGCTTTTGAATTATGGTGCTGGAGGAGACTCTTGAGAGTCCCATGGACTGCAAGAAGATCAAACCTCTCCATTCTGAAGGAAATCAGTCCTGCCCTGGAAGAGTGGCAGATGAAGGTGATGGACTATATGGAACTGGCGGAAATGACTGGCAGAATCCGAGACCAGGGAGAAGAGTTGGTGGAAGAAGATTGGAAGAAATTTAAAGACTATCTACAGAAATATTGTAAAATTAATGAATGTTAAAATGATGATTGGATTGAATAGGGGGTATTAGCAACAAAGTTAATAAGAATATGCAAAAATGAATTGATAATGGATGAAAATATAGAGTTATAATATGTTAAGATATAGAGTTAAGATAAATGAAAGAGGGTAAGGATTTGCTGATTTGATTATCTAAATGGGAATACAAAAAGGGGAGGTGAGAGGAGGTCAAGGAAACAAGTTAATGAGCATAAAGTTATAAAAAATGGATTTGTTTTTAATTCTCTTTTACTTATTCGTTTTTTGTATATTGTATTTTTATTTGTATTTTTTCTTTTTTATGTATTTTTTAGGGTTTTTTTTTTTGTTCTTTTCATATGTTCTTTTTTGTATTTTGTAAACTGATGTTTTTGTAAAATTCCAATAAATATTATATGGGGAAAAAAAGGGAAATCAGTCCTGAGTGCTCACTGGAAGGACAGATCCTGAAGCTGAGGCTCCAATACTTTGGCCACCTCATGAGAAGAGAAGACCCCCTGGAAAAGACCCTGATGTTGGGAAAGATGGAGGGCACAAGGAATCATAGAATCATAGAATCATAGAGTTGGAAGAGACCACAAGGGCCATCGAGTCCAACCCCCTGCCAAGCAGGAGAAGGGAACGACAGAGGATGAGATGGTTGGACAGTGTTCTCGAAGCTACGAACATGTGTTTGCCAAGCTGTGGGAGGCAGTGGAAGAAAGGAGTGCCTGGTGTGCTCTGGTCCGTGGGGTCACGAAGAGTCGGATACAACTAAACAACAACAACAAATAGGTTTCCACAAGTAAATTTTTTGAATGTTAATGTCTGGACATTGATTTAATTCCCAAAGAAAGGTGCCAGTCAGATATATGATTTGAGGTTCTTAGCTGTGATTCTGCTACTCTTGCATTAACAGGGGGTGGGGGGTTAAAAAATGGAGGAAATTACCAGGCTGTGCACATGGAACTGGAGGATTTGGAAGATGATGAATGACTGCTTCAGGAAGCAAAAAGCTGAGCAGAATGATTTGCTCACATTCTGTTGAGCATCTCCAAGTAGCATGGTGGTGGTGGAGACCGAGCTGGAGGCAAGCAAAGTAGGGAATCCAACTCCCACCACCACCACTTCAGGAGACTTTCCACTATGAAGGTAAATGTTCTTTTGAAGTTCTAAAGGAGGAAGCAGGGTGTGTCATCAGGGTGTCCCATTACACACACATGCATCAGGGTGGTAATCAGGATTTGCTGGGAGAAATCTGGGTGATCTCATAGAATTGAAGAGTTGGAAGGGACCCTGAGGGTCATCTCGTTCAAACCGCCCCCCTCAATGTAGGAATCTCAACTAAAGCATCCGTGACAGATGGCCATCCAACCTCTGTTTAGATACCTTCAATGAAGGAGAGTCCACAACTTCCAAAGGCAGTCCGTTCCACTGTCAAAAAGCTCTTACTCAGAAAATTCTTATTTGGATCAGTTTGGTTTTTACTGTATTGTATGTTGGAAAGTTATAGGGACACGGGTGGCGCTGTGGGTTAAACCACAGAGCCTAGGACTTGCCGATCAGAAGGTCGGCGGTTCGAATCCCCGTGACGAAGTGAGCTCCCGTTGCTTGGTCCCTGCTCCTGCCAACCTAGCAGTTTGAAAGCACGTCAAAGTGCAAGTAGATAAATAGGTACCGCTCTGGCGGGAAGGTAAACGGCATTTCCATGCGCTGCTCTGGTTCGCCAGAAGCGGCTTAGTCATGCTGGCCACATGACCCGGAAGGTGTATGCCGGCTCCCTTGGCCTACAGAGCGAGATGAGCGCCGCAACCACAGAGTCGGCCACGACTGGACCTAATGGTCAGGGGTCCCTTTACCTTTACCTTATGTTGGAAAGTTTCAGAAAATGTAAAATTATTTTAAAGTTCTTCATGGTGTTCAAGTCAGAATCTCCTTTCTTGTAACTTGAAGCCACTGGTTCAGGTCCTATCCTCTGGAGCAGGAGAAAACAAGCTTGCTCCATCCTCCTTGTGACAGCTCTTCAGATATTTGAAGATGGCTATCATATCTCCTCTCTTTGAAGTAGATCAGCAAATATTTTGGACTCTCGGTTATTTAATACTGACAACTGATTCACTAGATTATAGCAGAATAAAGGGTAGCTAGGACTGGATTTCTGTGCAGAAGGGCTGTGAGCTCTGTTGTTCTGGTGCTCAAAAACCATTCCAGGGTTTAGAATTTAATGATAAGTATGCCACTTTTGCACCTGGTTCTGGTGGATCTCAGGGTATAGATTCCGCAAACCTGAAGTCTGCCTTTCCCTGCCATAGAGTAAAAAATAGGTAAAGGACCCTAGATGGTTAAGTCCAGTCAATGGTGACTATGGGGTTGCGGCGCTCATCTCGTTTACAGGCCAAGGGAGCTGGTGTTTGTCCACAGATAGTTTTCCGGGTCATGTGGCCAGCATGACTAAACCGCTTCTGGCACAACAGGACACCATGATGGAAACCAGAGCACACAGAAACACCGTTTACCTTCCCACTGCTGTGGTATTTATTTCTTTACTAGCACTGGTGTGCTTTTGAACTGCTAGGTTGGCAGGGGCTGGGACAGAGCAACAGGAGCTCACCCCATCGTGGGGATTTGAACTGCCAACCTTCCAATCAGCAAGCCCAAAAGGCTGTGTTTTAGACCACAGCGCCACCCACATCCCTGCCATAGAACACCCACCACAGCATCTCTATTCAAGCAGAGCTCTTTCATCTCCAGCTGAGAGAGGCTGCAGCAGCTATCAGCCAGCCAGTCCTACTAAACCAGACTCTTCCCCCAAGTAAAGAGGCTTCTGAGTATTGCTGAACTGAGAACCAGTGTTAAGTCAGATGCATAACCCACCGTGCATCAAAGTGTGGCTGCAAAGCCTTCATTGGAGGCACATTTTGATGCATGTCTCCATCCACATTCCGGATGAATTCTGTAATAATGTTATGAATTTGGGGTGGGGGAAGAGTAGACTGTATAAAGAGATCCTTCTAACCCCTGGATCCAGCAAGTGTTAAAATATAAGCCAGACTAGCTTCGGTGTTGAGGTAATCGCCTGGGTGATGGGCCATTAAGGGAAACAAAGTGGTTCTGTATGAGATGGCAGATGGGTGTGTGGTAGTGAGAAAAAGGCAAAGGTGAGAGTTGAGAGGGACCTAGAGTAAAGCAGCAAGCTGGAGAGAGAGTCAGAGCAACGTTTGAGAGCCATGTTGATTTCTGTTTGAATCCAAGGCTGCAACGATGGGAGAAACAAGACCCTTTCGGGGTGCTGATGCTGTGAACCCCTCCATTGCAGCCTCAGGTTGTATATATGTGTAAATAAACCATATATCATAAAGACTCCACAGTCTCCGCTGTGCCTCATTTCCAAAAGGAAACACGAACCCTGGGTAAGCACCTGGAATCTTGCATCGCTCAGTGATTGGGGCTGAGCAGTTCAATAACAATAATAATTGCATTTGTATCTCACCATTTTCTCCAAGGAACTCATGGCAGCATACACAGTTCCTTTACCTCCCCATTTTATCCTCATAACAGCCATGTGAGGTAGGTTCAACTCTTACAAATATGGAAGATCGGAAAAGAGAAAGTCTTCTTTTTGTTGATGAGGATCTTGGAGTTTGTTTGTCTCAGATTAGACCCTGTGTAAGTGAGATTACCCACCAAAAGCAAGCTCACACCTCCCAACGAGTCTGTATACATACTTAAGGTGGGTATGTAAGAGGCGTGTATATTTTGGGAATGATTCGTGTTCTTGTGTAGCTGCATTGTTTTATACTTTCTGCCTGTCTCGTGGTCCTATTATAAGGCAGTTGTGTTCTATGTTATAAATCAAGCACTGCTAGGAATTGTTTCTTTCCGTTTATTGTATTTCTTATCAACAAAAAAATTGCTGTGCCACAAACCAATTTTTATTCTGAGTGGCCCAGAGGAAAAAAGAAGCACCGTAATCTGACTGAATGTGAACTCCTGTGCAAAGATAAGATTCACACCTGTTGCTGCTTCGCTGTTGCCTCTGGCCCCATCCAATATTGGCATTTCCCATGAGTGAATGCCCCCCTTAGGCAGGTAAAGGTTCTCTACTCTTACTGGATGGCCACAACCAACTTGGTGTGAAGTGGGCCAAGCTTGCCCTCAGCTCCAGAGAAACAAAGGGCATAGTCGGGCACAAATTGAAATCAGTGAGCTTTCTGCCACCAAGTGCAATGGAGCAAGCATTGCCAACCACCAACCCGCCCAACTTCTCAAGGCTAAGGCCATGGGATGAAATAATGTATGTTGACTTCCAGGACCGGCTTAGCCAAGTGTTGCAACCCTGAACTCATCCTTCGGACCTGACAACAATCATCTCTAGCTTATTTCTGCAAGATATTCCGCCACCACCCCTACAAATTGCGGTGATTGCAAATGGAGGAATTTCAGAGAAGAAAATCTGGTCGGAAGGAATGTTTTGCCTGGAGGCAGTTCTGGAAAGGTGGACAAGACACAACAGGGGCGAGCTGCCTTTTAAGGTCGTTCCAGGATATTCCCTCTCCAGTCTCCTTTGCAGTTTGCAAACTGTGGGGCGGGCCCTGGCAGGCCATGACGCAACATTCCAGGGAAAAATAGGATCCCTCCTGACACAGGATGCGCCTCTCTCCCAGTCTCATTGGCCAAGACAGGAGAGCCATCGGGGATGCACAGCTCCGCTTCCTCTCGTTGCCCCAGCGTAGGGTTATTGTGCCACAGATCCTTTTACACAGCCATGGGCTGCATGAGCAAAGATCTCACAAGGACGTATGGAACAGCTTATTGGGGTGAACTCGGGGCCCAATAAGCTATATTGGAGGAGGGGGGCAAATTCAAAGTATTTGAAACAGATTGCTGTATATCACACTCACCCTTCTTTTCCTCCCTGCATTAGGTTTAATTTGAAGCCGGCTCATCAGGGAATAGATCAAAAACCTCATTTCCAGAATACAACATATAATGATTCAGGGATGGGGAACCAAATGCTCCCCTCCAGACCTCTCTATCTGGCTCTTTCAACTCCCCGCAGGCAACACCCCTCCTCATCTACACACCTCTGCTTTGCACCCTCTCTGGGAGCTTATTTGCATGGCTGTACCCTTGACAAGCAGGGATGCGGGTGACGCTGTGGGTTAAACCACAAAGCCTAGGACTTGCCGATCAGAATGTCAGCGGTTCGAATCCCCACGACGGGGTGAGCTCCCATTGCTCGGTCCCTGCTCCTGCCAATCTAGCAGTTCAAAAGCACGTCAAAGTGCAAGTAGATAAATAGGTACCACTCCAGCGGAAAGGTAAACGGCGTTTCCGTGTGCTGCTCTGGTTCGCCAGACGCGGCTTAGTCATGCTGGCCACATGACCCGGAAGGTGTATGCCGGCTCCCTCGTCCAATAAAGCGAGATGAGCGCCACAACCCCAGAGTCGGTCACAACTGGGCCTAATGGTCAGGGGTCCCTTTACCTTTACCCTTGACAAGTAGTCTAGTACCACTTTTGCTAAAGCTGCCATTCAAAGGGTGAACCCAAATTTTGTTATCGTCAGACACATTTCTTCCTGCCTGCCCTGCACATGGGAAATTTCAACCTCATGCAATGTATGCACGAGAAAGGGAACATGTTTTGCACTGGGGTTGTGTTCAGAGGGTGGTGCATGCACGCAAAAATGTGTATACCTGTACCACCCCCTTGGAACTGCCCCCACATGGCTAACCTTGCCTTGCTTACCAGTCTCTAGGAGGCTCTGTTTGAGTCCCCACAAAATCTCATGAGAGCCTCCCAGAGCCTGGTAAGCAACTCTGAAAGTTTAAAAGCTATTTCCAAGCTGGGGAAACTCAGAGCAAAGGGAGCTTTTAAGATCTCTGCCTTGTGGGCAATTAACTTGTGGGATTTCAACCAGCCAGCTTTCAAGTACGCGAGGTTGAAGTCGCACAAATTTATCACATGTAAGGTGCAATCATAATGCGTGGAGAATACCAAATATTTGGGAAGGTTGAACGTACAAGCGTGTATACGCTTGCAACACACGAGTTGATCCAATGCGAAGCATCACTTCCCCTTTTGCATAAAATAATCAGATCAGACACTGGGGATGAAAACAGCCACCAGGCATTTAAACCATGACAAACAGAAAGAGTTAATCCATTCTTAAGCTTTCACCTGCATTGACTGACTGGGCCACATTCCTCTGTGGAATGGCTTATAGACAATCTGGTGCAAGGTCATCCAACGGAGTCTATGTTTGAGAGCCTGTTTATGTGCTCTGCACCGCACAGAAAATACAAATCAGGTTTGGGCAGGTATGTTCTGGTTCCAGCTGGGGAGTCATAGTCATAGGAAAATAACATCCAGATGTTTCTCTGCATTGCTTTACTATAGGGGTCAAGCACCTAGGAGCCCCAGGGTCAAAACCAATTCAAGGAAGATCTGGCAACTGGCGATAGAAAGCAGGTTATGCCGTTATAAGGTTCAAGTAGCTTCCAGCCTAGTAGCAGGTGAAAAAGAAGAGTGAACATCCCAGTTAAGCAGCAGGAAACACGAACAGACCCTCCAAGTGTCCCTATTTTCCAGGAACTGTCCCGGACTTACAGAAGCCATCCCAGTTTCTGGTTTGGTTCCAGAATGTCCCAATTTTCTTATTTTCATTGGAAAAATGTTGGAGGGTAGGGCAGGATGTCCATGTTTTCATTGGAGTAATGTTGGAGGGCATGGAGTTATGCGACCCCTGAGCCAAGAAGGTAAGTAACTATACTAAGAAGACATCTGAAGGCAGCCCTGTATAGACAAGTTTTTAAATATTTAATGTTTTATTATGTTTTTAAATATGTTGGAAGCCGCCCCTGAGTGGCTGGGGCAACCCAATCAGAAGGGCTGGGAATAAATATTAGTATTAGCATTAATATTAGTATTAGTATTAGTATTAGTATTGAACAGGACATCCCTATTTTCATCAGAGAAATGTTGAAGCGTATGCATGAAGCTCCAGGAGCATTATTTTTTATTTTTATTTATTATTATTATTATTATTATTATTATTATTATTATTACCCACCTTAACCAACAGGTGCCAGATGGTTATCACAAGAAAAATGTTAAAACGTGTTACATTCACAATAATAGGGTGAGTTCTGAAAACACCTATCTCAGGTGCCAAAGAGGTGTGTCTTTAGCATTCGTCAAAAGCCGCACACTATCGTGAACACCTTGAATGCGGCCTGCAACTAACAAGCAGCCAATGCATCTGTTTTGGAACAAGGATTATTATGAGTTCTAAAGCCAATAATCTGGCTGTTGCATTTTGGACAAGCTGAAGTTTCTGGGTCATCTTCAAGGGCAGCCCCAGGTCTGAGCACCCTACAATAATCCAGTCTGGAAGTTACCAGAACATGGAGTGCCATGTCCCAAGTCAAGGACGATGGAGGCGAGGGAGTTGCAACTGAAGAGGAGGAATTCACAGAGGAAAGAATATGGGGTGAATGCTGCCCCATTAACTGGTTCATTTCAGTAGTAGTTTGGACAAACTGGACATCTGCAGTATTTTGGAAATCTGAAATATGCGCAGTGTGAAAGAGAGGCCCTGGTATCACGTGATGGCAACAGCTCATGCAGAGGCAGAGAGCCAGCTCTGTGACATTCCGCCCCCCCCCCCCGAGTAGGGGGAGATGTCCAGTCATCAAAGCTCCCACACATGCATGCATGCTGCAGCAGCGGCGGAAAAACAGGAAACCATACTTTTGGGGCCTCACATGAATTCCAGACGGTCTGGAATCTGTTCTAAAGTTACTGCTCAGAAACTCACAAAATTCACTGCAAAGTCCAGGCATTTCTGCAGTATTCATGTTGCATCATTTTCCCAGCTAATTAATTGCTGACTAAGGAGGTCTATTATTTTATAGAGGAGCCTACACATAAAAGGTTTTTTTTTTGTCTTTGTTTTGCTTGTCTCTCCTGAGAAACTGAGACAACAAAATCCCAAGTATCGCCTCAGCTGAGGTACATCTGGCTTTCAAAATGTTTGACCTAAGGATAAAACTTTTATTGGCTTAATACGCACAGACAGCACAAATCACCAAGATAACTGACTGGATTAAAAGGACGAAGGAACGGGATTAGGTGTTTCTATTTCTGAATTGCACTGAGAAGGCCCCTCTGCCATTATGGATTCATTGTCATTCAATCCATAATAATCCATAATGAATTGAAAAAAATGTTTTAAAGTACTTCTCCCCACCCCCCAAAAAAGAGTCCTTTTTGTTGGGGATAATTCAGATGGAAATTCCCAGGTGTCAAAAAATGTTATTTATGTATGCCACTACTGCGGCCCGTTTTTTGTTAGCCCCAAAATGGAAAACGAGAGAGGACCCAACTAAATAAGAATGATGACTTAAGCTGACAGAATATGTGCAACTCGCAGAGTTAACATATATTGTAGAATAAGAGAACAAAAAGAACATCCATTTAGAGAAGATTGGAAAATGTTTATTGAATATATGGGGGGGGGTTGTGTACACTTGAAAAGATAAATTCAACAGTGTAAATAAGTTTTGATGGATGTAATAATGGAATACTGAATGGTTTATTTAATGTAAAATATGCAGGGATTTATGATATGCAAAATGAACCATGGAAAGCGAAGAAGGGAAGTCACTGATATTTTAAGGATGTTTAAATTAGTATTCTAAATTGTAAAACAGGAAATTTAATAAACATTATATATATATATATAAAGAGAAGGCCCCTCTGCCCAACTCTGAAGAGGGTTGCTGCTCTTCTGGAGTTCTGTCTGCCATAGATGATGATTAAACTCCCACGAAATGTTAGATGCTAGGGTCCAAAGACACTGAGCCAGAGCTGAAGCTCAGGTAGAGCTGCCATCATTTGTTGTCCTTCTCCACAGCAGGCAGAAGTTCAACTTTTTTATGGTACAAGGGTGCGCTTCACTTGTCAAGTTTCTGCCTGTTGTGCAGCCCTTGTAAGGACAGGTAATCTGCCGGGGAAAGGTAATCAATGAACTGGGTCACATTTATTTGGAGAAGTTGGCTGTTGTTTTGTTTGATAATTTCAGACATACTGGTACTAATCTGAATCTTGCGAAGGGTCGATTGAAATGGGGCGCTATTCACCTCAGCCCCAATGGAAACAGGCTTGGTTTGATGTAGCTACTGAACTCCGTGGATTACTTAAAATATTGTTTTCCTGCGTAGCAGAACGTGATCTTTTCAATGATAAAGGGGGCACGTACAGAGTGCCTCTGGGCACGTACAGAGTGCACTTCCTACTACCAAGGAATAGGCTTCCCTCAGAGAGACTTCACATTTCAGGACCCTAAAATGCTCTTTATTTTTTTCTTTTAAAAAAATGATGACACTGGAGATTAGCATGACTACCAAACGCAAATAACAAGGAAACAAAGCACACACAAACTCACACCCAGGAAAAAAAAATTCCTCACGCAACAACGCGCATGCGCCAAACATTCGCTTCCCTCCGCCTCCACAACTTTTTCCCTTCCCGCCTGCCTTTCCCCCCTCCCCTTGGAAAGTGCGCAACACCCCCTCCCCGCGCTACGTTCTTTGTCGTCCAATCCCCCTCAAGCC
Source organism: Podarcis filfolensis (assembly GCF_964270895.1). NCBI lineage: Eukaryota > Metazoa > Chordata > Lepidosauria > Squamata > Lacertidae > Podarcis > Podarcis filfolensis. The sequence continues at coordinate 29,327,921 of NC_139615.1, forward strand.
CTAGCGCGCGACGACGTCACAAGGGGGGGAAATCCAGTCGTGTCCAGTTTCCCGTCGCCTCCCTCGCTCCACTGCGCAAGCGTGCTGGGGCTGCACAAATACGCGGCTACGGGCGGGGCAGGGGTGGAGAAGGAGGAAAGGGCCTGAGCGTGACGGCTGCACAGCCGCAGCCTTGATTCCTCCCATCCCCCTCCAGCGGAGTTGTGCGCTTTAGTCCCCCCCCCTCTCACAACACACCCCGTTCCCCTTTCTAGCCAATCCCTTCCCTCGCCTCCCGGTGCGCGTTGACGTCACAAAAGCCTACCCACTATATAAACGGCCGGCCGTGTGGCCCCGCCCTTCCTGCTGCCTTTTCCTTTTTTTGGTGCCCCCTCGCAGAGGTTGAAGAGCCGTTTACTTCGTCGCGTCTGCCTTTCGCCGTCGCTGCAGTTGCCTCCGACCCGGGAAAAAGCGAAGCGAAGCGCGTCGTATGTCCGCTATCCAGAACCTCCACTCCTTCGGTGAGGACACCGGCCAGAGGGGGGGGGGGCAAATAGGCAGGAAGCCTCAGGTTTCTGTGGGGCGGGCAGAAGGGGGGGGGTCAAAAACGAGCCTGAGGGGAGACGGTTGGGGCGGGGGTGTCGTCGGTTGGTCCTTAAGCGAGGGAAGGCCTCTGAGGAGGCGAACAGGCCTCTAATGTCGGGACAAAGGGCGAGGCCCGAGCGGGGCCGGAACTAGGGCGAGAGAGGAGAGACTGACTGGAAACAGCGGGTGAGGGAGGGGGGCATTTTTCGAAAAGGGACGGGGGGGGGGCGAAGAGTCTGGGGCGGAGCCATGGCTGCGGTAGAGGGGGCGGAGCCTGTTTCCGCGTGGGGAGGGGGGGTAAATGGGGAGGAGCCGCTTGACCGCGGTGTTGTTGGGGGTTTTTTTGTGGGGCGGAGAGATGCGTAATGGAGGATAAAGAACTTAGATCGAGGTTGGCATGAAGCCAGAATAATGGGGGGGGGGAGCGAAATACTTTCCGATAGGTGGAAAGCGGGGCGGGGGTCGCATATCCTTAGCCTGAGTTGCGGGGGCTTTTGGGGTATTGGAAGCGATGGGGGGGAGGGAAGTGCGTTTGGTAGGAATTGGGGGGGGGGGCTTAGCGCAAGTAATGGGGTTTTTTTCTAGTGGGGAGGGGTGTTTTTATGTTAAGAGGATTGATCGGCCACGGGGGCTGCGGCAAAGGCAGATTTGGGGGGGGGGCGGGAATCAGGATGCTTGTTTCTTTCTATGCGTCTCGGTGAGGCCCCGGGATGTGGCGTTTGCTGAGCAGCCTCTGCCATCTTCGCTTTTCTTCTCTTCTCTCTCTCATCCGCCCCCCCCCCCGGCTTTACTGACGCAGTTGCTAATTCTTGGCGGTTGCGTCAGCCGGAGACGAGGGAGGGGCTTCGGGACAGGGAGAGGCGGCTCGACGGGTGTCACGTGGCCCGAGAGGAAAGGGCCTGTTTTCAGGGCCTGCAAGAGGAAGAGAGCAAAGTACTGTGTAACTGGGTGTCAAGAAAGAGGCCCGCATCAGTGGTGGAGTAACACTGTGGCTCTCATGCCAACTCCTTTCCTTGTGGCTGAGCAGTTAATCGATGGCACTTTGTTTGGTGCGTAGTTCATAGCTCTTGGGCTTTTGAACAAGAATATGAAGTGTTGTGGATGGTGTTGAGAAGGAGGCATTTTAAACTTACCCAGCAACAAAAATAAGCACCTTTGCGTTTTTAGCAAGGGTGCCATGTTCTTTGTGTAGCTTTTAACACTTTCTTTCTCTTTCCAGACCCCTTTGCTGATGCAAGTAAGGGTGATGACTTACTTCCTGCTGGGACTGAGGACTACATCCATATAAGGATCCAGCAGAGAAACGGCAGAAAAACCCTCACCACAGTCCAGGGCATCGCCGATGATTATGATAAAAAGAAACTGGTGAAGGCCTTCAAGAAGGTGAGTAGGAGAAGCTTCAATCTTTCCCAGAGAGAACTTGGAGGTGTGGCAAAAGAGGCTTGTGCTTTGGTTGATAGAAGGCGATCTGTTTCTTGGACATCTCAGTGTATATTGTGGCAAAGCTCCTCCTCCCCCCCCCCCATAAAATGCTCTGAGATTTATATTTAATACATGATTTTTATGTCTGTAGAAATTTGCCTGCAATGGTACTGTGATTGAGCACCCAGAGTATGGAGAGGTGATTCAGCTTCAAGGGGACCAGCGGAAGAACATATGTCAGTTCCTCGTTGAGGTGAGCATTTCAAGGGAGTCCTTAAAGCTCCTGTTTGGCTTATTGCTTCTGTTCTTGCATTTTAAGATGGGCATAGGGTTGAATAGGTTCGTGATGGATCGCAGCAACTGAATTGAGACAATCACACAGCCTGTAAAGTAACTGGTTTTAGCTTGTGTTGGTGTGTGTGGTGGCTATCGAGCTGGTGAGTTTTTAAAGACACCCTATTGTACAGACTGCATTCATGAGTTGGTGTTTGAAGCCACAATCATTTCTCTCTTTCCTTCTGCAGATTGGACTGGCTAAAGACGACCAGCTGAAAGTCCATGGGTTTTAAGTGCCTGTGGCTCGCCAAAGTCTCAAGGGGGCAGACTTCCCTGAGATGAAAAATTCCTTGTGCCCCGCATCACTAGTTTAAAAACAAACCAGCTTGCATAATGTAATCGCATCAGGTTCCCCTTAGTCTGGACTAGTGTAACTCAGCAATGTAATAAACTGACAAGAGCCCACGTTGTGTCGTCTTCCTGTTCCTCATTTAAACCAGGCCCAGTTATGGTGTAAAGCCAGAAGCTTACTCTACACAAGACACTTCTGATAAGAGGCCATGAATGTTTTGGCTTTGTTGGGGACTTTCTAAAAAACTTTCAGGCCACTATGTCATAGAAATTGAGGCTAATAACTAGAGGTGCTTGTCTGGAACGAACTGTGACACTAAGTGGCAGAGTGCAGAGCTGGGGTCTGAATTGCCTTTGTACATCTGAAGGAATCTTCCTTCAAAGGTATTGGGGGATGTGGAAACCAAAGTCCCCGTTCCCAGACGGATCAATAGCAGACTCAATCTGTGGCTTAAAGTTAAGGGAGCAGTTTTAAAATAGGTTTGTCATTGTGGAGTGCTGCTTTTAACAACTAATGACCCTGTGAAGCAACAGCTTTCTTGGTTCAAGTCCTGATGTTCTGTGAAATGTATTTAAACACTTATTTAAATAAAAATGATTTTCAGAAACTGTTTCCTTGTCATTTCAGTACCCTGCTAAAGGATACACCTATAGGTTTTTTATCAGCTGAAGTAGCAGTTCACAAACTACATTTCATCTGTGCCACTCTGGCCTAAAGTTGTAGGCATCTCCAGAGGAAGAAGACGTTCTGACTATAAACAGACTTTTAAGCACTGTCCAAAGTAGAGGTTCAGGAGATAAATTCTGAGTTTAGGTGGAAGGGGCAGGAAAAGTACAAAGCAACACCATGCCCTGGTATCCCCAACATAATTGGCCTGCTGACCTTGGAGTTGCATCACAATGCTAAGGGATGATCTCTGTAATATACTGCATCATTATATTGGTTAGACCTTTTGTGTAGCAGTGTACTTGGGAATGTTTGTGTTAATGCAGCCTAAAGAGACTGAGGGCTGAGAGTTACTTTAAATGAGTACCAAAGTTTAGTGAGCTTAATATGTAAAGTGCTTCAGTTGGGCTTTACAGATAGGAAGTTCTGCTTGTGCCATTGGTAAAAGATAGGGTGAAGACGCTCATGGGTGCATTCCTGCAATAGTAATAACAAGGATAGCTAGAGGTGGTCCTGATACACTAAAGACTAAAGAGATCTGGCCCAGGGTAGAGCTTGTAGATTCCACTAAGGGGTCAGTTTCCACACAAACACTTAAATTCTTTCAAGTTTAGGCATTTTGAGCTTGGAATTTTTCTTTTCAGGGTGCGACAAAGTCCTTATAACAAAGGGGCCTATCCCACTGTATAAGTGGTGGTTCTAAATCATTTATTGGTGCCAAGTGCTTCATTTGGTGCCCAAAGGTTGCATTTATGGTGCTAATTCCAAATAGGGAAATGGCTGAGGTAAACAATTATGTAACTGACACTTGCAGGAAGTGCCCCAGTTTTCTAGCCTAGTCACTGTATTTGCAGGGAAGATAGAGCTGGGAGTATTTAAAATCTAAGCACAGGTCAAAAACTTAGTAGCTGGTATGGGGCATATATTGTGTGTGTGCGTAGCAGGAGCTAAAATCTAGTGTGTGGACGAACGTATCTTGCAGGCTGATGGGCAAAGCCAATCTACTAGAACATACATCAGTAACGCTAATAACTTGTGCTTATTCAGGTGGTGGTTATGTACAAAAATACTAAGCATGCGTACACAAGTCTCATGAATGTTAAAAAGATGCAAGTTTTCCTTAAGTTCCTCAAATACTTAGCCAGTATGCAATCTGGAACAGTTGGCACTGTATAATGTGTAGCGATGGAATTGATTTTTTAAAATGGGCTGTCTCCATTCCACAATATTTATTAGGTCTCACACACTTGGCTTGTCAACACTTTATCCTGTGGATGTGACTTTCCACTGAGTGACTCCTTGTTAATACTTTCCTATCAATCCTTTCCTCATCTATTAAAAGTCAAGAGTCGATTAGTCTCTTTCCTTTTTTATGTGAGTGTTAAGAGAGCCAATTTGGTTCTGATACATTAGTGGCAAATAAGCTCCCTGGCTATTGAGTTTGAACTTGACTGGTTGATTGAGTGGATTTCCATGCCCATTTATCAACTTGAAAAATTGTACTCTTTCAAGAGAGAAATAGTCAAGTAACGTGACAGCAGGCAGCTACTGTGTGCCCACAGTTTATTTTGCTCATGTTGATAGTTTTATATACAATGACATGTCTACACTCTAGCCATCTTACAACTGAACAAGGAAGGTAAAATGTACAGCATAAGTACTTTACTTCCAGATAAGAGAAAATAGAATGATCTTATTTAGTGAAGTGGACTTCCTAACACCCGCTTAGTAAGTTTGTTCAATCTTGTGTAGTGTAGAAGTTTGTTCAATCTTGGCCGCCTTGCAATTTTCAGTGCACGCTTTGGAAAGACAATGTGGATGTGCGCATGAAATAATTGCAGTGCCAGTGGTCAAACACAAGAGGGAACTTGCTTACTGCTTGAATCACACTGAATTCTCCTAGCCGTTGCAGGGAATTCAACTATGGCAAAGTTTCTTGGACTGCTTTCTGGGGACCACCAGTATTCCCTTGTGATCCCAAAGACCATGCTGGAAATAATGTAAGAAAAAGGTGAACAGTAGAAATTTTCACTATGTAGTGAAGAGGCAGACTGCTATTTTGAGACTTCACTGAGTAGCAAGTTGTCTGAGCAGGTGTGGGCAACAGAAACTTCAAAGAACAAGGGAAATTAATAAAGGCAAATGGGAAGACTTGGATCATAGGAAAATAAGATAAGGAATGTTTTGAGCACCCTCTCCACATGAAGGATACACACACACACACACACATATACACACATATACACACACACACCACCAATATAGGCCATATAGAGCAATCAAACTAATTGTGATCCTGGGGGGGGGGGCAACAAAATGCAGGAACCTCCTGCCCATAAAGTTCAAAATGGTTCATACTGGCATGAAATATTTCCAGGTATTTTGTAAGCTGCTGTGGATCTTCAAGTGCAAAGAGCACTGACCTTCCTGTTTTGTTTTTAAATCTTGAATTCTAATGAAATGTGTTCCATAGATCCACATAGTTTTTCTGTGAGATGCCAACTTTAGCAGCATAGCATGCAAAAATTCTATCGGGGCTGCTTTCTCCCCATCTGTGGCATGTGCAAAATTGATACTTGACCACATTTTATTCAGCGAAAAATCCAGTCGTGGTAGAATACACTGTGATGCAAAGCTTCCCTACTAGAATTGCTGCCTGTTAGTCTGCCCCTTTAGAGTCATAGCCTCAGTCCAGAGAAGTGGAGCGGCTGGGCAGGGAAAGCAGTAGCAGCCCTACCTCCACATCTGACACTGTTTAAACTAGACAGGATGTCCAATTGGAAAGTCATAAATCAAGCGCAAATAGGTAGCATGGTCTTAGCAGGAAAGCACGTCTTCCTAATCTTCCAGTAATGGTAGAATAAATTGTTTGTGTTCCTCTCGGAAGGGAGTGTTGAATCGGTTACTTTCCCATCTAATTGCCCTTTTCCCTTGCTATTATTCCCAAGAAAAGGGTTTGTTTAAACAACAGCCTCATGGGCTGATGCATCCATCTTACGCAAGATGCTACAGGAAGGAGAGATGTCAGAGGAGATGGGAGGGGATGGAAATCACCAGTGAATCTAGGCAACTTTGTGATGACTGCAGCACAGGGCTTGGTAACGCAAGACCAAACCTTCCTCTTGTAAAGTTACTCCGGTGCCCATGTGGTCTATTTTGAGGAGTGGGTAAAGAGGCATGGCATCCTCTCTCCACACTGGCAGGCTACTAACTGTGTGGACCAAGAGCAGGCATAGCCAAAATAGTGTTCTCCAGGTAGTCCTACAACTCCCATCGGACCCAGCCGATGTAGCCAATGGTGAGGGATTATGGGAAATGTAGTCTGCATCTTTGGGGAGCGGGCACTGTGTTTGCTGCCCCTGGCCTAGAGACTCTGCAAATCTGAGACGTGACTTTCTCATAGCTAAGATGAACCCCACCTGGGCATCTCTCTAATTCAGCCAGGCTGGAGCCCTTAGCATTCTCAGCCAATGACACTGCCACTTACTGCCACTGCCCCGATGCCTGCCATTCTCACCCCTAGATGGTGCCAGGCCCTGTTTGCTCTGTGGGTAAATTCTGTTTGGTTTGGGGTTTTTTAAGCGTTGGCAATTCTTATAATACAACATCCTTACATGCAAACTATACTGTTTCAGCTGAATGGATATCCTAGTTTGACCAGTTTTCTTACCTGTTCTGGATGCATGGCAGTAAACAAAGACCAGAGAGGGAGCTATTTTCTTGTGTTTTGTGTCTCGTGTATTTTTCTTTCCCATTCAAAGATGGTTTTGGGACAAGATGGAGAAGGGCAAGCTAAGGAAGCACAAATCAGTTGTGCATCCCATCATCCTTTTGCTGTGTTTGAAAATGGCTTTGCGTTGTGTTATTTTGATCAAAGTACCTGAAGTTGAACCTATCCATTCTTAAGGAAATCAGCCCTGAGTGCTCACTGGAAGGACAGATCCTGAAGCTGAGGCTCCAATACTTTGGTCACCTCATGAGAAGAGAAGACTCCCTAGAAAAGACCCTGCTGTTGGGAAAGATGGAGGGCACAAGGAGAAGGGGACGACAGAGGACGAGATGGTTGGACAGTGTTCTCGAAGCTACGAGAGACAGCTACTCGAAGCGGGAGGCAATGAAAGACAGGAGTGCCTGGCGTGCTCTGGTCCATGGGGTCACGAAGAGTCGGACACGACTAAACGACTAAACAACAACAACCTGAAGTTGTTTCTTATTGGACTGGCAGCCTCCTAGATCTTCAAAACGGCTTTGGTTTGTATGAGGCTGGTGTCCTATGGTAGGAATTCAATGCATTTTCTGGCATTGAAAGATGAGAGTTTGGGGATGGCAGCAATCTGGGGAGCTTTTAAGCTCAACATGCTATTTCAGGAAACCAGAATGGCAGGCAGCGGGTAGCGGGAAGAAGGTAACAAAATACAAATTTATTGCCTTACATGATGGATGTTATGAGGCTATGTTTACAGTCCCACTTTCTTAACAGCTCTTATGGTAGGAAGTTGACACTTTTTAAGATGATCTATCTATGCATCATCAAAGTATTTTTGCTCCACAAAGAAGATGGGAGGAAACAGCAAGAGGATGATCAAAGGATTGCATCTGAAAAACAAACTTCATCTTTACACAGAGAGCATTTGTAGCTGAGGTCCTTCCTTGCCACGTAAGACTTCAAAGATGCTTTTAGTGGAGTGTGGTTTCTTTTCCGTCGCTGTTAGATTGTTCTCCACCTCCTCCGGTGGCATTGTGATGGCTGATGTGCTCTACTTATAAAATAAACTATTTTAATGCGTGTTTTGTTGTCAAGTACCCTTGGTTTCCATTTAAATTCCGTCCCCCTCTCTCCTCAAACACCAAGACTTCGTTGTGATGTTCAGACAGTTGCTAGGTCAGGTTTACCCCTCTGTCAAAACTGGTTCATATGTATCTGTATGTGCTCAGAAAGTTATACAGCTGCAGGACTTTTTCCACATAAGGACATAACATGAGACGGCTGGATCAGGTCAGTGGCCCATCTAGTCCAGCATCCTGTTCTCAAAGTGGCCAGCCAGGTGTCTGTGGAAACGGGATGCAGGTGGTGCTGTGGTCTAAACCACTGACCCTCTTGGGCTTGCCGATCAATCCCCGGTTCAAATCCCTGTGACGGGGTGAGCTCCTGTTGATCTGTCCCAGCTCCTGCCAACCTAGCAGTTCGAAAGCATGCCAGTGCAAGTAGATTAATAGGTACCACTGTGGCAGGAAGGTAAACAGCATTTTTGTGTGCTCTGGTTTCCGCCACAGGGTTCTGTTGCGTCAGTAGCGATTTAGTCATGCTGGCTACATGACCCGGAAAGCTGTCTGGACAAATTCCAGCTCCCTCGGGCTGAAAACAAGATGAGCACTGCAACCCCATAGTTGCCTTTGACTGGACTTAACCATCCAAGGGTACTTCACCTTTTTACCTGTGGAAATCCTGCAAGCTGGAGGGTTTGAAATACTTTCCTTGACGCTTGAATTTGTTTTATTCTGGATTGTTTGATTCACTGTTTTAATGTATTGTGTTGTGGTATTCTGAACATGATTTACGTAATGAGGCAATTGTGGTGTGTGTTGACCTGTGATTCACAGCAACTGGTATTCAAAGGCATATCCTCTTTTAAAGCTACCCAAGGAAAAAAACTGAGATTTGAGGAGGCTTGGGGGATGATCACTCTAAGAAGATAGACAGGGGCTTGACCTATGCTACCACCTCCCACTGTCCCCTTAAAACAGACCCCCAAGAAATCTAGCTCCTGTCGAGTTGCCTTACACCAGCCTTCTCCACCCGGTGCTCTCCAGATGGTACGGAATACAACTCCCATCATCCCTGACCATTGGCCGTGCCAGCAAGGGATGATGGGAGCTGGAGTCCAAGAACATCTGGAGAGCACTGGGTTGGGGAAGGCTGAACGGTCCTCAGAATGCTGGGCTTTTATTGAAATGGCTTATCTGAGTTTTAAGCGGCTGCAGGAAAGCAGCTTTCACTGGTGACCAATAAAAGATAGGGAAGGAATGGGCGGAAAGATATCCCTTGCAGGAATTGATCCTGTGCCACTGATGTAAAAGAGAGTAGGAGGAGCTCTCTCCATCAGGGGGAGGAGCAAGCCAACAAGCCTTTAAGAGGGCACCTCGCTGCTTTGGAGAAGAAGAGAGAATCCTGTTGAGACAGAAGCAGAGCACTGACGGAGGACGCCCGACAGGTAAGGAGAAGGAACCCTTGAGTCATGCCTTCCCCAACCAGGTGCCATCCAGGTGTTTGGGATTATAACACCTATCCATTGAGACTGATGGGAGTTGTAGTCTAAGACATCTGGAAGACGTCCAGTTGGGAAAGGCCACTTGTGAGTAGATAGGGTTTTTTAGATGCTCGATCTAAAAGATTCAGGACAGGCAAAAGGGCATGTTTCTGCAGAGTGCAGACTGAAACAGAGAGATCTGTTCTGATGGCCATCAACGCGGCTTTAAAAAGGGGTTGGAGGAACTACATGGAAATAAGGCAAATAAGAACTGTTTGACGATGGAACCGTCTCCATCAGAAGGTTGTGGACTCTCCTTCCTTGGAGGTGTTTAAGCAGAGGTTGGATGGCTACCTGCCATGGATGCTTTAGTTGAGATTCCTTCATTGCAGGGGCTTGGACTAAATAACTCTTGGGGTCCCTTCCAACAATTCTATGATTCTAATGGCTACTAGAATCATGGCAGAGGTGTGCTGTCTCTGGTATTGAAGGCAGTGCCTCTTAACACCAGTTCCTGGGGCTGCCTAGTAGAGAGAGCGCTGCTGCACTCCTGAATTGCTTGCAGGCATCTGGTTGGCCGGCACTACAACTGGTGGGTCCTCAGTCCACCAACTGGGAACCACTAGTTTAGACTTTAAAGGCTAGCAAATGCATGATGGCATGAATGTGTACATTCGGTTAACCAAAGGTAGGTAAACAGCAATCCAGGCTATGCAATAGAACTTAATCAGCTCCGTAATTTATTTGATGCTGGGCAACGCCCCCCCTAAAGTCCTCCTCTTACTATCTTCCAAGTTCCAGGCATGCACACCAAGGTACTTACCAGCCTGCTGCTGACCACCTTCATAGCCGCAAGCCTCTTGAGATCTGTGTCCACATCCTATCAGGGGGGTGGCAGGCTCAGCAGGCAAGCCAAGGCTGGACCACAACAGGAGAAGATGCAGAGGAGCAGCAGTGGCGGTCCCATCCGCAGGGAGTGGCCAGGACATCTGTCTGAGGACCAGAAGGATTTGGTTGCCCAGTTCCTGCCTTACCTCCGTACAGGTAGGAGAAACTGCACACACATGCTTCTTGCATTCTCAGTAAGACCTTTCCGGATGATGTTAGTGGAAGGCTGGGCTCCTTCAGAGCGAGAGAGGCACTCCCAAAGTGTGAAGAGAACTAACAGGTGTGCATCTCCCTCCGCCAAGCTGGCCATGCAAATGAAATAACAGGCGAAGCATTAAATAAAATATTTGCTCAGCCCTCCGTCTTGCTCCTCCCCACATGCATGGTATTAAATACATGCAAGTATGTTATGAATATTCATGCATTCACTCACCCCTCATTAGTTTTAATGGGGGGGGCTTAAAGTGTTAAATGCAAAACCCACTACAGGATGAAGGAACAGGTTTATCAACGACATCTTAGAGGGTGCTGCCGATCAGTACTGTGCAGAGCGAGCTTCAGCTTCAAATTTGCACTGCCATCCCCCCCTCCCCCAGTCCTCAACCCTGGACAGGGAAGGCAGATTTGAAGTGAGCCGAGTGGGGACCCTCCAATCTGAATGTAAACCTGCCTCCTTATTGATTGAACCAGGAGTGACAGACCTGTGGTCCTCTGCTGTTTGGATTCCCATCAGCCTCAGCCAACATGGCCCAATGATCAGGGGAGATGATGGGAACCATACTTCCAAAAAGATCTGGAGAGTCACAGGCAAACCACTCCCTGGCTTCAATCTTTAAACTGTCTGGGTGGTTTTCAAGTGTTTCCATACTGCTCTGAGAGCACAGTTTAAAACCTCTAACTTTTGGAAACTCGGGATGCCAAAGAAGTACTTTGTGGTCTCCGTTGGTAGTGGAATTGCTTCCAAATTGCGAGAGAGAGAACGGTACATTGTATTAATGAACTGAATGTGACTAACTCGCTTTGTTTTAAAATGACAGCAGAGGGTAGGCAGTCAGAACTGGGGATGCTGGAGGCAGAGACAGGGAGGGGTGTTTTTTTCAGCCATCTCCCCCCCCCCCCCGCCAGGGTCTTGATGTACCGTAAATCCCTTGCCCTGAAGCTGCTATTAGCCCTAGGAGGAAAACTCCAGTAGACCCCATCAGCTCTTGATGATCTGCAGAGAGTGGGCTGGCAGGACTGAGATTGAGGGCAGGTTTTGCCAATCCACCGCCTGCCTTCAGCTAATTTCACCGTGTCTCGTCCCCAACTGCAGAATTTGCTGGCAGAGTGCAGGACCCAGAGGCTCATTACCCCAGCTGGATGGACTTTGGACGGCGAAGCTCCGAGGACTTGGAAGGAGAGGCCTAAGTGACCCGTTTCCCAGGCCAATCCAGGCGGGGAAGGAAGAGGCAGCGATGCAGATTTTAAATAAGTTTTGAGCGTTTTGTAAATGTCCAGACCCATTCCTCTCGCGTGTCTGTGCCAATAAAGCTGTGCCACTGCTATCTCTTCTGCCTGAGCGGCTCATGATTCCGCAAACTGGGGAAGAGGGCGGAACCAGCGGAGCAAATTGGTAATGTCCCAGTCGGAAGTCCTGGAGGGCTAGACTAGACAGTTTTAGGATGGTGCTGTTAAACGCCCAGTTTAAGAGTCATTGGTGGTTACTGAACTTTGTCCTTTTCTTTTTTGAAATCATTTTTATTTGATTTTACAACACAAAATTATAAAAAATTCAAAAATATAACGGTATATAGAGATTCCTCCAAATCTCAGGACTCCCCACCCCCACCCCGGAGTCCCGTTTTAATCATTTAAAACTGCATCTTTTTTCAAACTGTAAGTATTATATCAATCTATATTTTCCATGGTAATTGATACACTACAAGTGAAATCAAAATCCTGCCAATGTTTCCATCTGCTTACAGTGGTCTTTTAAATAGCTTATACATTTTCCCCATTCTTTTGTAAAGTTTTTATCCTCTTGAATCCTGAGTTTTCTAGTCAGCTTTGCCATTTTAGCATGGTCCATCAGCTTGGTTTGCCATACTTCTCTGGTAGGGACCTTGTCTTCATTCCATCTCTGCTAGTAGCATCCGAACAGCTGTTGTTCCATACATAAAAAGTATTTTTCTGGTCCTTTGGGATATTGGTACCTGTAATTCCTAATAAGAAAGCTTCTGGGTTTTTTAAACAAAGGTTATTTTAGACATTTTTTTTTCATTTCATTGTGTATCGTTTCCCAAAAAGCTTTTACCACCTTACAAGTCCACCACATATGATAAAAAGTACCTTCTTTTTCTTTACATTTCCAACAGACATTTGTACTTGTGCTATACATTTTTGCCAGCTTAGTAGGAGTCAAATACCACTGGTATTTTCTTGGGGGGGCACTAATACATCTCCTTGCCAAGGATGCAGGGGAGCCTAGGTACCCCTCTATATATGAGATGAGAAGAGGGAAAACCCAGTCTGACCAGTTGCCCAAGTTCACTCTGTTTGCTTCATGACTTGATCCTCAGTTTCCCACAAAATTCAACTCCACCTACACAAAACCACAACCTTTTTGTCTATGTTTGTTCCGTTGGCATCCCATAAGGGTCTTTGTGCAGCCTTCCACAGATAAGCCCACTCTTTGCTTCTAGGTGGGCACAAGACACATCAACCCTCCACCTGAGAGACTCATAGAACCGTCGAGTTGGAAGGAACCGCAAGGGTCATCAAGTCCAACCTCCTGCAATGCAAGAGTCTTTTGCCCAACGTGGGGCTTGAACCTGCAGCTCTGAGATTAAGAGTCTTACCAACTAAGCTACCCCATCTAGAAACTTAAGGAGGGGGTTGAGTATCAGAAATGATCATTTGCAGGCACAGGAAGTGCACCTTGACAAAGGTAATTGAAAAGGCAACCACCAAAACCTTCCACAAAGGCAAAATGTGGGCAGTGATTTATGAGGTACCAGTGCCAGAAATTAGGAACTGTATCTGGAAAACAGGGACATAATAGTAATAATGATAATAATAATAATAATAATAATAATAATAATAATAATAATAATAATTTATTACTTATACTTATACCCCGCCCGTCTAGCCAGGCCACCCCAGCCACTCTGGGCGGCTCCCAACAGAATATTAAAAACGTGATAAAACATCAAACATTAAAAACTTCCCTAAACAGGGCTGCCTTTAGATGTTTTCTAAAAGTCAGATAGTTGTTTATTTCCTTGACATTTGATGGGAGGACGTTCCACAGGGTGGGCGCCACTACCCAGAAGCCCCTCTGCCTGGCTCCCTGTAACTTTCTTCTTGCAGTGAGGGAACCACCAGAAGGCCCTCGGAGCTGGACCTCAGTGTCTGGGCTGAACGATATGGGTGGAGATGCTCTTTCAGGTATATAATCCTATACCTGTCTACTCAGAACTGAACCTCACTGAATTCAATGGTAAATGTGTACTACAGGTAGTGGGTGCCATGGCTCAGGTGCTGTTTATGGACTGCAGGAGGCATGGCGGTGAGAGGGGCTCAGACTCAGCTCATGCACAGACTCTTGGGCATCTTTGGGGTGGCTTGTGGGTGCTGAACGGGTCCCAGACACACTTCTTCTCCCGCTCCCTGTGGCGAGGTCCATTATTCAACCCAGAGGGCAACTTCCACAGCCCTTCCACTCCACCCAGCTCCTTTCCAACTGCCAAGTCAAGACTTTCTGAGGACTGCAGCCTGAATGAGAAGAGGCCAACACATGAAGGAGAAGCCTGCCTGATCAATGAGAAAGGCTGTCAAGTCATCTTCCACAGTGGCAGTAAGATGGAGAAAGTGTGTGTGTCGGAGAGAGGGCAGATCCACACTATTCATTTAAATAAAATTCATTGCACGGTTGCAGGCGGTGAGAGATGCCAGGAGTTCCTGCTGCTTACCAGTGGCGTAGCGTGGGGGGTGCAGGGGGGGCCGGCCGCACCGGGCGCAACATCTGGGGGTTAGGGTTAGGGGGCGCAAATCCACGGGTTAGGGGGCGCAAATCCACGGGTTAGGGGGCGCAAATTACTTGCCTTGCCCCGGGTGGTGACAACCCATGCTACGCCACTGCTGCTTACCTAGGATTCGTGTTTCCTTCTGGGAATAAGACACGGAGGAGGCTGTGGTGTCATTAGGATATATGGTTTACTTATATGCAACCTGAGCCTACGATGGAGGAGTTCACAGTATAATCATATATAATAATAATAATAATAAATAATAATAATAAATTTATTATTTAAAACCCGCCCATCTGGCTGAGCTTCCCCAGCCACTCTGGGCGGCTCCCAATCGAGTGTTATAAACAATACAGCATTCAATATTAAAAACTTCCCTAAACAGGGCTGCCTTCAGATGTCTTTTAAAAATAAGATAGCTGCTTATTTGCTTGACACCTGATGGGAGGGTGTTCCACAAGGCGGGCGCCACTACCGAGAAGGCCCTCTGTCTGGTTCCCTGTAACCTCACTTCTTGCAATGAGGGAACCGCCAGAAGGCCCTCGGCGCTGGACCTCAGTGTCCGGGCTGGACGATGGGGGTGGAAACGCTCCTTCAGGTATACAGGACCGAGGCCATTTAGGGCTTTAAAGGTCAGCTCCAACACTTTTAATTGTGCTTGGAAACGTACTGGGAGCCAATGCAGGTCTCTCTTCAACCAGACTCTCCTGCTTGCGGCTTTGCTTCCAGGTCACATTACTGCAAACTCAACTCAGGCTTTGTCCTTCTAACTATCTAAGAGGCGAAGGAGGGGCCCCACCCATTTGTGACCTCGATGATGTGTTCAATAGTCCAGTTATCTGACAGTCTCCCCACTCAAATCTTCTCCTTACACATGATTGGTGTAAGTACGCAACAATCTACAGGTTTTGTCGGACTTGATGGGTGTTATTTCACTACAAATTAATTAAAATATTCTGGAAAACAAAACCAAGTCAGTGGGACTTACTTCTAAAGTAAACCTGCGTAGAACTGGGATGCATATGTTACAAGCGCTCAAGAGTGCTGTGACCTGCGTCTGCAACAAAGGCAGTCAGAGAAGTCGGGATGATTTTAAACCCTCTATAATGGGAGCGCTTGACAAAAGCAATTTAATGCAGGATTTCTGCAGGAGGAGGCAGTGTTTGCAAGGAAAGCTGTTTTGTATTCTGCCTGCCAGATCGTAAATTGGAAAGAATAAGAGACTATTGAAATGCGCTCCACCGGGCTGTGGCTTTCAAGCAGGAAGGGGCTAAAAAAACCCTATGCTGCCTACCATACCTTAAAATAAGGGACAGATGGGAGCTCTGTACATCATGCCAGGAACTGCAACCACGCTTTGCCCTCAGACAATACAAACTCTCTGACCTAGTTTTCAAGTTCCTATTAAGAGTACAGCAGAGGACGTCGTCCATCTCTTTCCTGGAGTTTAGGATCAGTGCATTTTTCAAACTGACATTTTTTTTCCATCCAGAAACTATTAAAAAGCGAGATCAAGGCAACGCTACAGCCACATATTTGGATGGCTGCAGCAGAAAGCAAAGAAGATGCAATTCACAGACTTTCTCTGGAGGCAGAAAGCCAGTGTGTATGTGTGTGTGTGTGTGCGTGTCAGAGGGTTGTGGTTGTTGTTGTTATTTTATACCCTGCCCATCTGGCTGGGTTTGTTAGTAAATCCCACAGGGTTTCCCCAGCCACCCTGGGCGGCTCCCAACAGAATATTAAAAACACAATGTGGTGCCAATATTGTTGGGATGCCAACTCTGCCATTAAGCCCCAGCCAGGAGAGCCAGTGGTCAGACATGGTGGTCACCACACTAGATATCCTGACCCAAAGTATTCCAGGTGCTCAAACTTTTGTTAGAATTTGTCCAAACTTCCCCCATCCCCCCGCTAAGCGGTTGTTTGTGGAGCTGTCCATCTTGAATATGGCAGCAGCTTTTTGAGCTCGCAAACAAGTTTTTACAACCCCATCCACTGAGCTGGAACAACAGCCTACAGTTTGTAAAAACTTTAAAAGCAGGAAATATGTCTGAAAAACAGCAAAGGAGATGATTTCTAATGCACAAAAGCTCCTGGCAGGAAGAATCCTATTTCCTTCAGGTCCTAGTGCTGGAACGGCCACTTGCCCCTTACACAGCAGTTTTCTTTTGGACCAATTTTCTAATGAGCCCCAAATGAAGGTGCTCTTTCTCTCCAGGAAGTTCTCTACAGGCTGTTATGCACCACGGTAATACTTTTTTTAGAAATAAAATAAATATGCAAGCGATAGCCACGAACTGGACTGCTTGAGGTCTATCCAGACTGGTGTTTGGGGGCAGATATGTTTTGCAACACATCATGGATCAATCATAGTGCATTAGTTGCAGATGTATATGAATGTATTTAATGTATTTCTAATATATTGTTGGAAGCCATCCAGAGTGGTATAGTGCCCAGATGGGTATAAATTATTATTATTATTATTATTATTATTATTATTATTATTATTATACCACCCACAGATCATTCTGCTTTTATTAGTTGCTTGCTGTGTCTGTGGTGCAGAAGAGCACTAGGTCCAGTTTACTGGTGCAGCCTGGATTTGCGATTGAATCCCACCTGCAAAACAGCCACAGTTTGGAAGTGCCTGGCTTGCCTATGGGGTGCAGTGGGGGCTGGTCAATTGTGCAAAAAGGGGCACTGCCCCACCAACCGCAGGGCACATCCACACCATACATTTAAAGTGCATTCAGTGTGCCCGACTCCCCTAAAGAACCCTGGGAACTGCAGTTTTCCCCGTCACAGAGCTGCTACCATTTTGTTTAAATATATGTCGCCCATCTGACTGGGTTTTCCCCAGCCACTCTGGGCAGCTTCCAGCAAAACATAAAAACACAATAAAACATCAAACATTGAAAACTTCCCTATACAGGGCTTCCTACAGGGCTTCTCAAAGTCATATAGTTCTTTATCTGTTTGTAGGCCTCTTCCTTTAGACTTTGGGTTGACAACATTGCTGTTGACCTGCTTTTCTCTGACTGTTTTTAGCTTGCTTGTTGTGTTAGGCTGTAATGTAACTTTGCATTGCATTTCTTTTTTGTCATTCATACACATTGTTCTGAATGGATTGGGGTACAAATATGATCTATCGATCCGTCATGAATGATGCCAGCAGCAAGATAGGTCTTGGGAGAAGAGAACCTTGGTCTCTCCCACAACAAGCAACGTCAACTCGGTAGCTTCTGGGATGCCTCAGTTCAGGGCGCGGGATAATACAGTCTTGATCGGCCTCACTTTTTCCAGAACTCCAGCCCTACTCATGGAGTCGGAGGAAGAAACTGGTGGGCGGAGCCCCCAACTTATCCCGGGCGCGCTAAGACCCTGCGGAATCCGCCTGGGCTGTCCCGCGCCGCCTTCCTTCCTTCCCCCTGCTTCCCGGAGACTCCCGATGGGCCTCCAAGCGGCTGGGCAGCAGCTCTCGAGCACCGAGCCGCCGGCTGCTTGGGCGGCATGGAGCGGCGAAGCCGGGGGCTCCTGCTGGCTTTCGTGCTCCTGGCCACGGCGGCGCCTGAAGGCGGCGCGCAGTATGAGAAGTACAGCTTCCGCGGCTTCCCCGAAGCCGAGCTGATGCCTCTGCAGAGCGCCTACGCTTACGCGCTGGAGCAGTACGAGGCCGAGAACTGGCGGGAGAGCGTCCGCTACCTGGAGGCGAGCCTGCGCCTCCATCGCCTGCTGCGGGACAGCGAGGCGCACTGCCACAAGGAGTGCGCCGCCAGCGAGAAGTTTGGAGAGGGTGCCGTTTTTGGAGAGCCTGCAGAGGGCGTCCAGGGCACCCCGGCGCATGGAGAAGACGAGAAAGGCGCCGCCGCCGCGCTCGGCGAGGGCGCACGGCCCGGCGCGGAGTTTGCAGAGCCGGCCGGGGGCGCGGCGGATGAGTGGCGCCGGGAGATGGAGCTTTTCGGGCTCGTCCTGCAGCGCGCCTCGTGCCTGCGGAGGTGCAAGCGCAGCCTGCCCGCCTTCCAGCTCAGCTACCCGCCCGTAGACACGCTGCGCGACTTCCAGCGCCGCACCCCTTACCAGTACCTGCACTACGCGCTCTTCAAGGTGAGCCAACGGGGAGCGCGCGCAGGGGGACGTCTCGAGGCTTTCTTGGAAACCATGTCAATTAATTGCGTTTCAATCAAAATATTAGTTAATTAAAATCACTTCTAAACAGAACAACATCTAAGCGACATACAAAAATAATATTCAAAGCATATGGTAGACAGTCTGGGTAGCTCAGTTGGTTTGGGCACAGGGCTGATAATGCCATGGTTTCAGGTTCGATCCTCCAGTATGGGACAGCTGTATATTCCTGCACTGCAGAGGGCTGGACTCACTAGATGATCCCCAAGATCCCTTCCAGCCCTACAGTTCTATGATCTAAATATTGTAAGCCATGGGTCGGCAAACTAAGGCCCCGGGGGACAGATCCGGCCCAATCGCCTTCTAAATCCGGCCCATGGACTGTCCAGGAATCAGTGTGTTTTTACATGAGTAGAATGTGTCCTTTTATTTAAGATGCATCTCTGGGTTATTTGTAGGGCATAGGAATTTATTCCCCCCCAAAAAAAAATATAGTCTGGCCCCCCAAAAGATTTGAGGGACAATGGACCGGCACCCTGCTGAAAAAGTTTGCTGACCCCTGTTGTAAGCATTGTAAGAAGTACTGATGGTTCCCAGAGGTGGTTGACTGTCCGGTGTGTTTTAGTAAAAGCAGAGGCAGGACATCTGTTTTCAGTGGGCAGATCTTACCCCTGAAATACAGGAAAGAAGAACTGATTGGAATAGTCCTTAGATGAAACAATGCGCTTTTCTTTCCCTGTTGGCTACAGAGAGTTCCCAACCATCAGATATCAGGCAGGAAAAGTTTATAGACAAAGGGAGTTCTTTCCAGATGTGGGTTTTCACATCTCTTCCTCTGGAGACAATGCATTTCATTAAAAGATGCCACCACACAGGATCTAAGGGCCTTCTCAGTACTCTTGTGTTCCCAGAACCCCTTCAATATTTCTAAGAGCAAAATAAGCTCCTGTTCGGCCTCCAGGTTTGCACCGGAGCCTCTTTCTCAGCTAATGTTTCCATAGCTTCTTCGGATCTGGGGTTCAGAGTGACCAGTAGAAAACATCCAAGGCGTGTTACTTCTGCTGGCCCCTTCAATGCACATCAGGGGACCTTATCTATGGGTTGCTTCTCATATTATGGCCTTCCTTCACGCGCTCCAACCAACTGAGCTATCCAGCTTTCAGGGAAGGTACTTTCTCTTCTGCAAAGATACTGAATCCTGCATGTGGAAAGGTTACAGTGTCAAGGAACTATAGCCAGTTCCTGTCCCCTGAATGAAAAACTCACTTGTGTGATTTGTTTCATGTAGATTCCCCTCCCAGAGCACCATACTTCATGGTCTTCGCAGGCTATGATTCCTCAACACGTGTTCACACACTGCCTAATGAGTGATCATTATGTGTTACAATGTAACAGTACAGGCTCACAGTACAGTGGTACCTTGGTTCCCGAACGGCTTAGTGGTTGAACAAATCGGCTCCTGAACGCTGCAAACCCAGAAGTAGGTGTTCTGGTTTATGAACCTTTTCGGAAGCCAAACCTCCGGCGCGGCTTCTGCTTGAGTGCAGGAAGCTCCTGCAGCCAATCGGAAGCCGCGCCTTGGTTTTCGAACTGTTTCAGGAGTCGAACAGACTCCTGGAACAGATTAAGTTCGAGAACCAACGTACCGCTGTACAGTATTTCTAATATGGAAGTTCAAGATGTGTGCTGTTTCCCTCTGAAGACATTCCTTTGCTTGGGGCCCTTTGAGCAAGTCAAGAGCAGGAGACAGACCTGCCTCAAGCAAGCCCCCCACCACCAACAAGCCCCACTGCTCTCAGCACTCCCAAGTCATCCTTCATTCAAGTTTCGTACGTATCCCGTTCAAAGCCCACGTCACTTGGTATTAGCGTGAAACAGTCACCTCCCCTGACAGCCTTCCATTTGGGAGGCTTCGCAACAGCCTCGGACGTGACAATCTGCAGATGAGGAGTTTGTGCTCATTCCTATGCACTTTCCGAGCTGGGATTTTTGTGAACTGTTGAACAGTGTGCTGTGTGCATCTTATTCCCCATCCCTGCCTTTCCAAACCCGAAAGGTGCTACATTGCCAGTGAGGAAACTGTTCACTTCCTCCTTTTCTTTGCCTCTTTTTCCTTCTCCCCGCACTCCCAGGACCCTTTCTCTTTTAAGTAGCTTAATCCAGACAGCCTGGCTCTTTAAATCTGGGCCTCCAGGAGGAGCGTTAGATGAGCAAAGCAGTGCCTTTTGCCAGCAGCTTCTGGTCTCTCCTCCCCTTCTCTTTCTCCCCCCACCCCGCAAATCTCCTTCACCAATGAGGTAGCCTCCCCTGGCTTTCCTGGACCAGAGGCATTTCAGATGCCACGTCCCACAGCTTTCAGACTCCTGGAGGAGGTGGACACAGTTGCGGAGAGATGATCAGATTCACTTCTGATCTTCCCTGGACTTCTTGTTCCTTGGCTGTCTCTCTTGGTGGAGTTTCCAGGCTGTTTAACCCTTTGTCTGTGTACCAAAGTGATGCTAGGAAAGCGGCTAGACTTTTGGGAAGATGCCAGATTTTTGTGTACTTTTGGGCCTGGAGGTGTGCTCTGCAATGTACATCACATGATCTAGAACAAGGGTCGGTAAACTTTTTCAGCCGGGGGCCGATCCACTCTCCTTCAGACCTTGTGGGGGGCCAGACTATATTTTTTGGGGGGGGGGGGAGAGAAATGAATGAATTCCTATGCCCCACAGATAACCCAGAGATGCATTTTAAATAAAAGCACACATTCTATTCATGTAAAAACACCAGGCAGGCCCCACAAATAACCCAGAGAGGCATTTTAAATAAAAGCACACATTCTACTCATGTAAAAACACGCTGATTCCCAGACCATCCGTGGGTCGGATTTAAAAGGCAATTGGGCCAGATCCAGCCCCTGGGCCTTAGTTTGCTTACCCATGATCTAGAGTGTGGTGGGCTGGTTTCAGGAGGGCAGTAGGCCTCACTGTGGGTTGCTGGGGGGTTTTCCACACTGTCTCTCCTATCCAGGTTCTCCTGCACCTGCTGGAAAACACACAGACGGGGCGGGTGGGTGTTGGATTCTGTTTCTCTTGCCTAGTATTAGAAATTAGTGACTGGTGCAGGTCCAGTTGCAACCCTGTGGAAATCTTTGGATGCCAGGTTAGCAACTGACAACTCCATCTAGCTGGCCTCTCCAGCTCTCTTAAGCAAGTAAGCAGAAGAGCTTATTCAGTGCATTTATATCCCACCATTTTCTCCAAGGTGTACATGGTTCAACCCGCCCCCCCCTCAGTTAATCTCTACAATGACCTGCGAGGTAGGTTCAGCTAAGAGGCAGTGACTGGCCCAGGGTCACCCAGTGGGCTTCATGACTGAAGTGGGGATTTGAACCCTGATCTCCTAGGTTCTGGTCTGACACGCTAACCACTACACCACACTGGCTTCCTAGAGTAGTTCTGCTATGGGGCAGCTATATAAAGTAAGTAGGTGAATAAATATGGGGAAAGCAAAAGGAGAAGGCTCTGAATTATTTTTTTCTTTGAAGCTTGAATTTGTTTTATTCTGGATTGTTTTATTTGAGGTTTTAATGTGTTGTAAACTGCTTTGAGATTTTTTTTCCCTTTAAAATATAAAGTGGTATAGAAAATCATCATTATCATCATCACAATGCAAAAAAGGTGCCTAGGCATTCTGCTGTGGCAACCGCAACCTAGGTTTATTTATTTTTTAAAATAATTTTTATTTGGTTTTACAAATTCATTCACACAACTGAAATTCTTGTGGATATTAAAATTAAAACAAGATTCTTCTGAATCTTAGGACTTCCCCCCTCCATTCCATGGGTTCTTTCAATACCTTT
Source organism: Podarcis filfolensis (assembly GCF_964270895.1). Classification (NCBI taxonomy): domain Eukaryota; kingdom Metazoa; phylum Chordata; class Lepidosauria; order Squamata; family Lacertidae; genus Podarcis; species Podarcis filfolensis. The sequence continues at coordinate 29,350,313 of NC_139615.1, forward strand.
GTCAACTGCATATTATAAATTCATCCAAATTACATTCCCCCATAGTCTTTGTAACATTGCAAGGGTTATTTAAAGCCTGCCAAAGAGTTAGAGTGTTTACAGTGTTCTTTTAAATACAATCTATATTTGTCCCATTCTCCGTTGAAGTTTTGATCCTCCCGATTTCTGATTTTCCTGTTCAGTCTTGCCATTTCTGCATAGTCCAGTAGTTTCATCTGCCAGTCCACCTTCGTAGGCATCTTGTCACCTTTCCAACTCTGGGCAAGCAGCATCCTGGCAGCTCTAGTAGTGTACATGAACAGTCTTTTCAATTCCTTTGAAGGAAGCGAAGGAAGGCAACCTCTGTTTAAGGTGCCATTTGGCAATTAGTTTGAGTTTCTGAGAGTCTGAGTTTCTAGCACTGCTCTCGCCTCTTTGCTGCTGACCTTTGGGAAGGACTGTAGCTCAGGGATTTACATGCAGAAGGTCCTGGGTTTCTGGCATCTCAAGGTGGGACCTCCTAGATGCATAGCTTTCACCCACGACCCTTCTGATTCAAATTAAGCCCCTTCTGCTGTCCACCCACAAAGTGTATTCAGACGCCCCATGGAGAGGAAACTGTTGGAAGGGCAGGGTACTGTGGATGGGGCCCCTTCTCCATTGTATTCCCGGCCTCACTGCCAGTACAGTTGTACCTTGGAAGTCAAACGGAATCCATTCCGGAAGTCCATTCAACTTCCAAAATGTTCGGAAACCAAAGCACGCCTTCTGATTGGCTGCAGGAAGCTCCCGCAGCCGATTGGAAGCCCCGTAGGACATTCGGCTTCCAAAAATAGTTCACAAACCGGAACAGTCACTTCTGGGTTTGCAGCATTCAGGAGCCAAAACATTCGAGAACTAAGCTGTTTGAAAACCAAGGTACGGCTGTATTGTCAAGAAGTCCATGCAGGTGCAAATGGGACTTTTTAAAACCAGGTCATATATGGCCTTTGTAAAGTCAGCTTCACTACTATTGGAAAGAACTTAGGTTTTTAATACTTTACTTTTTTTAAAAAAAAAGCCAGTTTCTAGACCTCATTAGAAACTTCCTCTCTCCAAAAAAAAAAAAAAACTTGCACCAGAAAATTTGCAGAGATACATTTTTTAAAAAGAAAATGCGAGGGCAGAATTGGCTAAAGAGAGGGCTGTTTTAGACAGGTGAGGGCAAAAGAAAAGAAAAAGGTTTTGAAAATCCGCATCTCTCTTCCCAGTGCCACCAAATGGCCTGGAGGAGAATCCAAGAAAACCAGCAGAGATAGTAGGTTGTCCCTGTGCTTTTCTGCACCCTGAATACAGTAGCTCCTTTCTTCCCTCTGGAACAGATGAGATGCTCCCAGTGGTGAGCTTTCCTTCCCACGTCACCATCCTGGCATTTGACACCATGATGAGAACAGCAGGCATGAACTTAGTGGAACTTTTCAGACGAGAGAGAGAGAGAGAGAATGCAACTGTTGGTGGCAAATGTGTTTTTTAACTTCAAGTGTTGGCACTGGATGGCAGCCTGGCAGTTCCGTGCTGCTGACTCAGGGGCTTTTAGTTTAATGGGTATGGAAGTCTGCTTTTTAAAACTCCCCGTTTGTAGGGATTGCTTTCCTCTGAGCACATAGGTATGCAAGCCATTATCTCTTTTTTCTATAACTTATTTTTTTATGTTGTGTCTCAGGTTTCACCGTCCTTTTATTCGCCTGCATGATCTCAGAGGGGACACTTTCGTTCCAGATAATGGCTCTGCTATGTGATCACACTCCATTAGTATTTCATGAAGAGCATAACATTCTTTCTTTCCTCTTCCCCTGCCCAAGAAGGAAAGCCCATTTCTAGGCCGTAAGATGCAAACCAAACCATTGCTTGGTACAGGCCTACCTCAGCTCCCAAACAGCTTGGCTCTGGCTCCCGAATGCCGCAAACCCAGAAGTGAGTGTTCCGGTTTTCGGACGTTCTTTTGGAAGCCAAACGTCTGACGGGACTTCCGCGGCTTCCTGTTGGCTGCGCAGCCAATCAGAAGCTGCACTTTGGTTTCTGAACGTTTCAGAAGTCAAATGGACTTCCAGAGCAGATTCTGTTCGATTCTATTTGCTTCTAGACCAACAACAGCCCAACCTCCCCTTCAGAAAGGAATGGAGATTAGTTGTGTTCTGAAGCTAGCAACAATATTTTGTATGGAAAAAATAGAAACGGGACCAATTTTTTCAAAAACATTTAGGTAAATTTCAGAAAATTGAGGATCTGGGGCAATGCAATCCCACAAATGCACACATAATCCCTTACAGTCTGCATTTGTTTCAAAGAAGGTGCAAACTGCGTAATATTTAGTGAAAATTTTCAAAACTTTGTTCCAGTCCCTAGTCTTAAGAACCGCAATTGCCTTTGCATAGGTCATGCCAGCAGGGGCTGATGGGAGTTGGAGTCCAATAACATCTGGGGGTCCTTAAACCATATGTCTTCTCGCTGAATGACAACCTGATCTAATCCTGATTGCAACAGCAGCATTTTATTTTTTAAGATAATCTTTATTGATTTTATGATTACATATTATACATATACACCTTACTTTACATTTACATTTACTCCTAAGAGTTGACTTCCCTCCTTCCTTCTTCTGGGTTTTTTATGTCATCTCTTAAGTTTTTCGCATTGTCTTTATCGATTTTGTGTATTGTTGTTCTTCTTCTTTCAACTTTATCCATACAGTGTCTATATACAAATAAATTTTTCTGTATATACACGTCTTGTTGTTTGTTTATATTCATTTACAGATACAATTAGTTACCTTGATTGTATTTTACATTTTAATTCATATTGTCATTTAACATCCAATGAAGTTTCTTTTAATTTCCCATTATGAGATTTATTTCCATTCTACTGATTTCACTATTTCACCTTATCCTATGTATAAAATAAACTTTTCCCATTCTTTTTGGAATGTTTCATCGCCCTGTTGTCGAATTGGAAGCAACAACAATTGCCAACAGTAGAAGAGTGGCAGTACAAGGTCATGGAATATGCGGAAATAGCCAAATTAAACAGCAGCATTGCACTGTGGGTTAAACCACAGAGCCTAGGACTTGCCAATCAGAAGGTTGGTGGTTCGAATCCCCGCGACGGGGTGAGCTCCCGTTGCTCGGTCCCTGCTCCTGCCAACCTAGCAGTTTGAAAGCATGTCAAAGTGCAAGTAGATAAATAGGTACCGCTCCGGCGGGAAGGTAAACAGTGTTTCCGTGCGCTGCTCTGGTTCGCCAGAAGCGGCTTAGTCCTGCTGGCCACGTGACCCGGAAGCTGTACGCCGGCTCCCTCGGCCAATAAAGCGAGATGAGCGCCGCAACCCCAGAGTCGTCCACGACTGGACCTAATGGTCAGGGGTCCCCTTTACCCTTTACCTATTGCCATATATGGTAAAATAAATTTGGAAGTGGACCCACCAAATGCAGGTGGGTCTGGAAAGCATGAAACCCTCTGCTTGAACTACTTTCCCTTGTTTTCCCTAGGCAAATAAGATTGAAAAAGCCGTGTCGGCCGCGCATACTTTCCTGCAGAAGAACCCCAAGCACGAGATGACCCAAAAGTACATGAACTATTACAAAACTATGGTCGATGTGGACGAGTACCTCATAGACTTGGAAGCACAGCCCTATGAGGTGAATGGAGCAAGGGAGGTTTTTGGGGGTGGCTGGGGAAAGAGGGATCTTATTTCCTGGAGCGGGACCACAGTCGGAAGCCTTATAGGAGAGCTCCAAAAGTCTCCTGGACTCCAGCTGCCATCATCCCTGGCCATTGGCCACACTGGCTGAGGCTGATGGGAATTGGAGTCCCAACAACATCCAGAAGGCCTCTGGTTCCCTATCCCTGCCTTCAAGGGCTTGGATGTACACAGGGGCAAAGAATCAAGTGTTTTTGTGGCAGGCGAAAGGTGTCCATTGTTGTGGAGGGTGGGCCTGCTGGTTTCTGCAAGCCTCTGTGGGCCAAAAAGAAGGCTGAACCAATCTGTAGTGCTTACCTGGCTGGAAAATGAACAAAATAGGGAGCTGGATAGAGTTGGATGTGTAGAGAACCAAGAGAACATTTTCCCTCCGCCCACAAGTGGCAGAAGTACAGGAAGGCAATTTTATATTGGAGAATGACGGTTCATTCAATAAATGGATTCCTCTCCCAGCTTAATATGATGGTGGACTTGGGTGCATTTATTCAGTTTGGTCAAAAACTGTGTTGCATACAAAGTCAAGTTCTTATCTATCTACAGTCTCTGTCCTTACATTGGCTAGAATCTGTCTTTTTCTAAAACTCTGAAAAGTAACCATGGACCAAGTAAGCTAAGGGCAATTTGGGGAAAGCACTACATAAGGTGCTTAAATGTCATGGTACTTTTTGAGGAACCCAGAAAACTAACTCTGTGAAGTTAGAATCCAATGAACATCCGGGATCTAGAAGGCACCATGAACCCTCTCTGTATGTTATTTCCATGTGGAGGCAAAAATGTTTAAAGGAGGCTCAGGGTTGCCAACCCCCCAACTACCAAGAGAGCCTCCTCTGTCGATCTTAACACCTGAGAGGCTCTGTGAGGAAGAAGGTATTCAGATATTTGGGGTCTACGTCATTTAGGGCTCTAAAATACTACTGTGAGCACATTGAATGGGCCCAGAAACAAACGGACAACCAACTCAGCATTTTTAAAACAGGCTACATTGTTGGGCCGTTGTTGGTTTTAGTTTTGTTACCGAATTTCAATAATTGGGGGCCGGCTGGCTGTTTTCTTGTTTGCCACTGGTTTATCTATTTGCTGTGTTCTGTACGCTGCAGATCCCTTCAGAACACCTCACAGAAAATGCTTTGTGAATGAATAAAGAATAATAATATATATGTATGTTTTTATCTTGTGCAGGCCTTGGAAGGCCTTTGGACTTAAAAAATGACAGCCTAAAAATATTTTAAATTAAGAGAAGAAAAAGAAGGCTCAATGGGGATTCGCCCTTTTATGGCCATTCCTTGTTAAGTTCCAGGTCTGTGGGCTTCTTTGTTCAACCTGACCTGCCAGTCTCCCTCCTCCCTGTTTTCAGACTGTTTTTGTGCGAGCGGTGAAACTTTACAACGCTGGAGATTTCCGGAGCAGCATTGCCGACATGGAGCACGCCCTGTCTCAGTACTACAAGGCCTACGAGAACTGCTTGACTGGCTGTGAAGGCAGCTACGAACTCCGTGAATTTAAGGATTTCTACCCCGCCATTGCAGGTGAGGGCACTGGGGAAGGGGCAGCCATTAAAGGTAAGGGCAGTGACGGCTGCCATCACAACAAAGGAAGGCCACTGAGGGAAGGTCAGCCATTATTCAGGTAGGCATTGCAGTCTGTCCTTGTTCTATTCCGAGCTCTCATTAGCCTGGTGGCTGTTTCTGGTGGCATCCAGTGTGGTGCTGTGGTCTAAACCACTGAGCCTCTTGAGCTTGCTGATTGGAAGGTCGGCGGTTCGAATCCCCGTGATGGGATGAGCTCCCATTGCTCTGTCCCAGCTCCTGCCAACCTAGCCATTCAAAAGCACACCAGTGCAAGTAGATAAATAGGTAGCGCTGTGGCGGGAAGGTAAACGGCGTTTCCGTGCGCTCTGGTTTCCGTCATGGTGTTCTGTTGCACCAGAAGCTGTTTAGTCATGCTGGCCACATGACCCGGAAAGCTCTGTGGACAAATGCCGGCTCCCTCAGCCTGAAAGCGAGATGAGCGCCGCAACCCCATAGTCACCTTTGACTGGACTTAACCGTCCAGGGGTCCTTTACCTTTACCTTTTACAGGCATCCACAAACTTATGTGTGATCATTCATTCTTGTCATAGTAAACTATGACTTGGTCCAAGGTCTCAACTTGGCTCATTCCTTTGAGAGAGCTAAACGGGAGCCAAACCCAGACATATCCAAGGAAAGTGGAAACTGTGGGGTTAGGTATGGGGAAGTTAGCTTCCAGAAAAGTGGGGAGGCTGTTACAGCTGCATACATTTGCCTGTTGAGCAAATTAAAAGTTAGCTGCAGAAGACAATTCCATAAATGGTTACAAAGGGTGATAAAATCTCTGAAGCTTCCTAGCTACCTGGCAGCCATCAGTTGATATAAATGTTTAACCTTGTGGATTCCTTCCTTCCTCTACCCACCCTCTCTCCAGATCACTTTGTCGATGTCCTGCAGTGCAAAGTAGACTGCGAAACCGACTTGATCCCAAATGTAGGCGGCTACTTTGTGGAGAAGTTTGTGGCCACGATGTATCACTACCTTCAGTTTGCGTACTACAAGTGTGAGTCCTCAGGGTGGGGAGGAATGTTGCTTCGGGGAGGGTTGGTCGGGTAACTAGCAGATTGTTGTGGAATTCTCTAGTTTAGGATCTGGCCAGCATTCCCTCTTCTCCTCGCCCCTATCCCAGGGCAGAGGTTTCTTGTCCTGTGCCCCACACACTCCATTTCAATCTGCGGAACTGGCACTGTACCAAATGCTCATTATGCACTGGTAAGTAATCGATCTTTTCAGTGTGGCAGTACAGTGGCGTAGCGTGGGGGGTGCAGGGGGGGCTGGCCGCACCGGGCGCAACATCTGGGGGTTAGGGTTAGGGGGCGCAAATCCACGGGTTAGGGGGCACAAATCCACGGGTTAGGGGGCGCAAATTACTTGCCTTGCCCCGGGTGCTGACAACCCACGCTACGCCACTGTGGCAGTATCTACACTTTGGAACTCCCTGCCACTTGACACCTTCACTGTGCCTTAGATGTTGACATGTGTGTTTCATTATTTATTTATTTTTACTGTTAATTAAGCTTATCTTTAAATGTATTTTTTTAAAAAAATATATTTTTAAAACCTGGCTTTTATTTTTTAAGTGATTTTTCCATCAAAACAAAAACAACAAGAAACAATCAAGAAAATATTTTCACCCACGTTAAATGCGTATATGAGAATTTCTTCTGCCGCATTAACTGGCTTTTTATTATTGTAATCTTTCTTGTAAGCTGCTTAGAGGCTTTACTGGAATCAAGCAGTATATTTTTTTTATAAAAAAAAAATTAAAGGAAAAACGAAAAATCACCTAAGCTGCAGAATGCCACCAGCATAACAAAAGATAAAAATAGTCCACCAGGTT